>NC_090450.1:106384330-107098080 GCF_031143425.1 Pleurodeles waltl | reverse complement strand
CAAATAGCCAAAAAAAGGCCTGGCACAGGAGGGGGAAAAGGCCTGGCACCGAAGGGGTGAAAGAACGTCCTTCTTCGTGTACTGTAAAATTATCCTTAAGCCTAAGTTTCAACATGGCAGAACTCTTTTACCACTGCAGAGTCCCGTCTGTAGCCCCGTGGTCACTCCCCCGCTGACTGTACTGCAAGAGACATTGCTAAAGAGAGACCCGGTGCCCAGAAGCCTACGCTGTGGAGCTAAGTGCTGTAGGACTAGTCAGAATTTGGCAACAAAGTCCAAAAGAAAAATTCCCTCGCTTAGTATCTGACCTCCACTCCATCACGGTTGAGCTCAAATTGTGCATAGATTCTGGTCATCCACAAAATTGTTTTTCCAATGATGCTTTTCTTTTTCAAGGTGCTTTTTTCCTTAAAAACCTATTGCCTTAAAACTTCAAAATGCATACCTCTGGTTCCCCATAGCCTATCTTAATAATCCTTTTTTTCCTAAATTGCTTTGGGAATTTTGTTGAGTAGCTTTCTTGTGTGTACTGCTTGAACATAACTTTCACTTCTAAGGGGATGTCTATTGCTTCTGCCACAGCTACCAGGGGTGAAGAAGAGATTTTCCCAGAAATTAGTTTTGACCTAATCCGATTGTGCTTAATAAAATGGTAGGTGTCACCCCAACCTCCAAAAGCAATACCCCAATTTTTGACATTGGATGTCGATGCTTGGATCATTCATTTGTAATTCAACGGCACATTAATAATATTAAACTAAAATATTTTTCAATCAGGGCCTATTCATAGGGTCTGATTCACAACGGTAGCTTACATGTTTGGGTAAGTTTACACTTTTGAGTAAGTGTAGTACTTTTTAGTGTTTACAAACTGAACTTTTGTAGTAACGTACATTTGTGTGGTGTTACAAATCGGGTCTCTAGTTGGCAGAGGTATGCGCCCCGTAGAGACCAGAATCCTAGCCATCGTAAGTAAGTTACACACCCCAAATCAATCTGTGCTCACTTTTAGTAGCTTGGCACAGAGCAGTCAGGCTTAATTTAAGAGACAGCAGGCCAACACAGCAATGCGAGTAGCAAAGTGGCAGTCCCTCCTACAGCACAGCAATCATCAGGCCAACACAGCAAAGAAGTTGGCAAAGTGGCAGTCTCTCCTGCAGCACAGCAGTCTTCTTCGGGCATCCCCGAAGCACACTAAAGGACCTTTTTTCCTGCCGTACCTGCAACTTCTCCTGCATCAGAACGACCAATCCAACTACTGAAACATTCAACCCCAACCACCTGAACTGCATCCTCATAAACACCCGCTCCGCACGAAAACACGCCATCGAGCTCTGGGATTTGCTCGACACAACTGCTCCTGACGTGGCTTTCCTGACCGAAACTTGGTGGAACGACTCCTCGTCTCCGGACATCGCCATCGCCATACTGGACGGCTACAAAATCACCAGAAGAGATCGAACCAACGGAATCGGCGGCGGAATAACCATCGCTCACAAAGCTACCCTCAAAATCCACACCCACTCGGACGACACCCTCAGGACAGCCGAACACCTCCACTTCCAGATCCACACGGACCCCAACACGACCCTCAGAGGAACCCTCATATACCGCCCTCCAGGACCAAGAGCCCCCTTCTGCGACACCATCGCCGACCTTGCAAGCACCCACGCCCTCGCTTCCCCGGATTACATCCTCCTGGGAGATCTGAACTACCATCTGGAAAATGCCAACGACGTCAACACCGCATCACTGACCTCCAACCTCCTCAACCTCGGACTCCGCCAGCTAGTCAACACGCCCACCCACATCGCCGGACACACCCTTGACCCCCTCTTCACCTCAAGCAACCACGTTTCCTTCAGCCACACCTCCGAACTCCACTGGACCGACCATCACTGCGTCCATTTCACCTATAAGAAAACCACAGAGCAACACCGCATCCAGCTACCTCCCCACCGCCGCTGGGGCAAAGTCACCCAAGACCAACTGACCAGCACCCTCATCAACAACCTTCCACCCGACGCAACCGACCCGAGCACAGCCGCCATCAACCTCCATCAATGGATCCTCGACTGCGCCAACACCCTTGCCCCTCTCAAGAAACCCACCGCCATCCAAGGAAAGAAAAAACCAGCCTGGTTTACAGACGATCTAACCACCTCCAAAAGCATCTGCCAGAAGCTCAAAAAGAAATGGATCCAAGAACGCACACCCGACAACCTCGCCGCCCTCAAAAACGCCAACCGCGAACACCACCAACGGATCCGCATCGCCAAGCGCGCCCACTTCACCGAACGCATCAACAACAACGCCCACGACTGCAAAGAACTCTTCGGCATCGTGAAGGAACTCTCCAATCCAAAAGCCAACTCCAATGACATCCCGCCCTCCCAGAAACTCTGCGACGACCTCTCCACCTTCTTCCACCAGAAAATCGCTACCATCCACGACAGCTTCAACACCGGTCCACCGCCAGCCCCCACCCCGACGTCTCCTCCCGCGACTGCCGCCTCACCGCCTGGACCCACGTGGACGAGGCAGAAACCATAACAACCATGAACACCATCCACTCAGGCTCCCCCACGGACCCCTACCCCCATCATGTTTTCAACTCAGCCAACGCCACCATCGCCCCGAACTCCGCAAGATCATCAACCTCTCCTTCACTTCTGCCACCTTCCCGGACAGCTGGAAACACGCAGAAATCCAACCCCTCCTCAAAAAACCCAAGGCCGACCCCAACGATCTCAAAAACTTCCGTCCGATCTCTCTCCTCCCTTTTCCAGCGAAAGTCATCGAGAAGATCGTCAACACTCAGCTCACCCACTTCCTCGAAGACAATTCCATCCTGGACCCCTCACAATCCGGATTCAGACGAAACCACAGCACTGAGACTGCCCTCCTCGCCGCCACAGATGACATCAGACATCAAATGGACAACGGCGAAACCTCAGCCCTCATCCTCCTCGACCAATCAGCCGCCTTTGACACCGTCTGCCACCGCACCCTACTGACCCGCCTCCAGGAAGCCGGCATCCAAGACAAAGCCCTCCACTGGATCTCATCCTTCCTCTCCGACAGAACGCAGAGAGTCCGTCTCTCCCCTTTCCGCTCCAAAGCCACCAACCTCATCTGCGGCGTCCCCCAAGGATCCTCCCTCAGCCCTACGTTGTTCAACGTCTACATGGCCCCCCTCGCTCAACTGGCCCGCCAACATCATCTCAGCATCATCTCCTACGCCGACGACACCCAGCTCGTCCTCTCCCTGACCAAAGACCCGCTCACCGCCAAAACAAACCTCCACGAGGGACTAAAATCCATCGCCGATTGGATGAACAACAGTCGCCTAAAACTCAACTCCGACAAGACGGAAGTCCTCATCCTCGGGCGCACTCCCTCGGCCTGGAACGACTCATGGTGGCCCTCTGTCCTCGGACCCCCGCCCACCCCTGCCAGCCACGCAAGAAACCTCGGCTTCATCCTGGACTCCGCCCTCACCATGTCCAAACAGGTCAGCGCCGTCTCCTCCTCCTGTTTCAACACCCTTCGAATGCTCCGCAGAATCTTCAAGTGGATTCCAACAGAAACCAGAAAGACGGTGACCCAGGCCCTCGTCAGCAGCAGACTTGACTACGGCAACGCACTCTACACAGGCATCCCAACCAAAGACATCAAACGACTCCAACGTATCCAAAATGCCTCCGCCCGACTGATCCTCGACATACCCCGCCGAAGTCACATCTCCCCTCACTTAAAGCAACTCCACTGGCTCCCGGTAGACAAGAGGATCACCTTTAAACTCCTGACCCACGCTCACAAGGCACTTCACAACACCGGACCCTCCTACCTCAACACCAGACTTAACTTCTACACTCCAACACGTCAACTCCGATCCGCCAACCTCGCCCTCGCCATCGTACCCCGAATCCAGCGCAAGACATCCGGCGGCAGATCCTTCTCCTTCCTCGCCGCCAAGACCTGGAACTCTCTCCCCACATCTCTTCGCCAGACCCAGGATCTCCTTGCATTCAGAAGGCTCCTCAAGACCTGGCTCTTCGACCGCTAAATCAGCAGCGCTCCCCCCCCCCCCCCCTCAGCGCCTCGAAACCCTGACGGGTACATAGCGCGCTTTATAAATACTATGATTGATTGATTGATTGATTCTTCCGGGCAGAATGTCCTTGGTTCCAGCAAAATTAGGATTTGGTTGGGTTTGGGGCCCAGTACTGATACCTTGTTTAGCCTTTGAAGGGGGGGAGACTTCAAAGAGAGGGCTTTGAAGTACCCAAGGCCCTGCCTTTCCTTCCCTGGCTCCAGAAACTCCATAGGGGGTTATGAGGTGCTTTGTGTGGAGGAGAGGCACCGCCGTATTCTGGTTTAAGTGTCAGCTTCTACTTCCCATCTAGCCCAGGAAGACCCATTAGCCTGTGAGTGGCCATCGGGATGCAACTGTCACACCCAGGCTTTCTTTGTGTGAGACTGTGAGAGGGACTACACAAAGCCCAGATGTCACCTACCTCAAATGTGTATTCATAGAAGGCAGAGGCTCAGAATGGTTAAAGTGGGAACATGCCAAATTTCTAAAAGTGGCATTTTTAGACTTACAATTTAAAATCAAATCCTATTACACCATACGTTGTGATTTAAATTGTGGGTCCAGAGGCACCAAACTTAAAATTTCTATATTTTCCCAATTAGAAGTTACACTTGCAGGATGGTTGAAGGTAACCACAATGTTATACTATGGGAAAGATAGACCTTGCAATAATGAAAAACAAATTTAATAGTTTTTCACTACCAGGGCATGTTAATCTTACATGTATTTCTACATATATTGCACCATGCCTTTGGGGCTAACCAGGGCCCTACCTTAGAGGTGACATATGTAATAAAAAGGAAAGTTTGGGCCTGGCAAGTGGGTACACTTTCCAGGTTGAAATGGAAGTTTACAATCCACATACATGCTCTGCAGTGATAGGCCTGAGACATGTTTAAGGGGCAGCACAACCAGTTTCGCAGGCCCACCAGTAGCATTTAGTTTACATGCTTTGGGCACATATAGTGCACTTCACTAGGGACATACAGGTAAATTAAATACACCAATAATGGAAAAGCCAATATCATCATATTTTAGAGCACAGAGCACCTGCACTTTAGCACTGGTCAGCAGTGGTAAAGTGGCCAGGATCCTAAAGCCAACAAAAACAAATTCAGCAAAAAGTGGAGGTAAAAGGCAAAACATCTCGGGATAACCATGCAGAAAGTGCTAGGTTTAACATATAAGCCCTCATTACAACCCAGGCGGTCGGTGATAAAGCGGCGATAATACCGCCAACATGCCGGCGGTAACAAAAATGGAATTTTTACCATGGCGGAAACCGCTCGGACAGACAGCCACTTTAACACACCGACAGCCATGGCGGTAGCAACAAGCACCACGGCGGTAACTGCCAACAGCCAGGTGGAAGACAGTGTAACGCCCACTGTATTATGACAGGCCTATCCGCCACCTTTTCCGGGGCATTATCAACAACATCAAAAGCATGCAGAAACAGAACACAGAAGTCAAAGGACTCACCTCTGGAGACTCAGGGAACAACCACAAAGCGTGGAGCCCGAGTTACACATTTTCCCAATGCTTGTCTACCTTTTCCTGCATTATGAGCAGCAACACCAGCAAAGACGACCACGGTGTGTACTGCCGCCTAGCACACAAATGAGGGGGGAGGAAAAAGAGAGTGACACACATACACACAAACAGAAGCACAACATTACATATCCACCCCATACCCATCAGGAACAATGCAAGGACAAAAAGATTGGAAGAAAGTGAGTGCGATACGATAAAATAACATAAAGAAGTGCATCAAAATCCAAACGTATATACATATTTACAAATGTAAGGACACTGCCCAGTCCTCAATGTCTGTGGGCCACAGGGCCACATCACATAGGCCAAGGCCCCACCTCACTCCTGCAACAACATGGAGAGAACACTGCAGGGGCATCAGGTCTAAAATACACAGGCACCTCAGGGCGATGGGTAATGGGGGGCACCTCAGGCGGAAGATGGTACAACGCCACTGGTCTTGGAGGCAGCTATATGCCCTGTGCAATGTCCTGGGGAGTGCAAGGCCACAGTCACTCAAGTGGGTGACTTTCCTACTGGCTCTGGAGGGGGCAACATGCCCTGTGCTTGGTCCTGGGGAGTGCAAGGCCACAGTCTCTCTAGTGGAGGCTTCTTCCCTTGGTTCCGGAGGGGGCATTGTGCCCAGTGTGCTTCATCCTGGGAAGGATGGGGTGAGTGGATGCCTTTTTCCACTGGTTCAGAAGGGGGCATTGTGCCCAGTGTGCTTCATCCTGGGAAGGATGCAGTGAGTGGATGGCTTCTTCCACTGGTTCTGGTGCGGCATTGGGCCCAGTATGCTTCATCCTGGGGAGGATGCAATGAGTGGATGGCTTCTTCCACTGGTTCTGGAGGGGGCATTGGGCCCAGTGTGCTTCATGTGGGGAGGATGCGATGAGTGGATGGCTTCTTCCACTGGTCGTGGAGGGGGCATTGTGCCCAGTGTGCTTCATCCTGGGAAGGATGCGGTGAGTGGATGCCTTCTTCCACTGGTTCTAGAGGGGGAATTGTGCCCTGTGATGTAGCTCTTGGGGAGTGCAAGGTCACAGTCTTTCACCTGGGTGTCACACCTACAGGATTTGCAGGGCCCAGGATGCACTACAGCCCATGGAGGCAGGACTACACACTGCCCGCCGGCGGTGACGGCTGCTCAGTGGTGGCAATGGTGGTGCTGGTGACGGGGCTGGCATTTGTAATGGTAGGCTCCAGCCCTTTCCCTTGCAGCCTCGGATGGCTGCCCACTGAGTCTGCTGCTGCTGGCAGTGGTGCTGGTGGCTGTACTGGTGGCGGTGCTGGCAGTGGTGGGGGGAGGCTCCAGCCCTTCCACTGCAGCCTCGGATGGCTGAACTGCCATGGTTGGTGGTGGGGGCTCTGAATGAGTCCCAGCACCAGGCCTCCTGCCCTTCCTTTTAAAATTTTTTTATTTATTTATTGCATTTCAGACATACAACAACCAGCACGCAAAGTAAAGTCCATGCCTAAACAGGAAAAGGCCAATGTAGACTGCAAAAGTTCTATCGAAGTCAACAACAATTTGATCAATAAAGAAAGTAACAGGATAAAGCAGTCATTTATCATAGCCTGAACAACCATTGATGTGCAGGGAATGGATACGTGGAAAAAAGATGATAAGAGAAGAATATAGAGAAATGCAACAGAGGAAGAGGGATAGGAAGAAAGCAGCGTTGTTACAGAACAGTCCTGGAGAGGGGATCAGGTCAGCTCAACACCACTAGAGGAGGTTGAGCGCCTCAGAATAAATCGAAGGGGAGCCACAAGAAGCTAATCCGCTCCCTGAGCACGACATATTGCGGGGGCGGGATCCCTCTGGCATCAGCTCCCAATAGGATGCCAATTGTTGCTTACAGTATGCAGCATCCTTCAGCCAGTCCGCGCAGCGGGTCACCCGCCCCTGGCCCCAGCACATCGCCACCCTACGCTTAGCAAGGAGCAACAGTAGACCCACCAACTTACAAAAGGCAGGGGTGACCTCCTGCACATAACTGAGAAGCACCACCAAAGGGGTGCGCAGCAGATCCAGGCACGTCATCTCGTCAAGCTTGCCGAGCACCTCAGACCAGTAATCACACAGCGCCCGCAGTCCCACTCCAAATGCAAAAAGCCCGCCTCCAAAGCTGAACAACGTTTGCAGTGAGCCTCCACCCGCAGCCCCATCTTTTCAGTCTGCCAGGCGTGTAGTATACCTGCTGTAGAAAATTAAAATGTATGAGGCGAAGTCTGTAGATAGAGGAGAACTCCTTCATCTGGGCGCAGTAATAACTCCATTGCTCCTCAGAAATAGACACGGCCTACTTCACCTCCCAGTGCACCCGAGTTCTAGATTCAGCGAAAGGCGACATACTTTGCGAACAAACGTATAAATGCGTGATAAGTCGGCGGGCAGAAGTCGCCATGCAGAGTAGCTCCAGCACATGGCAGAGCGGAGGCTCCTCAGGGAAGCAGGGGTACCGTTCCTGCAGTAAAGCCCAAATAAAAAAAAAAGAAGTCTATGAATCGCAGAATCACCATGCTCGCCCAATGCAGCTTCCAGTGAGACAAATGTCCCCGCCGGGAACCAAGCCCCAAGAGTAGTCATATCCAACTCCTGGAGTCGCTCAGAAAGCTGACCATCCTCCAATGGGGACAGGCCCGCCACATCACGCACCAGCATTGATGGCGCGAAGTCTCACGCGCCTTAGCCCGCTGCAGCAAGCCAGACCATCCTCTTGCCGAGCACTCCACAGTGTCCACGTCACAGCTACGTGGCCAAGGCGGCCTGCCGATCACCCCGCCCAAGCTCTCCAGCCACACCGAATCAGCTTCAGGAGCCAGATGCAGTAGATAACGAACAGGATGCAGCCAAAAATAAACAAAGTGGGCCTGCGCACAGTAATAATAAAGTTCCAGGTCCGGGGCTGCTAAGCCACCCCGCTCAAACACCAGCGTCAACATTTCTCAGAGAATTCTGGGCTGTTTACTGGCCCATACAAGAGTCACAAGCAAGGATTGAAGCCGTCTCAGAAAACCGGTGTGAAGAACAAGAGGCAGATTAACAAAGAGATATAAGAACTTAGGTAGTACCACCATCTTGGTTATTGCAATCCACCCGATCAGAGAAAGCGGCAACGAGCGCCAAACTGCCACTCTTTCTACCAGCCAAGCAACTGCCGCTCCATAATTAGCCGTCCAAAGCTCATCCACCCTCCGGCTCAGCCAAACACCCAAATATTGCACCACCCCGTCCGCCCAACATACAGTGTAGCCAGAGGGGCACCGCACATTAGCATCAGTTAAGAGCAGCACCATTGAGTTGGACCAATTAATCATAATCCCAGACATCCGACCGAACTGGACCACCTCGTCCAGCAGGATATCAAGATGAAGGTGCGGGTCGCGGATATAGAGGGCAACATCATCCGCGTAAAGGGAAATCACAACAGGACACTGCCGGAACGCCAACCCCCTATGATTGTGATGCTGGCATAAGCGCGCCGCATGGGGTTCCATGGCTACCGCAAAAAGAAGCAGTGAGAGAGGGCAGCCCTGTCGCGTGCCCCGGGCAACCATAAAAGAGTCCAATAGCGACTTGTTGACCCTCTAGCGAGCAGTCGGCTTGGAGTCCAACAAATGGATCAGTTGAAGCAATCGCGTGCTAATGCCCACCCCACCCAACAGAGTAAACATATACACCAAGGCCAGTGAATCAAAAGCCTTTGTGGCATAGAGGAAAAGCACCACTGCACAATCCTCAGGCATATGAGAAATCGCAAAAAAGGTACGGAGACTGTAGGAGGTCGAGCAGCCCGGCACAAAACCCGATTGGTCTGGCAATATCAGGGACGGGAGCAGGGGCTGCAATCGCATCGCAATAAGTTTCGCCAAGATCTTAGTGTCTATATTTATGAGAGAGAGCAGCCAATAAGAGTCACATCTGCTAAGGTCTTTCCCGGGTTTCAGAATCGTCACTATGAGAGCTTCCAGCAGCGAAGGTGGAAGGACACGGCTCTCAAGGGCCTCATCATAAACCTCAAGAAGATGTGGCACCAGAACATCAGCATATGTCTTATAAAAGGCAGGCGCCAGCCCATACAAACCCGGGGCCTTGTCCCCAGGGAGGCTGCATATAGCCTGAATCACATCATCCACCATGAAGGGGACGTCTAGATATTGCCTGTGTGAATCCTCTAGCCAAAGCAGACTAATCTCCTCAAAGTAACTAACAGCATCTGAAGCAGATATTCCCAGGTGCTCAGTGTACAAATCCGAGTAAAAGTCAGTCATGACATGCTGAACCTCAGCCATACCCGTATGCAGCGTCCCCCAGGAGTCAACAAGTTCAACCACATAGTTCCCTGCCCATGGCCTGCGGAGCATAGCCGCTAACATCCTCCCAGCCCGCTCACCCTTACCATAACACCACGATTTGGCCTCTTTACTCAAATAGCAAACCTCACGCTGTGCCGCCTCCTCATAGCAGGACAATGCTTCCTGAAATTCGGCCAGAAGGTTCGCCGACCAGGCAGAGGCAAATCTCCGTTCCAAATCAGCTAGACGCGCCTCCAACCCTGCCAGTTCTCTACGGAGTGTCCTCAGTACGCCATGTTGCTCAGCAAGGCAGATACCCCGAATAACAGCCTTGAAGGCCTCCGAAAGGGTGCGTGCTGATGACACCAAGCCCTGATTGATATTGAAGTAATCGACCATAGCAGTATGAATTTCGGCTTGGAAGACAGGATCTCGCAGCGCCCCACAAGGCAGCCGCCATCAAACGCACGGCTGGGGCACACGCAACTCCAGCAAGACCGGCGCATGATCCGATAGTGTACGAGGCATATGCGCAATGGAGGTCACCCAGAGCCCCACATCTTTGGTACCCAACCAGCGATCTATTCTAGACCAACTACCATGTGCATGGTTGAGGCACGTTCCCTGCATCTCCTCCCCATGCTTGGCTCTCCATAAGTCCACTAAGGCACCTTCCTCCATAATATGCGCTAAAGCTCTCACCGCAGCTACATGTCGGGGTCTGGCCCTACTCTCCCAAACCGTGACAGGATCCAGAACCACATTGAAGTGTCCCCCACACAGCAGAGGACCGGGGCCCAGCAAGCCGATCAAGCGCCAGACCTCAACAAAAAACTCAGGATCGTCAACATTAGGGCCATAAAGGGAGACGAGACAAAACGGCCTATCATATAGTGTGCCCTTCAACATGACATAGCAGCCACATGGATCTAACAGCACCCTTCCCGTGCGCCACAGATCAGAATCTCAACACTGCACGCATACCCCGAATATGTCGCCATATGACTCTCACCAATCCAGCCAGCCCTCACCCTCGCCTTCATACTATCAGACAGATGCGTATCCTGTAACATGCAGACATCAATCGCATGGCGCTGTACGTACGTTGATATCAGTCTCATCTTGCGGCTATCATTCAGTCCCCTGACATTCCAAGTAAGGCATCTAATTGCAGGTGCATCTTTAGTCACCATCCCGAGAATCTCTCAACTGTACATCAACCCCAATCAGCCAACCGGAAGCAACAGCTGCTAAGAAAAGAAAAGAGATGGAGGAGATAGCAAGCTCTCCATCAAAGAACCCAGCAGCTACCCCCACCTACTCTGGCTCCCCCAATCGAGCCAGCCCAGTGGACCACCCCCCACCCAAACTCGAGAACTGCAGCAAAGCAACAAAAGACTGATTTAAATCCATCCACCAGGGCGTCCGCGAGGCCAGCCGATAACCACCCTAGTAGGGGATGGGTGAGTGAGGGTATCAGGATAGTGTTCATAGTCTGGGATCACCCACCAGCCAGCCGACTCCTCAGAAAACAAAATTCAGACACGGCCCACAGGCAGAGACATAGAGCAATCAGCGGCCGTATTCCAAATCCGACGTTCGAGACTCCACATGATCAAGACTAGTGGCATGGCCATCCACCCTTTCATTCAAGCGGTCCTTCTGCACAGACAAGTGATACAACTTGCCATCGATACTGGCCAGGCTATGCTTGAGATCTACAAATATAGCCTTCACACTGGATGACTGCATGTCCTCCCCCTGAGAAAGGACACCTGACGACCTGCTCGCCTGACTACTTTTCTTCTTGCCCTCAAACGTCAGCTTGGGCTGCTTCTGATCCGCCTTCCCCATTCTGGGCAGAGGCACCACCACCAACCGGTGTCCACCAAACAAGTTCCTGCTCTAATTCACATGCCAGGCAAAAATAAAAATTTTGCAAAAAGCTCGCTGCCCAGACAGACCAAGTAACGCACGCCAACGCCGACCGCTCCAAATAAAGCTGGTTCAGCACAACAGACAGGGCCCAACCACGATGCCGCAAGGACAGCAGTCAGCAAAAAAAAAAAAAAACGGGTGCCATCGCTAATCCTCTACGGCAGGCAGCAGCGCCAGAGGATGCAAGGCAAAAGGCCCACCGCCCGAAACCGCAAGGCCAGTCATACTGCCCAAGGGCCAAAGCCGTGTAGAGTAAGAATAAGGGACTCAAGCTAGGAGCAGGGCCAGAGCCCACTTCCCGCACCACAGCGTCTCCTTCTGCCTGAGGTCTGGGCGGCAGCAGGTCACCCCAAATTTCCAATTTAGCCAGCAGGCCCAGGCGTACAAAACAGAGTGACAGCAAAGCTCCAACTGCTCCGCTGGGCCGTCAGCCAGTCATCCTCAGAACCCGCGGGGAGACGCGGGCCCATCTGCCTGCCGACCGGGCCCTGCAAGCCTCCCACCTGCCAGGGGCTCTGCGCGGCTGCGGCCACCATTCTTCAGCCTCCCCCGGCTCCCAGGAGCATGGAGCAGAGAAGGGTGCACCCGCTGCAACCAGCCATGGGAGCGCCAAGATCCAGGCTGCCACTGCGATGCAGCCGCTAGGCGGGAACTAGGCCCAGCACCGCCTTGTTCCTCCTTACCGCCACCACCAGTCCCGCAACGGAATCCGCAGCACTTTGGGTCACTGCAGGTGCACCCCCCGGCCCCCTCGCAAGGGGGGGCCCCAGCCGACATCCAATGGCCGATTCCATCAGGGGAAATGAAGGATAAAATCCACCGTGCAGCAGAGCCTCACGAAGTGGCGGCCATTAGCTGGAAGGCCAAGCCACACCCCCTTCCTTGTCGTTCCTTGATGCACCTGGTGCAAGCACACTTTCAGCGCTGCTGGCTGGTTCCCGTGATCTTCTCCCAACTGCAGTAGTTGTCGACACTACTGTGGCCGTGACTGGGTGGCTGAAATGCTCGCCTGGGTTCTGACCAACCTGGCCCGACGTGAAGGACGGGGGGAGGGGTAGGGAAGAGGTCAATGGTGGAGAGGAAAAGCTTCTTAGGGACACTGGGGCGGGAAGAGGATGAAGGTTTGGAAGTAGAGGAAGAAGAACTAGTTGTAGGAGGTGTCTGTCTGTTGTGTTTGGGTGAAGGTGTATGGGCTGGATGCTGTTGTGAGGTGGATGGTTGTTGGGTGTCTGAGTGCTTGCATTGCTGTACTTTGGGAGGAGGGGTCACAGACACAGTGGGAGAGGACACAGGGGATGTTTGCATGGATGTGGGGGTGGTGACTGCCAGTGAAGGGTGTGTAGTGATTGGCGTGCTGGTGATGGAAGTAGTGCATGAGGATGTAGTGCATGCAGGTGTGAGTGTAGACGCTACTGGGAGGGACGTGGACGACGACGAGGAGGGGGAAACAGTGGAGGCAGTGGATGTTGGTATGTCTGCATCTGGATGGGGTTTGTGTGAGTGCCTGTGGGATGATGTGTGGTGCTTGTGTTTGCCTGAACCACTCCTGTGTGTTGTCCTGTGTGCATGCAGGTCTGCAATGTGTGCTTGGGATAGGTTTGGGATAGGTTGGGGTTGAGGGGAATGGGATTGGGTAGAGGAAGTTGGAGGGGGGAGGCTAGAAACAGGGACAATGGCTGCCATCAGAGAGGAGGCCAGAGCCTGGATTGGTCCCCGCTGGGCCACCATGCCAGAGTGAATGCCTTCCAGGAATGCATTTGTTTGTTGCAAATGGCCTGCCAGCCCCTGGATGGCATTCACAATGGTTGACTTCCCAACAGAGATGGATCGAAGGAGGTCAATAGCCTCCTCACTCAGGGTAGCAGTGCTAAATGGGGTAGGGCCTGAGGTGCCTGGGGCGGAGGAGATGTCCTCCGAGCTGGGTGAGCGGGCACGGGAAACATGCTGAGGGGGTGCTGGGAGGGCGGTGCTGGTACAGATGGGTGGTGGCTGTACCTGTAGATGGGGTGGCCACAGAGGTGTCTGCCGCAACCACCAGGGAGCTTCCATCGGAGGAGGTATCACTGTCTGAACTTTCCCCTCCAACTCTGCCGTGGTGCTCCCCTCACCCTCTGTCATACTGGTGCCCTCACCATCGGTGGATTCGGCCTCTTGGGCCATTGTGGATGCAGCTCCGTCTGTCACTGGTGCCTCTGCTCCTCCACCAGATGATGCTAATGCACAGAAGGACAGGGTGACAAAACAAAAAGGGGGGGAGACAATGGATACACTTGGTCAATGGCTGCAAAAACACCTCCTTTGGCATACACACGACACACACACAGGGAACAGTCCTACGCATTAGGCAATGCACTACCAGTCACAATGCTAGTCACCAGGCCATGGACAGTAATACCTAATGCCAATAACAGCATACCTGAGACCCACAGACCCCTGTCCAGTAGTGGATGCCTACTAGCTTGGCTTGAGGTGGTTTACATCATACCCTGCCCAACAGGGGACCTACCCTGCAATGTCTGGCCTGGCGTAGGGGCACCCACAGGACCACATCCCCCACTGAGGCCACCCCACCACGCGCAAGTAGTATATTGGGAAACTGTACTCACCCCCTTGTGGCTGCTGTGATGCCCTCAAATGCCCATCCAGCTCTGGATAGGCCACTGCCAGTATGCGGACCATGAGGGTGGTCAGGTTCCACGGGCACCCCTTCCTCTTTGGGAGGCTACCCCCAGCTGGGCCTCTTCCGTCTTCATTGCCCAGCGTCTCAGGTCCTCCCACTGTTTGCGACAATGGGTGCTCCGCCTGCCATAGACCCCCAGGGTCTGCACGTCCTAGGTGATGGCACACCATATACCCTTTTTCTGATGGGCGCTGACCTGCAGAAATACACACATAGCAAAAGGTATCAGTCAGACCATCCGGCCTGTTACACTCATGTTCCACCATAGTCCTCCCATCCCCTTACGCACAGACATTGCCCACCATACAGGCAGCATGCAGCCCAGCGCCCTTCCTCCAAACCCCCCCACATGAGGACCTCACAAACAGCACTCCATGCAGCCATGCCCCATGCATCGTGCTCACACTGTACTCACCTGTTAGTCTGGAGGCCCATACAGCATTCGGTATTGGGGTAGAACCCCATCCACCAGTCTGTCCAAATCCGCAGCGGTGAAGGCAGGGGCTCTTTCCCCAGTGACACGAGCCATGGTCGTTTCCAGACACAGGTCAAAGCAGCACTTGCAGTGTAGGTCCTCTCCTGTTGAAGGTCAAGTAGCAAGTGAGTGAACAGATAGAAAATGGGGTCACATCTGCGGTGGTGCGTACCGTCACCGCCGGAGTACATCACCATTGGCCACTGTAGCCCATAGGGCCCAATGGGACCCAATGAGGAGTTGCACTGTGGTTTTCGACCGCCTCCCACAACGTGCACTACGTCTGCGGAATTATCTTATAGCCACCTGTCCCTCCATACAGGACAGGTGGATGCCATTTTTTGGGGGGGGGGCAGGCCTTGGCACCTAACTGCGTCACAGTACACATAGGCACCATTTGGGCTTATGCAATAATATTGTGTTACATTCACAACATGCAATGCAGTGTAGTGTTTTGAAATATGGAATACTGACCAGCTACTCACTGTTTGCCCATTAGATTGCAACTGCTGCAGATGAGTAGGAGAAGGAGACATCCCCCCGTGTACAGGCCCCTGGTGAACTTGGCAACTATGGAGGACAGGCACATTATCCTCACCTATAGACTGGACAGAGCCACAATCACAGAGCTGTGTGCTCAATTGGAACCTGACCTGATATCTGCCATCCGTCAGCCCACCAGGATCCCCCCTCTTGTGCAAGTACTATCTGTGCTCCATTTCCTGGCAAGTTGCTCTTTCCATGTGACAGTGGGCTTGGCAGCAGGAATGTCTCAGCCAATGTTCTCAATAGTGTTGACCAGAATATTGTCTGCCCTGATTAAACACATGCACAGCTACATCGTTGTCCCCCAGGTGGAGGATTTGGCCACAGTGAAAGCTGACTTCTATGCTATGGGACATATCCCCAACATTATTGGGGCTATTGATAGTACACATATAGCATTTGTCCCCCCTCAGGAGAAAGGAACAGGTGTTCAGAAATCAAAAGAGCTTTCACTCCATGAATGTGCAGATAGCTTGCCTGGCAGACCAGTACATCTCTAATGTCAATGCAAAGTATCCTGGGTTTGTGCATGATGCGTTTATCCTGAGGAATAGCAGCATCCCATATGTGATGGCTCAACTCCAGAGGCACCAGGTATGGCTAATAGGTGAGCCCTGGTTCCCACACAGTAGGTGTTGGTGTATGGGGTGGGCCCTAATGGTTAGTGAGTGTCTAACAGTTGTCCCTTGATATTTGCAGGTGACTCTGGTTACCCCAACCTCTCATGGCTACTGACCCCTGTGAGGAATCCCAGGACAAGGGAAAGGGAATGCTACAATGAGTGACATGGGCGAACATGAAGAATAATAGAAAGAACATTCGGTCTCCTGAAAGCCAGGTTTCGTTGTCTCCATCTAACAGGTGGATCCCTGTACTACTTACCCATGAAGGTGTGCCAGATTATCGTGACATGCTGTATGTTGCACAACCTTGCCTTACATCTCCAGGTGCCTTTTCTGTAGGAGGATGAGGCTGGAGATGGGCATGTGGCAGCAGTGGACCCTGTGAACAGTGAGGATGAGGAGGCAGAGGATGAGGACAACAGAAGTGCTATTATAAGACAGTACTTTCAATGACACACAGGTAAGACACTGCAATTAAACTTTACATTTACAGTTTTGTATTCGACATTGTCACTGGCAGGCTGATTTTCCAACTTTTATGGCCACTTACTGTACCCTTTGGCATCTCTATTTTCAGAAATTTGTGTCCCACTATCGATCCTGGTGTGTTGACTGCAGCCAACTACAGGTCATTCCTATGTATGCAATGCTACACAGTCATATTGTAGTGTTTAAAGCTTGTTAAATGAATACATGGTTAAATGATTTGACAGACTCCAAACTTGTATTATTCAAATGGCATTTATTTAAGTACTAATGATTAGAGGGGGATGTGCAATGGGCTGGGGTGATGATAGAGGAAAGTCCAGGATAGAGTCAGTCTATTTGTTTCACAGGTGAATTGTCCAACGGGGCATAGGAAGTGGAGCAATGGCAGTTCAAGGTGGACAGGGTGACAGAGTGGGACACAAGGGTGACATTCATGAGAGTCTTATTTCCTGGCAGGGGTCTTGGCAATAGTCTCTGGCTTCTGCCTGGATCGCAGGGACAGTTTGTGGGGTGGTTCTACTTCTGCGGGGGGAGGGGTGCTGGTGGCCTGTGTTCCTTTAGCGGGCCTCCTGTCCACTAGCGGCAGTGGAGGTGGAAGGCTGTTCATCATTTTGGCTAGTGTCAGGGGCCCGGTGGTGTGCCACTGCCTCCCTCATGGTGCTGGCCATGTCTGCCAGCACCCCTGCAATGGTGACCAGGGTGGTGTGGATGTCCTTCCAGTCCTCCCTGATCCCCAGGTACTGTCCCTCCTGCAGCCGCTCGGTCTCCTGCATCTTGTCCAGTATCTGGCCCATCATCTCCTGGGAATGGTGGTATGCTCCCAGGATGTTGGTGAGTGCCTCCTGAAGAGTCGGTTCCCTGGGCCTGTCCTCCCCCTGTTGCACAGCAGTCCTCCCAGCTTCTCTGTTGTCCTGTGCCTCTGTCCCCTGAACCATGTGCCCACCACCACTGACCCCAGGTCCCTAATCGTCCTGTGATTGTGGGGTGGCCTGGGGTTCCTGTAGTGGTGGACACACTGCTGATTGATGTGTCCTGGGGACAGAGGTATGGGCCCACAGGGTGGGTACTATGGTGGTGTTTCCTGAAGGGGGAATCTCTGTGATGGTATGGGACTGTGCCTGCGTAACTGACTGTCCGGAGATCCCTGTCGGGACATGGTTGGTCATCCAGATCCAGGCATCCAGAACTGCTGTCATCATTGTGGGCCTCTCCTGGGGGTGGACTGGAAGTTGCTGGCACCTCCTCTCCAGTGACGTTGGGTTGTGGACCTGTGTGGATGTAAATACAGTGTTATTGTTTCTGTGTGTGTCATCTTGTGCATGGGTGTGTTGCCCTGTATGGTTGTTATTGCCCTGGCAGCTTTGCCTTGTGTGAGTAGTGATTTTGTGGGATAAGTGATTCTCTCTAATGTGCATGCTTTAGTGATGGGTGTCCATGCAGGTCTGTGATGGGGGTCCATATATTGGTGTTACATGCAGGGCTTGGTATTGGGAGGGGTGGGTTGTGATGGTGGGGTGTTTGGGAGGTGGTGGAGTGATGGGAGTGAGGCTACGGTTGGGACTTGTGATGGCATGCAGGTAGGGTGGGTGATAGTAATAGAGATTTAACTTACCAGAGTCCAGTCCTCTTCCTACTCCTGCCAGGCCCCAAGAATGAATGATTGCCAAGACTTGCTCCTCCCATGTTTTTAGTGGTGGGGGAGGAGGTGAGGGTCCACCGCCAGTCCTCTGTACAGCTATTTGGTGTCTTGCTGCTGTGGAACATACGTTCCCCCGTAGGTCGTTCCACCTGTTCCTGATGCCATCCCTTGTTCTGGGGTGCTGTCCCACGACGTTGAACCTGTCCACGATCCTCTGCCATAGCTCCATCTTCCTTGCAATCGACGGTTGCTGCACCTGTGATCCGAATAGCTGTGGCTCTACCCGGATGATTTCCCCCACCATGACCCTTAGCTCCTCCTCTGAGGACCTGGGGTGTTGTTGTGGTGCCATGGGTGTATTGTGGGTGGTGTGGGTGAGGGTGTGTGGGGAGCTGTGTTGGGGTGTGTGATGTAAGGAACATGGATGGTATATAGGTGATGGTGGTGTGTGTCTGTGGTCTTCTCTGTGGTCTTGCTATCTCTCTTGTGGCACTTGTTTGTAATGGTAAAGGGTTGTGGGTATTGTGTGTGTATGTTTTATAGTGGTGTGTGGGTGTGGTGTGAGCATGTGTGTCAGGTGTGTGTTATTCAAATTGTCCAATGTGGTGTTGTTTTATTAGTGTGTGTGTATTTTGAGTGCAGCGGTATGTACCACCAATTGCTTAGCGCCATTGAATGTCCGCCGTGGTGATTCATGGGTCATAATGCTGTGGGCGTAGTTCTGTTGGTGTAACGGTGTGGGATTTACTACTGCCAGTTTATCACTGACCTTTGGGCTGGCGGACTTGTGTGTGTGGCTGTATAGTGACAGATTGCTATGTGTGGGTCATAATATGGGTGGCAGTAATCCGCTGCAGCAGCGGTATGTTGGTGGCAGTCAGCATTGCGGTAAGTGGATTTTACCACCAATGTCATAATGAGGGCCATAGTAACTTACACTTTTGAAGTAAGTCCAGCACTGTACATGACCAACCACTTATATTGCTACACCCATCTATAGACAATAATTGAGGGAGGGGCTTACTAAAAAAGTGTAGGTTACTACAACGTGCAGTTTTGTGAATACCAAAAAGTAATACGCTTACTCGAAAGTGTAAGTTGCTACAAAAGTACAGTGTATGATTAGTGCTTTGTACTAAGATTTGTAGTACTACTATGGCACTACAAAACATACTACAAAGTGCAGTTTGTGAATCAGGCACATTAAGAGCAAATATTGACAGTCTCTGAGAAGGGTTCAAATGCTTGGCAGAGGGTCCTCAAAATAGAGGAAAAAAGGCTTTCTGCACCTTATTTTCCATATGAAGACATTATTAAGTAGTTTTTAGATTTCACTTTGACTAGTTTATATTGTGGGTTCAAGTAGAGGCAGGGAGGGCTCTCAGAACATTTTCTAACAGAGGGATTGCAGGCGTCAGTGTCCTTGAACACATAACACTATACACACTGGGCCTGATTCACCAGTGTAAACTTACACCTTTATGTAAGTTTACAATTGTTTGCCATTCACAAAGGTATTTCTCTAGTGGTACCTTTTTGACTACAGAGTTTCAACACACTAGGACTGTCATATCTTTTTATGTGCAGAGGCCCCAAAGTGTTAAAAGATATTACTCATGAAATACCTTTGTGAATAGCAAACAATCATACATTTACACAAAAGTATAAGTTGTACTTTTGTGAATCAGGCCTTATACTTGTATGAAGAAGGCAGTTCTCTGTAGATTTAGAGACTGAGAAGTGCCCATTCTTTGGGCAGTGGAAGTGTAACCTGCTTCTTGGTTTGTAGAAATGTTTGTTAGACTTTGGGAAATGTTTGCACTTCTGAAGGGCGATGCAAATGTCACAAAGAGGAGCCTACCTTTAGCCACTGTTTAGGGAAGACGTTCCTGCTTTTGGCACAGGTCAAAAACACAGAGGCAGTTGCCTCAGTCTGGCAGGAGAGTGCCTGGAATTTCAGTGGTAGCTCTCGGAGAATCTGCCAGATGGATGGGTTGGTCTCCAAGAACATTTTCCATGATGGCAAACACAAGAAAAAGAACCAGTCCCCAAGGTTCCCATAGGTTTACTCCTGAGGATACGCGCTGTCCCAGGGAGACTCATGCTAGTGAGGAATGGTCCTTGAGGTACACAATGTAGTGGTAGCCTGTGAGGAGACCTAAGATATGGTAGTAAGTGCCCTAGTTACTTTGGTTGGGCTTGTGACTGACCTTGCAGGGACCAGAGAGTATGTAAAATATCTAGATGTCCAGGAAGAGTTCATGGTGGACTTTGAGGTTCAGGTTACGGTGGAAGACTGTAGTGTTCAGTGAAGGAGTTTACCCTTGAGACTGTGTTTCCAGAACCTGAATTGTCAGCTGTCTGGTGATGCCCAATGTCCAAGTCAAAGTCTTATGGGACCAGACACTATAGACAAGGTGTGGAGGCCCATGAGGAGGAGTCAGTATAGGAGGACGGGGAAACCTGCAGTGGCACAACGTGGTGGTTGGGTGGCGTCTTCTCCAGGTGGTAAGGATACTGAGCATCAGACTGTGTTAGTGCTAGACACTCCTGTTAGGGATTGCTGCTATGAGCTGTTGGAAGGACAAGTTGTAGAGGGCATTGTCTTTGCAGAACCCTCCAGTGCGCACTCTAGGTGTACCAGCCTTCAAGTCACTGCATAAATGGTAGTTTAGGATATTGACAATGTGTACCTACAGGTTGACCTGTCATTTTTCACATAGGAATCTTTAGGTCATTTAGTTAGTCTCCAGCTTGAAAGCTTGGAGGTTGGGGGTTGACCTAAGTTGGTAGTGTCAGGCAAAGCCTGGATACTTCCCAGAGGTGCTTCAAGGTGACCAGATGGAACTTGACACTCCTCAGGTGGGAGAAATGGACATTGTTCCTACAAAAGGCAGGTAACCTTTAATACTCTGAGTTGCCGCTGTGGACAATAGTCTGACAGCTGATTTTGGGGTGATACACTTTGGTGTGCCAGGACAGAACTAAGTCAATGGTCCAGTGTTAGCTCTCTGTCACAAGAATAATGCACATTTTGAGTGGGCTATCTTTCCAGTAGAGATCCCCAGCCATCCCACTAGGATGGTGGAAGCTCCATACCCCTTGTGCTGTGGATGAAGGTCAGAGTTCTTGCTAGGGGCTTCCAACTGCATCTTCATGGTGTAGTGATTCACTGAGTGAGGTGGACAGTGGCTTGCCCTGCCACCGTAGGGTGGTAAGGGACCTGTGAGAACTTTTCCTTCATGGTGCAGAGAAGGATAGCAGGGGATACTGCTGCATGCCTTCTCCTCTGTGTCATCAGGACATGCTACACTGGACACCCCACAGTAGTGTTGTGCCCGCCTACTGGGTCTGGCCAGTGACTGAACAGCTTTTAGGAATCTGTAGGCATCCTATTATACTTCAAATGGAAGAAAGTAGACCCTAGTGAGGGTACTTGAGTTGTATGTTATCCAGAAGAAGGAAGCAGCAACTCCTATGACAGATTTGGCACTTGTCAAAGTTGACAGCATACATTTTGAGCCACAGAACGCTAGCCAGACAGGACTGTGATAGGCACAGGGTTGTGTGACCCATGCCAAGGATAGGCCTAGACCTAATTAGTCTATGAAATCACTTGGTTTCCTCGATCCAACACGAATCCAGGAGAGGTCTTATTGCAGTCAAGGAATCTATGGGGAGAAGTGTCCTTATGACTGGGTCTGGCAGATGGTCCTTTTTTTAGGGTGCTCAAGCGAGGATTCCTTTGGTTGTGGACCACTGAAGAAAGCTATGTACAGTCAAAACTCATTCCTACTTGTGAACTCTCACTGGTAAATAACATCCAAGGTCTTAGCCAGATTCTTTTACCAGTATTTGCTTGTCTGAATAATGGATTCTGGCCCATTAGCACCCCTTGATTCTTTTCGCTTTTTGATCTCTGCTGTGAGTTAGGATGAGTGTCATTAATTGTAACCACTCCTAAAAAGGTTTTAAGTGCAAGCTACCAGTGTCCACCTTTTAAAATATGGTCTGCTGATGTGCTGCTGGATTAAAAGACTCTAGGCAAGATCATGTGTGTGGGCTGGGCAAATGCACTACTGTCTAAATCAACCCAGAATCTGTGTACTGTTAGTCTGTTGCAGATGGGACCATTAATACACTGGTTACACTGACTATAAGGCCTTATAATGTAATTGAAAATTAAAAAAGAAAAGTTCCAGTTTGTGACTATATTGTGAGCCTATACTGCTTCACTGTAAATCTGTATGCTTTACTGTGATTACAATGTAAGTGAATGCTGCATCAAAGTAAGAATCTATTGGCTGTGCCTGGGAAAAAGTTTAACATGGGCTTCAATTGGTAAACAAAGGCGCAGATTGCAGATATATTAATTTCACCATATTTGCACTCCTTCGAGTACTTTGAGTTTGGTCATATTTCTCTGATTCAGCTCTTAATCAGATTTAGGGCCTGATTTTGAATTTGGTGGAGGGGTTACTCCATCAGAACAGTGAAGGATATCCTGTCTGTCGAAATATAAATCACATTATATCCTACAGGATTTATATTTGGGATATACTTCACCCTTGTGATTGGGTAACCCCCCTCGCCAAACGCTGAATCAGGCCCTAAGTCTCTGCACTGTCCACCTGGGCCAAGTTATTTATTGTGCTGGCCAGAAAGGAGTTGAAAGCATTTCCTATACAATATGAGCATCTTGAGAAGATTAAACTTGTTCTTAGGAGAGGGAGAGAGTGGGACAGAATATGTAGGTTGAATACATTCACTCTGATTGATAAGACTGGACATGCACACCCTCAGAGAAACAAAACAAAGGGAGGCCTCAGACATTTGGCACAATTTACTGGCCGAACTTTCTTTCATTTTCAGTTTTATAGGCAAGGGACTAAGTTGCTGTGTCAGTTAGGGGTGGAGCTTATGGTTCAGATATTTCTGACCACTGGGCACTTCAAGCAGTCATCTTGAAAAGTCCCAAGATTCTGTACAGAAGGTATAGGACAGTTGGGAGTGAATATATCTCATCTTTCAATTTTGAAGAGATGCCCACTTTCTGCAACTTTCTATCCCTATCTTAAAGCCTCTAAATATGGGAGAGATGTTTGTAAACATTTTAAGAATTTATTTTTATGGATTTTGTGATTGGCCATCCATCTATAAATAGGTTCTAGCTAGGAATACACAGGTGTACATTTTGCATGGTGAGAGTTTTGTTTCAGGTAATAGGACAGGATTTATGTCCAAACAACAATATTTTCCTTTTGTTTCTGTTGATCTGTGAATCAGTTTCCTCATTTTAGATCATTGGCTCATTTAGTGAGCATGGTACTCCAACTGCTGTATGGTCTAGAAGAGTAGCATCTTCGTCACATAGCATTATTTGAATTTGTACTGTCCCAGTTAAGGGGTGAGCATCTAGCCTTGCAAATCGCCAGCCATGTGCCTAATATATTGAGAGAAAGAAGCACAGAGCCCACCAAAAAAGCAGGTGTATAACTTAATGTAGGTGACATTTTAGAATTACATTTGCCTGACAAACTGATTGCCTATATGAAAATGAGGATTTCACACATGCTATTCATGAATGCAAAAACATATTGGGCCTGATTACGACCTTGGCGGAAGGGATTACTCTTTCCCAAATGTGACGGGTATCCCGCTCAGCATATTACAAGTTCCATTATATTCTATGGAACTTGTAACACGGCAGATGGGATATCCGTCACCTTTGGGAAAGAGTAATCCCCTCCGCCAAGGTTGTATTCAGGCCCATTATATTGAACAAATAAATTTTATCTGCATTGAAAACTTAGGGCCTGATTTAAGACAAGGGGTGCTACACCCAGTGCAGCGCCACTTCTCTTGCACCCCTTAGCGCCCCTAAGGCCACCATGTGTGCGCTGTATCTACGATACCGCTCACCCTGGAGGTAGCTAGGGGAACTAGCATCAGAATTTTTTACGTTAATCTGGCACTTTGCAGGATTATCTTAAAAAATTCTGATGCTAATCCCACAAAGCACCCTGAGGACCATTGTAACTGATGGAATGCTCCTCGTAGAGTCTGCTCTGAGCAGGCATTAAAAGTGCAGAAGAAAATGGTGCAAAGAAATCTCTTAGATTTCCTTGCACCATTTTTTTGGCCCCCCTAATGGGGGAATGCTCGTTTTACATAAATTATGCCTGGCGCAGGCATACTGTAGCACAAAGGGTTACAAAGTGGTGCAATGCATGCATCCAGGCTTCCAAACAACTATCAAATGATCACCCTCTCAGACACAGTGTCTAAAGTGTATTCAAATATTATTTTGGGGGAACTTGAAACCTAGATATGCCAGATGAATTCTTTGAAAAAATCAAACACAGCTTGGAGAAGGTGGTGGAATAACTGACAACTCCTCTGTGTTCCTGCTGCTTGCCAGAACAGCAATTTACAATAAGCATATTGCATTTCATGTTCGCTTCATAGATCTCAATATAGCAGTGCTTCTAAAACCTTTCAGAACCACCTAGTGTTATTGGACATGAGGCAGGTTATTTTTAAGTAACTAAAACACCTTTTGGTAGCACACCTTCATTTAGAGATAGAACATTTCCAGTGAAATTGACATGAAATTTGCACAGACATACATTTGTACTTATAAAACTATATTGCACACAAATGATAAGTGTGGAAATCATGTTTCAGTGAATATTTATAATTAGTTCATTTGTGCATCAGGAAGTAAATTGTCTTGATTAGTTTTGATCCCAATAAAATCTTTGTTTCCATTATACTTTAGAGTTACAAAAAATTGTGTTTTGTTTTTGCTGAAAGTATACAGTTAATTTACAGCCATTTACATTTTGTTGTGTATTACAAAAAATGACATCCTACTATGTTTTTATCACACTCCTTGTACCCTGGCAAGATTGTCAAATAATTCCCTTTCGTTTTCTTTCTCTGTCTGCAAAGTGAGAAGATTATCTAAATACCAATCCCAGTGTTAAAAAAATAAGCAGAAATTTATCAGAAGACATAGCCTGACATTTGTCCTGTCTTTGAAGTACAGCAAATGTGACAAGATAAATACAGAATTTTAAGGCATGTTTATTTGTTGCTTGGACTTTTGAGACCGATCAAAAATTGGCTTGTGACCCACAGTTTGAGAATCACTCCAGTACAGCTTTTGATGGAGTAAAGCTGGTCTTTACAGGCAGTAGAACTTTTTCTCAATGAAACATAGTTTACTGCTAGGTTAAGAACAAGCATCAATGCATCCAAGGGGATCTATTCTATATCAACGGGGATGGCCCGCTCACTAACATCACCCAATCCCACATCCTCAACATCATCTCAAACACTGACAACACCCAGCTGATCCGCTCCCTCACCAAGGACTCCGCCAAGACCAACCTCCACGAAGGAATGAAGGCCATCGCCGAATGGATGAAGAACAGCTGCCACAAACTCAATTCTGACAAGATGGAAGTCCTCATGTTCGGCTCCACTCCCTCCACATGGGATGACTCCTGGTGGCTGCCACTCTTAGAGCCGCTCCGACTCCACCAACCACGCACGTAACCTAGGATTCATCTTGGACTCCTCATTTTCCATGACCCAGAATGTCAACACCATCTCCTCCTCCTGCTTCGACACCCTCCGCATGCTCTGGAAGATCTACAAATGGATCCCCACCAAAACAAGAAGAACAGTCACCCAAGCCCTCGTAAGCAGCAAACTGGACTACGACAATGTCCTCTATGCAGGAACCACGGCCAAATTCCAGAAGAGGATGCAACACACCCAGAACGCCTCCCCATACCTCATCCTGGACATCCCCCACCACTGCCACATCACAGGCCATCTGAGAGACCTGCACTTGCTCCCAGTCAACAAGAGTCACCTTCAAACTCCTCACCCACGCTCACAAAGCACTGCACACAGAATACCTCAACAGACGGCTCTCCTTCTACACCCCAACACAGCATCTCCGCTCCGATTACCTCGCCCTCGTAACCGTCCCACGTGTCCGCAGAACTACAACCGGAGGCAGATCATTCTCACACCTTGCTGCCAAGACGTGGAAAACTCTTCCCACCCACCTGCGTCAGGCCAAAGACCTCCTTATCTTCAAGAAACTTCTCAAGACCTGGCTGTTTGAGCAGTAGCAGCACCCCCAACTTTCCTCCCCCCAATCTCAGCGCCTTGAGACCCTCATGGGTGAGTAGTGCGCTTTACAAATTCCTGATTGATTGATTGATTGATTGAAACTGAGGCTGTGTGAACAAACCTTGGAAATTCTTATTTTACTACAATGATTTGAAGTTCAAATGAGGATTTCTGTAAATTGCAGTCCTGGGTTCTCGCTTCCAAAGGTATTTACACCTATGGGAGAACGTGTTGCTCAAGAATATTTGTAATCAAAATTGCTTGATGTAGAGGTGTGAGTGGCTCACAAAAGGTAGATTATTCAATTCAGTATAGATTACTACCTGATTCGCTACCCCACCTAGATCATATTATTTAGTATTCCTTGAAGGTATATTACTTACCAAGGTTAAATGTTCTCTAGATCAATCAAGGAAAGTCTTGCATTGGTCCCCTGAAGAAACTGAGGTATACAGTTCGAAAACAATCTGACTGCTGGGTTTCTATTCTGTCTTTTGGACATCAAATTTAAGGCCTTTTCTCACAGAATTTTGATCTCCACCAGGTATTGACTCCAAATTGAAAGAGCATAGTTACTCTCTTGAAAAAGCTCTGCAGTTACCATGGTCATCTAAGTGAAAATGTTCAGTTTAGTTTATGGTTTATTTTAGGACAGATTCCATCATCACCGTTTTCTATGCAAGGATGCAGTATTGATCCTGTTTGAATTCAATAGTGGCTTTCTACTTCTGAGAAATGTGAGGCCTTGATTCTAATATATATTAGAAATGTAATATTCTATAAGTGAAAATAATTCTAATAAAAATTTAAATAATAATATTTATAATAACTTTAATATAGACTTACAGTCCGCCGTAGCAGGCTTTACTGGCCATTAAAGGCCTACTCCAGCGTTAAAGGCATGAGCGGAAGGCCTTGCAGGCTGATTCACAAAGGTAAATTTACACCTTGTGTAAGCTTAAGTTTTTTTCCCATTCACAAATAATTTTAGGAGTATTATCTTTATGACTTCCAAGTCTCTACACTAGGGATGGAAACTCTGTACAACTGCACATAAAAAGATAGGAAAGACCTATGTTTTTGTGTGCAGAGTCTCCGCCTCAAGTGTGGATGCTCCATTGTCCCAAAGATACTACTCGCAAAAAAGTGTACATTTACCTTTGCAAATCAAACCCACAATGTTTCTATATGGTGCTGCATTTCACACTTCTGTCATGGCTAAGTACTGTAAAGTATAGATGGTGCTAGTATCCAAATTATGGTAACCACTTTACAAGAATTTGTAGGATGGAAATCTGTGCCTCTTTTGCAGAATGGAAGGCTGAGTCTCTTTTTACTGAAATTCAAACACATGATCTTCAAATAATAAGAAATCCCTTTAGACTTGAGTTGAATGGATCATCGGACTGCCAGGTCAGCTGAGGCTACTATTTCTCTCCGATGGTGACGATTTTCCACCCAGTGTAGTGATATCTGCCTGCCCATTTCTTCTTTAATAGAACCTGTAGTCTCAAACAGAGTTAACCCCGAAAAGCAAGGCATGATTTAAAAAATAAATGGGATGAGCAGAATAAAAGAGACTCACTTTTATTTCCAGAAATGTGTATTTACATATCTATTTTCTGCTGAGTGAAAAATTGTTTGAAAATTGTTTCACCCTGATTGTTATCTAGCATGCAAACTTAATTTCTTTGCATCCTTGCAAGGAAAGTCATTAATCGTTGGAGAACAACATTGTGAATAGGTTTTTTTTTTAAATGTGCAGTTTTCTTTCTTGAGATACCTTTGTATTTTGTACAATGTTAGGATCGTTTTTGTATTAAAGAATTAACATTTTGAAAGGGTTAGATTGGAATTCTAAGTGCTACTGCACCCTACAAGAGTTTCTTCAGGCAAATTACAAAAATTTCTGCCTAAATACACGATAGCCTTAGAGCCCAATGTAGCGGGCAGTCATAGCCATTAAAGGCCGGCTCCAGTGCTAAAGGCCCAAGCCAAAGGCGATGACCTTTAACTAGGGTCCGGTAGGCTTTAAGGCTATTAGAACATTCCTCCCCTAGAGGATAGACTGTTCTAATTACTAAAACGAAGACCTCATGGAGCCCAAGGGGTTTAAAATTCTCTCGAGCTCTTTGAGGCCCTTGTTCAGGCATCAGCTGTGAACGAAAACATTGGAATGTTGGAGTCCTGGGCTTCTAATATAGCCTTAGAACCCGCCGTAGCGGGCTCTACCGGCCATTAAAGGCCTTCTCCCGCGTTAAAGGCCTGAGCCGAAGGCGAGGGCCTTTAACAAGGGAGAGGACCTTTAATGGCCGGTAGAGCCCGCTACGGCGGGTTCTAAGGCTATTAGAACATTCTGCCACTCAGGGCAGAATGTTCTATTAAATAAAACAAATTCCTCACGAAGCCCGAGGGGATTAAAATCCCCTCGGGCTCAGTGAGGCTTTGTTCACAGCTCTTGCTGTGAACAAAGAGAACATTGGAATGTTGGCGCTCCGGGCTTTTATCGGCCAGTAAAAGCCTGGAGCACTCCATTGTTTTCAATGGAGCTGCAAGCATTCCAGTGTTCTAATTACCATTAGAAGCCTGGAATAAGCCATTGTTTTTAATAATGTAGCTCCAAACATTCCAATGTCCTAATATAGGGAAATATGCAATCGAATGCAACACATGTGGAATTTGCTGATTAACATCTATTTTCTGCATTTAATTACCCTTTCACAAAGAGAAAACTCCGAATGTTCGGAATTACCATTTCCAGTAACAACATGTTTTTTACTGAATGTGGTAAACACCACACCTTTAATCGATCCCCTGTAATCAGGAAAATGGTCTTTCTTGGCCCATCCCTGTTCATAGATCTCTGTCCCCCGTTCAAAGGTGATTCATTGTATCAGCATTTTTTGTATTGGTGATGACACTGAAGTCATTCTTGGAGAGGAAATTCCCTTTGGGCCCAAATAGGAGGGGTATCTGTATGTCTGCCATTTGTTCCCACCATATACAAAAGGTTGCAAACTGTGGGGTGCTTCTCACTAAATGTGTTGTCTCAAGTATTAATGGGAGGAGAAGGAAATGTTTCAGAATAATCTTCATTTACAAAAATATGTTCAGAGACGTTTTAAGGAATAGCATATGTCCAGGGTCCCTAACTTCCATGAGTCCCTTGGTAAAGTTGTTGAAAAATGTGCTATTGGTAAGGGCAGGTAAGTACCTGCACTTAGCAATAGGCCACTGACCTCCACTGAGGTCCTGTTAGGTCTCAATAAATTAAACCCAGCTCAACCCTTAGTAGCTTGGCAATGAGCGACAAGCCTTAATTTAGGAGACTAGTGTGTAAAGCATTTAAAAATCATAAAACAGTAAATAAGTAAAACACAATATAAATCCAATGCCAATTTATAAAAATAGATTTTTTTTATCTTTAAAATTACACCAAAACGATTAAAATCGGATAAGGGGAGTCAGAGATATGATTTTTTTTAAAGAATGAATGTTTTCTAGTGCATAGAAGCAGCTAGTGCGCAAAGGGTTAAAAAAAGGTCACACTGGAAAGGAACAAAGTCCAGAGTTCAGGCCACCCACGAGGTAAAACTGTCACACCTAGTTTCAGAAGTGTTTCTTGATTTGGGAAAGTGGTCCACAGCACCAACCAAGGGTTCAGAGGCTCTGGTTTGACTCCTGGGGTCTGGGACTACAACTCCCACAGTGCACCTCTTCAACTTATGGAGTTGCTCCAAATGTCTACAAACTTCTCGATCTTCCTCAGGAGGTCCTTTTTTGGGGCCTTGAAATGTCCACAACTTGATCCAAGGTTCCAGAAGCTCTGAGTTGCTCTTTGGGAGTTGGGACTACAATTCCCAGAATGCGCCTGTGTCAGAATCCTCAAACAGCCACTGGAAGCTGGTCAGCTGGACTCTGCTTGCAGGACTTGATGCAGGAGACACTGGGCAGCTCCTTTGTACCTGTAGCAAACAGGGAGTTCCTTCTTGAAGCAGTAGAAGAGATGCAAAGTCCTTTTAGTGGTGAAGCCCAAGTGTGCAGCTGGTGCAATCCTTCAAAGTGTAGCGTCCAGGTGCAGGTCAGGGGTCCAGCAGGGCAGTCCTTCTTCTTCTGATGTTCTTCCTTGTTGGGATCAGGTAGGGAATGAGGTGTGGGTGCAGCTCTGCTATATTTAGCCTTGCTCCTGGGTGAAAAACAAGGGAGTCCTGGTGCTCCAGACAGGTGCAGGGTCCTTCCTCTAGTAATGACCACTTCCTAGGAAGTGTGGCAAAAATAAGTCCCAATTCCTCAAAACTCCATAATGGCTTAAACTGATTTTTGGAGGTTACATCTGGCTGAGCCCACCCCCTGATGTGGCTAAAAATCTTAAACACACCCTTCTCCTGCCCTCTCCTAATCTAATTTGGGGTGCACCTAATTGTCTGGGTTTGCAGGATGTGAGGGAGGTGCTGGGTTTGCCCAACTGTCCTTTCCTGCCTTTGAAGACCAGTTTGGCAGCCACCCCCCTTCCTGCTTCTCCATCTGTTGGGGGAAGTTCCCCTCCCCCAGGAACATTTCTTTGTGATCAGCCCAGGCTACTTCACACCTCATCAAGGCAGCCTGGCCAGACTGCCAGAGGCTGGAAAATCAGAGTAGAGAACTACAGGGCTGAAGTAACTTTTTAGGTAGAGTTTAAAAACTCTTTACCTGAACAAGTCATATTAAATCCAACAACTGTAAATTGTGGGATTTATTATAACAATTTAATTAATTTGATATCAAACTTGAGGTATCTGGCACGTAAAGGGACTTTATAAATTAAAATAAAGACTCCCCGTTCTAGCCTATGGAGGCCTTTCACTACAGTGAGGGAAAAATTAAATTAGCCTTTTTACCTCACCAGAGCTTTAAAACTACTATTATAAGGTCCCTGCTTATAGGTACATGGCACCCAGTCCTAGGGGCACATAGGGCACACCTTAGGGGTGACTTACATGTAAAGATGAGGTAGTTGAAGACTTTGGAAGTACTTTTAATTCCAAAGTCGAATTTGCATATAACTTTAATTTAAAAGCAGCCAGCAAGGCAGGCCTGCCTTTAAAATGACACTGGGCACCTCAGCAGTGCACCTACGGGAGCACTGTCTGTGCTGTGGTCCCTAAACCTACATGTCCTACCATACACTGGGGACTTATATGTAGTTTGACATAGCCAATTATAATTAGCCTAATTTGCATACCTATTTTATATGGAGCACAGGCCCTGGGACTGGTTAGCAGTGCCCAGGGCACCATAAGTGTCAGGAAAACATCAGCAAAAAAGTGAAAAATGGGGGCAGTCAGCCCTGTTTTCTCACAAAAGTTATGGTGACATTCAGAAGACACTCTTTCTCTTCTTGGGTCTCTTTCTCTATTCCAGCATCTCTGCCACTTTCTCCTCTCTTTAATGATCCCTGCCTCACCAGTCTCTACCTTTCTATCTACCTCTCTTTCTCTACAACATGCCGTTCTTTTCACCCGTTTCCCTACATTACTCTCCAACTTTTACCTCTCACAATATTTCTACTGTCCTCTTCTTTACCATTACCTTATCCTGTCTTCCTTGTCTCTCCCTCTCTCTCTCTCTCTCTCTCTCCCTCTCTACTATTATCTCTTTTTATATCACACTCCTCTACTTCATCTCTCTGTATATAACATTTTTGTGTCTCATCTCTCAGTATTTAACCCATTGTAAAATCCTTGCCTTTATTTCCACGTAACTGTGATTTCTACCCCTCTTACTATCTCTGTCACCTTAACCAGCCTTTCCATCTTTTTCCTGCCTAACCTTTTATTCTGCACCATGTCTCTATCTTTACTGCATCTGGCATCTTCTACCTCTCCCATACTTCTTTATCTCTCTCTTCCTATCTCTACACCTGTATTTGCCTACCCTCTACATTACAGTCTCTTTGGTGTCCACTTTGCCTTCGTCACCTTAAGTCTCTCTCAAGATACCTCCCTTTTCCTCTCTTCTATGTACCAGTCTCTCACAAATGTCCTTCCCCCACTACCATTGTCTTTGCTTGTCTTTACATTTCTAGCACTCTACCTCCTCTCTCAACCTTAGCACTGTCTACTTATCACTTTTTTTCTGCATCTCACCTGCCCTTTTCTATCTCAGTTCCCTATATACCTTCTTCACCTCTCCCTCAACCTCACGGCTCTTGAACTCAGCTCTTTCTCTTTCCATATGTCTATACCTCAACTCCCTCACGTCTCTCCCACTGTCCACTTTTCTTCATCACTCTCAGGATCATGTAGTCATCTTCCTCACAGCTATCTTTTCACCTCATCTCTTTGTATCCCAGCACTCCCACTACATAACCCTGTATTTACCTCACAATTCATTCACCTCCTCCCCCCTTCTCCTCCCCTCGCTGTACTTTTTCCCCAACTCTCTTACTTCCTTCATCCTTTTTGCTTCCTTTTGCTATAGCTCTTCTCTCTATGTATTGTTACAATCTGTCTCTCGCATCTCTCCCTAAACCCCTTTTTTCTATTTTACTAATCACCTCTCCCTCACTTCTTTGTCTCTGCCCTTCACTCTCTTTACACATCCATCAACATCCTCTCTAACTCACATTTTTCTCTCTACCTCGTCCTACTTCTCTAATATCGTAGAAACCTCACATCACTCTCAATATTACTTCTATCTACTTCACTTATTTCTGCTCCTCATCAATTGTGTAGTCTGCATCACTCTCTACATACCTTTCTTGCTATCTCACTATTTGCCTTGCTTGTTCTTCCTTTCCATACCTCACTTCTCATTTCATACCCTGTCTAGCTTGGATCTCTCAACATTTCTATAACAACATCACTCTGTACCATACTAACTCACTTACTCACTTACAAACATTCTTTGACTTTCTATAGTCCATCTAACTTTCTACCTTACTTCCCCCTCTATCCTCCCCCTTCATTTATCCTACCCTATCTCTCTCTCTTCAGTTCCTTCTTCGCAGTTCTAACTCTCTCTGAATCCTTACCTATATCTCTACCTTTCTTTCCCTTCAGCTTGGGCTTTCTATCATCATTCTATTATATTTCTGGATACCTTTATCTTCCATCTCTCCCTGCCTCGTATATCTTTCTACCCTATCTTTAACTCTTTCCCTTTTCTTCATCAATTTCACCTCTCTCCATCACTGTTCTTTTTTCTACTGCTTTCTGTCTCCTCCTACTCAGTAGAGATGGAGATCGCTGTATAGCCAGAGAAATGTACACATTGAACGAGAGGAAAGACAAGTCAGAGGAACGGAATTTAGAAGCAAGTTATCCCTATTTCTACTAACAAAATGGTGAAAATTCTGCTGTACCTTACAGGCCTAAATATTTGCATTATCACAAGTGTCGCAAATTGTGACCTACCTATATGTTATTCATCATGCAAGTCGTGTTGTGTCCCCTTCAAATACACAATTTGCAATGCGACCTATTAGTATATAGACACATTGCAAATTGCCTTCCTATATACAGTCAGTGTGCAAATTCTGAAGTGGCTTATGTCTTAATCCAGGGCTATTCAATAGGTTTTTACAACAATCATTTTGTAGCAAATCTATGTTTTTGGTAGAATTAGTGGTTTTCAAGGGTATGGTCTTCTTTCAATAGTGGCTCCTTTTATACACCTTCATACTTCTGATGTCAAGAAACATGTTTCTTCGAAGACCGTAGAGCTAATTAAATTTAATCACCAGCAGCAGGCGAAGGTTTTTTCAAAACTATCCAAATGTAGACATTTACTCAGTAAACAGAATGTTGTTTCTCATTTTGAAATCATTGGCCTCATCATTAGTGCATTAATAATATCAACGAGAATATGTTTCAAACGATTAATGCTTTGGCTGGAGGCTATTAGATGGCTTTCTCTTGGGCATTTCCTTTGATACTGGCTTATGTTTCTGATCATGAAAGTCCAACTATCGGTCTCTTTGAGACCACAAACTCGACTTTTTCTTGCAGATATATGATTAACACGACTTGACACTCCACCCGGGGACATATTTAACGAGGTGTCAACATTGCAGAAGATGCACTGATTTTTTTGTGAGAAAAAACTTTTTGTTTTGAAAAAGAGAATAACTTTCCTAACTGCAGACTCATGGGTCGTTGTCACATTTTACAGATAAGCCCTTGCAATGCAATAGGTCTAGCATTGGCTTGCGTTAAAGCTTTTGGTGTTGTAAATGCATAAATTTACTTTTCTTGCCACATACATTGTTTAACCCTGCTGCATAATTTGGTGATCTCTTACACACAATTCCAGTGGCCCTGCATTTAACTAAAGCACTTCCATTTACCTTCTTCCTCTATCTGCAGCAAAAAATGAAAATATTACCCTTATTTATTAGTACATGTATTTATATTATTATTTCTCCCTCCCACAAGGAAAGATGGCTATTAACACTTGCAAAGGCAGAACAATTCCTTTCACATTCATTTCACCATTCCATAATCCCTTGGCCTGATTAGGTATATAAAATCACATTTTGTTTTATGTGGAATGCATTTTGTCAGCAGAGAAATTTATTCGACTTCTGTGAGGGCCGTAAAATAACGTGTGAAAATCCATGATTCGCTGTGAACAAATGTTAGACTAGTCACATTTAAATTTAATCTCAAATCATTAACATGATGTTCGCACAATGTCAGGGTAAACGGGAGCAGCTCAGCTTTTGAGCATAGTGGTGCAATGGCTAAAGGAATCTTGCTTCACATATTACTGACATGGAGAAACTGCCATCTGTTTGGGGACATTGATTGTGGACATTTGTTCTTGTAGATCGACTTTTGAAGGCTTGTTTTTTTTGTGGGAAGAGGTAAGAGTCTTGTTTATTACATGGTGCTGCTTTGGGGAAAATCATGGCCTCAGGTGCAGCTAGCTAAATGAAAACAGAATGCCAAGAGAAACCTAGTGCCTTCAATGAGAGGCAGACTGCATGTAAACAATCCACCTCAATGTTCATGGCAGAAGGAAGCCAGTGTTTACCTTCTGATGCTGCTCAGCCTTCTGTGTGTGTGTGTGTGTGTGTGTGTGTTTAAAAGAGAGATTTATGGCATCATGTGGCCTAATACTGACACTGACAGTGTATTCTCACATCTCATTATTATCTGTTCATGTTTGTAAAACATGTAGTTTCTTTCAGCGTAGAGGAGAGAAATTAACAATTTGGGGAAGTTGCACTATTGAAAAATACGAAAAAGATACAAAAGGCACAACAGACAGGAATTGGCCGATTGTGGGATACAGTTCTGATGTTGAATGGGAAGGGTGGCCAGGAAATGCTATTTGAAAAAGACAGGATTAATAAACGCAAAATATGCACTTTTCATCTTACAAGGAAATAATTTAAAGATGTGATGTGTTCTTACCATGACGCGGTTTAAGCATTTACAAGAACTACATTCAGACGCCTGCCATATACCACTGAGTGGGTGGTTTTACACTACAGCCAGGTGATTTACTTCATTTGAAACATTCTTCATCAACTCTATTTTATCAAGCCACGCGAAGCATCAAAGATAATAGTTTGTGGCCACCAGCAGGATATCGGGTAGCCCTTAGCTGAAGAAAGGTCCATAAACCAGGAGACGGCCACACCGATAGAGGCAAATGGTACCGGGGTAAGGAGAAAATGCACATAAGCGTGTACCCGTTAAAAGCTAATGCTTATTTGGGTTTGAACGATTAGGGCTCTAAAACTGAGAATTGGAGAACATTACAGGGCTGTGAGAAAGGAAGATGTATGATATCCATTTGTTGTACACATGAAGCAATGCTCAGCACAAGGACCAATCAGAAATTTCAGTTCATTTGGTATAGAACAAGTGATAAATGACACTCCAAGGGGACAATAGAGAATTATTTCTAAGACAAAGGATATTCATTTGCATTATGCGATTGAGAGCAGTGGAAGATGGTTTGACTACCAACCATGAACTGGAGTTTTTTTAGGAGAATGACATTTTAGATGTCAATAGAAACACATAATCAGTCTATATATATACTGACGATATCTTAGATACAATGGAAGATTCAACATATAACTGTGACTATATATAGTATTGTGAAAGGATTGCAAAAGGTACTATATTATCTCTTATAAGTATAATTTAGAGGACTTTTTTTGGTCAAAAACTACATTTTTCTTCTTTAAAAACAATCTTTTCATAGTACCCTCTAGGTATGACTTTCTCCCGTTTGTGCTGGACAGATCTACAATGGGATGACATCTGTTTGTAAGTTTAGAGATCTGTTATACATTGTCTTGTTTTACTGGCATGAATAATTAAGGTTTGGTGGATATGAGCAACAAGGGCTTGGGCGGAATATGACTTTACCACCGCTTTGGTATAGTCATGTTTGTCCTTCCTTTATCTTGACACTGTGAAACTTGAGGCAACAATAGTACCCACACCCATGATTGTCCTTTCTTTCTGTCAGTATCTTTTAGTATTGAAATCAGTAATGACATTCATACACATGACTGAAGCGTACATGCCATACTTACCACCATTGGTACTGTTTACGCACTAAGGGACCAATGGAGACGAGTTAAGACAGATGACACTAGTTGAGTGATAAAACTGATAAGGGGAGATAATATGTCTGGTTGAAGTTAATAGGGTTGCAAACTAGGTCGGAGTAAACACATTTAAGAAAGGCGGCCGCTACGTGGATAGCCATGTTTGTCCCTCTTTTATGTTGGCAGTCTTAAAGTCAAGCCAACAATGGCACCCACACACATGATTTACAAGCATATACGCTCATGGGAAGACCTCACTAGAATTATGCTACTTTGAAGCTTTGGGTAAGTGGATTGTGGGTTTATGTTATGTATACCTTTTTTGTTGGCGTTCTTAAAATTGAGCCAACATAGTGCTCACACACACGATTTACATGTATACACGCTTGTAAGGAGACCTCATGATAATCATGCTACTATGTAACTTTGAGTAAGTGGATTGCGGATTCTAGTTACATGTACTGTTTCAAACGTTTTCACCGCCTAAAGATGGATGGTCATGAACAAGCTCTTGGTTTTATTACGGCAAATATGGGGAAATTATACCTTGAGGTGCGACTGGGAAATTGATATATTTACACAGGTACTGGTTGTTCTTGACAAGTACTAAGGTCATAGTATGAACGTATGGTTCAGTCAGGCAGGATTGTATATTTTTGGAGAATAAGTACGGCATCTGCACAAAACATTTTACAGCACACTCACTGTCTTAATAGTCATAATATCTTGACTTGCAGTGTTAACAGAGAGCGAGTTTGTTTTAAAGATTCATTTTGCAACACAAAGAGGTTGATTTTGTTTTTCATTCTTTTATTATACATAATGGAGTAGTAATTACTGGAACCCCAATAATAAGGATTGGACATTAGATATGGTCTCCTATGAATTTTGACAAGAAGTTTGAAGATGTTTGAGTAGACAAGTACCATTTTGTAGGGTTCACAATAATGAGGCACTTGCATGCACTGGAGGCGGAGTGTTGGGTTTGTGTCATTTACCCTATACTGGTCCAGCACAATCGGGTTTCTTTCCTTTCATGATAAACTTTTTCTTGTAGCAATTTAACCTCTCGTTGGCAATCTCCCGTTTTGGATATTAATAATAAAAGGGCCTCTTGAGAATTTGAGGATTGTTTTAATAGAATGTGCACAGGTGATAAGGTTTTTATGCACAGACATCTTCTTATGGTTTTAGCACAAAGGTGGTGAGTGGAACATTTATATTTTGGACTGTATCAATTTGTTACAAAGGCAGTTATTTATGTTACTTTTCAGCCATGATGAAGTCATGACGAAACACATGCTGGCTGGAACTGTGGCTGGAATTGTGAACAGTTGGAACTGCGATTGTATGTCACAGGAGAGCTCTTCAAGCATGAAATAAAACAAGATGGAGATGAACAATTTATAAAAGAATGACACTGACTTTATTTTATACTAACATGTGCCTTGGATTTATTATTCAGTTTTGTTAATCCCTTGAATAGGGTTGTTGGGGGGAGTTGGGTGAATGTATATTTGCACTTACAGACACTTTACGCTCTTTCTTCCAATTAAAACGAGAGTTAGAGCTATTGGCATTGTAAATTACAATGTCTTTTACCTATGTAAATGTATGTATATAGTGGGGGTCGTACCCTTCATTTGCACTTCCCTCTCATGGCCTTTTGCAGCTCTAGGACCTGTCACCATTGATCTTGAAGTGAAGTTACAATTCACACGTCTCCACGAGCGTCAGCTGTAGTGGCCTGTGGTGGCCTGTCTGTGCCATGGAGCAGCTGACGAGCCTGGAGTCAAGAAGGATGAAGAGTGACCATTCTCGTCTAATGACCCCGCCCCCCTCCCAGACAACTCATATATTGCAGACACCCACAGAGGTGCATAGGCAAAAAGAAGATTCACATTTATACAAAGAGGTGAGCATGTACATAGGAGCTTGCGCACAAAATCACATTAATGTCTTGAAACACACAGCAAGGGGGAACAGACAGGCACATAAGTGAAGTTAAGTAGCTAGTGCGTATGCAAAGCACTCCTATACCTTCTGGTCGATTTTGCGCTATAAAAAATTGCCCATAAAGAACTTGCAATTTTTCAGAATGGGTCTGGAAGACATTTTTACAGAAAGCAACTCAACCATCAATTACTTTTTTTTTTTTAAAGAAGTCCCTTATATCAGGTCCTTTAAAATGTGATTGTGAAATGCTCCTTCCCTCATAGTTTCATAGGAAAGAGACGCCCAGCTCATAATTCATCAATATATTTGAAATAAATCTGAAGAAATCGGGCGGCTCAACAGTGGATCAAAAGCTAGCTATTACAACTCCAGTCCACCACTTAACAGAATGCACACTCGTGGCGTAAGGGCCAGAGGATCCATCTTTAGAGCAGAGAAACCAGGTTCGAGTCTCAGCACCAGTTATAAATATAACCAATTCTCTTGTGTCTTACAAAAATAATATCAATGCAATTACTCCTGTCTGGTCAGCACATACAGGAAGTAAATCGACGTTCCGAAATCGGAACACGAGGCAAAAGCAGGAATGTAAAACAACATTTCAAAATCGAAACACCAGCAATGCAGGATGCTACCCTCTGCTAAACGATACCAGATGAGGCAGGAAATATTTTTAAAAAGAGTTTTCCTCTAACAGATAAACAATGAAAGCCAAAGGAAACTGTACTCGACTGGTGCTCCTAAGTTAAGAATGGAAGTGAAGTATCTGAAGCCTTAATCAGTTAGGAGGTAGCAAGGAAGAGTGACACTGCAGTCAACCAATGGTAAGCAGCAGGTGGGATCAAAGTCCTTTTATCCTATATATAAATATATATATATACATTTACTTTTTTTTATTTATTTTTTACTGAAAACAAGCAAAGGATAAAGGGACATTATAGTAATAACAAAATGTCAGCTAAAAAGTACTCATTTAAAAAACACAAAGGGGGTCATTCTAACCCTGGCGGTAAAAACCGCCAGGGCGAATGACCGCGGTAGCACCGCCAACAGGCTGGCGGTGCACCGCTGGGCATTCTGACCGCGGCGGTTCAGCCGCGGCCAGAAACGGAAAGTCGGCGGTGTACTGCCGACTTTCCGCTGCCCGTGAGAATCCTCCATGGCGGCGGAGCACGCTCCGCCGCCATGGGGATTCTGACACCCCCTACCGCCATCCTGTTCCTGGCGGTTCTCCCGCCGGGAACAGGATGGCGGTAGGGGGTGCCGTGGGGCCCCTGGGGGCCCCTGCAGTGCCCATGCCAATGGCATGGGCACTGCAGGGGCCCCCGTAAGAGGGCCCCAAAAGGAATTTCAGTGTCTGCCTAGCAGACACTGAAATTCGCGACGGGTGCAACTGCACCCGTCGCACCTTCCCACTCCGCCGGCTCAATTCTGAGCCGGCATCCTCGTGGGAAGGGTGTTTCCCGCTGGGCTGGCGGGCGGACTTTCGGCGGTCGCCCGCCAGCCCAGTGGGAAACCCAGAATGACCGCCGCGGTCTTTTGACCGCGGTACGGTCTTCTGGCGGTTCCCGCTTGGCGGGCGGCTACCGCCGCCCGCCAAGCTCAGAATCACCCCCAAAGTCACTGAAATTCACTAGTTATAGTTATATCAAGTAAATAAAACTTGTGCTGTAAAGTAACTATAACTCGTGCCTCTGCCGTGCAGTGTTGTCATCAATTATGTAAGTTCAGATGTTGCAATGATGTTATTAGGGATGTCACAAAACATCATGTGTGATATAATAAAGGAGGTAATTAGCCCTCAATGACAAGCGTGAAAGTTATACCTACTTCTGACCATGAGTTATAGTTAATTCAGATAAATATAACTGGTGAATTTCAGTGGTGTTCTTTATTTATATGGTATATTTAACAGACATTTTCACCTAACCATAACATCTCTTTAACCTTTGTTTTTGTTAATCAATTCCTAAGGCTTTTTTACATTCAACTTTTATTTCTGTTAATTCCCATTTTGTTTAACATAAAGTAAGATGTTGATCCCTGTGCATGTGTGGGGTTGGGCTCAGTGCCTGCAGCCAGGCCGTGCACCCAATCCCCTGTGAGCACCCTACCCTCCGCATCGCAGAGCTGTGCATAGCAGGCACCTGACTGCAGGACCTATGCCCAAACCCAGCCCCAGCTGCTCATGGCCTTTGACCAAGCTCTACACCCAATCCTTCACTGATATCTAGCCCCACGTCTCTGTGCTTTCAGCCTGTGGTCATCCCCTGCATTCAACCTCCTGAAAACACCCTGCCTCCTGCAGCACACAGCTTTCAGCTCTGTGGCTGGCTGTGACCTGCGCCAACATCTTGCTGGGACCCAACCCCCCAATGTGCATTGTTTATGGCCATGCATGCAATGCGGTTTATCAAAGGGCCTGAATCCAACCCCTGCAGGTTTACATTGAGAGATTATAATATAAACGGTGTCACTTTAGCTATGCAGACTCACTGGCTTTACAAAGACAAAAATATAAAAAGTGGTCTATGGGTTTATGAAGCATATCAACATATCTAAGCAGAACTATTGTCTTTGTAAATAAAAATCACCAATAATTATAATAAAATGTACTTATCATTCCACACATTGCAATGTTTAATTAAAATGATTGTCACAAAACATTTTAGAAAGCTTTATTTAAAAAAATCGCTCTTTGAAACTGTCTTTTAACAATTTTCAGTCCACAAAATGCAGTCATAAAAACATTCACAAGAGGGCTCTGCTCTCCAGCTGAACAGCACAGAGCTCCAGCTCAAAATGCTTAAAAAAAATATGATAAGGTCTCCTGGGATGTTGTTTTTTTACTGTTGCTGGAGAGGCTGCTGCATTCTATCACAATATAAAAAGAAATTGTTTCGAAGGGCACCACCAGGATCCAGTAAAAATTAGTGCAAAGGCCTTGCATGGCATTTTGGGGTGCTCCATGCCAGATCAGTGAATAATAACTTATTTTGCTCCTGGCAGTCATTAATCTTCAAATGTTTAATATTTTTTGGTTGTCCTTGTGCCCACCCAGGACACCCAAGCTTAGTTTTTGTTGGGGCCATAGAAGGAACTGCAGAGCCCCATAGATCTACTGGCTCCCTTTAAGCAGCCTCCTTGTCCATGTAGGAATTGGCAAAATCATTTTAAAAATGTTTTTCTTTTCACCCGTGGTGTCCCGGTGCACACCTGGGGAACCTGGCAATTTTGTTTACATAAGTGGGCTGTAGGGGAGCCTGAGGGCCCCCTCAGCCTCATCTGTTCCCTGCAAATACAAGAGCCGGTCACCTTTATTTTTCTTCGTCAGTGAGGTGCCCTTTTGGGCACCCCACAACAGTAGCAATGTTAGGGTGTAAGGAGGGCGCCCCAATTCCCTGTAGCTTCAACAGTTCTTTTGTCAGCCCTCATCCTGGTTGTTGTGGGAGTCAGTATTTCTAAAACACAGCGATAGCAGCTTTCTTTTGAACCCGCCAGTTGGGAGAAAAGAGCATGGGCAGGAAGAAACTTTTGGTTCTCATCTTGTGAAAGCAGCTTTCTGCTCCTGCCAATGGGTGCGCATAAGACTTCCCTGCCTGCTGTTTTGCAGGAAGGAAAACAATGGTGCCCCAGGGGTTGAGGTCCCCAGAACACAATCCAAGAAGTGACCCCAGTGGACGGCAACCCCAGGCGATACAATGACTCAAGGAGGGGAGCTACATGCCTGCTTTCCCAACAAAGTATAAGCATCCGAGGGATGGGGTCCCCAGGGCCTCATGGAGGCAGTGGGAGGGGGATCACACATCCCCCTCCCCAATTAAGAAATCAGCCCCTGGGGTTATGGTTCCAGGGCCTCATAGAAGTTCAGGAAGAGTGACTCCCTGTCCCCCTCACCTTATTAAATACAGTGCTCTGACCCCAGGCCCTGTCCCACTCTTTTTTGTAATGTCACTGCAGATCCATGGATTCTCCGCAAATTTGTGTTAATTTGTTTTAAAAAAATATGTTTTTGGCCCTCTGGGAGAGGGTTCTCTCGATACTCCCCAACCAGACCTGAGTCCTAAAATGGCTGCCATCACATTTTTGTTGATGTGGTGGTAACCATTCGGATCTTATCTCAAGATCTGTTTGCTCCACAGATCCTTTTTGGTGGGAAGTACCCATATTTTTTTAACCCTAATTTCCCATAATCTACTGAATTGAATTACAGCAAGCCTGTTTTTTAGACCAAGGTCTTCCTTTCTGCTCTCTTTAATGAGTGTCTTAGTTTTTTAGTACATCTTTTATCAAGAAGTTGTTTGGATGAAATTTCAGCATGTTGAAAAATAATCAACCTTGTTGGGGCAATTTCACGAATTCTCAGAAACTGCCTCAATGGGAGCTTATCCAGTAAACTATGGGGAAGGTAAATCATGAAATCAAGTGCACTAGTTAACTCAGTTAGTTTTCTATATATGTTTGTCATAAGGCATTTATTGTCACATGCCCACTCAAATACGTACATATGTAAGTATGTAATGTATTAACACCAATTACTTTTAGTCGACATCTGTGTGTGGGTGGATAAATCTGAACTCACTGTGCCTTTAGGGCCCTCCTTTTCTTTTTATTTAGGGTTCCCCATTTCAAGTCCCGATGAAACCTTGTGGTGGTAAAGGGTTAAAACGCATCAACATGATAAGCCTTGGGAAAAAAGCATAAAACTTCATTTAGGAAATGGACATTAATAGCTACTAAGGACTTTTGTATGTTGTTGTTTTTCCTATTGTTATTATGGCCTACCCCCTATTGGCAACCATTGTGCAATTTATGTACAGATTATTTCTGGATGGCTACGCATCACTCTTGTGAATTTCATTGAGGACCCCAACTTCTGCAAACATTATAGCTGCATTGGTTCCAAATACAGCCGTGATTGGATGGTCCATTTCATTGAGAACGTTCGAAGACATGGAAAAATAGAGTTAGAAGAAATCTCACAATGAGGGAATGAGATCAGAAACAAGTAAACTCTAACTGAAAGTAAGGCCCGCCTTGAAAAAATTGATAAAGAACCTGATGACTTTAAAGAATTTACTGTGAATCAGAAACAGACAAAACTAGATGAAAACAAAAAGAACCTTAATCTAGAAATAGTATATCCTTATTTGAATAACAAAATTTTTTCTCATTTGGAAGCATGCCACACCCTTACAAAATATCAAGGAAGATCGAAACATCGCTTTATCACGTTTTCTGAATCCTCATCTGCAGGGTCTGGGAGTGAGCAAAATGCAGGTGAAAAGAGATCAGATCAACAGTTTCCATCATATAAATATCAACAATCTTATTAGGAAGAGGCCAACACAGAGGCTGACTCAAACAATCTAACCAGTGCATGAGACCCCAAACGTACAAGAACCCATGAGATCTCATATTATTAATTTGTCTGATGATTTTTTAACCAAGGAACAGATTCATGTGCTTAATGGGGGTCTTTCTTTTGTGCAATTATCTTAATCTGAATGTGTCAGGCTGAAAAGTAAGGTACTTCAGTTCTTTTGAAAGATTAGACTGCAAGTATTTTTTCCATCAAAGAACTATGTACTGATTATGAACCATCTGGCCTTTGTAAAAATCTAACTTCTGCACCTCTGTTAGAAATGGGGTCTCTAGTTGGCAGAGGTATACACCCGTGTCCAAGTAGGGACCACAATTCTAGTCAGGGTAAGTCACACACAATTCAAATTATCCTGTATCCACCCTCTGGTAGCTTGGCACTGAGCAGCCAGGCTTTACTTAGATGGCAATGTGAAAAGTATTTGTGCAATAAATCATGCAGTAACACAGTGAGAACACCACAAACAGACACCACACAGGATTAGAAAATATAGGATATTTATCAGATTAAATTAAGGTCAAAATGATCAAGATTTGATAATCACAAGTTGAAATATCACTTTTGTGAAGATAACAAGAGTCTTATGTTCTTAAAAGTAATAATTGTCTCTTGCAAGCGCAAAGTACCTGGTTTGCGTCAAAATTACAAGCACGAAGACCGCAGTGGAGGAGATGCCTGGAAAAAGGTAGGTGTGCATTGGATTGCCAGGTGCACACAGACGATGCATCAATCCTTTTCCACATGACAAGGGCTTTGCATCTAATTCCGGTGCGCAGGCTCGAATCCTCTTTGTGATGTGGGGTCTTTTAACACCCAGGGATGATGTGTGGGGTGAAGCCACAGCTGTTGCGTGAATCCGGTGGGTGATGCAGTGGAATGTCTGCCACACGGCTGGTGCTGCATCGATTCCTCTTGCAGGAAGTAAGGCTGTGTCATTCCGGCTTGGCAATGTGTCGATCCAGTGGGCTGTGCATCAAAGTTCTGGTTGCAACATTGGTGCTGCATCGATCTCCACTCAGGGAGCCAGGCAGTGTAGTTCTGATTCAGTGATGCAGTGATTTTCTGACCGCTGGCCAGGCTGTGCATCGATTCCAGCAGGCTGTGCATTGATTTTCACCACACAAGGAGTTTCTTTGCAGAGATGAAGTCTTTTTGGCCCTGAGACTTCAGGAAACAGGAGGCAAGCTCAATACAAGCCCTTGGAGAGCACTTCTCAGCAGAGCCAGAGGCCAGCAAGGCAGCAGGGCAACAACAAGGCACCAGTCCTTTACAGCAGAGCAGTCCAAGTGAGTCCTTTGGGCAGCCAGGCAGCTTCTCTTGGCAGATTGCAGGTTCTGTCCCAAGAAGTGTCTAAATTGGTAGGGTCAGGGACCCAGCTTACATACCCAAAAGTGCCTTTGAAATGGGGGAGACTTCAAAGAGTTGTTTTGAAGTTCACAAGGTCCCCTTTCAGTACAACCCTGTCTGCCAGGGTCCCAGTAGCGGGGTTTGGCAGTCCATTGTGTGAGGGCAGGCTGCTGTCCTTTGAAATGTAAGTGTCAGGCCCTCCACCCTTCCAGCCCAGGAAGACCCATTTAGTATTCAGATGTGTGCAGGTGTGACTGAGCCGACTGTGTTTGTGATTGTCTGGGTGAAATGCACAATGGATCTGTCAACCAGCCCAGCCCAGACGTGGATTGGAAACAACGTGTAAGGCGCAGAAGGATTTTAAGTGCAGAGAAATGCTCACTTTCTAAAAGTGGCATTTCTAAAATAATAGTATAAAATTCAACCTCACCAGTCAGCAGACTTTTGTACTACTATTTTGGACATACTAAATATGACCTGTGTACTGTCTCCCAATCAGAATCTACCACTCAAACATTATATGAGGTTAGCCCTAATGTTAGCCTATGAGAGGAGCATGCCTCATAGCAGTGGAAAATAAATGTAGGGGTTTTTGACTGTCAGGACATATAAAACACATAGGTATATGTCCTGCCTTTTACCTACACAGCACCCTGTCCGCTGGGTTACCTAGGGCTTACCTTAGCGGTGACTTATATGTAGAAAAAGGGGAGTTTAAGGCTTGGCAAATACTTTTAAATGCTAAGTGTAAGTGGCAGTGAAACTGCACACACAGGCCTTGCCATGGCAGGCCTGAGACATGGTTAATTGGCTGCCAATGTGGTTGGCACAATTAGTGCTGCAGGCCCACTAGTAGCACTTATTTGACAGGCCCTAGGCACAGGTAGTGCACTGTACTAGGGACTTACAAGTAAATTAAATATGCCAACTGGGTATGAGTCAATGTTACCATGTTTTAAGGGAGAGAGCATATGCACTTTAGCACTGGTTAGTAGTGATAAAGTGCGCAGGGTCTAAAGCCAGCGAAAACAGTGTCAAAAAGTGGAGGGAGGCAGGCAAAATGTTTGGGATGACCACTCTAAGGCTATCAGGTCTAACAACCTCTAATAAAAGTTTGTATTTGTGAGTGAATTTTTGAGTTTTGTATTTATGAGTGAATGGTACTATCTGCTATTAATCAAACTGAAGACAATCCTGAACGTTTAAAAAAATAACTTCTCACATGCTCATACAGGAAGTAAATGATCTAAAGAAAAACAAATCGATTGTTATCAAACTGGCTAAAAACAGTGGGGTCTATTTATTTGGGACAACAACTGACACCTTTGGGAAGGCCACAAACAAGTTTATGACCAAGAGTAATAGCATAAGGTTTCTCATGACCATACACTTGTAATTATATAAAACCTATTCAAAATCCTCAAAGATTGCCACAATGAGCAATATTTGGAACCCAAAGAATTCCAATATCTGAGGGACCTTTCATCCTAGTTCTCTTGTCATTTATCTTTTCTCAAAAGTGCACAACAATTCTTCCAGTCCACCAGGAAGACCAATCATATTGGAATGTAATTATCTTTCGGAACCGATCTCTAATTATATGGACACTTTTTTACCCATTTATTCCATAAAGTAACTCTCTCATGGAAGATACCACTGATTTTATAACAAAAGTTGAGGGTTTCTCCTCTGGTAGTGATAATCACTGGCTGGTCAAACTAGGGCCCATATTTATACTTTTTGACTAAACAAATTTACAGCCGGCTAACCCCTTTCCTGCGCACCAGGCGGGCACCTTGTCTAAGGATCGCTGTTAGCCAGTGCTGCGGGCTGGTCAGAGTAAAAAGAAATGACCATAAACCAGGCAGCGCCGGCATAGGGAAAAATAGGGGTTGTGCATCAAAAAATGATGCAAGTCCGGTTAAAGTAAAAAATCATGGCTCTAACCTGACTTGCGCCATTTTTGGATGCACAACCCCCATTGTAATGACTCCTGTCTTAGCAAAGACAGGAGTCATGCCCCCTTGCCAAATGGCCATGCCCAGGGGACTTCTGTCCCCTGGGCATGGTCATTGGGCACAGTGTGCATGTGAGGGGGCCCAAGTTAGGCCACTTTAAAAAAATGTAAAAAGTATACTTACCTCAACTTACCTCTACTTACCTGGGATGGGTCCCCCCCATCCATGGGTGTCCTCCAGGGATGGAAGAGGGTGGCAGGGGGTGTCCCTGGGGGCAGGGAAGGGCACCTCTGGACTGCTTCCAAGGTCAGAGAAAATAAAATGTTCTTTCCTTTTTGTTAATGCACAAATCACTTTGAGAAAATCATCAACCAGAACTAGCGTATTCTGTCAAACCTACACTGTCCCCATTAAATGCATTAATTTGCTTTCAAGAAGATCAGAAGCAATGGCAACCATTTGGTTAGGGCTAATACTAAAGTTGAAACATTGAAACAAAAGGCGGTAGGCAAACTTTGGAAATTAGACCCAATCATTGGCCATCACAAATGTGGAACGTGTTTGGTTTGCACCTGCACTATTGAAGGGTCTGGTTTAGCTCATCAAGGCAAGACATAGAAACATTTAGGATTTTTAAACTGCAAAACAAATAATGTTGTGTACAGCTTCTTTTGTCTCAGTGAAAAACTCTATATCGGTAATACTAACCAAGAAATAGGCTAAAATATTATCTATTATTCACTTGAGGCCAGTGCAGCAGTGATTGGCCATTTGTTGTAAACTATGGTGGATTGGCAGAGACAAGAACCCTTCCATGCAGCCACCTGCCAGCCCTGCACATAATTTGCAAGATAAATCAACTTCTGGAGTCTGAAATTTCATGAAAATCCATCATGTGATGCTTATGTCATTACCAAATCAGCTTTGATACCCCCTACTATGCCCACACCTATTTAACTTAATCTTCCTCCCTGTCAGATCTGCATGCATCCCGGAATCTTGGTTTTGTGTTTAAATGGACATGCCATCAAAAAGCATACATGTAAACTCCTGGCAAATGTCTCACATTTTTCAAAGGATGCCAAAGTTAGTGACAAATGAACACACCCTCCTTAGCCATTCCCCCCATAATGAATCTGTTTCAAGTTTACACATCAAATACCTAAAAGAGCATACCTGGCACAACACTTTTGTATCCAAGGCACAATAAAATTTTGTTGACTTACAGCTTACAAGGCATGGAAGAGGACATTCTTATCAAGCAGCAAGCAGAGCTTAGATTTCTCCAAGAAATTATACATGACGTGAGTCATACAAAGATGCTTAATGTGCACCCATTGTTTTGCTTGTAGCCTGTGTAACCTACTCCGTGCATTTGCCAAGATCTGCAGACCAAGCACATCTCTGTACATGTAAAAGGCAAGAAGGCATTCTCACCTGAACTTCCTGAATGTACAGGTCTTTCAAAATAGAAGTGGTTAGTGGTGCACATAAAGTGTGGATACATTTTGGTCTGTGTCCTCAGATGTGAGATGTGCACACCTGTGTTACACACAGGTGGAATCAAAATACACTACAGGTCCCAGGGCTCCACAAGAGTTTCAGGAGACTTGCTATGATGGTGGCTATTTTAGATTGATGGAGAATAAATTCCTTGTGTTTCACGGTGTTCTTGGCTGGGCAATCTAGATACATAGTAACCGCAGCCAGACCTATGCTGACTGAGTTTAGAGTGGAACTTAAAATGCTATACATGGCATTAAAAAAGACTTACTAAATTCAAAGATGTATTCTAGAAGTGTTTGAGAGTTTTGTTACTGCACAATGATACCAGAGTCATCCTTCCAGGGAATATGAATGCAAATTGTACTTTATACTCTACATGAACAATCCTCAACTTGTCCAAGCTTTGTTTATATTTTGTTGTAGGAAATATGGCATTAAGGTACTGGCAGCGGTAGGGAAGTGAATACTTGTGGTCAGGGGAGAAGCTACAATGCTAATGTGGATTACTTATGTTACAGCTTATGTTACATAAAGAATCATTTAGAACAATACTTCATTTATGAATCACTGAAGCCAAGACCCAGTATGGACACTGGCACTGTAGTTCAGATATTTTTTGCACATAATATTGATGAGTGCTTTGTATTTCAATTCAAGGAAATTTCAAAGTTACAACCATCACTAGAGAAATCAGAAATTGGCACATGACATATCATACGATATAAAAGTAGTGAATTCAAATCTGAATGTTGAAATACTAAAGTGAGTATTTTGTATTTTAGAAATCAGTGCTTCTACATTGCTGTTGGAGAGTGCCCATCAGTAAGAATAGGCAGAGTGAATATATCTAACGTTCCTGTTTCTCAAACTGGTTCTACCCCTCTTGCCTCAGTCTACTCTTCAATGGGACATTAACCTTTGCATGTTTTTCAACGTATTCAGGGAAGAGAGGAGATTAGCAACATCCCTGTTGGATGGATCAAGATTGCCATAGTGGTGCACATGAGCCAGCATGCTCCAATTTGCACAATCTTCTAACAGCACGGATAGCAAAATTCTGGATCCTTTACAGGATTGACTTAGAGTATGCTGAGAGCCCCGAGTTAAGACTGTAGAATTAACCAATTCTTCATACTACAAAGTTTGCAACCCCATTGCATGTATCTCTTTATGGAGGAAGTAGGGAATCTTCCTCACAAATGGAAAGCTAGAAAAACATCTGGAAAGTTGTGGTCACCTCTTTCATTTAGTCCCATAAAGGATTCCTTGGATTGATTGTAAAATAGATTTTGCCTTGGTTGCAGGGGTAGGAGGTATTCCCTGCCTGCTTTACATAGTGCATTTTACATGTTAGATACACTATTACAATCTAACTTAACATCAGTGTCATTATATAATCATCGCTCTTAGATTGCTAACTAGCAGCAAGATTATGTTCAAGTCTGTACATTGAAGTGATGCATTATCACTTAATTTGAAGAATAATGGGGTCATTGTCTGCATGTGTGATAGCCATGCTGCCAGAAAATGATAACAAAGAAGAATTGGAATGTGCATCTGTATTAAATAATAAGAGTGATAGGGATGACTCAGAGGAAAACCCCAGGTAATGTCTGTCTGTCTCCTTGTATTTGGGGATCAGAGTCAAGGCATCTCTTAGTAGTTGCTCAAAAAATATTTGAGCTAGTCAAATACATTTCCTTCTGTGCCAGCATCTACCAGTCACTGGATCGCAATAATAGTGTCAACTGTATCAAATGTTATGTTATGAGGATTTATAGAGCGCATGGCTACCCAAAGGCCTCCCAGCACTGTACAGAAATCTTCAGAACACATAGTAGAGGCAAAGATCAAAATAACCAAGTTTTAAGCAGACGACAGAAGGACAATTCGTGGCTGGTAGGCCTAGGAGCATAGAGTTCCACAACTAAGCACCAAGATAGGCCATGGAGCTTCCGCCCCATTTAGGTTTTTTTATTAAAGGGATTACGGCAAGAGCTGCCGAAGAGAACCTGAGATGTCTAGCAGGATTGTGGAAGGAGGCAAGCGTTTGCAAAAGCTGGGGACCTTTTTTTTATAGAGGGCTCTGTGAATGCAACACAGTGTTTTAAAATGTATCAGTTGCTCAACTGGGATCTAATGCAAAGTAGAAAGAGCTAATTTGGTCGATTTGTGTCTAGGTATATTAAAAAGAAGGTGAGAGGCAGTGTTTTGCACCACCTGTAATTTTCTTTTAACATATTTCGGCGCACCGAGGTACAAGGCATTACCATAGTCCAGGCGAGAAATGATGAGTGCCTGGATGATGAGCCTCTTTGCAATAGGTGGAAGTATTTTAAATGCCTTTCTGAGGAGTCTTAGCATAATAAAGCAGGTGTAAGAGATTTTCTTAGCCTGATGGTCCATGGTTAACCAAGGGTCGAACCATACTTCTAATCTCTGAATGTATTCCTTAGTAGGGGGCAGTTCACCTAAGGAGTGAAGCACAGGAAAAGAAGAATTTGGCTGAGAAAGATGGCCTCGGATCATGACCTCTGTCTTGTCCCCATTTAACTTGAGTTTACATTCAGACATCCATTCGTACACTGCCGTTAGACAAAGGGCAAGAGCTGTCTCCGATGAATTCTGCTCAGTTGAGAAGGAGACTACGGGCTGGGTATCATCCCTGTATGAAACTAGTGAAAGACCATATGGCTCCACTATCTTATACCTTCCTCCTTAAGAGTATGGGAACTGGGAGTGCCACTCTAGAATGTCAATTCAATATTTTATTATTATGATTTGAACTCCTAAGAGATCCACATGAGTAAAAATACAGAGTCATATTGATTCATCATAAAATGATACACTTTTCTAAGAAGGGACAAAACATATAAATACATAGTAAAATAGTATAATTTTAAAGTACAAAGAATCAGGTTATCTCCAAAAAGGTTTGAAAAAAATGAAAAATCATGTAACAAAATCTTTCATTGGGTGGGTATAACATAATTCTAAGGCCTCTCTTTAAGATCTAATATTAAGCTGTAGAAAAATGTGTTTCAACCATATTTTCCGTGGTGCGGCTAAAGCAGGACAAACAAATAAAACATGTATAAAATTCTGTACCCCACCTTGACACAAATCACAGGAGTTAGTAGAGCTATCCCACTTAGAAGTAAGATCTCTCAGGGGTATTCTATTATTAAATCCAATCAGAGTACAAAATCGCCTCACCCCATGTGCTAGATTCCAGGTCAAATAAGATTTCACCACTTTCATAGTTACAGAGTTGGTTAACTTCTCAAGACCTTTTCTATGGCGACATGCATCCAGGTCCAACAAAAAACCTTTGGACCATGTCGCTTCCTTCAGAATATTTTTTTAGGAATACACAGGGTAATAGGGTATCGAAGGACAGAGGTCCGAGTTCATCTCTAAGAGCCGAATAGCTTTGAAGTAATTTGTGAAAAACCCAGATTTTTCTCTCAAATTATTAAAGATTTCATTGTAAACCAGATTTCTCAGCTTAAATTCCTCACTATGCATAAGGCTATGCGCCCTTCTTATCAATGCTGCAAATCCTTGCACAAAGATATTCTTAATGCCATATTCAAGTCGAAGTGCTGCCCCTGAGACTGCATGATTACATGAGGCCATGTGTCTTAGAATACGGCCTTCTGTCTTGTCAAGGAAATCTAATTATTTATAGCTATACATTCAATCGGATATCAGAGAGTCGCTGGAATCTTGACCTGGTAGGCAGACAGCAAGTGTAAGAAGTGGCGTTTACCATTTGCATTAGAAAAAGCTGCCACACCTTCTGCATGTGAAATAGCCTGATTAGTATTATGGCAAATATGCTCTTGCTCATTTATTGAAGCTGAAAAGATCTTACCCAAAAACTGGTATGAATCTTGCTGTTCCAGCTTGTGTTGACCCAGAACCCAAGGGGAAGAGAATTTCCCTCTGCTTTTTTTTCCGGAAAAACATACCACTTGAGAATTTGTATTGATTCTTATGTAGTGCTTCTCCGAAAAAGTATTTAGGGTGGCCAAGCGTCGATTTAGGCCTTTTGGGGTAAGATTGTGCAAGACAATGTCATCTACATATAATAAGCATACAATTGGCTGGCCCCCCACCACAGTGGCATAGGCAGAAGTGCTCCTAAGGCTTCTGCGAAGGTCACGAATATAAAGGGAAAAAAGCAAAGGGGCCAGTAAACAGCCCTGTTTCAGGCCGTTTTTAGTTGAAAACTTTGAAGACAATCCCTGCTCTCCACCCATTAAGATTTCAACACCAGGTCAATGAGTGCAGGGCAATCACCAATCGCAGGAGACTGGGTGGGACCCCTAAATCTTGGAGATTTTTCCACAGTATTTCCCTATCCACTCTGTCAAAAGCTGTGGAGTAATTGATAAATGCCACATACAATACTCCTCCCCTAGTCTGGACATATTTATCAGTTATAGTTTGCATAGTTAGGATCTTATCTAATGTATTATGGGCCTTTGTGAAGCCTGCCTGTTCCACTAGTAAAATACCATTTTCCTCAACCAATCACTTAAATGCAATAGCATGCTTTTTGCAAATATCTTTACGGTTGCTTCTAATAATGCAATTTGCCTGTAATTTGACGGTACTTTTCTGTCTCCCTTTTTATGTAGAGGAAGTATTATACTACCCTTCCATGATTCCGGGATATTGCCTTGGGCATAACAAGAGCCAAACACTGGTTGAAGTAGTTTTGCCCAAAGCAAATGCTCCCTTTTAATTAAAGTCATCAGAACCTTGTCGGGGCCCATAGAACCAGAAGGGCGCATTGATCTTATGATCCCGTCTAATTCAGCCACAGTTGGAGCACACATATCGATTTCTCCCCCTCCTATAATAGTATCACCTTTCTCCCAGGTTCAACGCCCTGGTTTTCAGCGTAAAGGTTTTGAATATACAACTTCCATCTTCCTTTGCTATTGGGGGGGGGCTAAGGTTTTACAGTTTCTGCACCCCTCTGAGATGATAGCCCAAAATTTTCTGGGAATTCTTTTTGCGGCTGCTTCCCTCAATGAGATCCACTTATGGTCCTCTTCTTTTCTTCAGATTGCCAGCTTCAGCCACAATCTTCTTCTCTTGAGTTTATTTTATCTTCCTATTTATTTCCTTAGTCTTGTGCTCTAATTGTCGGCTTACTAACTTATTTATTTCTCTATTCAAGTTCAAGATAGGAAGCTGAGTTTTTTTAACTCTGGTTATATTACTCTCAAGTTGCTTACGCAAAGTAATGTAGTTTATTAAATTGGAAAAATGTGTTAAAACGTCCTTACCCCAAACCTCCATATTTCCCTCAATGTTTTCCAGAAGTGGCTTGATCGATATTATTTTAGCTGTCGTCCAAGACATTCTTCTATTTTTTTTCATTGATTCTAAGGTTTGCGCCTTTTATAGACCATGAATCTGTGGACCCAAGCTTCAAGTTCGAAGCAAGCCTTAAAATCTTGTGGTCACTATAAAGGGTATCTGATATTACCATATTCTCAGCTTTTTGAGAAATGTTGTATGAAGTACAAATATAGGTGGTCATTCTGACCTCGGCTGTAAAAGTCGCTTACCGCCGGTCAGAAGGCCGCCATAACCCCGCTGCGGTCACGGTAAACTGCCACGCTCATTCTGACCCGCAACTGGCAAGCCGCCAAAAACCAGACATCCACAAAAGTCCGCCACACCAAAGGTTAGCGGGAAACTGGCGATGACCAAACCTCCACCGTCACGCCAACAGAAATACGCCCATACCATTCCGACCCACAAATCCCTGCAGCGGTCTTTCAACCGCTGTATTCCATTGGCGGTACACACCGCCGCGGTCAAAATACACACACCTTTACAAAACACAACCACATTGGATAATTCAAAATACACACACCTGAGACACATACACAGACCACTCCCACACACCCAATTAAATATAAAACACACACCCACATCACCCACAAACCCTTACGACCACAATTGCGAGTGAAGGACAGAGAGAGAGAGCACAGCATAGAGTAGACCATCACACAGAGGCAAATCACAACATCACCCACACAATTTCCACGCACAAAACACCATACACCACCACACTCACCACACTCTACAACACATACACCACCCCTCACCTCATCCACACCACCCCATGGCACCCCAAAGACACCCCAGGTTCTCTGACGCAGAACTCAGGGTCATGGTGGAGGAAATAGTTCGTGTAGAGCCCCAGCTCTTCGGGGCACAGGTGCAGCACACCACCATTGCCAGGAAGATGGAGCTATGGCAAAGAATAGTGGACAGGGTCAACGCAGTGGGACAGCATCCACGCAATCGGGACGACATCAGGAAGCGGTGGAACGACCTACGGGGGAAGGTGCGTTCCATGGTATCAAGGCACAACATTACGGTGCAGAAGACTGGTGGCGGACCCCCACCTACTCCCCCAGAATTCACAGCATGGGAGGAGGAAGTCTTGCACATCCTGCATCCTGAGGGCCTCGCAGGAGTAGGCGGAGGAATGGACTCTGGTAAGTCAAATCTTCACTACTTCATTCCCCCCACCCCACCTGCATGCCAAATCATACCCCCACCCTCACCCCCACCCCCATCACACCAACTCCTTGCAAATGGCTCACCATCACATCCCACCCATCCCAAAACCTAGCCCTGCGTGCGTCCCCAAAGCATGGACACCCATCCCCAAAGCATGCCCACTGCACACACCCATCACCCCCACAAGCCACCGTCACAAAAGCCCCCACAAGGGAATGCCAGCACTGGGGGACACGGCCACACACCCATTACACGAAATGCCACACACAGAAGCAATAACCATACTCTTATACCCCTGCAGGACCCGAACGCCACCACACCGCCACGGAGGGTCCAGAGATGTCCATCCCACTCCTAGAGGAGGCCCCGAGTGATGACAGCAGCTCTGTCTCCCTGGACCCTGATGACCAGCCCGGCCCATCGGGGACCTCGGGACAGTCGGTTCCCCACAGACAGCCACAGGCTACACCAGACCTAACCCCCTCTGGGAACACCAGCACAGCTCCCACCCAGTGGGCCCATGCCTCTGTCTCCAGGACACGTCAATCAGCGGTGTGTCCACCACTACAGGGCACCCAGGTTGACCCACCACCCCAACAACAACAGGGACCTGGGGGCAGTGGTAGTGGGCACACCGTCCAGGGGACAGAGGCCCAGGAACACAGGGGAGCTGGGAGGGCTGCTGTGCAACATGGGGGGACAGGCCCAGGGAACCGACTCTCCGATAGGCCCTCTCCTCCATCATGGGAGCATACCACCGCTCCCAGGAGACGATGGCTACGGTACTGGCCAGGTTCCAGGAGATCCAGGTACTGCAGGAGGAACAGTACATGGGGTTCAGAGAGGAACTGAGGAGCATTAGTTCCGCAATGGGGACCATCGTAGTGGCCCTCAACCAGATAGTCACCACATTGCGGGACCATGTGGCACCACAAAGGGCCCCTGTCACTAGCCTGGACCAGGAACAGCCTACCACCTCCGCCGGCGCTAGTGGACAGGAGGCCCCCACACAACGACAGGCCACCAGAACCCCACCTCCTGCACAACTAGAACCACCCCGCAAGCGGAACCTGAGATCTCACAAGAAGACAGAGTAGGATGCCAAGACCCCCGCCAGCAAACGATACCCCCTGATGTCATCCCACTGTCCCACATTGTCACCCTGTCCAACCTTGAACTGCCCCTGCTCCATCCTTCCACAGGCATATGGACAATGCACCTGTGCGACTGAGAACTGGACTCTCCCATGGACATTACTCCACCATCACCCATCCCCGTTTTACAATCATGTTCCTTAAATTTAGCACTTTAATTAAATCACTTCTTGCACTAAAAAAATCTGGAGTCTGCTTGTATTTTGAAAAAATGTATTAGACATAATGGTTCCAAAATGTTCAGTTACATTGTGATGACAACATACCACTGTCACACAGCTGTAGTCCATGGGCAAACAAAGCAGAGGTCACGCAGTGGGGCCCACAGCTCTGAAAACGGAAGGGAAAGTCACAACTCAGTTAACAGGAACTGGGGGGGAACTCAGACAGTAGAGATGCAGGAGACTTTAAGTAAATGTAAAATGGCGGGGTTGATTCGTACCTGTGTGCTACTGAAAATACTGTTGTATCACTGTGTCCCTGTTGTCTGTGTCGTCCCCGTCGTCCTCCTCCTCTTCACTCTCCACAGGCTCCACAGCTGCTACAACACCACCATCTGGACCATCCTCCTGCAGGAAAGGCACCTGGCGTCGCAAAGCCAGGTTGTGAAGCATACAGCAGGCCACTATGATATGGCACACCTTCTTTGGTGAGTACATTAGGTATCCCCCTGTCATATGCAGGCACCTAAACCTGGCCTTCAGGAGGCCGAAGGTTCTTTCTATAATCCTCCTAGTTTGCCCATGGGCCTCATTGTAGCGTTCCTCTGCCCTTGTCCTGGGATTCCTCACTGGGGTAAGTAACCACGACAGGTTGGGGTAACCAGAGTCACCTATTAGCCCCACACAGTGTCTCTGTAGCTGTTCCATCACATAAGGGATGCTGCTATTTCGCATGATGTACGCGTCATGCACTGACCCAGGGAACTTGGCATTTACATGGGAGATGTACTGGTCAGCCAAACAGACCACCTGGAGATTCATAGAATGATAACTTTTTCTGTTCCTGTACACCTGCCCACTTCCACTGGGGGGAACCAAGGCCACATGGGTCCCATCAATGGCACCAATGATGTTGGGGATATGTCCAAGGGCATAGAAATCACCCTTCACCGTAGCCAAATCGGCCACCTCAGGGAAAACAATGTAGCTCCGCATGTATTTCATCAGGGCAGACAACACTCTGGACAAAACCTTAGAAAACATAGGCTGAGACATCCCTGATGATATGGCCACTGTTGTTTGGAATGATCCACTTGTTACTGACAGAACCTGCACCAGAGGGGGAATCCCTGTGGGCTGGCGACTGGGGGACATCAGGTCTGGCTCCAGCTGGGCACACAGTTCCTGTATAGTGGCTCAGTCAAGTCTGTATGTAAGTATGACATGTCTTTCTTCCATTGTCGACAGGTCCACCAGAGGTCTGTACACGGGAGGATTCCTCCATCTCCTCGCAAGTCCCCTGCGGACGGTGCCTAGGAAGGACAACATGGAGCACAGAGTCTAGCAACCCACAGGTACATAACCACAGCTTGCACAGTACACGATTCGCTATGCATTGAATGGCTTGTATGAGTGGCAATGCAAGGCCTAGGCCTGTGTGACGCAGTAGAAATTCAGCCATGTGGGCCCTTGAAATGGCGGTTGCCTGACCTGTGAAGTGTGACAATGGGATGTGAGGTCAATGCGCTGGCGTGGCACACCGTGGCGGTAGGCGGTCGAAGACCGCGGCGCAAAGCAGCATTGGTTAACAGTGAACCCTATGGGTCTCAGGAACCAATGACGATGTGCGCCGGCGGTCGCGGTACGCACCGCCGCGGTACGCACCGCCGCGGGCGTGACCGCCATTTTCTAACTGCTTAATCACTCGAGACCTGATCATCCACAGGAGAGGACCTATACTGCAAGTGCTGCTGTGAACTCGGTCTGGAAGAGACAATGGCTGCTGCGACTGGGTGAAGGGCCCCTGCCTTCACATCTGAGGAATTGGATAAACTTGTTGATGGGGTCCTCCCCCAGTATGCGCTACTCTACGGTCCTCCAGACCAACAGGTAAGTACACTGGGAGCACGTAGTATGGGCTATGCCTGTGTTGAGTGGGGTGGATGTAAGATGGTGGGGAGGGGAGCGAATGAGGAGTGCAACGCACGACAGATGAGAGCATGTGCCACATGGCCAGGTTGGGGATGGGGGGCCACTCACATCGACCATGCAGAAAAGTGATGATATTTATTTTTCAACCCTGTACATGTCACATAGGTCAGCGCCCATCAGAAGATCGACATTTGGCGTGCCATCGCCAAGGACGTCCGGGCCCTGGGGGTCCACAACAGACGGGGCACCCAGTGCCGCAAGAGGTGGGAGGACATCCGCCCCGGGAGCAGAAAGACCACCGAGGCTCTGCTGGGGATGGCCTCCCAACGTAGGAGGGGTGCCAGTCGTCATTTGACCCCCCTGATGTCCCGGATCCTGGCGGTGGCCTACCCCGATTTGGATGGGCGCGTGAGGACATCACAGCAGACACAAGGGGGTGAGTATCAGCACATTCCGCTAAATTAGCTCACAGTGGAGGCGTCTGGGTGGGGGAGGAGGGCTGTGGCTATCTCTAGGCCAGGGCGTTTTCTGTAGGCTAGGCCCCTCCGTTAGACATGGCCCTGTGCCCCCGCCCCCCACCTCTGTAGGATGCTAAGTACAGCTATCCATGGCCCGGGCTCACCTATGTGTGCATTTGTCGTCCATAGACTTGTAGGCCAAGTCACTATAATTGAGTAGTGTACCCCGAGTGCGTGGCGTAGTGCAGGGGGCTTCTGTGTCTGTCCTCTCCGCCAACGGTGCCGCCAATGCATGCACTCAACATGTCTTTCTTTCTTCTCCCCTCCCCTTTTTTTCAGTTTTCCTGTTCATATGTGCATTAGCATCATCAGGCGGAGGAGAAGTGGCATCGGCGCACGAGGGAGCTGCATCTCACATGGCCCCGGAGGGCCCTGCAACCGACTCGGAGTTAACCAGTGAGACGGAGGGTGAGGGGGGCTCCACAACGGGGACCCGTGGAGACGTCAGCGACACCGACACGTCCTCGGAAGGGAGCTCCCTTGTGGTGGTGGCAACATCCGTGCCCACCGCAACAACAGGTACAGCCGCCACCCAGCGCACCAGCTCCGCCCTCCCAGCAGCCCCTCAGCTTCTGCCCGTGCCCGCTCGGGCAGGAAGCCGGCCATCTCCTTCGCCCCTGGCACCTCAGGTCCTGCCCCAGTTACCCCTGCTGCCCTCAGTGCGGAGATCATTGACCTCCTCCAGACGCTCATTGTTGGGCAGTCTACCCTTTTGAATGCCATCCAGGGGGTAGAAAGGGAGGTGCATCGGAGCAATGCATACCTGGAGGGCATTCATTCGGGTCAGGCTGCCCATCAGCGATCGTTCAACGCTCTGGCCTCAGCATTGACGGCAGCCATTGTCCCTGTCTCTAGCCTCCCCCCTCCAACTTCCTCAACCCAGTCCCACTCCCCTGTTCCTCGGCCTATCCCAGACACACCTACAGACCAGCCTGCACACACCTCAACACCCAAGGGCAGCTCATCCACACATAAGCACCACAGATCACACAAGCATTCACCCAAGCAACATCCACATGCAGACATGCCAACAGCCACTGCCTCCTCTGTGTCCCCCTCCTCCTCGTCTCCCCCCTTCCTCCCTGTGACGTCTCCACTCACACCTGCATGCACTCCACCATCAGCCAGTACGTCCATCACCACCACACCCACCAGAACAGTCCGCACACGTGCAGTCACCACCCCCACTGCCATTTACACGTCCCCTGTGTCCTCTCCCAGTGTGTGTGTCACTCCCTCTTCCAAGCCACACAAACGCCGGCAGCCACCCACCCAACAGCCATCCACCTCACCACAGCCTCCAGAACAAGCACCTGCACCCAAAGACAGCACACTTGACTCTCCTACAACCACATCCTCTTCCTCCACTCCCATACCCACTGCACCTACCCTTCCCATTGCTCCTAAAAAGTTGTTCCTCTCCAAAATTAACCTCTTTGCATCACCTGACCCACCCCCTCCATCTCGTAAGAGTCCAAACAGCACCTCAGCCACCACAAGCCCTGCACCTACTAGGAACATCGTACAGGGCTATTGGAGTCCACCAGCTCCTAGGGCAGGAACATCAGCCAGCAGCAAGGGGACAGCCAGCCCACCCCCTGGGAAAAGAACCAAAAAAGGGAAGGGCCGGCGCGACAGGCCTGAGACGGCTGCCCCCAAGGACACCGCCCTTGCACCGTCACCTGGCCCATCCACAAAGGGAGGCAAGGGCCCCAGAGATTCGGCCAAGGTGGGCAAGGGCAGCAGGGCGGACAAGTCCGGCAGCAGGCGAGCTGCCCCGGAGGGCCCCACCAGCCCCATTTGGGGAGTGACGGAGGACACCCACGGGCCCAGGAGTCCAGCACAGGAGGGCCCCGCAAGCGATAGGTCGGATGGCGACTGAGCGGGAATAATTGCCCAGATCTGGTTCCCTAGGAACACAGGACAAGCACCGCTGAACAGGGCCCCGCCGTGAGAAGCACCGCTGAACAGGGCCCGCCAAGACAAGCACCGCTGAACAGGGCCCCGCCGTGAGAAGCACCGCTGAACAGGGCCCCGCCAAGACAAGCACCGGTGAACAGGGCCCCGCCGTGAGAAGCACCGCTGAACAGGACCCCGCCGTGAGAAGCACCGCTCCGCTGGGCCCCTCCTGTCAAGCACCGCTCCGCTGAGCCCTTCATCTCAAGCACCGCTCCGCTGGGCCCCTCCGTCTCTGCACCGCTCCGCTGCGCCCCTCCTGTCAAGCACCGCTCCGCTGGGCCCTTCATCTCAAGCACCGCTCCGCTGGGCCCTTCCTGTCAAGCACCGCTCCGCTGGGCCCTTCCTGTCAAGCACCGCTCCGCTGGGCCCCGCCGTCTTTGCACCGATCCGCTGGGCCCTTCCTGTCAAGCACCGCTCCGCTGGGCCCTGCCGTCTCTGCACCGCTCCGCTTGGCCCCTCCTGTCAAGCACCACTCCGCTGGGCCCTTCATCTCAAGCACCGCTCCGCTGGGCCCTTCCTGTCAAGCACCACTCCGCTGGGCCCCTCCTGTCAAGCACCGCTCCGCTGGGCCCTTCCTGTCAAGCACCACTCCGCTGGGCCCTTCCTGTCAAACACCGCTCCGCTGGGCCATTCCTGTCAAGCACCGCTCCGCTGGGCCCTTCCTGTCAAGCACCGCTCCGCTGGGCCTGCCGTCTCTGCACCGCTCCGCTGGGCCCCTCCTGTCAAGCACCGCTCCGCTGGGCCCTTCATCTCAAGCACCGCTCCGCTGGGCCCTTCCTGTCAAGCACCGCTCCGCTGGGCCCCTCCTGTCAAGCACCGCTCCGCTGGGCCCTTCCTGTCAAGCACTGCCCCGCTGGGCCCTTCCTGTCAAGCACCGCTCCGCTGGGCCCTTCCTGTCAAGCACCGCTCCGCTGGGCCCTTCCTGTCAAGCACCGCTCCGCTGGGCCCCTCCTGTCAAGCACCGCTCCGCTGGGCCCTTCATCTCAAGCACCGCTGGCCCATTGGCAGGGCCGGATCTGTGTCGGGCAGGGCTTCACGAAGCACTCTGGGCACCATGCCTCCTCCATAACCAGTGGAGTCTGTAATCCACCTGATGGACTGTGGCTTTGCACTCCCCAGGATGGTACAGTGGGCAATGCACCATACTGTAGAGACTTGAGAGACTGTGGCTTTGCACTCCCCAGGATGGTACAGTGGGCAATGCACCCACTGTAGAGACTTGAGAGACTGTGGCTTTGCACTCCCCAGGATGGTACAGTGGGCATGGAGGCCCCTCGTGGATCTGGCGTCGTGGACTCATGTGGCTGAGGTGCCCCCCCTTCCCTTCACCCTGAGGTGCCTGTGGTTTTATTATCTGATGCCCCAGCAGTGTTCTCTCCAGTGGAATCGGGTCTCGTGTGTGGGCTTTGCCCATGTGTTTATGCACATTGGCCCACGAACAATGGCATGTAGCCAATATGTGCCGGACTTTTGGACTATGTATACATTGTTCATGTTGTAATTTATTTATTTTATAAATTTCATATTTCACTTAAGTTTAAATATGCTTTAATATACTTCTATTTTAATGATCATTTTATTTTGTCTTTGAATTATTCTGGGGGGCCCGGGGGATGTCACTCTGACTTGTTGCTCTGCATTGGTGTGTGGGGATTTGGGGGGGGGGGTCGCGTATGTATGTGCCCGTAATCTTTTCTCCTCCCCCCTCCCCTGTGTCGTAGGTGCAGTACTCACCGTTGTCTCCTGCGGCAGCGTTCGTGCTCATGGTAGAGGAGCAGGTAGACAATAGCTGGTAGGATGTTTAATTCGGGTTCCATGCTGTCCAGATTCCTCGTGGAGTGTATAGAGGTGAGAGGTTTCCCATTCGTGGTCTGTTTCCGCCGTGTTTTTATCGGCACATTGTCTCCCGCCTGTCTGTTGGCGGTGACCGCCACGCTGTTTGTTTGCCCCTCCGTGGCGGTCAGAGTGTTAAAGTGGTGGGCCGTGTTGGCGGTTCCCGCCAGGGTCAGAATTCCATTTATTTTACCGCCTGCCTGTTGGCCGGTTGGCCGCCGCTTTAACACCGACCGCCAGGGTTGGAATGACCCCCATAGTCTATAATGGAGTTATTCTTCTCTGACTTATGAGTGGAAGCTGCGGTGAATCTGAACTGAAGCACCCATTCAGAATAGTATAGCTGTAGGACCTCAGACCTTTCAAAAAAATTCATCCTCTTTTATCTGTCCTAATTCTAGGAGGGGACGTGACAGATGGAATATTCAGCACTTTTCCCTATCTAGATCACTGAAGGAATAAAGCGTACAATTAGAAACTTTACAATTTAAGTCCCCCATTATAATTAAGTTGACAGAATTTCTTATAGCTCGAACTTGTATAAACAGTTGTTGTAAAATATTGTCAAATTCATTTTCAGGGAGGATATATGCATTTACAATAGTCAGGGGCAGTTTCCCACCCTTCTCCCCTCTGACTTGTACTCATACAATTTGAAAAAAGTTTGTAATTTTTGGGAGGCTGTCAAATTCCCAATTATATCTGTCACTTAAGAGCATGGCTATGCCCCCTTTAGCATGCCCTTTTTCTGAAGGGAGTGCTTTATTACTTAAAATCATGTAAACCGGGCATGAGAAGTCATTTAAACACCAGGTCTTTTGAATGCAAATCAAGTCTCCATTGAACACAAAACATATAGGCCCTCATTCTGACCCTGGCGGTCGGTGATAAAGCGGCGGCCAACCCGCCAACAGGCCGGCGGTCCAAAATATGCAATTCTGACCCTGGCGGGAACTGCCAACACAGCCCGCCGCATTAACACTCCGCCCGCCACGGCGGAACAAACAAACAGCGCGGCGGTCACCGCCAACAGCCAGGCGGCAGACAATGTACCGCCCACCCTATCACGACCCACCAATCCGCCACCTTTTCCGGGGCGGGAGCACCACCGATAAAAACACGGCGGAAACAGACTACGAACGGGAAAACGCTCACCTCCACATACACCACGCGAGATTCCGGCAGTATGGAACCCGAGTTGCAGGTCATCCCCGCACTTCTATACCTGCTCCTGTACCAGGAGCACGCCCGGCGGCGCGGAAGACATCGGTGAGTACTGCACCTACGACACAGGGGAGGGAAAAGATTACCGGCACACACCCACCCACCCACACCCACTACAACACACACATTAATGCATTCCCACACATCACTGTCACAACCCACAAACCCCCCCCTTCCGAAATAATGCAAAGACCAAAAGAAGAGATCTCAAACGGGCAGATATATTGAAAAATGGACAGCAGTAATCCAAATAAATAAATAAACTATGTACAAAATATATACAGCTACTAAATGTAGTCCAACCACTGTCCGTGGACCACAGGGGTCCTGAGCAAAGGGGCAAGGCCCAGTCCCACGACAAGAACTCTACGGAGAGAACACTGCAGGGGCATGAGAAAGAAAAAAGGACAGGCACCTCAGGGGGAAGGGAAGGGGGGGCACCTCAGCCACTTGAGTACACGACGCCAGATCCACGAGGGGACTCCATGACCACTGGCCCATCCTGGGGAGAGCAAAGCCACAGTCCAAACAGTCCATACAGTGGGTGGCCTGCCCACTGGGCCATCCTGGGGAGAGCCAAGCCACAGTCCAAACAGTCCATACAGTGGGTGGCCTGCCCACTGGGCCATCCTGGGGAGAGCCAAGCCACAGTCCAAACAGTCCATACAGTGGGTGGCCTGCCCACTGGGCCATCCTGGGGAGAGCAAAGCCACAGTCCAAACATTCCATACAGTGGGTGGCCTGCCCACTGGGCCATCCTGGGGGGAGCCAAGCCACAGTCCAAACAGTCCATACAGTGGGTGGCCTGCCCACTGGGCCATCGTGGGGAGAGCCAAGCCACAGTCCAAACAGTCCATACAGTGGGTGGCCTGCCCACTGGGCCATCCTGGGGAGAGCAAAGCCACAGTCCAAACAGTCCATACAGTGGGTGGCCTGCCCACTGGGCCATCCTGGGGAGAGCAAAGCCACAGTCCATACAGTCCATACAGTGGGTGGCCTGCCCACTGGGCCATCCTGGGGAGAGCAAAGCCACAGTCCAAACAGTCCATACAGTGGGTGGCCTGCCCACTGGGCCATCCTGGGGAGAGCAAAGCCACAGTCCATACAGTCCATACAGTGGGTGGCCTGCCCACTGGGCCATCCTGGGGAGAGCAAAGCCACAGACCAAGCAGTCCATAACAGACTCCACTGCCACTGGAGGAGGCATGTTGGCCAGAGGACATCCTGCAGCCCTGCCCGTGACAGATCCTGCCCTGCCACGTCTGCCAAAGGGCCAGCGGTTCCTGCCTGGAAGGGCCCAGTTCAGCGGTTCTTGCCTTGAAGGGCCCAGTTCAGCGGTTCTTGCCTTGAAGGGCCCAGTTCAGCGGTTCTTGCCTTGAAGGGCCCAGTTCAGCGGTTCTTGCCTTGAAGGGCCCAGTTCAGTGGTTCTTGCCTTGAAGGGCCCAGTTCAGTGGTTCTTGCCTTGAAGGGCCCAATTCAGCGGTTCTTGAGACGGCGGTCCCCAGCGGAGCGGTGCTGGAGACGGCGGGGCCCAGTTCAGCGGTTCTTGCCTTGAAGGGCCCAGTTCAGCGGTTCTTGCCTTGAAGGGCCCAGTTCAGCGGTTCTTGCCTTGAAGGGCCCAGTTCAGCGGTTCTTGCCTTGAAGGGCCCAGTTCAGCGGTTCTTGAGACGGCGGTCCCCAGCGGAGCGGTGCTGGAGACGGCGGGGCCCAGTTCAGCGGTTCTTGCCTTGAAGGGCCCAGTTCAGCGGTTCTTGCCTTGAAGGGCCCAGTTCAGCGGTTCTTGAGACGGCGGTCCCCAGCGGAGCGGTGCTGGAGACGGCGGGGCCCAGTTCAGCGGTTCTTGCCTTGAAGGGCCCAGTTCAGCGGTTCTTGCCTTGAAGGGCCCAGTTCAGCGGTTCTTGCCTTGAAGGGCCCAGTTCAGCGGTTCTTGAGACGGCGGTCCCCAGCGGAGCGGTGCTGGAGACGGCGGGGCCCAGTTCAGCGGTTCTTGCCTTGAAGGGCCCAGTTCAGCGGTTCTTGCCTTGAAGGGCCCAGTTCAGCGGTTCTTGCCTTGAAGGGCCCAGTTCAGCGGTTCTTGAGACGGCGGGCCCCAGCGGAGCGGTGCTGGAGACGGCGGGGCCCAGTTCAGCGGTTCTTGCCTTGAAGGGCCCAGTTCAGCGGTTCTTGAGACGGCGGTCCCCAGTGGAGCGGTGCTGGAGACGGCGGGGCCCAGTTCAGCGGTTCTTGCCTTGAAGGGCCCAGTTCAGCGGTTCTTGCCTTGAAGGGCCCAGTTCAGCGGTTCTTGCCTTGAAGGGCCCAGTTCAGCGGTTCTTGCCTTGAAGGGCCCAGTTCAGCGGTTCTTGCCTTGAAGGGCCCAGTTCAGCGGTTCTTGAGACGGCGGTCCCCAGCGGAGCGGTGCTGGAGACGGCGGGGCCCAGTTCAGCGGTTCTTACCTTGAAGGGCCCAGTTCAGCGGTTCTTGCCTTGAAGGGCCCAGTTCAGCGGTTCTTGCCTTGAAGGGCCCAGTTCAGCGGTTCTTGCCTTGAAGGGCCCAGTTCAGCGGTTCTTGAGACGGCGGTCCCCAGCGGAGCGGTGCTGGAGACGGCGGGGCCCAGTTCAGCGGTTCTTGCCTTGAAGGGCCCAGTTCAGCGGTTCTTGCCTTGAAGGGCCCAGTTCAGCGGTTCTTGCCTTGAAGGGCCCAGTTCAGCGGTTCTTGAGACGGCGGGCCCCAGCGGAGCGGTGCTGGAGACGGCGGGGCCCAGTTCAGCGGTTCTTGCCTTGAAGGGCCCAGTTCAGCGGTTCTTGAGACGGCGGTCCCCAGTGGAGCGGTGCTGGAGACGGCGGGGCCCAGTTCAGCGGTTCTTGCCTTGAAGGGCCCAGTTCAGCGGTTCTTGCCTTGAAGGGCCCAGTTCAGCGGTTCTTGCCTTGAAGGGCCCAGTTCAGCGGTTCTTGCCTTGAAGGGCCCAGTTCAGTGGTTCTTGCCTTGAAGGGCCCAGTTCAGCGGTTCTTGCCTTGAAGGGCACAGTTCAGCGGTTCTTGAGACGACGGTCCCCAGCGGAGCGGTGCTGGAGACGGCGGGGCCCAGTTCAGCGGTTCTTGCCTTGAAGGGCCCAGTTCAGCGGTTCTTGAGACGGCGGTCCCCAGCGGAGCGGTGCTGGAGACGGCGGCCATTCTATGGCCAACTGCTCATTGCCTGGTGGTGCCCTCCTGGGCAGCAGGAATGGTGCTCCTTCAATGCCCACCTGGGCTGTGGGTGGTGGGGCCCTCCTGGCCAGCTGGGCTGGGTCCTCCCTGGGCAGCGGCTATGGGGGTGGTGGGCTCTCCCGGGGCAGCTGTGCCGGTTCCTCCCGGGGCAGCGGCTATGGGGGTTGCGGGCTCCTCCTGGGCAGCTGTGACGGGTCCTCCATGGGCAGCAGGCCTGCTGCCTGACTTCTCCGCCTTGCTGCCCTTGCCCTCCTTAGTCGGGAGTCTGTGGCCCTTTCCTCCCTTTGGAGTTGTGGCTGTTGACGGTGGCTGGCTAGTGTCCTGGGGGGATATCGAATCCGGGCTCCGGCGGCGGCCCTTCCGCCTTCTGCTCCTCTTCCCAGGGGGTGGGCTGGCTGTCCCCTTGCTGCTGGGCGAAGATCCAGACCTGCGGGCTGGTGGGCTCCAATACCCCTGCACCCTTGTCAAGGGGGCTGCAGGGCTGGTGGTGGCTGAGGTGCTCTTTTTACCCCGACGAGAAGGAGGGGGGGGCTCAGGGTCAGGAAAGAAGGTAGCAGTAGAGAGATAGATTTTCTTGGGACAATGGAGAGTGGTAGGTATAGTGGGTATGGGAGTGGAGGGAGAGGATGTGGTTGGAGGCGAGACAAGTTTGCTGTCTTTGGGTGCAGGTGCAGGAGCGGGAGGCTGTCGTGAGGTGGATGGCTGTTGGGTGGGTGGGTGGCTGCGTTTGTGTGGTGTGGAAGAGGGGGTGACAGACACAGTGGGAGAGGACACAGGGGACGTGTAAATGGCAGTCGGGGTGGTGACTGCACGTGTGCGGACTGGAGTGGAGGGTATGCTGGTGATGGAAACACTGGCTGATGGTGAGGTGAATGAAGGTGTGAGTGTAGACGTCACAGGGAGGGAGGAGGGAGACGAGGAGGTGGGGGTCACAGAGGTGGTAGTGACTGTTGGCATGTCTGCATCGGAATGTTGCTTGTGTGAATGTCTGCGTGATCTGTGGTGCTTATGTTTGGATGAGCTGCTCTTGGGTGTTGAGGTGTGTGCAGGCTGGTCTGATGGTGTGGGTGGGACAGGCAGAGGAACAGGAGACTGGGAGGAGGGAGTTAGTAGAGGGAGGCAGGAGACAGGGACAATGGCTGCCGTCAGTGCTGAGGCCAGAGCCTTTAACGATCGCTGATGGGCAGCCTGACCCGAATGAATGCCCTCCAGGTACGCATTGCTGCGATGAACCTCCCTCTCCACCCCCTGGATGGCATTCAAAAGGGTAGTCTGCCCAACAATGAGCGATCGGAGAAGGTCAATGACCTCCTCACTGAGGGCAGCGGGGGTAACAGGGGCAGGGCCTGAGGTGCCTGGGGCGAAGGAGATGCCCGGCTTCCTGGCAGAGCGGGCACGGGGCGAACGCTGAGGGGCTGCTGGGAGGGCGGAGATGGTGTGCTGGGTGGCGGCTGTACCTGTAATGGCGGGGGGCACGGATGGTGCCACCCCCGCAAGGGAGCTCCCTTCCGAGGACGTGTCCGTGTCGCTGCAGGGTCCAGTCGTCCCCGTTGTGGAGCTCCCCTCGCCCTCCGTCTCACTGGTCCAGTCAGACTCTGTGGCATGGCCCTCCTGGGCCATGTGAGATGCAGCTCCCTCCTGCCCCGATGCCACTTCTCCTCCGCCTGATGATGCTGATGCACACAAGCACAGAAAGACAAACAAAAAGGGGGGGGGAGAGAGAAATAAAGAGATTTTGAGTACATGGATCACCGGTACAGTTATCGGACATGACAGACACAGATGCCCCCTGCACTAAGTTGCGCACTTGGGGTCCGCTACGCATTCCGTGGAACATGCCCTACACGCCTAGAGTTGACAACTGCACCCATGGATGACACGGCCCAGGGATGGCTGTACTGACACACTACTGAGGGTGGTGGCTGGGGACACAGGTGCTTACGGGGGTGCCCAGCCTACAGATATCGCCCTGGCCTAGGGGGACCCACAGCCCTCCTCCCCCACCCAGACACCTCCACTGTGCGACAACAGAGTAGATGATGCTTGTACTCACCACCTTGTGTCTGCTGTGCTGCCCTCACGCGCCCATCCAAATCAGGGTAGGCCACCGCCAGGATCCGGAACATCAGGGGGGTCAGTTGACGGCAGGCACCCCGCCTACGTTGGGAGGCCATCCCCAGCAGAGACTCGGCGGTCTTCTTGGTCCCGCGGCGGATGTCCTCCCACCTCTTGCGGCAGTGGGTGCCCCGTCGATGGTGGACCCCCAGGGTCCGGACTTCCTTGGCGATGGCACGCCAAATCCCGATCTTCTCATGGGCGCGGACCTATGTGACACGTACAGGGAGGGAGAAATACCACGTTCAAGTTTGTCTGCATTTTCGTTGCCAGTGGCCCAACGCCCCCCATCCCCGCCAGGCCCCCCGCCAGGCCCAACATGCCCCCCATCCCCGCCAGGCCCCCCGCCAGGCCCCCCGCCAGGCCCAACATGCCCCCCATCCCCGCCAGGCCCCCCGCCAGGCCCCCCGCCAGGCCCCCAAGCCAGCCAGTGGCCCCAAATCCATATTGAATTAAACTCACTTGTTGGTCTGGAGGACCGTAGAGTAGCGCATACTGGGGGAGGACCCCATCCACAAGTTTCTCCAACTCCTCTCCAGTGAAGGCAGGGGCCCTTTCCCCAGTCGCAGCAGCCATTGTCCCTTCCAGACCGAGGTCACAGCAACACTTGCAGTATAGGTCCTCTCCTGTGAAAGTTCAAGTCGCAAGTGGATAAGTAGATAGGAAATGGCGGTCACGTCCGCGGCGGTGCGTACCGCGGCGGGGCGTACCGCCACCGCCGGCGCCCTTCGCCATTGGCTCCTGAAACCCATAGGCTTCAATGTTAACCAATGCGGCTTCGCGCCGCGGTCTTCGCCCGCCGACCGCCGCGGTGTGCCACGCCAGCGCATTGACCTCACATCCCATTGTCACACTTCACAGGTCAGGCAGCCGCCATTTCGAGGGTCCACATGGCTCAATTTCAACTGCGTCACACAGGCCTAGGCCTTGCATAGCCACTCAGACACGCCATTCACTGCATAGAGAATCGTTTACTGTGCAAGCTGTGAGTACGTACCTGTGGGTTGCTTTACTCTGTGCTCCATGTTGTCCTTCCTAGGCACCGTCCGCTGGGTTTGGCGAGGAGACGGATGAATCCTCGCGTGTACCGACCGCTGGTGGACCTGTTGACAATGGAAGAACGCCACATTATCCTGACCTACCGGCTTGACCGTGCCACTATACATGAACTGTGTGCCCAGCTGGAGCCCGACCTGATGTCCCCCATCCGCCAACCCACAGGGATTCCCCCTCTGGTGCAGGTCCTGTCAGTACTCCATTTCCTGGCAAGTGGGTCATTTCAGACAACAGTGGGAATTGCTTCTGGGATGTCTCAGCCCATGTTTTCGAAGGTGTTATCCAGAGTGTTGTCTGCCATGATGAAATACGTGAGGAGCTACATCATTTTCCCTGAGGTGGGCGAATTGGCTACAGTGAAGGGTGATTTCTACGCCCTTGGACATATTCCCAACGTCATTGGTGCCATTGATGGGACCCATGTGGCTTTGGTTCCCCCAAGAGACAGGGAGCAGGTGTACAGGAACAGAAAAAGTTACCATTCCATGAACATCCAGGTGGTGTGTTTGGCTGACCAGTACATCTCGCATGTAAATGCCAAGTTCCCTGGGTCAGTGCATGACGCCTACATCCTGAGGAATAGCAGCATCCCTTACGTGATGGAACAGCTAGAGAGACACCGTGTATGGCTATTGGGGGACTCTGGGTACCCCAACCTGTCATGGCTACTGACCCCAGTAAGGAATCCCCGGACCAGGGCAGAGGAACGGTTCAATGAGGCCCATGGGTGTACTAGGAGGGTGATCGAACGCACCTTTGGCCTCCTAAAGGCGAGGTTTAGGTGCCTGCATATGACAGGTGGATCCCTAATGTACTCACCTAAGAAGGTGTGTCACATCATCGTGGCCTGCTGCATGCTTCACAACCTGGCTTTGCGCCGCCAGGTTCCTTTCCTGCAGGAGGATGGTCGAGACGGTGGTGTAGTGGCAGCTGTGGAACCTGTGGAGAGTGACGAGGAGGAAGACGACGGGGCTGAAACAGACAACAGGGACAGAATCATTGAACAGTACTTCCAATAGGACACAGGTAACAATTCAAACATAATTTAGTGAATGTGAACTACTCTCCTGCATCTCTGCTGCCTGTCTATTTGCCCCAGTGTATGATGACTGAGTTGTGGCTTTTCCCTCCCTATTTCAGATCTGGGGTCCCCACTACGAGTCCTGTGCTTCGTTTCCCCATGGACTACAGCTTTGTGGCAGCTGTTTGTTGACTTCACTATGTACAAGGACATATTTGCACTGTCATGTCAATTACAATATTTTGAAATCACAGCCAGACTCCAGATAGTTTTGTGCTAAATGGGTGTTTATTTCAGTGCTCAAAATGGGATGGGTGGTTTCAAGTGGGTGGGGGCTATGGTGAAGGAATGTCCATGGCAGAGTCCAGAGTAACAGTCACACAGGTGCATTGTCCAGAGGCCTGTGGAGAGATGGAGCATGGGCAGTTCAAGGATGGACAGGGTGACAATGTGGACAGTGGGATGACATCAGGTGGTATCCTTTGCTGGCGGGGGTCTTGACATCCTACTCTGTCTTCTTGCGAGATCTCAGGGCCCTCTTGCGGGGTGGTTCTTCTCCTGCAGGAGGTGGGGGTCTGGTGGGCTGCTGTTGTGCGGGGGCCTCCTGACCACTAGCGCCGGAGGAGGTGGTTGGCTGTTCTTAGTCCAGGCTAGTGGCAGGGGCCCTTTGTTGCTGTTGAGTGTCCGTCCTGGTGTTGATGAGGTCCTGCAGCAGCCCGACCATTGTAACCAGGGTGGAGGTGAGGGCTCTGATGTCCTCCCTGTACCCCCGATAGTGTTCCTCCTGCAGTACCTGGATCTCCTGGAACCGGGCCAGTACCGTCGCCATCGTCTCCTGGGAGCGGTTGTATGCTCCCATGATGGTGGTGAGGGCCTCGTGGAGAGTGGGTTCCCTGGGCCCGTCCCCCCCCTGTCGCACAGCTGCCCTCCGAGTTGCCCTGTTTCCCTGGGCCTCTGCCCCCTGGCCGGTGTGCCCACTACCACTGCCCCCAGGTCCCTGTTGTTGTTGGGGTGGTGGGTTATCCTGGGTGCCCTGTAGTGGTAGACACACCGCAGATTGACGCGCCCTGGAGACAGAGGCATGGGCCGGGTGGGAGCTGTGCTGGTGTTCCCAGAGGGGTTTGGGTCTGTAGTGGCCTGTGGCTGTCTGAGGGGAACCGACTGTCCAGAGGTCCCCGATGGTCCGGGCTGGTCATCGGTGTCCAGGTCGACAGAGCTGCTGTCATCGCTGACGGCCTCTTGGGTGGGGGGTGTGGAGAATTCTGGGCCCTCCGTGGCGGTGTGTTGGCGGTCGGGTCCTGCAGGGGTATAGAGGTATGGTTATAGTTTCAATGTGTGCCATATGGGTGAATCTGTGGGTTCCCGTGTCCCCAAGTGCTGGCATTCGTGTGTGGGGGCTTTGGTGAGGGTGGCTTGTGGGGGGGATGTGTATATGCATTGGGCATGCTTTGGTGATGGGTGTCCATGCTTAGTGGACGCATGCAGGCCTAGGTTTTGGGATGTGTGGGTTGTGATGGTGAGACATTGGCAGGGAATAGGTGTGCTGGGGGTGGGGGTGAGGATGGTGGTGGGGGTGAGGATGGTGGTGGGGGTGAGGATGGTGGTGGGGGTGAGGGTGAGGGTGGGGGTGAGGATGGGGGTGGGGGTGAGGGTGGGGTTCGAGGATGGGGGTGAGGGTTGGGGTATGATTTGGCATGCAGGTGGGGGGGAAGCAGTAGTGAAGCTTCAACTTACCAGTGTCCATTCCTCCGCCGACTCCTGCGAGACCGTCAGGATGCAGGATGTTCAAGACTTCCTCCTCCCATGTTGTAAATTGTGGGGGTTGAGGTGGGGGTGCTCCGCCAGTCTTCTGCACGGCGATGTTGTGCCTGGATACCATGGAACGCACCTTCCCCCGTAGGTCGTTCCATTGCTTCCTGATGTCTTCCCGATATCTGGGGTGCTGTCCCACAGCGTTGACCCTGTCGACAATCCTCTGCCATAGCTCCGTCCTCCGAGCAATGCTGGTGTATTGGACCTGTGTGCCGAAGAGCTGGGGCTCTACCCGAACGATTTCCTCCACCATGACCCTGAGTTCTTCGTCTGAGAAGCGGGGCTGTCTTTGGGGTGCCATGGAGTGGTGTGTATGATGTGTGGGGTGGAGTATGTGTAGTTAAGTGTGTTGAGTGTGGTGGTGTGTGTTGTTTTGTGTGTGGATATTGTGTGGGTGATGGTGTAGTGTGCCTCTGTGTGATGGTATTGTGTGATCGCTGATGTGTCTCTCAGTGCTTCTTTCTGAATTTTTTGTCGTAGGGGTTTGTGGGTGATGTGGGTGTGTGTTTTATATTGTATTGTGTGTGTGGGAGTGGTGTGTGTATGTGTATCAGGTGTGTGAAATTCAAATCGGCCAATGTGGCTGAGTTTTGTTCGTTTGTGTGTATTCTGACCGCGGCGGTGTGTACCGCCAATGGAAAACCGCGTTTGAATGACCGCCGCGTGGATTCGTGGGTCGTAATGGCATGGGCGTATTTCTGTTGGCGTGACGATGGAGGTTTGGTCACCTCCACTTTTCCGCCGACCGCTGGTCTGGCGGTCTGTTGTGGCTGTCGGATTTTCGGAGGTTTGGCTGCTGCGGGTCAGAATGACCGTGACGGGTTACCGCGACCGCAGCGGAATTATGGAGGATTTCTGACCGGCGGTAGGCGCCTTTTACCGCCGAGGTCAGAATGACCACCATAATTTACATTGGCCTTTCCCTAGTCCTCGGGAAGGTTGAATAAATGTCTAAGATTTTTTGCTGGAAAAATGATCCCAGATTGTTGCTGTGTTTATTAGATGCTTCCACAGAATCTATATAAGCGTGTGAATGGGCAATTTCTCTTAATAGCTGAAAGATCTCTTTAGGAGAGTTTGAGCTCTGTTCTATTTTGGTAGCATAATAAAAGCTTTGTGCTGATTTAATTTCTGCATTAAACATTCTAATGACCTTCCTATATTCAACTTTCAACGAGGACTCATAAGTTGTTCTCCATCTTCGTTCCAAACTTCTGCAGCCCCTCTTTGGTAGACATAGGTGGGGGAGAACCAAGGAGCAAATTTTTTCAGATGTACTCTTGACCTTGATTTATAGGGGAGGACAATATCTAGACTTTTGGTAATCCAGTCGTTAAATAGCTCTAGGGAACAAGCCATATTCCCCTTAAGGCAGGTTTCAAGCTCTCTAAAGTGCTTATCCATTCCTTAGCATTGAACGTATACCAGCACCTATGGGGCTGAGTTACAATTTGGGAGGTTTTGCTTGCTACCGGAGTAGGCAGGTTAAGGCTGATTAAGAAATGGTCCAACCAGGTCAAAGGAGTGGGGGGCAAGGAAGTTAGACCAATGGCATTACTAAAAACTAGATCGATAGTGTGACCTTTATTATGTGTTGGGTCTCTGACCAATTGTACTAGATCCAGGGCGGCAATATCAGGCAAAAATCTTTTAGCCGCAGCATTGTCGTGATTCTCTGCATGAAAATTAAAATCACCAAGAATAGTGAAGTTTGGCTTGTTGCAGGTTAATTTAGCGACCTGTCCTGGGAATAATTGCAAAAAATGATGCGCTGGGCCAGGAGGACATTATACTAAGGCCCCTGAAAAACGACACTGTGGATTTAATAAAATAGAAAAAGCCATACTCTCACAGTTGGGCAGCTGAAGGGGAAGGGAGGGGAGGGGAAGTGACCTTAACTGAATCCCTGAAAATAATAGCAATTCCCACCTCCCCTTTTGCAGTGGCTCTGTCCATCATGATCATCAAGTAGTCTTTGGGCAAAGCCAAAGCTACATCTAGTGCCCATCCCTCATGTAGCCAGGTCTCCATGAGAAAAAGAGCCGTGGGTTTCCGGTCGCTCAGGAGAAGATCGATATCCAGATTATGGGCGGCCAGTGAGTGACAATTGGCCAGGAGAAAGGTACTCTGTAAGGCTATATAAGGCGCATGGTCTGTCAGTGCTTTAGACTGTGGGCACAAGTTGGAGCAACATCCATAAAATTTTATTGGAAATAGCAACCTTTTACGGGTTCTGTTCTAAGTGACTAAAGAAAATCGGTACTAAAGGATATCCTGTGGCTATTAGGATGAGCACGGGTCCTCCGTAGATGGGGCGCAGACAGGGGCAGACCAGCGCAGACTGGTTTGTCTTATGCGTGCCTTTGGCGTGCCCACAGCATGCCCGCTACATGCCTCTGCTGCGTGACCACAGCATTGCAGCCCTTATATGTGTTCGAGATTAAGGATAGTCAAGTGGCTACACCGCTGACCTACAAAGATGGTGTCTGAAAATGTAGAAAGCTGAGGGGGAAAATTGCTGCCAGCCGGATACAACAAGGCAGACCAACACCCTGAATGCCAGAGACAGAAGAGCACAACCAGTACGAAAATAAAATTATAAAATGCACAGAATGTGGAGGTGAGGTCCAGCATTATCACATCTACTGTATTAGCCATATCAAATATTGCTCCAAGTGTGTCTAACATGGCCACCATCATGGGTCCTGTGCCCAAACTAGACAATCACTAGTCTGCCAAGGCCCAAGACTACCATGTAGCTGGATAAGTATTTGACTACTATGTTTTTCCAAGACCATTCCTATAGTTCACAACAAGGTGATGGGCCAACAGTTAGCAGCTTTGATGGGAACATGACTGATGCCTTCAGAATTAGAAATATTACAAATGTTCCATTGCTTAGGAACAGTTCCAATGTCAAATGTTACATCAATAGTCTGAGCCACTTTACTAGTTATGGCTGCTATTAAGGACCCCAGGATGATAACCGGGCAGAGACATCCTAGTGAGCCAGATTTACCACTGAGAATCAGTCACTCAATCTGATTCCAGAAAAAGGGTGTAAAGATTATGAGCGGATTTCTTTCAGTTTGTCACATGAAGGAAGCAGCTTTGGATTGGTTGTGGTGATGGGATCCTTGACGATAGAGTAAACTGTATGAGATTTAGAAATGTTGGCACACCACTAAAATCTCTAAACAAAGAAAGCAACTTCCAGCCAAATATGTGATGCAAGTTGTATTTTATTGATTATTAAACTTTTTACCAAGTTTTTAGACGTACATTGTTTGAATTTGGATTATTTAATCAGCGGTGTGGCAGAATTTCAAAATCTTACAACATTCCACTGATATTGGTTTGAAGGTCATATCCAGAGGGTTGTGCAAACACAATAAAAAGTATTATTATCAATTCAACTACCTTAATCCTGGAGTAGTGCAAGCTTATTAAGACAGCTCCATACCCTGCCACAGAATATATCATCACCTTATCTAGAAAGAAGCTTGCAAATTTGTTACAGAAATCTTATGAACAAAAGAACTCAAAGGAGACATACACCACAGTAAGGATGGTTTCAACAATAGAAAACAGGCAACAGAAAGAGAGTTCCACACTCATGATGTTATACATTGGTACCTGCAAATCTCTAAATCACAACACAAAGCACAGCAGAGGCACATATTTGCTTACAAGATGTTGCCACTGGTTTTGCCGTGGGGGTCCGAATGACCATCTTGGTGGGTTTTTACATTGTAATAAATGAGTTGAACCCATTCTTGCTTTTTTTACATCAACATCTCTCAAACAATCTGGAATATTGATATTGTTATGTCGTGTGAGGTACGAAAGACTGAACCCTTTTGGCGCCTGATGGACTTTGTAGAACTGTGAAGTAAGTGTTAGAGCATGGGGAAGTGAATGCAGGTTTAGAATGTTGAATTTGCTGTTCCTTGCAGACAAATGAAATTGTGTAAAACCCAGCTTCGTGTGTGGCATCATTGGTGGGTACCCAGCCTGGGAAAGACGCTACAACTGGCAACAAAATAGGGGATAAGAAACCCGAAGATCGACAGTGCTTTACCAGAAGGTTTGCCGTGGTCCAAACATGTGCCTCCCTTGAAGTGCAAAATTGACATTAAAGAGAGTTGTAATACCACAGCACTGGGTTTAAGTGGCTCAAAGAGAAGTCCTGAGGGTTGTTCTTACTGAGCCATCCACACTCGAAGCGACTTGCCACCAAACCTACTAAGTGGGGCTCAGAACAACTCCACTGGTCTTCGAAGAGTGAAAGGCATGAGGGGCGACCGGATTAGTAAAGGGCTCCAAAGGAGACCAAGACAGAGATCACAGTGCCACAGACTGTCCAAGATGACCCAGAGACCAGCACATCGCAGGGACAGAAGACAGTGTCAGAGAGAACTCCATCCGCGTCAGCCAATCTCAGAAACAGTTATAATGCTGCCACCTTCCTGAAACCACCACCACCATGTGATACTGTCAAAAAGCAGAATATCAAACATTGTAAGTTCACTGAATGTAATGATGAGGAAGCAATAGGTCTCAGAGTTATTGGCGGATGCCAGTCAGATTAATTCAGATGACTAATTCTGAGAGAAACTCTTAGGGGCAGATTTGAGAGCCCCTAGCATCTCTTTGGCCACATTAGCATCATTTTTTTAAACATTAATGTGACCCAATGAGACCAAAATTGTTGCACCATATTTACAAAGTGGTGCAATGCATGCATTGTGCCACTTGTAACCCTTCGCGCTACACTATTCCTGCACTATGCATAATAGATGCAAAGGGGGCATTCCCCATTTAGGGGGGGGCAAAAAATGGCACAAAGGAATCTAAAAGCAGGCATTAAAAGCAGGCACACCATTCTTTACAATGGGCCTCAATGCGCTTTGCAAGATTAGCGCCAAATTGTTGATGCTAATCGTGCAAAGGTATGAACTAGCATAAACAATGTTGACGCTAGTTCCCTAACTACTGTCATGATGCGCAGTATCTTAGATACGGTGTACACATGGTGGCGTTAAGGGGGCTCTATGGGGAGCAAGGAAAGTGGTGTTGCACTGGGTGCAGCGCTACTTTCTTTAAATCAGGCCCTTAGTCTCGAGCGAGTTCTCATGGCTACGAGAGCTTAAGAGCGTGTCCATCGAAAAGCTGCTGATATGGAGGCAGGGGGTGCTCATAGTCAGTCAGTCAAGGACATGAAAAGTATGCAGAATCACCAGGCTGAAGGATACAAATTGATGTCTCCCTGGAAAAAGAAGTTGTTTTTAAGGTGTGGATTTTTATTTCCACACAAAGGTAAATATCCTGCCGTTGGACAGATACGCAAGGGCTGGGGCAAGGAGAATCATTTTGTAGTAGTTTGCATGGTGAAGGAAAAAGTAAATGCATTACGGAAAAAAGACAAATTAGCCGCCTAAATATTCCAGAAGGGACTTCCGATGTACAACCATAAGGCCAAGCGACTACATCAGTTGATACAACACAACCCTAAACAAAGTTGATCGTCATGTAAATCATTGTCAAAAAGATCTTCAGTATCAATATGAAGTGAAATGAAGAAGTTGTGCAAGGTTAATGCTTACCTCAGGAAAATATGCATATGCTGGACTGGCTGCACATGAAGAAAAATACCAGTCAAAGAAAAGACAACAAGAAAAAGCACCGAAGCCATTCAAACATTATCTGAAGATAACAATGAAATTAAACAGTTGTTCAATATCTCTCGTTATTGAAAATAGTGTGTTGATAAACATCTTGCCCGAGGACAAATATAATTAAAAATTTCCATTGCCACGGCTGAAACCATCAAAAATAGAAGGATATACCTGGACTGAATCGACGCCAGTGAAAAATCAAGGTTCTTTCACAGTGATGATGAAACACAAGAAGACAAATGCGCAAGGGCCCATTGATGTGCTGCTATGTATGGCATCAAAAGCCCTGTTTACTCAGTTTCAGCACGTGTTGATATGGGACTAATCTCAATGAACCGCAACATGAATGCTCATCGTGAAATAGTAGTCAGGTCCCTTCATTATTTCATGAGTTATGAAAACTTAAGACTATGAAAGTATATTTGCAAGAAATGAGGACATCCATCCAGTTGCTCAAAGACAGAGAAAAATTGCATTTCATTTACAGGATGCTGTTGAAAAGGAATTTGAATCCTCTCTTAAAGATGATATCTACTGTTCCAAAGACAAAGATCTCGCCCATAGTGGTAGTACACAAAAAGGACAGAGAAGGAGCTGTATGCATCTGTGTGGATATGCATTAAGCGAGCAAGTCAATTAAAACAGAACAAGGTCTAGGTCTGGACATTGGTAAACTGATAACACAACTGAAGGGTGTGAAGATCTTCTCTCGTCTTGATTTGGAACTCAAGGAGAATTGCAGATACATTACAGCCTTCTCTATACATATTGGTTTATTTCTATATAAAGACTAAGGGGGTGATTCTGAGCTTGGCGGGCGGCGGTAGCCGCCCGCCAAGCGGGAACCGCCAGAAGACCGTACCGCGGTCAAAAGACCGCGGCGGTCATTCTGGGTTTCCCACTGGGCTGGCGGGCGACCGCCGAAAGTCCGCCCGCCAGCCCAGCGGGAAACACCCTTCCCACGAGGACGCCGGCTCAGAATTGAGCCGGCGGAGTGGGAAGGTGCGACGGGTGCAGTTGCACCCGTCGCGAATTTCAGTGTCTGCTAGGCAGACACTGAAATTCTTTTTGGGGACCTCTTACGGGGCCCCCTGCAGTGCCCATGCCATTGGCATGGGCACTGCAGGGGCCACCAGGGGCCCCGCGGCACCCCCTACCGCCATCCTGTTCCCGGCGGGAGAACCGCCAGGAACAGGATGGCGGTAGGGGGTTTCAGAATCCCCGCTCCGCCGCCATGGAGGATTCTCAAGGGCAGCGGAAAGTCAGCGGGACACCGCCGACTTTCCGTTTCTGGCCGCGGCTGAACCGCCGCCGTCAGAATGCCCAGCGGTGCACCGCCAGCCTGTTGGCGGTGCTACCGCGGTCGTTCGCCCTGGCGGTTTTTACCGCCAGGGTTAGAATGACCCCCTAAGGCCCTCATTATGACCTTAGCGGTAAATTCTGAATACTGCAGTGCTGACTGCTTCCAGCATACTGCTGCAGAGGTGAACATCTGTCCGCCACATTATGACACATACACAAAAAAACAACAGAAAACAGCCTCAACCACAAATCCGCCAGACCCACTGAACATGATAAACTGTCGGTATAAACCATAGCGTTACTGCACCCTCCAAATAATGACCCACCAATCACCACAGAGAACATTCAATAATGGAAAACCATTGGCGGTGAACACCGCTGCGGCAGAGAAGGCCACCCACAGGCAAAACAAGACAACATTAGCCAGAACAAAAAAAAACACTGCTGACACAATTACACACACCCCACACACCCACTAACAGCACTATAAAACACACACCAACATCACCCACAATCCTTTGCTAACATGAAAAGACCGCAATAGCTAGCCACGCAAATCAAGGAGACAACTACACACACACAAAACCACCCATTCATCCATCATGCACAACACACCCCACACACCACCACATTACTCAACACCCTCTGCACAACACACACACCACGCAACACCCACGTCCCCATAAAGGTACCCCCGTTTCACTGATGAGGAGTTGCAGGTCATGGTTGAGGAAATAGGCAGGGTAGAGCCACAGCTGTTTGAAGTACAGATCCAGCAGATATCCATTGCTCCATTGCCAGGAAGATGGAGCAATGGTAGAGGATCGTGGACCGGGTGAACTTCATGGGACAGTATCCACAAACAAGGGAAGACATCAGGCAGAGGTGGAACGACCTACGGGGAAGGTATGTTCCATAGCAGCAAGGCACCAGTTCAGTATCCAAAGGACTGGTGGTGGACCCCCACCTCCTCCCCCACAGCTGACAGCATGGGAGGAGCAAGTCTTGGCAATCCTGCATCCTGAGGGACTCACTGGAGTTGCAGGAGGACTGGACACTGGTGAGTCAACATTTACTACCGATCACCCCCCCATACCTGCATGCCACCACCACCACCCCTCACCCTGACACCCATCACTCCACTTCGTCTCACACAGTGCACCACCACAATTAACAAAACTAAATGCTAAGCCCTGCATGCCATACCCATTGCATGCACATGCTTTCCAGCCCTGCATGTACACCCACCACCAATGCATGCACAGTATGGAGAACTAACAATCCCACAATACATCACGATACACAAAGGTGGCAGGGCCACAGCAAAAATATGGGGTAAGCTAAGGATGCAGAAAAAGTCACAGACATGTAGCATAACATACCACTTACATCCCCACAGGTGCCCCAGCCAATGTCAGTGGTGAGGAGGTGCCATGGCTACCCAGTTCCCCACCAGAAGATGCCCCTAGTGATGACAGCAACTCTGGAGTTCTGGAACTGGATGAACTCCCTGGCCCATCAGGGACCACTGGTTATTCGGCTACCCCAGCCCACACCCAGTCCACCACAGAGCCCTTCCCTCAGTATCTAACACCACAGCAGCCACCCAACATCCCCAGACCTCTGTCCCCAGGACACATCAATCAGCAGTGTGCCCACCTTTACAGGGACCCCAGTCCACACCTCACAGCCAAGACAATCAGGCTCCTGGGGTCAGTGGCAGTGGGCACACGATACAGGGGACACAGGCACAGGGGACCAGGGACACTCAGAAGGCAGCTGTGCACCAGAGGGAGGATAGGCCCAGGGACCAGACTGTCCAGAAGGCACTCACTAATGTCTTGGGGGCTTGCCAACAATGCCAGGAAAAGATGGGTCAGGGGATAGACAACATGCAGGAGAACCAGCGGCTGCAGGAGGAACACACCAGGAGATCAAGAAAGAATTGCAGGCCCTGAACACCACCACGGTCTCCATTGAAGGGGTGCTGGGTGATATGACCAACATCATGAGGGACTACACATCACACCAGCGGGCCCCTTCCACTAGCCAGTCAACTCACATGCCCTCCACATCTGCTGCAGCTAGTGGACAGGAGGCCCGGCCACAGGACCCACAGGCCACCAGCACCCCTCCCCCTGCAGAAGGTGAACCACCATGCTAATGTTCTCTGCGGCCCAGAGAGACACCAGAGACACTTGCCAAGAGCAAGACCCCTACCAGGAAATTAGACCCTCCTGAATGTCCTCCTTGTGTTCCACTGTGTCACCTGGTCCACTTTAAACTGCCATTGCTCCCTTTCCTATGGCCCTTTGAACACTGGACTTGTGCTGCAAACAGACTGGACCACTACCCTGGACTATTCCCAACCATCACCCCACTCTATTGCACTTCCCACAGTAGAACAATTTTCAATAAACATCCTTTGACACAATTTGGGTAATAGTGCTTTCTCTACAGGTAATGTACAATGTAATGAACTGTAATGAACTGCATGATCCTGTGTCAATGTCCAGTAACATGTTTATCCATCCAACAAATGTGTCTCAGCAGTCTGTAAACATCACAGCAGTACACCGTTGGAACAACACCAACATCTGCAATAAGGCAAGGCATAGGTGACAGTCAGGTGTGATGCAAAGGGAATGACTGACATTATGCTGCAGTCACATAGAACACCACTAAAATGCAGAAATATTTAGTTCAACAGTCTTACCTGAGTGTCATTGGAAGTACGGCTGGATCAAATGTGACCTGTTGTCCACATCTTCCTCCTCTTCCTCCTCCTCACTGTCCTCAGTGTCCACTGCTGCCACAGCTGCATTGTCAGTACTGCAGATAGGGTACATGCTGTCTGAGGGCCAAATTGTGCAACATGCAGCACACAACAACGATTATGCAGACCTTCTCAGGGGAGTAGCATAGCGATCCACCTGTCAGATGGAGGCACCTGAACCTAGCCTTCAGGAGCCCGAAGGTCCTTTCTACCATCCTACTGGTACACCCATGAGCATCAGTCTACCTATTTTCAGCCCCTGTTCTCGGATTCCTAACCTTGGCCATTAGCCATGACAGGTTTGGGAAACCGGAATCACCTGCAAGAAGTAAGGGACACACAGTAGCCCTGCACAATGGCGTGGGCTATGACTCCTGAAGGTATGTGCACAGGTATGCCTTTGTGTACCTGGCACTCCAAATGTCAGGTGGGGATACAGGCTCACCTATTAGCCACACTCTGTGTCTCTGTTTTTGTGCCATCAGCTGTGGGACACTGCTATTCCTCAGTACAAAGGCATCATGCACTGACTCTGGATACTTGGCAGTGACATGGGAGATGTACTGGTCAGCCAGGCACACCATCTAGACATTGAGTGAGTGGAAAATCTTCTGATTCCTGTACACTTGTTAATTTGCACTGGGGGGATGCTAAGGCAATATGGGTCCCGTCAATGGCCTCAATAACATGAGGTGTATATCCCACTGCTTAGAATCCAGTGTTCACAGTGGGTAAATCATCAACCTAGGGGAATGCGATGTAGCTGCACGTGTTTGAGCAAGACTGCCAAAACCCTTGCAAGCACAATAGAGAACATTGACTGTGACATCCCTGCAGCCAAGCCCACTGTCACCTGGAAAGAGCCTGTTGCCAGGAAATGGAGCACTGAGAGTACCTGCACAAAAGGGGGGGATTGCTGTGGTTTTACGGATAGCAGGTAGAAGATCAAGCTCCAATTGTTCACACAGCTCTGTCATTGTGGCCATGTCCAGACGATAGGTGAGTATGATGTGCTGGTCCTCCAGTGCAGCCAAGTCCCCAAGGGGTCGGTTCACAGGTGTGTGCCTCCTTCTACTTCTCTGCACCTAAGGGACCCAAATGTAAGAAAGGAGTGACAAAAGGAACCATGAACACACTACAGCAGTGTACACGGAGCATGTGTGTATGTTGGACACTGGAACTGTGTAGTGAGTACGTTGGACTACAATGACACACTAATTAATCTGTACATGTGTACCAGCATTAGAAAATGACACCCACCTGTCCTGTATATATATAACCTACTGGCTGTTGCCAGTAGTTAGTTATAGTTAGGACCATGTTTCCATAGAAAAAGCATTTTTTGACTTGCCTATATCTTCCGCACCGTTTGACAAATCTCCATGACATTTTTTTTTTTAAGTGGCCCAGTGATTCTTGGTGCATATGAAAAGCTTCAGGGTGATCCATCAAGGCGGCACGAGAAAAAGGGGGATCACATTTTAATTCCCGAAGGATCTGTCAACGTGTCTACATCCCGAACCACTGGACGGAATTACACCAAATTTGGCAGAAAGCTAGTTGTGCTTTGTATTAATTAGTGTAAATCCATTCAGTAATTTAGGGAAATTAAAATTTGTATATCTCTGGCCGTGAAGTATTCACGAACAAAGACAAGCTTGTGCAGGGAATTACACAGTTCTGATTGGCTGCCAACACTTCAGACTAAGAAGTGATGGCAGCCATCTTGGGACTGAGCTTGAGCCAAGTTCGAGAAAAAAAGTAAAAAAATAAATATAAGGGGCCAGGGTAGAGAGTCCCTGACCCCTTAGCAGTGGTGGGCATGTCCCAAAGTGACACTCCTAGAGCAAAAAAAACATTTAGGGGGTCATTTTAACCCCGGCGGTAAGCGTTAATGTGGATGTATGACTGCTAACAGGCTGGCGGTACATACCGCCACATTATGAGATTGCCAACTTGCCACTTCTCCGCTCATACCGCCATAGGGGTATGAGCCGCCTGGCCAGAGATGTGCATTTCCAGTCTGGGGGCTGGCATAGTATCGGTGGCGGCATTATGAGCCAGCCTACCACCATGGTTGTCATGGTGTTAGGAGCACCACGAAAGCTATGTCGGTAAACCTTACTGGTGACAGGGAATTCCTTCCCTGTCACCGGTAGGTGGCTCCCCCACCCCCCAACACTCACCTGACACCCCCACCTCCCTCCATCCAAACACCACCCCACCCCCTCTGATCCTCACACGCACCCCCCACCACCTCCAATCCTCACACACACACACCCCACCCCCTCCGATCCTACTACACACACATCCCCACCCCCATAAACGAACACGGGCAGACACCACCACGCATACACCCACTCACTCACACTGGCATACATGCATTCATACACACACTGGCATACACGCATTCATACATGCATACATCCAGACATGTTCACACACATTTATACAGCGATCACACTGACATGCAGACATGCACTCACTTCACCATTCTTACACGCATACACTTACACGCATACAACCACGCAAACAACACAACACACACAGACGCATTAACACACTCACTCAGACATTCATGCACACACTCAGCCACACAAACACAACAACCCTGACCCTCCCACTCCCCTCCCCTGTCAGGAGCCTGCCTTACCTTGGGCAAGGAGGTCTTCCAGCAGGGAACGGGAAGGGGCATTGCTACTGACAGGAGCGCACCACCAGCAAAACACCTCCAGGCCATATTAGTTGTAATAATATGGCTGGTGCTGTTCTATTGGCATAGCGGTGCTGGTGGTAGCAATGCTAGGTTACCACAGTTCTCCATGAACACTGTCGGATTTCTGCCCTTATTGTGGCAGAAGTCAGGCAGTGCTCATAATATGGCAGACGGATGGTAGCCGCAGTGGCGGTATTTTGGCAGCCGTCACCGCGGCTGTAGGTGTTTTTTACCGCCGATGTCATAATGATGACATAAATTTGATTATTTTTTTGCAGTGAAATCATAAGATTCAGGATTTTGTGGCAGAAAAATAAACAAAAGAAGCACAGACTCCTGCACTTGTTTTTTTTAGGTCCCCAGGTGGGCCAGGTCCCGGCGACATTAAACATTTTGTGTAAGGGGCCTCCCCCCCGCTGCCCTGGGGACAGCCACCTTCCCATGGATTTCAGTTTTATATAGTGGGACTACTAACCCCCCCGGGGCTTCATTTAAAATATATGCAGAGGGCCCTCAGCCCCCTCCACCCTGGTGAGTACCAGCCCTGTGGCAAAGAGAAAAAGGAGTGAAGGAGGTCTGTTTCGGACCCCCATTAGACCTGCGTATCACCACCACCCATGGGCAATGTCCATCTGGAGGAGGGCCACACGGCCCCCCTCATGTAGCCACTGATTGCCCGAGGGACCGCCACCCCCCAGGGCTGGCTCCTGCTTTGTCTCAGGGTGCCTACCCCCGGGGCATAGCTGTTTTGTTCTGGCTTGGCTGCAGTACTGCAGCCAAGCCACAGCACATACTTTGGGTTTTAACAGCAGGACCTTTAAAGCAGGTTCCGCTGTCAAAATCTGAAGTTTTCATCTCTGTCCCCTGCACAAGTGCAGAGGACAGAGATTAAATGCTTCAGCAAGCATGGAGCTTCTGTCAAATCAGCTCAGTGCTTGCTGAAGCAATGGCACTACGAGGGAAGGCTTAAGGCTTTCCCTGCAGTGTCAGGTAGCCCGTAAAGGGCATCTTGTTCATTTCTTTTTTAAAGAAAGAAATAAATCTGTGGAGAGTGTGGTGAAGCCCTTGAGGGCTCCCTCGCGGTCCATGATAGCCCATAAAGGACTAAAAAAAAGGAAAAGGAAAAAGACAAAAAAAGACAATAGCTCCTTCACACTGAGCGGTAAGGGTTTGTGCCCAGCTGGACCTGTTTCCCTCTTTTTTTTTCTACAAATCTTTTAGGCTTATTTTGAAAAGTAATCTTACACTTTTTTAAATAACAAATACATTTTTCTTTTTAATTTGTCCAGAAATATCTCACTCTAAGTACGTCATCTATTGAAGCCTAAACAACTATCTCTCTCCCTCTCACACTCTAACTCTCTCTCTTTTACCCACTCAGACACTTATGCACCCACTTACAGACCCACTCAGACACTCATGCACCCCCTCACAGGCCCTCTCAGGCTCTCAATCACTCACTCAAAGCCCAGTCAGACCATCATTCACACACTCACTGACCCCTTCAGTCAGTTTCACACCCACTCACACTGCCACAAACCCACTCACAGACCCACTGACACCCTCATGCACCCACTTACAGACCTCCGTGCATAGTGACACACCCACTGAAACAATGATATACATCCAGACACACACTTTGACAGTCACTCTCACCCCCAGATACACTGTGTGAGGTTGGGTGCTTTTAGGGGGTTGGTGTCGGCCAGGTACTGCCGCCTACCGGTGCCACGCATGGCCAAAGGCTGTGTGTGGCAGTGGACGGATTAAAGTATAGTAATGAACATTTCTACACATTAAAAAAAAAACATAGAAATTTATTGAAAAAACTAATGTTACAGTGACAGTAAAGTTAGTTTCTGAATTTACTTGTACAAAGCCATAGAAATTCAACAGTTAGAGTTAGCTAATTACTCCACATATTATATCACTGATGAGATCTTGTATGGCATCTTTGATAATATTATTGCAACAATTCCAATAAAATTATTGATAAAAAAACTGTGCATGGCAGGGATGCGAGTCATAGTTACCTTAGGGTGCAAGAAAAACAACAGTGAAAACTGAGACAAGTAAGATAAGGGGTCAGGAAGGAGGTATCCTTCACCCCATAGGACAGATGGAGGGGTCCCTGAGAGACCCCCCTACCCTGCGTTATGGTGCACCCAATTATTTTGGGGGGGCTGATTTGCAGATCTGCCGCCGGGCTCAGTGTGACCCCCCTTGCGTACATCTGCGACAAGACCACAAGTCCAGAGCAGATTTGTTAAGCAGGAGCGGATCCGCAAATCCGTAGCCTGATGGGAAAAAAATTACACACACTCACTCGACCAATCCTGCTTGGAGTTGGCAGCACATGGGGGTTGGGCGCAGGGCCTGGTCTCAGGCCAGGCGTGCCTCCAAGCCCCCTGCTGGGCTAAAAGACCATGCAAATTCACTGAAAAAACAAAGGTGACAATGACGTTATAGTTAGGAATTAACATTTTTTTTTAAACATAGAAATTCACTGAATAAAACAAAGGTTATAGGGACTTTGTAGATATGTTCTGAATTTACTTGCACAAAGCCATGGAAATTCAGCTATTGGTGTTAGAGTTATATCAGGTAACTATAACTAGTGCCCTAAGGTAACTATAACTCACACCCGCTTTCTTATTGTAAGGATACCACAGATTTCCTTAGTAAAAGGTTATGCTATCTATTGGGAAGACTCTTAATATATGATTACTATTAATGTGATATCCTTATACAATTGCATTGTTCACAAGTTGGGGTTAGATGCATACACACATTTTTTGTTTTTTTTTAAGCAAGAGCTCTACATTTTCTAGACCACACAAATATGATTTTGAAAATGATTGAGTTTTGTCTCACTAATAATGTATTCATTTGTGAGAGGCTATTGTATAGGCAGTTATCTAGAACAGCTATGGGTACCTGCTTTGCCGCAAGCTAACACCTTCAAGGGCTGAACAGGTGGTCCCTAAGACTTTGGGGGGGATCAAATTCAAAGGTTCCCTTTATGTATCAGGGATATAGATGATTTCTTTGTTCTTTGGAATGGTAGTAAAACAGAAACTGAAGATGTTGTTGAAGAATTACAAAATAATAATTTGAATTTATCTTTTACATCTCATATTAGCAATACAGAGGTGGATTTTCTCTGGATATCAAAGTCACGGTGAGGGAAGGCAAGATCATTCCAATTTTATTTTGTAAACACACAGCAGGTAACACTATCCTGCATGGGTCCAGTCATCAGCCGGATAGTCTAAAGTGGAGCATCTCCCGTGGGGAATTCCATAGGTCAAAATTAAATTGAAATGCAGAGGAAGGATATCACGAGAAATTGTTAGTCATGAAGAACGTTTTCATGCAGAGAGGCTATCCTGAAAGAGTATTACACCATGCAGAATCTAAGTTAGGTGCAATGGCGAGAGATCAGTGTATATTTTCTCATGAGGTTTGTTTTATTTGGACAAAAAGGAAAGCCAGTAAGGAAATCAACAAGATATTGAGAAAACATTGGCATTTTGTGAAAAAGGATCCAATTTTGGGCCCTTTCTTGTCAGCTAATTTAAGAATTACGTATTGCAAGTCAAAATCATTAAGAGATACTTTGACATCAGTTTCTTACAATCTGAAATGAATATGAGTTAGTTACATCCAAGTAAAGGATTTTTCAAAAGGATCAATTGCAAGGCTTGTAGGTGTAGAAGGAACTGTAGAACTTTCAAATTACCTACAGGAAAGAAGAAAATGATTCAACAACATTTAGCATGTGCCAGTAATTACTGTGCATATGTATTTAAATGTCCCTGTGAGCGTATTTATGTGGGCATTACCATTTTCCTATATGCAAAAGAATTTTGAAACATATGTGCTCTATTAAGAACTGTGATAATACATATCCTGTTGTGATACCTTTTATTAAGGAACATGAACAAAATCCTGATTTGTTACAATATTTTGGCATTGACAGGATTCAAAAGAAAATACAAAGAGGAGACAGAGTGAGAATTTGAGACATTTGGACTGCAGAGATATCCTGGTACTGGACACTAGATACCCGATTGGCAATAATATTGAATAAGAGTTGACCATTATCCTTTAAGATTTATGAATAATGTTTTTTTATGATTCTGCCACTCTAGGATTGTAGTATGATGTATTTCCAGGGAAAAGTGATATTATATGCTTGTTTTACTTTTATGTTTTCTCATGTTTTCAGTTTTCTTTCTGTTTTTTACTATTTTCTAATTTGCCACTTTCATTGGTTATGTAATTGCTCACTTGGCTTAACTGTATGTAGAAATGATTGTTTGATATTACAGCCCACTTGGGCATAGTCTAATGTCTGTTTATGTGCAGATGTGATGAAGCATTTAACCTGTTCATTATTGATTCATATTTTATATTATATAACTGATGTAAGGGCTTTTTGTAAATTGTAGTGATAAAAATTGGGGTGCTATGTTTGTGATTACAATGTGGCATTGAGAAATGTTAATACTTATTTTGTTGCAAGCTTTGTTCACGCAGCCTTTGCTATATGTTTCAGAAGGCAGTGGGGACATTTGTTTCAGAAAGACACTTGTTTTCCTTCTAATTTCTTGAAACCTTCTGAATAAATGTGCACGAAACCCAGCAAAGAAACATCGTTGATTCAAAGCATATTTTTGCCAACATTGGTGTGATATCAGTCACCTTTTTTTTACATACATGTCATACCAAATTTAATTATTTTCCATTTGTCTTTTTCCTTGGGTATTAGCCATGAATGAGCCTATGTGGATCTTGGCAGGGGCTGTTTCACTGCTGTGTAGGCTGCATTTTCCTGGTGCACAGACCACAATGAGAATTGCTCGCATTTAGGTGACATGTGGGTACATGGTAAGTTTTCCTAATTCACCATCATTTGATGTCTCCCCTCAGATGACCCAGTATGTAACATAAGAGAAAAGATATCTAAAACATGTGGGAGTAGATCTACATACCCCAAATTATACATGCTACCATTAGGTATTAAATTCTTATGCCAATGCAAAATGTTATGTGAACGATTATGGTGCCATTTGTAATGCAATGCATGGTGTTCTCTTCACTCTCCCTATTTTTCTGATTAAATATGCCTCAGGGCAGGATTTATCCAGCTCTGCACAGAGGTGGAGAACAACATATCGGAGGTGTAGTTTTCTGCCATCTGCAACATATATGTACTTACATACATGGAAAAGTAAGTAAGGACATTCCTAAGCGATGGTAGGATGACAGCTGATACCTCCTCCTTCCAGTTACTACTTATGATCCTAAACACTAAAAATGGCTGAGGGGTGGGAAGAGCATTCCCTAGATTCTGCCCGGGAAAGTGGAAGTGATTGGGCTCCCCCAAACATTTCCTATATGGGGCATAGAGACCAAGCCAAACAATAAAATATGCATGAAAATATAGAGCAAAATGACCAGGAGAAGTATTGCAGTTGTTTTCACACTCAGAGTGCCAGGGAGTGTAGCAAACAGTTAGAGGACGTCTGACACTAGGACCATCTGAAGACATATAGGGGGTCATTACAACCCTGCCGGCGCTGTTGTGGGGGAAGCACCGCCAACAGGCTGGCGGTGCTTCCAGGGGGGATTACGACCGCAGTGGAAGCGCCACGGTCCAACCGCCGGGACCGGTGGTTTCCCACCACTTTTGTCCCGGCGGGAGTAATCCTCCAGGGCAGCGCTGCTTGCAGGGCTGCCCTGGGGATTACGAGTCCCCCTCCTGCCAGCCTTTTCATGGCGGTAAGAACTGCCATGAAAAGGCTGGCAGAAAGGGGAGTCGCGGATACCCTGGGGCCCCTGCACTGCCCATGCCACTGGCATGGGCAGTGCAGGGCCCCCTGCCACGGGCCCATGCAGCTTTTCACTGTCTGCTGTGCAGACAGTGAAAAGCGCGATGGGTGCAACTGCACCCGCAGCACAGCCGCAACACCGCCGGCACCATTTGGAGCCGGCTCCTGTGTTGCGGCCGAAATCCCCGCTGGGCCGTCGGGCGGAAACCAGGTTTCTGCCCGCCAGACGAGCGGGGATCTCATTATGGCTGCGGCGGGAGTGCGGCTGCATTGGCGGCCGCCCGGCCACCCGGCGGTCCAGCAGGTTGTAATGACCCCCATTATGCCCTTGGGATTTTCATTTGTGCAATATGAGGATCTTCCCCCTGTGCGGGAGGGTCCTCAAAACAGCATGGCCAGACCTGCTTGCTCAGCTGGAGGCTCATAATTTGTTGGAAAGTTTTGCAATATAGAAAATGAACTATGTCCCTGTTTTTTTCATTAAATGTTATCTTTTCAATTGTGTAGTTGAGAGCATGTTGTAATTGCAGCTATTGTTTGTATTTGCCATTTTTTCTAAGATAGACATATTCAATTTTGCTAACTCATCTGTTGGCACACAGGAACTGGGCATGTTAAATCATGTGTAGTTTTGTGGAGAATGTTCAGGTCACCATGATCATTACAATCTAAGTTTCATGCTTTGGTACATTATATTGTTAAATATATGTATGTCCCATACTCATGTCCAATTCCAGACACACATTTTTAGACAGCGTGAACCTGCCTCATCTGACACAGTAACAAATCATGAATATTCAGTGCACACTTTGAAGAATCCAGAACCAGTTGTCCAGCCGGCATTTACATGCATGCACCAACCATCAATCAGACCTCAAAATTGTGACTACAATTCTGTTTAGTACCTTGAGGTAATGCGAGGCTGCATTGCTTGAGTATGTCAAAGTTTTCCTTATGCTAAGGTGACGTTACTGTGTGTAGCTCTGTGCCAAGGTTTTGTGCCAGAGGAGAGAAAACGTGCTTCATATGCACTTTGTTGACCCTAGTCATCCACTGTTAAAAGTTGCATGTAGTAATATTAACCTTGAATGTCACAGGACGCCCTGGCTTATGATAATGTCAGTCTTTGTCACAAAGATCGTTGCCGTAATGGAGCAAAATGATGGAAATGTTTGAAATAATACTAGCCACTGGCAGTAGCTCAACCCACGTAGGAATTCCATTGTCAGATATCTCCACCGGGATTTGGTGAATACCGTTCAGATAGAGGTTTCCACAAAGTTTAGGCAGAATTCCACGTGGGTGCAGATATCGCCAGATATGATTAATTACGTGAATACAGCCAACACTTTTTTTTTTTTACTTTAAATGCAGCCAGATATTCAGCATCTTATTTTGTCCCAGTTAAAGTTTACATTGCATAGCAACAAGCAACACTCACTTTCCATTTTACCGTAAATTATCATAAACGTGATGATAATGGTTGCACTGCATACCAAAAAGCATCCAAAACTATTTCTTTATAGTCATAATGTTATATCCATAGGACTGACACATTGTTACAGTACGAATAATAATGATAATTCTAATTCTAATAATAATAATAATAACACTGATAATAATAACAATAATAATTTAGTAGCATTAATACTGAAACTAGTGTGCAACTGCTACTACTACACTGCAGTAATAACAATAATAATAATAATAAACATAATAATAATAACAAGCCACCTGAGGGTCATAAATATGATGTGCATTTTGATACGAAGGTCAAATCACAGATCTCTGGAAAACAGCACATGAATAATGTTTCTTGCTCTTAGTGTTCAGTAATCATGAGCATTGGCGATCAACCACTGCTATTGCATGTTTTGTTGTTTACCATCTGGAGGTACTTCCTAGAAATCATTGTTGTCAGCTGCCACCTGGATAGGTTTATTGGAATTTATGTCTGTAGGTATCAGAAGAACCCAGTGGGATGTTTCTTGAACATAATCCCGCTCCAGCCCAGCTTCAGTAAGCTCCAGTGCACCGTTGGCACTGCAAGAAGAATGCTAATGAAGATGAACTTTGTTTAATTGCTGTGACCAAATGCCCATGTAAAAAAGCAACTTTCACCGGTGCATGTATTTATTCTAAAATATTTACTGAAGCGGCTTTCAAAGACAGGGCAAGCTGCTTTCAAAGATGATTCCCTTGGTAGAACGTACATGCACAGCCTGAGCCACACTGTCACCTGGAGGAAAAAAACAAACGCGAGCATTGACAACCTGTTAAATGGCATTGTGCTGTACCTTCCTAGCTTTGGGTACACAAGTATGTTTTCCAAACTAAGAAAATCCTTTCGAATGAACGGACTTGGCTGAATATCACAAAAATTAGACCCTTGAAGCAAGTAATTTGACTGCTGTGGAATGGATTGTTAATATCTGTGGTGGCTAGGTAAATGCAGCAAGCAGTTGTTTCACTCATGATGAGTCTTTTTTTTCTTTAATAATATTGTAAATTTTTCCTAAACGACCACTGAAATATTGACAACTTTAAAGGATCAGTAGTTTCGACACCATATCAAACGTTTAAGTAGTTCATGTTGTGATATGCAAGGTGTACTGCAGTTCTCATTCGTCTCCCTCGTCCTTTCTTTGTGTCGACTGTCGGCTCGGCGCTCTCGGCGTTTGCAGCGGGAAGTGGAGGGGACGGTGAGAAGCTCGGTCTCAGCCCGTCTTGAGCCTCCCTCTGTACTCTGCATCGGCCCGTTGTGGTGGGCCACCTCGCACCGGTACCCGCACTGGTATCGCATCAGCTGTAACAAGAGGTGCGGGACAGTCTAAAGCACTGAGACCCCCTCGTCCCCAGAACTTCGGGGAGTAGCTCTGGAAGGAGCCCGAAAGCTAGAGAGGGAGACAGAGGAAGACGCCCACCTCACGCCGACATCAGCTAACGGAAAACACCAACGGAGGAGGCGGAGGTGAGTGGAGGCGCTCAAAAGTGGAGGAAACGCACCAGAGGAGGTGGATAGGCCGTGCACTGTTAGTAGCTGCAAGAAGCTGCGTGGTCTGGGTGCTTACAATAAACTTTCCAAAACTCCTACTTCACTGGTAAAGGGTCAAGCGCTGTGGCAACCGTATTTGGCGATCGTATTTGGGCTATTTAGGATTTTTGGCTATTCCTGGGCTATGGTATTTGGCAAAATACCTGGGCAATACCTGGCCATATCAGGAAATCTTACTGACTCTCACGTAGGCGCCGGGTGGTTTACGTCACGCCGAGTGCAGCGCGGAGCACGAACGCTGCCGAACGCGGCCGCTACTGCCACAACTGCCACAACCGCTATTGCTGCTTTTGGGGGCCCGAGGAGAACTCTTGCCGGTCGGCTCACGCACGGAGCACGGAGCACGGCGTTGCTGCGGCCTTTGGGGGTCAGAGGATCTCTGTGCGCCCCGGCTGTGGGTTGGCATTCCGGCAGGACCAGGCGTAACCTGGGCGCTGGAGGAGCCGGAAGCCAGAAGCCAGAGTCAAAGGGAGCCAGAAGGAGAAGGAGAAGGAGTCCTGCCGTCCCCCTGTGGACCCCTGTGACCTCCTGCAGCCCCTCCTGGAAAAGACGCTGAGCGGGAGAGCAGACCGGGTGAGGACTGACGGGGACTGACCGGGAGAGACCGGGTAAGCAGACTTCGTGGGGGGGAGGGAGTCCATCCTGGCCATTGAACCCCTCTCCTGCTCCTCCCCTGCTCCTGCCCCTGCCCTCAGCTCCGGCATCGGTACCCAACCGCGCCACGTCGTCTCACCCAGCCTCACACAGCCTCACCCAGCCGCAGCCACAGCAACAGCTCTAGCCATAGCCCTAGTTGGCCCTAGCTGGCCTTTGGCATTGGACTTGGACTGGGACTTGTCGTTGTTGTTGGTGGTCTCTTCTAAAGACCAAGCAAGGAAGGAACCCAGTAAGGAACCAAGGAGCCAAGGGGAGGGGTGCGGGGAGTGGTGAACGGTGAGCAGTGAACGGTAACCGGAGGATGGTTGGGACAAGAGGAAAAACAAAGAAGGCTAGGGAGGCCAACAAGGCGCTCACTCACCTAGCGGATTCCCAAAGATCAGAGCAGGAGCTCAAAAGTCTACAAAGCCTAGGGTTAGACCAGGATCAGGACCAGGACCAGGACCAGGACCCCAGAACCATCCAGCAATCCCAGGGGGGATTCGCAAACCTAGGTGAGGACACAGCAGACACAGCAGACACAGCAGAGGGTGTCCAATTCGGGTCTCCCGCCAACAAAAGCGATTCCGAGCCAGGAGAAGAGTCAGGCGGGACATTAGAAGTGGTGACACTGCCTTGCTTGCCAGCCCATACTGACTCTGACGATATAGGGGGTGCCCTACCGAATGCAGGAGAAACTGTAGGCGAAACTGTGGGGGGCCTTCTAATTCCTCTGTGCAGGGGACATAAGTATACACCGACGCACCCGGGCCCGGGTGGATCTACGGGAGTAAGGAAAACTAGACCAAAAACAAACACTATCACTAACTATTTCAACCAAGTTAACTTGACCTCAGAACAGCCGCAAACGCAAAGTCCTAAAGCCAGTGGCCTCCGATCACAGCCATCGGGGGAAGTGGGTGGCTACAACATGGGGGGGGGGTGAACTGGAGCCACCAGCGACCGGGCTCCAGGATACTCGCCCACTTCAGCAGCAACAGCAACCGGTTGGTTTATCGCAATTATTCTGCCCAATGAGTAATCCTCTTGGGGATGGTGAAGTGGAGTTAAATAACCCCCCAAAGTGGAGCAACTTTTCGGGAGAGCAAAGAAAAGGCAACGATTCACCTTATCCTGACCCCCAAACGGAACTATTGAACTCCGGGAATTTTTCACTAACATCCTCTCCACAATGTGCCCAAGCAGAATTCACAGCACTCCAAAATGTAATGGGTCCAGAAACAGACTGCTCACCATCTAAACAGACCCATAAAACCCCAGCGCCACAGCTTCCCTGCGGAAGACAAATTGTTAAAACTAATTTAATGCTGGGCAGACTCAATAGTAGTTCTTTCAGTCTGGAGCTGTCCTCACTCGACAACTCCGTTATTGGCAACACAGACCCTCAACTAAACAGCATAACATCAGAAGATCTAAACTTCCTGGAAGGTAGTATAATCATAGGCCACAGAGGAAAGGAAGGTAAAAATCCAGAAGGTCAGATAACCAACGAACAAAGTGGAAATGGAGATGACCTCTCACTAGACCAACCAATTCTTAGTATCATGAAAGTTATATGTGCAACACTGGGCTCAATCGCAACAACGATCATGGCCCAGTCTCAAAAATTTGATGATCAACTTGAACTGACCAAACAACTTACATCCTCAATACAGTCTATAGATTACAGGATGGCCCTAGTAGAGGGCGCAATTAGGGAAAACCTGTTGCATCAAGCAGTGGCCGATAAAATGGACAAGTTGGATGGACAAGTTTGTGGACCACTGCTGGAAAAACTATTGGAAGTCCCAAAAGTAATCAAAGACATAATCGAAGACTGCAAACACAACCTTAAAAGCACACAGGGGTGCATTCACGAGCTAGGAAAAACAGAATCTAGTTTAATTGAAGGGCCAGCAGACAAAGAAAATATAGAAAGGCACTTCGGCCCAGGACGAGAGAACTATCCAGATGCAAAAAATCAGACACCTAAGAGGGAGAGAACAAATGGAAGTCCTGAATTTGGAAGCAAAGTCCCAAACACTGTAGAAAAAAGGCCACCGGGTAAAAGGCCTCAACTAACAGGCAGATGGAAAAACACATGGAAGAAAGCTAGAGGAAAAAAAAAGGCACCAGCAGGAAAGGCCTTAAACATGTTACAACAGATAGGCCTAATAGGAGAAATCAGGAACACAGGTGATGAGAGCGCCCAACGTCAGTATAAAGATAAAAGCATTAAGTCGGAGAGTTTTGAGAAACCCACTGATAAAGTTTTTAACTTTATAAATAAAAATCCCGGATTATTGTGCGACAAAAGTTGCACTCACCATTCCCATATAAACCGCATACCCACTGGCCCCAGGGGACACCAAGCATCTGGGCATGACTTAGACAAAGAAAGGTGGTCCGGAAAAGACCCTGGAACAAATCATGGGATAAACGAGGTAAATGATCCTCCAGCCAACGAACAACCCAAATGGAGCCCAGGAACATCCAAACCTAGCATTTGTATCGATAAGCACCACCCAGCTACAAAAACTGAACATTTAGTTCAGGTACACTACTCAAACATAGTAGAAGACCACTACGGAAAATGCCAGCAGCCTCCGAACTCCATTAGTGAGGGGGCAGAACAAGATAATAGCAAAGGCGAAAATAGAAGGGCAGAGACCCCAGAGTATATACGAAACGAACAAAGTATAAGAACAACCATGTGCGTGGACAACACAACAGCTCCAGTTCCCGCACCCCGGACAAAGGCAAAATATTGTTCTCAGGGCAGCCCTGGAAATTATAATCTCAGCAACCAGCCTGGGTGGATCACTGATTCGCCTGCACCATCGCGCCCAGCACTGGACCTGGAAACCAATGAAATCAAAGGAAAAAGGGACAATTGGCCTCCAAAAAGGCAACCCTACGAAGAACAAAGGAACAAAGAAGTGCAACTGGGGAGGGAAAAAGGCCAGGTAAATCGAACACCTACTAGTCGTGCAGCTACCACTCAAGACAGACAAAATGAGAACACCCAACTCCAAAGAAGACTGTCGCAGGAAGGTGGCGGGCACACTGTGATCCGGTCTGAAACAACTAAAAAGCCCGAAGCCACGATCTTGTTCATGCCTGAGTACTCCTCAAGAGGAAGTCACAACATCCTGAACAGGTCTAACATCTTATGTCTTGTCAACTCCCTGCCAGCCTTACAGAATGTAACAACTAAAGATCTCCTTTCAGTAAGATTCATACCAAAAAAAGAAGTAGAGAACGGGGAATCAACAGAAACAGTCTGGGCCTCACCTTGGATAGCAGAACAGATCTTAAAATGTTCAAACACGATGAAGACCTGGGGAATATCCATTGCTAATCCGCAAAAAGAACTATATCCAACAATACTCCTTGAAAAAGCTACAGACCGAAACATGATGCGTAGGCAAGAGGCAAAAGGCAATTCTGGCTCGATACTTCAGGGAGCAATCAGCTCCAAACAACAACTCCCTGAACGAACAAACTTGAGTAATATGAGGTTCTGCCTGGTAGCTAATTCCCCTAGAAACAGTAGGGGTAATCCCCCACAGTTACAGAATTGCAAAGAGCAATCATTTAAAAGCTCGTAGCAAAAAATGGATAACTCGAACATAAAAAATAAAATCAGTCCCATATTAAAAATTCTAAGCTGGAACATAGCAGGTTTAAAAAACAAAATGGAAGATAAAGACTGGGTTGAATTTATTAAAAAACAAGACATCAGCTGCTTCCAAGAAACTTGGTCTACTCATGCTATTGACCTAGACGGGTTCGCCACCTTCCACTCACCTGCAATTAAGCAAAAAAAAAGGAAGACCCTCGGGAGGTCTGAGTATTTGGATTAGAACTTCATTACTGAGGAACTCCGTAGTAACTCACACCGTACAAAGCAAGGGAATCCAGACGCTCGCAGTCAAATACGAGGAATGGTCACTCGAAATAGTAAATGTGTACTTCCCACCTATCAGCCGGGCTCAAGTTATGCCAGGGGTGCGGCTCCTTAAAGAACATATCCTAAACAAAAGAACCATGGATCGGAGGAACCCAGTACCAGGTCACACAAACAATCGCTCTCTCCAACCTTGTAAAACCTTTTTATTGATATGTGGTGACTTCAACACTAAACCTCATTCTATCCTCTGGGACGAACAAGTAGCAGAGGAAGATTATGCTTGGAATATCCCAACGCCTCTTATCCAACGCTCCAAGAAAGGAGAATTAATCTTTGAAGCATTAATAGAAGGAGGACTTCGCACATTAAATGGGAGAACAAAGTCAGATAAAACCTTTAAATCTACCTTTCGAACTGGAAAAAGGCAAAGCATAATTGACTATATGGCAATAAACATCGAAGCCTGGCATTATGTCATCGATATGGAAATAAGGGACAGAATCGAGAGTGATCACGACCCACTGCTAATGGAGATAGTCCATCCGGACGCGAGCCCAGGGAAGGCGGAGTCTCCATTCAACGGAAATAGCCTAACAATAACTATGAGACCAAACAGGAAAAACATATTAAGGTCAAATGAGGATGAACCTTATATGAGTGTTCCCAGCCAAACCTGGTTGTCATTACTTAGCACGTTCTTAAACCCATCAGATAATGACGCTATACCCCTCCTGCATAACTTTAATAATCTGCTACTGCAAACAAAAAAGGAAAAGATCAAGCATCCTCAAATCAATCCTAAAATGATGGAGGGCTGGTTTGATGAAGAGTGTTTAAAGCTAAAAAAGACCTTATCACAAGCACTGAAGAACCGGCACTTGAATGATTCCAACGAGCAACATTTTCATGGATGTAGGCAACAGTACAAAAAATTATTAAGATACAAAAGGAAGATATTTCCACATAAACTTTGGAAAACTTTACTGCAAGCAATAACGGCAGGGAACCCCAAAAAGTTTTGGGAGATAGTCAGGTGGGGATGCGAAGGCCCCCCGAAAAACCTAGAACTGAATATTAAACCAGCATTATTCATAGACAGTATTTATCCGGAGGAAAAAAGGGCTCTCTACTTTAAATTCCGTATGGGCACACTACCAGTGACAGCGGTGGTCAACAGATGGCAATCCGCTCCTCCGAGTAGTTTAGAATGTTAACCCTCAACTTTGGGTAAAGCACTTTACTGCCTTGTATCAGGAAGTGGCCAAGACAGAACCAGGGATGACCATTAACCCAAACATCCTCACTCAAGGGCTGGGAGGCAGAAATCAAAGATTAAGCAAAGTATTTCCTCTTCAAAAGACCCATGCAGCATCTTCAAATTGTCTTTTTAGATCGGTAAACGGAACCCAGAATGCACTAGTCTCTAACGAATTTTCCAGCACAAATTCCACGCAAGTAGCCCACGTCATTCCACGTGCAATGAAGTTAATACCGGAATTCAGTGAAAAAGAGATTAAACAAGTTATCCTCCTTCAAAAGCCGCATAAGGCTGCAGGCCCAGATGGCATCCCTTCAGATGCTTACCGTAACCAGCTAACGTTATGGTTACCTGCTCTAGCCCGTCTATTCAACAGTGTTTGGCATTACGAGGTAATCCCTCCTTCTTGGAAGGAATCAATAATCGTTCCAATTCACAAAAAAGGGCCTCGGGACATGGTGAGCAATTATAGACCTATCTCACTGCTTGATAGTGTTGGAAAGATCTTTGCCAAATTGATTCAGTCGCGTCTAGACCAATGGCTAGAGGACGGAGATTTAATATCAACACACCAAGCTGGTTTTAGGAGAGGCCAAAGTACAACAGACCAACTTTTTAAGCTAAACATGATCTGTGCTAAATACGCCACCCTTAAAAACTGTCCATTATACCTGGTCTTTGTGGATCTCCAAACAGCCTTCGACAGCGTAAATCGCCAAACATTATGGCAGCTATTGTCGGACATGGGCATACAGGGAAAAATCTTAAGGCTGCTAATTCTATTGCATACAGGAAACACTGCCAGGGTCAGATATTCTACGAGAAATGATTATACGGCCAAAATTCCAATTAAGCGAGGTGTAAAACAAGGCTGTGTTTTGGCCCCAACCTTATTCAATTGTTATATAAATAAAGTAAGTCAAGTTTTGAAGGAATTAAATCTGGACGTGCCAAAACTAGCCAATGAAAGTATACCTATCTTGCTCTTTGCTGATGACGCCGTATTACTGGCAAGAACAGAGATAGCAATGCATGGTCTACTTAGGGGCTTCGAATCTTTCTGTACCTCAAGGAGCATGGTAATCAATGAGGGGAAAACAAAGTTTATGATTCTCAACCAAAAACAGACGTTGCAATCGACTTTTAGGGTAAATAATAAGCCTTTGGCCCGAGTGGCCACCTATGATTACCTGGGCTGCAGATTAGATGAAAAACAGACATGGAAACCACAAATCTACAAAAGCAGAATTTCCTTGGCCCAACAAGCCGGAGCAGTACTCAGATTTGCAAAGGCTACAGGCAATCACTCCGTGAGCTCCGCACTGCTTGCATACAAAACAAAAGCAAGAGCCGCAGCACTTTACAGAGCAGAAATCTGGGGATTCAGAAAGATTCCATCAATACAAGTAACCAAGAACAAATTTGTACGCCAATTACTTTGTCTAGGTAATGCTACACCAATGAACGCAATAAGAATTGATCTACAGATGAGAAAGGTTGAGGACTACATCGCTCTGGCTCCAGTAAGATACTGGATCCGTATTTGGACAAAAGAGGCTCTTAAACCATTCAGAGACGTACTTAAGGATATCATGAAGCTGCAAAACCATCGGAAACTGCCCTGGTTCAAACATATCTCAACTATCCTGGCTGCTATCGGCCAGGATGACTTTTGGCTCCATCCAGAAAAAATCGGAAGGCCTAGTCTAGCTGTCATAAAAAAGGCATATTGGGAGCGAAAGACAGAGATTATGTGCGAGTCATTTAGCCCTTTATTCAAGCGGTATATTTTGTTTAACCAAGAGCTTAAACCAGCATTATTCATAGACAGTATTTATCCGGAGGAAAAAAGGGCTCTCTACTTTAAATTCCGTATGGGCACACTACCAGTGACAGCGGTGGTCAACAGATGGCAATCCGCTCCTCCGAGTAGTTTAGAATGTTGTCCATGCCTTCATGGTGGTCCGGAAACACTTTCCCACTTCCTTTTACTATGCCACTTTATGCTCAGACTCCGTAAATTGTACCTTCGTCCACTTTTCAGAACTTCCGGAGTTAGGAAGTGCAAGGAGGCGGAAGCGCTATGTATGCGTTCAGATGAGAAATACATTGTGACAAAGGTCTCAACCTATATCTTGGAAGCATGGAAATTACGTCTATCAATGCACCTACAGTTGGCACAGGCACAATAGCCTATGTTATCCCGTACCTATTTAGCTTGGGAAATCGGTGCAGGGTAGTGTAAACTGGGTTAGGCCTCGGGCTTTTATTAAATGGCTGGAAGGCAATGCAAGGCCCCAAATGACTCGTCCCATAATAAGACATTTCAAATATTAGACTCATAATGTTTTTCTAGAATAAGTTAAGTTTTTATGTAAATTATGGTCAAATCAGGTTTTACGATAATGCATGGTAAATTGGATACATTTTGGCACATGTTAAATCAAAAATTCAAGCATAGTTCCTTTTATTGAGATGTTTTATTTAATGTGATTTTTATTGAGTTCGAGGGATGGATATCTATTGTGTGATTATTGTTAAGGCCGGATAGGCTAATAACAATTAAATAAATAAAAATAAAAAAAAGATATGCAAGGGGTTGGGGTGGGGGAATGTGTAAGACTATGGGTCAGATTTAAGAAAAGTGGCGCTACATTACATGTAGTGCCACTTTTCTTGCAGCCCCTTGCACCCACGTACCACCACCATGTGTGTGGCATATTTTAAATACGGTGCACCATAACGCAGGGTAGGGGGCAATAACGCCAGAATTTCTGACGCTATTGATGTACTGTTCAGGGTTAGCTCCAAAAGATTGGTACTAACCATGAACAGTACATAGGGACCCATTCAATACAATGGCATGCGCCCTTTTATTGCCTGCTATGAGCTGGCGTTAAAAATGCCTAAAAAATGATGCAAAGAGATCTCTTAGATTTCTTTGCGCAATTTTTTCTGTTCCCTTATTAGAGGAATGCCACCATTGCATACATTATGCCATGCAAAGGCATAATGTGGTGCAAGGGGTTGCAAAGTGGTGCAATGCATGCACTGCACCACTTTGTAAATATAACACAGCATTTTTGGCCATCTAAAGCCACATTTGCGTCAATCAAATGACGCTAATGTGTCGTTAGATGGTGAAAGGCCCTCTTAAATCTGTGCTTAAGAATGAGTGAACATTCCCTTTTTGGGTTTCATTATCATTTAATATACTAGCCCCCTGGTCTGTGGTGAAATAGGACAGGAACATCTATTAAGCATATAATGTTACACTCAGTGAAAACAATGTTAATTGTGCACATTTTATGTAATAGCGTCTCTTTCACTCTGCATATCTCTGTTTTGTTTTAGAAATGGTCTTCTGTTTTGGTTTTACTCAATATCAATACTATGGTACTAGAATAATGTATTTCCATTCTTTAAGAGCTGTAGGGTACATTGCATATGTATGAGTTCATCAATAAAATAGTTTTTAAGATTGCGGAACATCAAACATTAAGAAGAAATTTTTTTTGGTTATTTATTTACACAGAGTACAGAAATAAAAATACCTGAGTACAGCAATTAACAACAGAAGGGAACAGTGTTAACTTTCCACAATATCTACAACTGCATTCCACCACTTATGGTGCATTTCTTTTGGTAATATTTGATCTTTGTGCAATAGAAATGTACTTTTTTTTAAAAACCTGCACATTTTGCAGTTGGGTTCTCTGACGAAATATCGTAGACAAAAATATTGGCAACAAAAAATCACTTAAAAACTTTGAGGACACAAATATCGCCTTATGTACTTTATGCCAGATTTGTCATTCTCTCACGTAGCTCAATGCATCAAACCACCTTGCAGCGCCGCGTGAAAGAGGAGGAATGTGCAGTATTTCTCATTATACGGCGTGTTCCAGTCCTTTTCTAGTGTTTGCGCGCCATTTCCTTTGGTGCCTGCATTCTAGGCAGGATTGTATTTGCACAAAAATAGACACCTGACTGCACAAAAACAATCCTGAGAGTAAAAAACGAGGAGAAATAAAGATATTTCTCCACGTTAACCATCGCATGGGAAGGAGTAGCATTTTGACATATTCCCAGGTCTACCACTAATGGGAAAACTGGGAATGTGCCAAAATCCATGAGTGGATGCATGGGCACACCCACGCTCCACCATAGAACTCCCCTTTGCTGCAGAGTAACACAAGGCAGCCCAAACTCTAGATTTATCAGGTCATGCAGGGTCACAGAAGGTGACCTTTTGTGGCTTGATAAATCTTGCATAGGGTTTGCATTGCCCTTGTGCCCCCTTGCATTGCACAAGGGCAACGCAAAACCTTGATAAATCTAGCCCTGGGTACACAAGGTCAAAAATATTGATAACAAAAATAGAGAAGTCCACAATATCGTCAAAATGGATACATGTACTGAATTTGAGCTATTATAGACTAAAACTACATTAAAACATGTATTAACTATAAGCATTTTGTTGTATTTAAAAATATGCTCATAAAAATATATGCAAATGTATCACTTAAAAATGTATACTTTGTAATAATTGCAAAAACTACTTAAACATAAATATCAACAGTAAAATAAATCAATTCTAATAAACAACAACAGAGTTTAAAAAAAACAAATTGTATAGAAATAACAACATTAAAAGGAATAAAAACAAAAAACAAAAAGAATATATATATATACACACACACACACACACATATGGAAGGCGATAAGCCAAAACGCATTGCCTTTTTCTGAGTGAAGCTCTTCCGAAAAATAAATGAAGAGAATCGATCTTGTGCTGCCCGACTGTCTTTTTGTGAAAAGAGTGGTGCTGAGAACTGTAACTATGGTTCTTCTGCGTTTGGTGAGAAGAAGCTCACCAATATGCGGTCCCCACTAGGTAGTTAAAGGTAGGATTACTTTTCTATTAAAAAAGTGTTTTTTTACTTGCCACCGCTTGACAAATCTTCAGAAAACTTTAAAAAAATAATTTTCCAGTTCCATCAGCTGCTGCCTGGAATGTTTTGGGTTGATCCGTTCGGCGGGGCGGGGGGGGGAGAAAATAAGGGGGGTCCCAAAACACATTTTCCCCACGTATTTTTCCAAAGGGATTTTGAACAGCTATAGAGCAAAAATTACTTAACAGAATTACACCAAATTTGGCAGGAAGGTAGGTCCTGGTTCAGAATGAGTGTTTTTTGTAATGTTTTGGTGTAATTCTGTTCAGTAGTTTTTGAGAAATTAAGGGGAAAACTAATTTGTATATCTAGGCACGTGAAGGATTTGCGACCCCTAACAATCTTGTGCTGAGATCTGATTTGCTGATAACACTTCAACAACAGAAGCTGTTGAAGTGTTGTCAGCCATCTAGGGACATGGCTTCAGCTGAGTCCCCAAAAAAGTTTTAAAAAAGCAAACATATATATATATATATATATATATATATATATATATATATATACATATATATATATAGATAGATAGATAGATAGATAGATAGATAGATAATCTATACATATATCTACATATATATATATATATATCTACATATATATATATATATATATATATATATATAAGGCACTTCAAGAAAATTAACGAGAACAATTTAACTTGGAAGGGTAAATTTACTACTCTCATCCCCACACTCAGGAATTTGGAGGAGTCAGAGGTACTATTCCCACTCAAATGTAAGCAATAGTTGAGAAATTGTTGGACTTTGGAGGGGTCAGATTTATTATTCCCATTCCAACAAGAAGTACAGGAAGGAAAACACTAAACATTGGAGGGGTCAGATTTACTTTTCCCACTCCAACCTGAGAAAAACTAAGGAAAGCATTGGACTTTCGGAGAGGTAAGATTTACTATTCTCATTCAGCAGCAATAAACCAAAAGGAAAGTGTTAAATATTGTAAAAAAAAAAAAAGGTTATGAAAAAGCAGAGTTCATTACTCTGATTATGAATTCCCACTCCCCTAGTGCCTTCTAGATTTTGAATGGAATACAGCAAGGTCTTAGCTGCATCAACTATTTGTAGTATATTAGAGCATCCCTTGAAAAAAGACTTTAAGCTTGGCTGGCTGAACGAGCCCTGCTGAGGCTCCGGCTTTTTGAAACTCAGGTATCATTTCCTATGAACTCCCTCCTTCTCCTGGTGGGAGTGGACAAATCTGAAAAGATCTTAAAGGTGAAGTTCCCTGGAACTTTATATACTTTGTTTTTAATTGACTGCTGAAGAATACGTTCTTTGATACGAAAATCGCCAAAGTTCACCAATATCGTTTGAGGATATTTTGCATTAGGAGGCTGTACGGCAGGCACTCAAGCACGCATTATAGAAATATCTTGATCTCTATCAGCTAATTCTGGGAGAATATTCGACTTTTCATCCTTGCTAGACTCAGTTTTTGCTGTTTTTGTAACTCTGGGCATATTATCACTACCATCCAGTGATAAAGTGCAAGTGCTCCTGTATAAAATGTGTATGTAATTGGCTTTCCATGATTGGCTTATTTGATTTACTGGTAAGTCCCTAGTACAGTGCACTAGAGGTACCCAGGGCCTGTAACTCAAATGCTACTAGTGGGCCTGCAGCACTGGTTGTGCCACCCACATTAGTAGCCCTGCAAACATGGCTCAGACCTGCCACTGCAGTGTCTGTGTCTGCAGATTTTATCTGCCAATTTGACTTGGCAAGTGTACCCACTTGCCAAGCCTAACCCTTTTCATACATGTAAGACACCCCTAAGGTAGGCCCTAGGTAGCCCCATGGGCAGGGTAAAGTGCATGTTTAAGGTAGGACATATACAAATGTGTTTCATATGTCCTGAAAGTGAAATACTTCCTAATTCGTTTTTCACAGTTGCAAGGCCTATCTCTCTCATAGGTGAACATGGGGGCTACCTTTAAATATGATTAAAGCGTAGATTCCCTTTGGGAGAAGAGAAACATGTGGAGTTTGGGGTCTCTGAGCTCACAATTTAAAAATACATCTTTTAGTAAAGTTGGTTTTAAGATTGCGCGTTTGAAAATGTCACTTTTAGAAAGTGGGAATTCTTTTGTTTAAACCATTCTGTGACTCTGTCTGTTTATGGATTCCCTATCTGGGTCAGTTTGACAGTTGGGCTGTTTGCACCTCTCTCTAGACAGTGACACAAATGGAGCTGGGGTGTAGCCTGCATATGCTGATGAGCCATCTGTGCTAGGAGAGAGGGGAGGAGTTGTCACTTACACCTGAAAGGGCTGAGCCTGCCCTCACACAATGCGGTCTCCAACCCCCTGGTGTGTGTCTGGGGCCTGCCCTAGGCAAGGCACGATTTCACAAACAAGAGACTTTCCCTTGAAGTAAGCCTACTTCAAAGGCCAAAATGGGTATAAGAAGGAGACCCAAAACAACAGACTTTCACTTCTGGACATCAAGAGGAACCTCTGCATGGAAAAGAGCTGAGACGTACTGCCCTGTCTGTGTTTTGTGGAGCTATTCTGCAGTTGCAGCTTCTGCCTGTGTAAGGTGACAAAGACTGGACTTCTCACAGCCATCAAAGGCTTCTCCTGCCAGCACCTGAACTCTCTGCTGAGACTCCTGCCCTGCCAAGTGGTGCCTTATCGAGTTCCTGGGGCCTTGGAAGGTGAAGCTGGCAGATCAAGACTTAAAATCCTCGCACAGACTGCAGTGCAGGAAAAATATCGACGCACCTTCTGAGACGTGGCTGCAAAACGACGCACCACTGGCTTCATGGCAGAAATCTCGGCGCCACCATTATCGTGGCTGGAGAAATGATGGCACGAAGTTGGAGAAACGACGCAAAACACCCACTGACGAAGAGTGATAATGTCGCAACCCTCATGGCGCAGTTTTGATGATACTGTGCAACAGAATTTTCGACACAAACCTTGCTGGGCACGGAAATACGATGCAACGCCTGCCCGGACCTGAGTGCTTGCCCAGATTGACGCATCACTCTCCTGCAGAGAGGAAAAACGATGCACGTTCCCTGACTAGAGAAGAAGAAACGATGCACGGTCTCACTTGCGGGTGGGAATTCGACGCATAACCAACCTTTTTCAACGCACAATTGCCCGTGTGTGTTATTTTGACGCTACCCAGTTACTTTTCAATGCTAACAGTATTTTTACTGTTTACTAAAGGATTGAAGACTCTTTTGCTTCAAAAATTAATAACTTGACTTGTGTATGTTGGATTTTTGTCTTTTTGGTCTTATTTTATTTAGATAAATATTTCCTATTTTTTCTAAACCTGTGTTGTGTCCTTTTGTAGTATTTTCTTTAAGTTACTGTGTGTGTTGGTACAAATACTTTACACCTAGAAATCTGAAGATAAGCCTGCCTGCTCGTGTCAAGCTAACAAGGGAGTGAGTGGGGGTTAGCTGAGGGTGATTCTCCTTTACCCTGAGAGACCTTGCTTGGACAGTGGGTAACGTGACTGCCAACCAAAGACCCCAATTCTAACAGAGAACATTTTGCGTAAGAATGTCTGTAATAAGGTTGTAACTGTTCGCCCATTTTCGCATCCTTCCGGAACCCCCGTAAATCTGAAATTAGATCTACGAGAGCGATTTTCCATATCATCTAACCGACACTCCAGGTCTACCAGATCCGCTTAACATTTGGATATTGGTGGTTCCAGGTGGGTCCGTCCGTCATCCAAGTCTGAGACTTACTGCTCCACCTCTTTAATGCGAGTATTAAGTTGTTGTATGTTATTACTTATCAGATTTAGTTGTGCCTCATAGGGGAGGCGTTAGCATGCGCAACAATAAGAAAAGTTTTCATTTCTTCCCTTTTTTTGCTCTTCCTCTGTGTGCTGTAGCATACACAGAAAGCAAATCTCCATTCAAGATTGTTTTTGTGCATGAAAGTGTACCTTCCTGCACAAAAACAATCTCCCCCTCAACACAGCAATCCTTTCACTGTGGTGCAAAGGTTGCTGCGATGGCGCACAGCAGTATATTTAGCACCGGCGCAGGGGGAAAAATAGGGGCACCATGTTCTAGTAAATATGGTGCATCCCAGCGTTTTGAAAATGACGGTGCACAACAATACCAAACGTGGTGCAGCGACGGGCACTATAATTTTCTCTTAAACTGGCCCTTAATATCCACAAAACAGTAAATAAGTAAAACACAACACAAAATAAAAATCCAACACCAATTTATAAAAATAGGAAATCTTTTTATCTTTAAACAAAACCAAAATGACAAAATTCCAATTTAGGTAATGGGAGATATATGATTTTTTACAGATTAAATGTGAAAAAATGCTTTCTAGTACCTATTAACTGGGTCACGGTTCGACATCGCCAGATTGACTCTCGTCGACGGGTCGGTCACCTTATGGAGCTATTTACAAAGTTGCTCCAAACCTCTACATATGTCTAGATCTTATTCCAAAAGTCATTTTTGGGGTCTTGCAGTGTCCACAAACTTAGTCCAAGGCCCAAGAAGCTCTGAGTTGCTCCTTTGGAGTTGGGTCTACAATTCCCAGAATGCACCTGGTCATAATCCTCAAAAGGCCACTGGACCCTGGTCATCTTGCCTCTTCCTGCAGGACTTGATGCAGGGGACTCTTGATATCTATTTTATGAACCCAGCTTTTTCCCTGCACCCTAATACAGCCCAGTGATCAAGGATTCCTTGAAGACCTAGGTAAGGATCCCCAGACTTTTCTGGGAAATATTATTTGTTTCAAAGTATTTGTTTTTAGTGCTACCCGTGCCTGTTTACTGTAGACTCTCTGTGTTTCAGGCAGCTTGGCCTTTTAAGGGTGCTGTTTTTTATCTGTGACTATTTGAAATTTCCATCCTAGTTTATGGCAAAAGACTGCATAAAGCCCCCCCTACTTTTTAAAGTAAAAAAGGCTATATATACCTCTGTGGCTAACCAGAGTGTGTTTAATAGACTGCTTAATCTGTTGCTGTGAGTTAAATTGTGATTAGGAACTGTAAGCATCACCTGTTTTGCCTTGAAAAAGCCAAATTTCTGAGTATGTGACAAGCAGTATTTCAGTGTTTTTTACAATTTTCCCTTACCTGGAAAGCTGACTCTATTAGCTTGGAAGTGTGGATTCAGCCTGTCTGTATCCAAGGAGATTCTGAATAGAGCAGCAGCTCCCTGCTCCCTTCCCACAGCTGCAGGGCTTAGCTGGTTGGCCCTCTGAGTCCCAGGCCACTTGAGCCCTCCTCCCACACCTGCCCTGGCCCCTTAAGTTTGTGGAGGGAACCCCAAGACAACCACCTCCATTTTGTGAGCCCATCTTTTTCCCTGCACCCTAATACAGTCCAGTGATCAAGGATTCCTAGGAGACCTAGGTAAGGAGCCATAGACTTTTCTGGGAAATCTTATTGTTTGTTGAAAAGTGTTTTCTACTGCTCCCCGTGCCTGTTTACTGTAGACTCTCTGTGTTTCAGGCAGCTTGGCCTTTTAAGAGTGTTGTTTGTTAGCCGGGACTGTTTAAAATTTCCCTTCTAGGTTATGGCAAAAGACTGCATACAGCCTCCCCCCTCTTTGTAAAGTAAAAAAGGATACATTCACCTCAGTGGATAACCAGAGTGTGTTTATGAGATTGCTTAATCTGTTTCTGTGATTTAACCCCTTCGCTGCCAGGCCTTTTCCCCCTCCTGGGCCAGGGCTTTTTTTGCCTATTTGGAATAGTTCTCGCTTAGGCCCTCATAACTTTTAGTCCACATAAGCTACCCACGCCAAATTTGTGCCTTTTTTTCCAACATCCTAGGGATTCTAGAGGTACCCAGACTTTGTGGGTTCCCCTGAAGGAGGCCAAGAAATTAGCCAAAAGAAAGAGAAAAGTTTGTATTTTTTAAAAGAAAATGGGAAAAAAGGGCTGCAGAAGAAGTCCTGTGGTTTTCTCCCTGAAAATGGCATCAACAAAGGGTTTGCGGTGCTGACATCACCAGCTTCCCAGCTTTCAGGAACAGGCAGACTTAAATAAGAAAACCCAATTTTTCAACACAATTTTGGCATTTTACTGGGACATACCCCATTCTTATGATTTTGTGTGCTTTCAGCCTCCTTCCAGTCAGTGACAGAAATAGGTGTGAAACCAATGCTGGATCCCAGAAACCTAAACATTTCTGAAAAGTAGACAAAATTCTAAATTCTTCAATGAATAATTTGTGTAGATCCTACATGGGTTTCCTGCAGAAAATAACAACTGAAATAAAAAAATATTGAAATTGAGGTGAAAAAAAACAGCCATTTTTCTCTACGTTTTACTCTGTAACTTTTTCCTGCAATGTCAGATGTTTGAAAGCAATATACTGTTACCTCCGGTGGACTATTCTGGTTGCAGGGATATATAGGGCTTGTAGGTTAATCAAGAACCCTAGGCACCCAGAGCCAATAAATGAGCTGCACCTTGCAGTGGGTTTTCATTCTACACCGGGTATACAGCAATTCATTTGCTGAAATATAAAGAGTCAAAAATAGGTATCAAGAAAAACTTTCTATTTCCAAAATGGGCACAAGATAGGGTGTTGAGGAGCAGTGGTTATTTGCACATCTCCGACTTCTGGGGTGCCCATACTATCATGTGAATTACAGGAAATTTCTCAAATAGACGTCTTTTTTACACACTGTCTTATATTTGGAAGGAAAAAATGTAGAGAAAGACAAGGGGCACTAACACTTGTTTTGATATTCTATGTTCCCCCAAGTCTCCCGATAAAAATGGTACCTCACTTGTGGGGGTAGGCCTAGTGCCCGCGACAGGAAAAGCCCCAAAACACAACGTGGACACATCACATTTTCTCAAAAATGTGCCTACCTGTAGATTTTGGCCTCTAGCTCAGCCGGCACCTAGGGAAACCTACCAAACCTGTGCATTTTTTTAAACTAGAGACCTAGGGGAATCCAAGATGGGGTGACTTGTGTGGCTCTGACCAGGTTCTGTTACCCAGAATCCTTTGCAAACCTCAAAATGTGGCCAAAAAAACAAATTTTCCTCAAATTTCTGTGACAGAAAGTTCTGGAATCTGAGAGGAGCCACAAATTTCCTTCCACCCAGCGTTCCCCCAAGTCTCCCGATAAAAATGGTACCTCAATTGTGTGGGTAGGCCTAGTGCCCGCAACAGGAAATGCCCCAAAACTCAAAGTGGACACATCACATTTTCTCAAAGAAAACAGAGGTGTTTTTTGCAAAGTGCCTACCTGTGGATTTTGGACTCTAGCTCAGCCGCCACCTAGGGAAACCTACCAAACCTGTGCATTTTAGAAAACTAGAGACCTAGGGTAATCCAAGATGGGGTGACGTGTCGAGCTCTCACCAGGTTCTGTTACCAAGAATGCTTTGCAAACCTCAAAATGTGGCTAAAAAAACACTTTTTCCTCACATTTCGGTGACAGAAAGTTCTGGAATCTGAGAGGAGCCACAAATTTCTTTCCCCCAAGTCTCCCGATAAAAATGGTACCTCAATTGTGTGGGTAGGCCTAGTGCCCGCAACAGGAAATGCCCCAAAACTCAAAGTGGACACATCACATTTTCTCAAAGAAAACAGAGGTGTTTTTTGCAAAGTGCCTACCTGTGGATTTTGGACTCTAGCTCAGCCGCCACCTAGGGAAACCTACCAAACCTGTGCATTTTAGAAAACTAGAGACCTAGGGTAATCCAAGATGGGGTGACGTGTCGAGCTCTCACCAGGTTCTGTTACCAAGAATGCTTTGCAAACCTCAAAATGTGGCTAAAAAAAACACTTTTTCCTCACATTTCGGTGACAGAAAGTTCTGGAATCTGAGAGGAGCCACAAATTTCTTTCCCCCAAGTCTTCCGATAAAAATGGTACCTCACTTGTATAGGTGGGCCAAGTGTTTGTGACAGGGAAGAGCCAAAAACACGTCCAAATTGAGGGGGAACCAAAGTGGGTCCAAAAGGACAGTTTGAAAAAAACCATTTTTAGGCTGACAGGTATAGATGAAACAATGCTGTGTGGTAGGAATTTTGTGGATTACTGCAGATTCCGGAAGGTTCCATCACAAAAATGTGGGAAAAATGTGTGCTTTCCAGCAAAGTTGCAGGTTTGCAGGGCATTGTGGGTAAGGAAATGGTGCGGGGTGCATGTGAAATTCCTTGGTGTCTTGTGGTTTCTGCCCCCGGGGGCATATAAGCCTAATTATATTAGGCCGATCTGCCCCCATAATAATAATTAGCCACCCCAGGAGCTACCCTTGCCTAAGGGGTCGCTCCCCAAACATAAAAAAATAAAAGTAAACCAATATATATATATATATCCCTGGTGTCTAGTTGTTTATGCCAATCTGCCCCCAGTGGGGGCAAAAATGGCCTAGAAATTTTTTTCGCCCCTAGGTGCGGCCCTTGCCCAAGGGGCCGCTCCCCTTACTTGAAATAGCCCACACAAAAAAATATTCCCTGGGGTCTAGTGGTTTCTACCCCCATGGGGGCAGATCGCAAGGCTGATCTGCCCCCAGGGGGTTCAGAAATGGCCTAATAATGATTTGCCCCCTCCCCCCCGGAGCAACCCTTGCCCAGGGGGTGCTCCCCAAACATAAAAAATAAAAAAAATAAAAAGTTATCCCTGATGTCTAGTGGATTTCTGCCCCCACCCCCGGGTGCGGATCGGCCTAATAATATTAGGCCGATCTGCCCCTAGGGGGGGCAGAAATGGCCTAGAAATAATTTGCTTCCCGAGGAGCAGCCCTTGCCCAAGGGGCTGCTCCCCTTACTTCAAATAGCCCACAAAAATATATATTCCCTGGTGTCTAGTGTTTTCTGCCCCCCAGGACAGATCGTAATAATTCCCCCCCCCCCCCCCGGAGTGACCCTTGCCCAAGAGGTCGCTCCGCAAACATAAAAAAGAAAAGAAAAAAAAAAAGAACATTTTCCCTGGTGTCTAGTGGATTTCTGCCCCCCCGGGGGCAGAGTGGCCTAATAATATTAGGCCGATCTACCCCCAGGGGGGCAGAAATGACCTAGAAATAATTTGCCCCCCGAGGAGCAGCTCTTGCCCAAGGGGCTGCTCCCCTTACTTCAAATAGCCCTCAAAAATATATATTCCCTGGTGTCTAGTGGTTTCTGCCCCCACTGAGGGCAGATTGCAAGACCGATCTGCCCTCGGGGGGGGCAGAAATGGCCTAATAATAATTTGCCCCCCCTGGAGCGACCCTTGCCCAAGGGGTCGCTCCTAAAATATAAAAAAAAAAAAAGAACATTTTCCCTGGTGTCTAGTGGATTTCTGCCCCCCCCCCCGGGGGCAGATCGGCCTAATAGTTTTAGGCCAATCTGCTCCCAGGGGGGGCAGAAACAGCCAAAAAACGAATTGCCCCTCCGGAGAGTGGCCCTTGCCCAAGGGGCCGCTCTCCTTATTTAGTAAAAAAAAAATCCCTGGTGTCTAGTGGTTTCTGCCCCCTTGGGGCAGATTGGCCTAATAGAAATAGGCAGAAATGGCTGAGAAAACATTTTGCCCCCAGGAGAGCGACCCTTGCCTAAGGGGTCGCTCCCCACCAATAAAAAACAAAAACAAAAACAAAAAAACAATCCCTGGTGCCTAGGGGGTTTCTGCCCCCGCAGGGGGCAGATCGGCCAAATTGTATTAGACCTATCTGCCCCCAGGGGGGCAGAAACAGCCAAAAAATAAATTGGGCCCCTGGAGAGCGGCCCTTGCCCAAGGGGCTGCTCTCCTTATGAAATAAACAAAAAAACAAAAAATTCCCTCGTGTCTAGTGGCATTTCTGCTGCCCGATCGCATCGCGATCGGCCAGCAGAAATGCTCAGAGAGACATGAATGGAGAAGAAAGGCCTTTCCACTCCTTTCATACCTCTTCACCCCCTCCACGTGATTGGAGGAGAAATGCTTTGCATTTCTGCTCTCCTCCGATCCGGCGCTGGAAGCTCAGCTTCCAGCGCCAGAGGGAAGGCTTCTGATGAGGTCATCGCGCGAAAGCGCACTGACGTCATCAGACGCCACTAGGGGGTCGTAGGAGGGCTGGGGGTGGAAGGGGAAGCAATTCCCCTTCCATCCCTGCCTAGGGGAGGGGTGTGCCTGGCCATCGGGGGAGCGCTAGCACTCCGCCCGGGGGTCCCTAGCAGGACAAGATGATCTCGTCCAAGGCACCGGGGAACCGGTGCCTTGGACAAGATCACCTTGTCCGGGGCACACTAGGGGTTAAATCGTGTTTAGGAACTATCTGCATCACCTGTTTTGCCTTGAGAAAGCCAAATTTCCATGGGTGTGACCAACAGTATTTCAGTGTTTTTTACAATCTCTCCCTTCCCTGCAAAATAGACTCTGCTAGCTCGGAAGTGTGGATTCAGCCTGTCTGTATCTGTTAACGCGTCACTTTATGATAATTTATTACACATTAGGACTCATTTTAGGCCAATGAATTTTTTGACCCAGTTGAGAGACACCTTAGGATGAGATAGCTAATCAATATGTCAATCAATACATCAATAATGTCATCAATATTTATTACCACAATCAATCAATCAATCACTGCATTTTTAAAGCGCGCTACATACCCGCAAGGGTCTCAAGGCGCTGGGGAGGGGGGGTGCTACTGGTCGAAGAGCCAGGTCTTGAGGAGTCTTCTGAAGGCCAGCAGGTCCTGGGTCTGTCGTAGGATGGTGGGGAGAGTATTCCAGGTCTTGGCGGCGAGGTAGGAGAAGGATCTGCCGCCGGCTGTGGTTTTTCGGATGCGGGGGACTGTGGCGAGGGCGAGGTTGGCTGAGCGGAGGCTTCGGGTGGGGGTGTGGAAGCTGAGTCGGTTGTTGAGGTAGGTGGGTCCGGTGTTGTGCAGTGCTTTGTGTGCGTGGATCAGGAGCTTGAAGGTGATTCTTTTGTTGATGGGGAGCCAGTGCAGGCCTCTTAGGTGGAGTGTGATGTGGCTGCGGCGGGGGACATCGAGGATGAGACGGGCCGAGGCGTTCTGGATGCGTTGGAGTCGTCTCAGGAGCTTGTTTGTAGTTCCTGAGTAGAGGGCGTTCCCGTAGTCGAGTCTGTTGGTGATGAGGGCCTGGGTAACGTTTTTTCTCGTGTCAAGGGGGATCCATTTGAAGATCCTGCGGAGCATATGGAGGGTGTTGAAGCAGGACGCGGAGATGGCGTTGACTTGCCTGGTCATGGAGAGAGTGGAGTCGAGGATGACCCCCAGGTTGCGTGCGTGGTCCGTGGGTTCCGGGGCTGTGCCTAGTGACGTGGGCCACCAAGAGTCGTCCCAGGCTGATGGGGTGGGTCCGAGAATGAGGACCTCCGTCTTGTCTGAGTTCAGCTTCAGTCTGCTGTCCTTCATCCAGTCGGCTATGGCCTTCATTCCTCGGTGGAGGTTAGCTTTGGCGGTGTCGGGATCTTCGGTGAGGGATATGATCAGCTGGGTGTCGCCGGCGTAGGAGATGATGTTGAGGTTGTGTTGTCGTGCGACGTGGGCGAGGGGGGCCATGTAGATATTGAACAGTGTCGGGCTGAGGGAGGATCCCTGTGGGACGCCGCAGATGATCTCAGTGGTTTTGGAGCGGAAGGGTGGGAGGCGGACGCTCTGGGTTCTGCCGGAGAGGAAGGATGTGGTCCAGGCCAGGGCTTCTCTTGGATACCGGCGTCATGGAGGCGTGCTGATAGGGTGCGGTGGCAGACCGTGTCAAAGGCTGCTGATAGGTCCAGGAGGATGAGGGCAGCTGTTTCTCCTTTGTCCATCAGGGTCCGGATGTCGTCAGTGGCGGCGATGAGGGCGGTCTCGGTGCTGTGGTTACTGCGAAAACCAGATTGGGACGGGTCCAGGATGTTGTTGACTTCGAGGTAGCGGGTCAGCTGTTTGTTGACAATCTTCTCGGTCACTTTTGCCGGGAAAGGGAGCAGGGAGATGGGACGGAAGTTCTTGAGGTCCTTGGGGTCCGCCTTGGGCTTCTTCAGAAGGGCGTTGATCTCGGCGTGCTTCCAGCTTTCTGGGAAGGTTGCTGTCTCGAAGGAACAGTTGATTGTTTTCCGGAGGTGGGGCGCGATGGCTGCGCTGGCATTGTTGAAGACGTGGTGAGGGCAGGGGTCCGATCGGGATCCGGAGTGGATGGAGTTCATGGTTTTGATGGTGTCTTCGTCGCTGATGCTGGACCAGGCGGTCAGGCGACTGGTGCGAGTGGTAGTTGCAGGGGTGGTGGACTCGGTGGTGGGTGAGGGGGGGTCGGGGTTGAAGCTGTTGTGGATGTCGGTGATCTTGCGGTGGAAGAAGGTGGCCAGGGAGTCGCACAGGTCTTGAGATGGCGGGATGTCGTTGGTGATGGAGCTGGGGTTGGAGAGTTCTTTCACGATGCTGAAGAGCTCTTTGGTGTTGTGTGCGTTGTTGTCTAGGCGGTCTTCTTGGCGGTCCTGATGAGTTGGTGATGTTTGCGGGTGGCACTCTTGAGGGTTGTCTGGTGTTCGGTCGTGGAGCCATTTCTTCTCCAGCTTCCGACAGGTGTGCTTGGAGATACGGAGGTCCTCGGTGAACCAGGCGGCTTTCTTGTTGGTGTGGTTGGTTGTAAAGGTCTTGAGAGGGGCGAGGGTGTTGGCGCAGTCGTTGATCCACTGTTTGAGGTTGGTCGCGGCAGTGTCTGGGTCGGTGGGGTTGGTGGGTGGTCTCAGGGCAAGGGCGGTAGTCAGTTGGTCCCCGGTGACCTTGCCCCAGCAGCGGCGTGGTAGCTGTTGGGTGCGGTGGTGTGTGGTGGGTTTTCTGAAGGTGAAGTGGACGCATCTGTGGTCGGTCCAGTGTGGTTCGGTGGTGTGGTTGAAGGAGACGTGGGGGCTTGCGGAGAAGATGGGGTCAAGCGTGTGTCCAGCGGCGTGAGTGGGTGTCGTTACTAGCTGTTTGAGTCCGAGGTTGGCGAGGTTGTCGATCAGGGCGGTGGAGTTGGCGTCGTTGTTGTTCTCGAGGTGGAAGTTCAGGTCCCCGAGGAGGATGTAGTCCGTGGAAGCGAGGGCGTGGGTGCTGATGAGGTCAGCGATGGTGTCACTGAACTGTGGGCGGGGTCCGGGAGGTCTGTAGATGAGAGTTCCTCTGAGGGTGGTGTTGGGGTCGGTGTGGATCTGGAAGTGCATGTGCTCGGCGGTGGTGAGGGTGTCATCGGTGTTCGTTGAGATTTTGATGGAGTCTTTGTGGATGATGGCGATTCCTCCTCCAACTCCGTTGGCGCGGTCTCTGCGGGAGATCTTGTAGCCTTGTGGGATGGCTATGGCAATGTCTGGTGCTGAGGTGGCGTTCAGCCAGGTCTCCGTCAGGAAGGCAACGTCAGGGGCAGTGGAGTCTAGGAGGTCCCAAAGTTCGATGGCGTGCTTGCGAGCAGAGAGGGTGTTGAGGAGGATGCAGCGGAGGTGGTTGGGTTCTCTGGCTGGTGGTGTGGAGGGTTGGATGCTGGAGAATCTGCAGTTCCGGCAGGTGAAAGGCCCCTGGGTGCGTTTCGGGGTGGCCCGGTAGCAGGGCTGGTCTCGTCTGGTGTTGAGTGCGTGGAGGGTGCTTGCGTCGTAGTGCAGTCTGGTGTTGCGGGGGGTGCGGGTTCCAGGGGTTCTGGTGCTGGTGCTGGGTGCGGTCCAGGCGCGGACGGGCGCAGACGGACTTGCCTTTGGCGCGCCCGCTGCGCGCGTCCGCTGCGCGCTCGCTTCGCGGCCTCCATATGAGGGCAGAGGGAGGGAGGAGCAGCTGGGAGGTGGGAGCGGGGCGGCCAATGGGAGTGAAGGGGGCGGGGCAGCAGGGGCTCAGCAGCAAGGGAAAAACCCGGGGAAAAACCCAGGGGAAAACCCGGGGAAAAAACGGCGGGAAAAGACGGCGGGAGAGGGACAACAGAGCACAGGGGTACAGAAGCAAAACACAGGGGCACAGAATGGAAAAAACAAGTGGCACAGAAGCACAAGCTCAGGGGAATAGAAAAAAGGGAGCGAGTAGTCAGGCGGCAAAAGTGGCAACGGAGGTTCAACCCACAGGGGGCTGCGTGGCAGATGGGGGGAGCGACCTGCCTGGTGACAGGGTCAAAGGTCGCTCTCTACCACCGCTTCGCGGCCTCCATATGAGGGCAGAGGGAGAGAGGAGCAGCTGGGAGGTGGGAGCGGGGCGGCCAATGGGAGTGAAGGGGGCGGGGCAGCAGGGGCTCAGCAGCAAGGGAAAAACCTGGGGAAAAACCCAGGGGAAAACCCGGGGAAAAACCCAGGGGAAAACCCGGGGAAAAAACGGCGGGAAAAGACGGCGGGAGAGGGACAACAGAGCACAGGGGTACAGAAGCAAAACACAGGGGCACAGAATGGAAAAAACAAGTGGCACAGAAGCACAAGCTCAGGGGAATAGAAAAAAGGGAGCGAGTAGTCAGGCGGCAAAAGTGGCAACGGAGGTTCAACCCACAGGGGGCTGCGTGGCAGATGGGGGGAGCGACCTGCCTGGTGACAGGGTCAAAGGTCGCTCTCTACCACCGCTTCGCGGCCTCCATATGAGGGCAGAGGGAGGGAGGAGCAGCTGGGAGGTGGGAGCGGGGCGGCCAATGGGAGTGAAGGGGGCGAGGCAGCAGGGGCTCAGCAGCAAGGGAAAAACCCGGGGAAAAACCCAGGGGAAATCCCGGGGAAAAAACGGCGGGAAAAGACGGCGGGAGAGGGACAACAGAGCACAGGGGTACAGAAGCAAAACACAGGGGCACAGAATGGAAAAAACAAGTGGCACAGAAGCACAAGCTCAGGGGAATAGAAAAAAGGGAGCGAGTAGTCAGGCGGCAAAAGTGGCAACGGAGGTTCAACCCACAGGGGGCTGCGTGGCAGATGGGGGGAGCGACCTGCCTGGTGACATTTCACTTTATGTCAAAGACATTAATCAACTCAAGACACCACCATGACCTTGCAGTCATGAATAACCACACCAGTTTAGTATAATTTTATGAGTTTTATTCCCTATTAGTTTCAAGCAGATGTGTTAATCTGAAAACCAAGAAACAAAGTAGCACAGTCACGATATGGCAACTCTGATAAGATTTCATTAAGGCAAGAATCACAAACATCAGAACATAACACGGCATGAACATAGATCAATTCTGGCAGAGTATCATTAACGTGTCAGTTCAACAAAACATAGATTCAGTTGTTTGTCTATTTGCATCAGTTTAGTGAAACCCCTGTCCTAACCACTGATTAGCATTAGCATGTTGGGCTTCATGCAAAACAATTTAGAACACCAATTTGTTAAACATCTAGCTACGGTCTCTGTCAAAAGTAAGCAGTTGGTACCTGGAAAGGAAAAGCAAACAGACAAATCACAATTTCATTGCCATAGTTACCCTCCAAGGGTTAGGTCAGCACTCAGGTTCAGTCTTCGTCTTCAGGACATCAGTGATTCGTCATCAGTCAAAACTCAGCTCTGGGGCAAAAAGGGGCACTTTCCTCATAAGGAGGTAAAGTGTAAAATGGGCAATCTAAGGAAGAGGATGGTTTAAGCAAACCAATAGGTCACCAAACAGAGTGACAAAGTTTCTGGATAAAATCGATAGCATTCCGTACCTAATTCCAAATGGCTCCCTGGGTCATGGGTTTTTATCCCTTTTTTGTTGTACATTCCCCTAAAGTCTAATTGGTCGACTGTTAAACCCCACTATCTCTACCCAGTTAAGAAACAGATTATGTCATTAATTTTTCACCCCATATTATTTTACAGCCATTTTATTGGTCCATATGATTGACGTCTTCAGAGGTAGCACGTCCGGTATGATTTCATCCTTCTGTAATTCTTTGCACATCTTTTGGTCAGTAGCTCCATTGTCTTCACGGGTTAAAACGACCTTGTACATTATACTAATCTACACTGTTGCATTTTGGCTAAACATTTCTACAAGCAAGATGAATTTCATGGGAACGGATCCACTATAGTTACATTCAGCTTCTAGTTGAAGAAAACAAGAGGTCATGTCCTTTTGCAAGTCAGCACACTGCACGTTTAGAAAAAAACAAATATAATATGAGAGCCAGGCAGCTAAGCTTCGGCTCATGCTAACTTAAGGCCTACACGATTCATTTAGCATAACTTTAATATCATAATCATTAATAATTAGTACAAAACCATTCTTTAATACAAATATTCATAAGCATTAATCATCTTCATTAGTCCCCGTATACATTGGCGGCCACTCCCCGTGGTCACATTTCAAGTGCATGTTTAAGCAAAATACATTAATTCAATTTCTATGCAGCATTATCACACATTATTTCATAAACATTTCATGTTAATATAGATTATATAAACTACGCTCTCTCAGTCCCTCCTCTGATGACATTCGTCATCACAAAAACCTTTCCCTTTTAAATTTTCACTTTACGCATAATGCACATTTCAACATCTTGGCCTTTGTGTGAGCTATCCCAAATTTCATTGAACATTTTCTCCCTTTCATTTTCCTCATTCCTCTTGCTTCTTTTGGTCCAATTTCTTCTAATTCTTTCATTAATTTTACATGCTCCCCATAAACCCAATAAACAAACTAAGACAATTAATAGACCCCCTAATATTTTTGCAAACACCCCGTTCCAAATATTACTAAACCAGCTCCCTACTCTGGCAATTCCTTTTCCAACTTTCTCCCAAACTCCAGGTTCCTTCAAATCTTTCAGATCTGCACTATCTCTAGTTAGGTTACTAAGCATACCTCTAATCTTTTTACTATTATCCGGGATAAATGAGCAACAATGACACTCGTTGAGGATCTTGCAGACTCCGCCGCTCTTTGCTAAAAGAATGTCTAAAGCAAGCCGATTTTGAAGAGTCATAGATCTTTCCGCAGCAAGTTCAGTATCCATTAGGAGTATAGCCCCTGTGAAGTTTGTCAGCATGTTATCCACAATAGTAGACAACTTTTAAATCTTTATGGAGTTTAAGATAACCCCTACTGAAGGAATTATGGTTCCAAATATGTCACCAACGACAGCAGCCGCTGTCTCTCATTTTTGTCTAGCATGTTGTAATTCAGACATTTTGGGCATTTGTTTTAAGTCATCAATCTGGTAAATCTTTGGGAACACTATCCCCAAATAACATGTCCCATACCATCCCTTAGGGAGACGGTAATAAGCATTAAGTCCACATATATAATAAATCCCAGGGTTCGCTGGATCCTGTCCATTTAACATGAATGTCAACTTACTCTGAAACAAAAACACATGCCTGCATTCACTCGTTCCCACAAATTAAGCGTCATGATCAGATTTTGGCCTATATATAAAAAGCCTACCTACGTGTAATGCATCTATTGCTAGTTTGCCCTACGCCTTTATTGCGGTGTAAGCATAATCATTTGCATATGTGCGTTTTTCTAATCCTTTTTCTAGCATTTCTTTAAGTGCTTTGCGTCTATCATCAGTGTGATCTAAAAAGCTTTTCTCTACAGGTGTTAATTAGCAGGTCAGATTGTTGCGGTGTGCATAAGCTGTCCCAAATGTCAGTGTTGGTTCAAAGAAACCTCTAACTAATTTTATACTATGCTCTTTAGCTAAATTGTTCAAAAACTCAATCACAGGCACAAAAGAAAAAACTACATCCAAATTTGAATAAAAATATTGCACATGTTCCTGATCATAGAATCTTGTTAGTAGCAGGCTACAGCTTATCCCGTAAGTTAATGGCAAGCTATGATAAGTGACCCCCTCCTGTACTGATGAAGGAATCTTTGTGCACACATAACAGTTTCTCGCATCCATTGTATCAACATTCTCATTCAGCAAGCGATAGAAGACATTAGTGGAGAGTTCCCCCTTTGAATTAGTTCCCTCATGCAAGTGTTGTGTATCTTGCTCAAACTTTTCCCACGGTGTTAGTGTTGCAGTCTCAGGTTTTGAAGCATTGTTAGTCGCTTTCTTATCCAACCAGAGCATTCCCACAATTACATCCACAATTATTATTGAACACACAATACCCAATATAACACTTAACCAACCTCACACTTTACCCTTCTTGCTACTACCTCTAGTGTAAGCCATGATCTGTAAAGAACCAGATAGCAGAATAACTCAAAACAGACAATCAACTTGAGGACGATTTAAAAGCTCTGTTTTTTTTCTTAATGCAAAGTCTCTCTTTCTCTCTGCTTGTATTTACAGCGTTTCACTCACCCCAGGACCCTTTTCTCAAATCAGGTTAGCAGCTTGTCATAATCGGTTTTTCAAAGTCAATTCAGGTTTTGAATGTCATATCCGGTAATTCATAAGTCTCTTTTCTCAGCTCTTTAGCTTTCAATTTCAATTTTCAACTTTAAGACAGTCTCTTTCTCAGGTGGAATTCAGGTACCGTAGTATTGGTCTGGTACTTCTCGATCAAAGCAAAACGCTAAGAATTCTTGTTGCCACTCAGATGTTGTGGCATATGCCCATTCAGGATCTGCGTACCTTCTGTTTGCGTCTCTCTTTCTTTTCAGCCTGCGTTCACTCTGCAGCTCTCCTTCACTCAGGTCCTCTTTGCTGGTTGTATCGATTTCTTCCTCTATTGTTTCACCTGGGACAACTTTCTCTCTTGCAGATTGCTTCTTTGGCCAGTTATCACCTTTATGCGTTTTCTTCCTGCTTGGCCTTTCAGGACACTGAACAGCTCCCTCCTCTTGTGCTATGGTGTTTTCTCTTGATGGACCTGCAACTGGCTCAGGAGATGCCGGTGTGCTTTGACCTTCCTCTATTATTTCCCCTTTTTCTTCTGGGTCTGTAACGGGTTCAAGCTCTAACCCGTATCCGTCTACTTCTGGGAGAACCTCTCCTTGGCTTCGTTCTCCTGCTGCCGCCACTGAGATACGCTCACTGTCACTCCTCTCGAACTTGTTTACTGCTTGAGGGACTAGGCCGTCCTCAGTGGGCTCTCCTGCAGTCTCCGTTTCCCTTTGAATACTCTCCGGCCCTGAGACTTCCCCTTCTGGAGCTGTTGTTTCGGGTACTTCAAGTTCCTCATCAGTCGGACATGTCACCTTCTTCGTGTGACTGGCAGGTATCCAGTTTGGAACGCCTGCATATTTCACAGCAGTGATTGTTGTCAGTATTACTTGGTATGGCCCCTTCCAGTGCGGCTCCAAACACGACTTCCTCACGTGCTTTTTGACAACCACCCAGTCACCAGTTTGTAAGTTGTGATCTGGATCACTGATCGGTGGCAATGTGTTGGCCTCCACCTGGTGAGAAAAAGAGCGGACCACATCAGCCAAACCTTTGCAGTAGTCCAACACCATATCATCTGTGATATTCACAAGAGCATTTGCAGGTACTGCGGGCAACCTCATAGCTCTCCCCATCAAGATTTAATGGGGTGATAGTCCTGTCTTCTTATCAGGTGTATTTCTCATTGACATTAGCACTAAAGGCAATGCATCTGGACATTTCATATTGGTAGCTGCAAACATTTTTGCCATTCTCGACTTCAAGGTACCATTCATCTGTTCCACTAGTCCTTATGCTTCAGGCGGTAGCTACAATGCAGCTTCTGTTCAATGTCTAATGCAGCACACAAGAGCTTTATCACCTCATTGTCGAAGTGTCTGCCCCTATCTGATTCTAAAGAGACCGGAAAACCGAACCTTGGTATTAACTCTCCAAGCAACAGCTTTGCAACTGTGAGACTGTCATTTCTACGTGTAGGATAGGCTTCAATCCAGTGACTGAAAACGCACACAATGACCAACACGTACCTCAAGCCTCCACATACAGGCATCTCAATGAAATCCATCTGCATCTTGCTAAACGGACCTCCAGCTCTCCCTATGTGGCTCAAAGTCACCACAGTTCCTTTTCCTGCATTCATTTGTTGACAGATGATGCACCTGTGACAGGTAACCTCTGCGGCTTGTCAGAATTTTGGATTGAACCAATCAATTTTGAACAATCTGATCATTGCGTCTCTCCCAAGGTGTGCCTGCCTATGATACAATCTTGCAACTGTGACAAAAGACTGTTTGGCAAAACCAATTTCCAATCCTCTGAGACCCACAAGTCGTCTGCTCTTTGAACACATTGCATTCTTCGCCAGGAGCGTTTCTCTTCCCTGCTAGCACAACCCTGCAGTGATTTTAGCTCATCTAATGTGTCAACAACTCTTAATGCAAAATTCAAACATGTCTCATTTTCAGTTTGCGGTAGCAATTCCCACTGATCCTTGAACGATATACAGTTCAGTGCGCAAAACCTTGCGACTTGATCTGCATAGCCGTTTCCCATTGACACAAAGTCTTGTTATTTAACATGGCATTGCATTTCACCACGGCAATTTCAAGAGGTAACTGAATCGCATGCAACAAATCCTTAATTTGTTCGCCGTTTTTCACTGGAGAACCAGAAGAGGTCATGAAACCCCTCTGTGACCACAATTTGCCAAAATCATGTACAATACCAAATCCGTATCTGCTGTCAGTATAGATAGTGACTTTCAGATTTTCAGCTGCGTGGCATGCCTTAGTAAGGGCAATCAGTTCAGCCACTTGTGCGGAATATACTCTTTCGAGCCAGGAGGCTTCTATAATACCGGTGATTGTACACACAGCATATCCGGCTCTCAGTATTCCGAAAGAGTCTCTCAAATATGATCCATCAACAAACATAATGCAGTAATTTTCCTTTAACTGCATGTCTTTAATGTCAGGTCTAGGTTTGGTGCACAGTTCTGTTACTTCAAGACAGTCGTTCTCAACCTCTTCCGAATTATTAATCTCAGTGTTTTCAACAGGAAGTAGAGTTGCTGGGTTCAATACAGTACATCGCTTTAAGGAGACATTAGGCGACCCCAGAATAATTGTCTCATATTGAGTAAGTCGAGCATTTGTCATGTGCTGAGTCTTAGTTCGGGTCAACAGAATCTCAACTGAATGAGGAACCATTACTGTTAAGGGATGTCCCATCACTATGCCTTCACACTGTGTGAGGCTCTGACCAACTGCTGCAACTGCACGCAAACAACCCGGTAAGGCTGCTGCGACTGGGTCCAAGGTAGCTGAAAAATATGCTACCGGGCGGTTTGCACCTCCATGGACCTGTGTCAAGACAGACAAAGAACAAGCATCACGTTCATGACAAAACAGTAGAAAAGGCTTTGTATAATCAGGCATACCTAAGGCTGGTGCCCTACACATGCAATTCCATAAATGACTCAAGCTCTTCTTTGGACAAAGCTATGGTACACGGTTCATCCTTAGTTTCCTTGCCTATCAGCTTTATCAATGGTTTAGAGATCATTGAAAAGTTGGGAATCCACAGGTGACAGTAGCCCACCATTCCCAAAAACATTCTGGCATCTCTCTTAGTTGTCGGGGGATTCATCTGTAGTATGGCCGTCACCCTCTCCTTTGATATTCTCCTGGATCCTTTCTTAATCAAGTGCCCTAAGTATTTCACCTCTTTCTGACAATACTGCAGCTTCTTTGGGGACACTTTATGTCCATTCTTTCCCAAATGGTTCAGTAAGGCAATGGTGTCATACCTACAGTCTTCTTTTGTTCTGGACGCAATCAGCAGATCATCAATATACTGTACTAGAGTCAATCTAAAAGGCAGCTCTAACGACTCCAAGTCCTTCTTCAATATCTGATTGAAGATGGACGGTGACTCAGAAGACCCTTGAGGAATTCTTTACCAACTGTACACCTTGTCCAGGAATTTGAAACTGAAGAGAAATTGGCTGTCCTCATGAAGAGGCACCGAAAAGAACGCTTGTGACAGGTCCACAACTGTGAACCACTCTGCATCACACGGAACCTGAAACATGATTACTCCTGGATTTGGCACTATGAGGCAACATTTTACCACAATCTCATTTATTTTCCTCAAGTCCTGAACAATTAGAACCTTCCCACAAGGGTTTTTCAGACCCATTATTTGTGAATTACGTGGGCTGCTCAATACTTCCTTCAGAACCCCTTTGTTATAATATTGTTGTATGAATGACATAAACATATGTAATATAGTATGTTGTCCTAATTATACAACACCACTGTTATTATTCTCCTAACCCAATATTCCCATTACTATTTCCTTATGATCCCATTGTGTTATTATTATTAGTAAAATGGTGCACTCCTTTTCTCTCCTTCGGAATGTTAGCTAATGGTACAACCGGGAGTGCACCTTAGAATGTTGATGAAGAGAGTAGACAGTTGGATAGAAGCTGTGGAGGTGTTATGCAAGGAGTCTATTAATAAACAGACTGTTAACTCAGCTGGTCTCTACTGATTTCAAATTACAACAGAGAAATCTTTGGCGACGAGGATGGGATACGAAGGGAGATACTCCTGTGACCAAGTTGGGTGTGGTGTGGTACCCCTCAGTAACACTTATCCTTTGTGTGACATCAAACTTGACGACACTGAGGTGAAGGTCTATGCCGATTCTTGCTCACCTTATACATTCTTGAATTACCAAACCTTTGTTGACGAGTTCCAAATGCGTGGTTACAAATTGTGCCCAGCCAATATTAAACCAGGTGGGTACAACAACGATCCTATACCTCTTAAGGGAATGCTAGAACTAGACATTACATTCAAGGGTAGACACACTAAAGGAAAGGTGTACATTACTGATAAGGGATCCAACTTACTGGGATGGAGGCACCAGAGGGAGCTTGGAATCAAACTGGATCCCAATAGCAAGGAACAAGTGTTATTAGTGGATTTGCAGAAATTTTGTGAAAGTGTTTGTGAGGAATGTCCAAGGTTGTTTGAAGATAGATTAGGGTTGTTGAAAAGCTTCCAACACAAAATTAAACTTAAGGAGGGAGCTACACCAGTGGTACATAAAGTTAGAACTGTACCGTATCTAATGAGGGAACCTCTGAAGGAAGAGTTAGACAAATTGGTCAGATTGGGAGTCATAGAACCGATTGAAAGTTCCTTATGGTTAGCACCCGTAGTGGTCACCAAGAAACCCAATGGTAGGGACATTCGTCTGTGTGTGGACTTGAGGGACTTGAATGCTAATATATGGGTGGACAGGTTCCCCTTACCCAAAATAAACGAAATGATGAGCATGTTGGGGTCCGCTAAATATTTTAGTGTAATCAACCTATCTTCTGCATACCACCAGGTGGAGTTGCACCCTACATCACGCTCGCTCACATCCTTTATCACTCCATTTGGGGCATTTAGATATCGCAGAATGCCATTCGGCCTTGCATCAGCTGCTGCGGTATTTCAAAGAATCATGCAGAAAGTCTTGCAGGGAATCAAGCAAGTTATGTGCTTCCAGGATGACATACTAGTATATGGAAGCACGGAAGGCGAGCATAATTCTATCTTAAGAGAGGTGTTCCAAGCCTTAGATGATGCTGGCATGACCATCAGGAAAGAAAAGTGTCAACTGGGTGTTGAATCAGTAGAATACCTAGGACACAAAATAAGTAAGGATGGCGTAGAACCCAAGTGTGATCTGGTAGCTGCTGTGAAGGAAGCTCCAGCTCCTACCAATAAAGATGAATTGAGATCGTTTTTGGGTTTAGCTGAGTTTATGTCAAAGTTTGTTCAAAACTTTGCTGCAGTCACCGCTCCCATGAGAGCATTTTTGAAGAAAGATGTACCTTTCGAGTGGAGTGAAGAGTGTCAAATTGCATTTGAAGAAGTCAAAGAAGCCATTGTCCATTGCCCCACGTTAGGAAATTTTGACACCACCAGGAAAACTTGGCTCACTACAGATGCGAGTGGAAAAGGTTTAGGTGCCACTTTGTCTCAGTGTGTAAATGGGCAGGAGAGGATTGTGGCATTTGCATCCAGGTCATTAAAGGAGGGAGAACTAAATTATTCCACGATAGAGAGGGAGGCTTTAGCTTGTTTTGGGCCATCAATCATTTCAAATTCTTCCTGTGGGGATTGCCGTTCATGGTTAGAACTGACCACAACCCCCCTCATTTCCTTATTTACTGTTAAGGGTAAAGACCAAGCTACCCCTCGTATTGCGAAGTGGATCATGGGGCTGGAAGGCTTTAATTTCGACATGCAGTATGTTCCAGGCAAAAGAAATATAGTAGCTGACTGTCTCTCAAGACTACCCAGGAAGGGAGGGAAGGAAGAAACTAATGAGATCCTTGATCCTGTGCTCCATGTGGAACTGTCAGGTATTACTAAAGAAGAATGGGTCACAGCTACAACATTGGATCGGACTATGCAAACTTTGAAAGATAAGATTTTGAATGGGTGGCCTGATAGATGTCAACAGTGCGAAGAAGACTTAAGGAGGTATTGGGAGGTACGTTCGGAACTTCATTTAACCAAGGACCTATTAATGAGAGGTGAGAGAATAATTCCCCCTAAAGCACTATGGGAAAAAATAATAGGTTTAGCACACGAGGGACATCTAGGGAGAACTTTGACTAAAAACAAACTACGAGCCTCCTACTGGTTTCCCACCATAGATAGATTAGTAAAGGATACCGTGCGCGATTGTGCCCATTGTTCATTAAGTGACAAAACTAAAAGTACGCACAAGTCCCCTTTATCTCCAGTTGAGGTCACCACCAAACCATGGGACAAGCTAGGGTTGGACATCTTAGGACCTCTTACTTGCCCAGGATCGAGAGCCAGGTTCATCTTGGTGTTAGTTGATTATCACACACACTGGGTGATGACCAAGGCCGTACATAATGTAACTACACATGATGTAATAGAATTCCTTAAAGAAGCCTTTACCAGAGAAGGAATTCCAAGCACTATTGTGACAGATAATGGGATAAAGTTCACTTCAAGCGCCATGGTGGAGTTCTTGAGAATCAGTGGGATCAGACATTTCCGGACAGCATTATACAACCCAAGGGCAAATGGTCTTGTAGAGAGGGTTAACAGGATGGTCAAAGAGTGTTTGCAGTTAGCTAGCGTATCTCGAGAATCAGGAGAAAGTGCAATTGAGAATATGTTATGGTCATACCACACCACACCCAACTTGGTCACAGGAGTATCTCCCTTCGTATCCCTCAAAGGTAGGCAACCAGGAACCAAGTTAAACCCGAATTGGTTGAGAGGAGGGGAGCCGGTTAAAGTTCATCGTGAGGAAGTAATGACAAGAGTATGGAAGAATCAGAGGAAGTACCAGGATTGGTATAATAACAAATTTGGTATTAAGAGTAAACAATGGATGGTGGGACAATGGGTCAGAGTAAAACTTCCAGGATCTACTCGGAAGGAAGGAAGCCGGTTCTCCAAACCTTTAAGAATTACTAAAGTACATAAGAATGTAGTAACTTTGGAAGATGGCCGTGTATGGAGTATGGACTGCATATCTGCCATCCAGGACGACCTACGGAGATCAGGAGAATGGTTTAGAGCGGAGCAACAATGATCCTAAAGGAAGCAAGTTCATTGTCCCAGGAGGAAGACTTTTCTGATATATTAAAAGAAAAAGAAAAATATTCTACTTTAACAAGTGAAGTTGTCATATCCTTTCTCCCTTATGCATTGGTGGGGAAAGGGAAGTGTTATAATATTGTTGAATGAATGACATAAACATATGTAATATAGTATGTTGTCCTAATTATACAACACCACTGTTATTATTCTCCTAACCCAATATTCCCATTACTATTTCCTTATAATCCCATTGTGTTATTATTGTTAGTAAAATGGTGCACTCCTTTTCTCTCCTTCGGAATGTTGGCTAATGGTGCAACCGGGAGTGCACCTTAGAATGTTGATGAAGAGAGTAGACAGTTGGATAGAAGCTGTGAGCTGTGGAGGTGTTATGCAAGGAGTCTATTAATAAACAGACTGTTAACTCAGCTGGTTTTTACTGATTTCAAATTACAACACCCTTGCTTTACAAAGTCCGCAATTATCTGCGACACCTGTATAAGGACATCTTGTGCCATGTGGTATTGCGGCACCTGGGGAAACACTGCATTTGGCTTCACTTGTACTTTAACCGGTTAAACTCCTTTTATCAGTCCCACTTCCTTTCCTGTCAGGTCCCACACTTTCTCTGTCACTGTTCCTTGCAACTCAGCTGACAAGTCAGTTACTGTAAGCATCGGGAATAGGGTTATCAAAGGGTAATCTTCATTTGCCGTCTCCGATTCTAATTCTGAGAGCTGCCCATCATCCCCTTCATCATCACTGTTTGTTTGAACCTCGATTTGTTCATTAGAACAGGTAATCGAACACTTCGTATTGCACAGTAAATCTCTTCTCAGTACGGATACGGGACTCGAATCGCAGAATACAAATTTATGCAGTCCCTGAAAGTTGCCAATCTTGACTTGAACCGGATCGGTAATTGGGTTTGTCAAATACTGGTTTGCTACTCCTACCACTCTTATGGTGTGCCCTGAAAGTGCCCTGAAAGTTATAATTTCGGGACCTCTGCACTTCTGACTGTGGAGCGTGTAGCTCCTGTATCAACCAAAAATGATACCTTGTGACCCATCACCTTTCCCTCTACATAGGGTCCTCTCTGATCTACTTCTAGGGACGCTGCAAACCTGCACTCCTCACTGTCTGAACTGTCATCCGACCATTCATCATTCATTCCATCTTCACCACGCAATGGGAATTGCTGCACTCTGTTATTTTGATTCATCATTTGACCTGTGACCTGCTGAGGAAGCATCACCTGCTGCTGTCCCATTGGAGCTATTGGTAATTGCATTTGCTGTCTAGGTATCATGGGAACCTGCTGTTGTACCTGTTGCATTTGTGCTGGTTGGACACGTGGCATTTATATTTGCTGCATGGGCTGTAGCCCCTGCATCTGAACCATGTTATTCTGGAAGTTTCTGATTTTGACCTCTCAATTTTGGACCCCTCACATTTTGAAATGTACCGACATCAGTGCTTTGTTGAACAACACCATCATGCACCATATTCGGGCATTCCCGCTTCCAATGCCCCATGCCCCCGCACGCGTGACATGGTGACATCTTTTTCATCCCCTGTGCATCATTTTGAACCACAACAGTATTCAAGTCTGGACCGCGATTCACAAAACCCCGACCTCGGCCTCTCGGTTGCGCCTCAAACACGCCATTCCCTTGCGGTTGCTGTTGTACCATCTGCTGGATTCCATTCCCTTGCATACCTGCCTGCGCTGCCTTAATCTGCATCACCATCACTTTCTCCTTTAACTTTCTCTGCTTCAACTCAATCTCATCACTACAGTATTTCGCATACTGCAGCACCTCATCAATCGGCTTCGCTTGCCAACAGATCAAATGATTCGTAGTCATCTGGCTAACCTCTGGTCTCAGTCCTTCAACAAATCTGAACACAAGATGGTTCATGTCTTTCAGCTCAATACTGTAGTCTCAGTGCCACTGTAATGCTTGAACGCTTTCAACAACCTCTCATAATAAGCATGGATTGACTCTTTGACCTCCTGTGAGGTCCGGTCGATTTTCTGCCAATCAGTCACTTTTGGCGACACTTTCTGTTTCAAAAACTCAATCACTTTATGATAGTACTTCATCACCTCCTCAGATGGTGCTCCAGTCACCTTATCCCTTGCTGGTTCCTGCGTCGGCCAGTCCACATCTCTCTTGCACTCAAGCCATAAATCGGGTGGAACAATAATCTCAAACAAGATATTCAGGTCCTCCTAGAGACACTTCGCAAGCTTCACAAACCTGTCTGTCTGCTGATACCACTCGATCGGTTTCTCCCTCAACCTGGGGTAATCATTTGTGAATGACAGGATGTCTCCCCTAGTCCACGGTACATGGACTAGAACCCCTCCAGCTGTTTCCCTCATTGGTAATATTTTTGCCGTCTCAGTGTCCGGTGAAGCTTTAGTCGGACTTGATCCCGGACTGTCACTTTTCTCCTTATCTCTTTTCTTTGCCCATCTGACTTCCCACTTTTCTAAGGCTCCCCAGATCTGCGCACTCTGCAACATTTCTTTAAGATGCGCTTTTATTCCGGCCGACCTCATGTGGTCAAAGTCTTTAGAGTCGAAGTCTAATCTGTAACTCCTTTTCAAATGTTTGGTATTCTCAATATCAATATTGTATTTGTCTGCCAGGTTCGCCAACCTCTGATGCACCTTGCCCACTCCTTTAGTGATTTTGGGGCACAAGTATCTCAATTCTGCTTCTGTGTATGATTCTAATCTGTTTATCCCTATTGTCCCTTCCACTAGTTCAGCAGCTTCCACACCCAGTCTAACAAAATGTAAGTAATCGTCTCTTTCAGATTTCTCAGCAGTCATTATGGCGGGTTGTGAGGTTTTATTATTTCCCAGCCACTCGTTTAGCTGTTGCACAGAAAAGCCTTGCAAAAATATATTTCCTGACTGCATCAAGGGTGTTTGTGACGCATCCACACTCATCGTTTGTGGGGCTAGCACACTTGACCCTACTTGTCTCATTGCCTCCAAAGGAGCCCCAATCGGGCTAAGATCTAACAGAGATCTAAGGTGTTCGGCTGTTTGTGATCTTGGTGATATTGATCAGGGGGTTCCTGTGAACCCTCCTCTTATTATTTCCTGAGTCCCGACCCTTGGTCACTCATCTCAGGCTTACCCTGCGGATATAATGGCACCAGTGGACCGACCGTAATTGGCAATGATATGGCAGCTGGTGTCTGACCTGGCCCTAAACCTCGCGGAGCAGTATCTCACTGATGCTGGGGCAGGTACTAACGGAGGTCCGGCTGCTGGACTATACCCCGGAATCAACAGTTGCTGTGGCTGGGGCAGCAATTGTAGAGTTGGCTCAATCTGCACTAACCTCGACTTTGTATATATCGGATCAGGCGGCACTATCAGATTCGTAGTAATCTCTAGTACTGGGACGTCTGGATAGATTCTCTGTATCTGCGGTGGAGGTTGCAACTGTATCTGCATGTCTGGTGCAGGGTACACTGACACCATTCTGTATCAAACCCACATCACTAGTCTGTGCTGTATCTGTAACTCCCTTCTCCTGCGTCTGGTTCCCAGGACCTGCACTAGTGCTCGGGGCATTGTTGACCACTGCATAAGGTGGCGGGCGATCATGTAACAACTGATTAAGAAACTCTTCATCGTCTGAGTCATCTTCTTCTATCCAAGACCTTTTAGTCTCTTTTGGTTTGCTAGAGTCCTTGTCTGTTTTACAGGTGGCTTTCTTTCCCTGCGTCTCGTCTTCCTGTGTTATTGCTGGGAACAATTTGAGTCCGTCAACTATTCCCCTTCTCCACATTTTGCTCTCATTGTCCGATCTAGCCCCAGCTAAAGTCTTTTCTGCCCTTCTCATTCTCCTCTCGAATTTCTGTTGTCTTTGTTTAATAGCCATTAGATCCCAGACTGCTAATGCCTCGTACTGAGCTGGCCTCGGAGTCGGCTTTTGTACACTTAACATCCACCTCAAATTCTCTCAAATCCTTGTATTGAACGTTCCGTGCTCAGGAAACGCAAAACATCCCTCCTTGTCTGTCAATTTGTGCCACTGTTTCATCCATAAGCAAGGCGCTACTTCCTTCTCCTCCATTACTATATAAGCTGGAGTACCCTCAGGCGGTGTAGGCTCCCCTTCACTTGCCATAATATATGCATCTCCTTTCAGAGCACTCCTAAAAGCTTTGATAAAATTCATTTTTACGTCTTCTCTTTTGTTTTGTATTTAATCAGGAAGTGACTTTAATTCCCAGGACACTCTTCACCCGCCTTTCTCAACCAATTGCCTCTCACGGACAGCTGCCAATCCGTGTGCGACCCCTCTCGGCAACTGACCTATCCCAGCGTCACACCACTGACGCCACACTCACACATACTGCAGCTGACAAAGTCTTGCGGCTTGTCCGCCCCTCACTGGATTCATACGAAACTAATGCAAAATTACTGCGAGCACCTTTAACAACAACAACTCAAATTTGCCGGTTTACTATAGGAAGGGTACACAATCGCTTCAGAACTTTACAGAGATTTCATTTGAAGCCTCAGCCACTACTCTCTCCTTCTCAGCTCCCACACACGCAAGCAGAATTCGACCCGCAAACCCTACTCTCGACTTGTCAATGGTTCGTTCTAGTGCACTTTAGAGCTTGCCAAATCTCAATTGAAAGTTTCACTTACACATTTAGACTCAAACTTGATGTGTCAACCACACCCAATTGATCTATTAAACCACACAAATTACAGCATGAACCCAAATGTCTCCTACACTTGTCAATATACTCCGGAGTCTTAGACCGCGACGGGTCCGTACATTACCAAACAACCTCGTGGATAATTTTTTAGCACAAATCCCCACACTCATGTGAAGGACGCCGACTTCCCTACTCTCATACTTTGGAGTACGCCCACTCCCCCTAAAACAACATTACCTGACCTAAACACACATAATCTTCACAAATCACCTGCAAATGCATAAGCTGAGCAAGCGCAAATTCGATACTACACATGCTAAAATGCCGAGAACATTCCCAACTCACTTAGGCAGGCTCCGAGATCCCGGGAAAGTCATGGGGAATTTATAAACACATCATATCTCCGATTTGCATAATCTCAGAAAAACAATCTAAACAATAATTATCCGTCCTGGGGCCCCAAAGGGCCAAACCGTCGCTCTGCTACCAGAACTGCTAACGCGCCCCTTTATGATAATTTATTACACATTAGGACTCGTTTTAGGTCAATGAATCTTTTGACCCAGTTGAGAGACACCTTAGGACGAGATAGCTAATCAATATGTCAATCAATACATCAATAATGTCATCAATATTTATTACCACAATGCACTTCACTTTAGTCAAAGACATTAATCAACTCAAGACACCACCATGACCTTGCAGTCATGAATAACCACACCAGTTTAGTAGAATTTTATGAGTTTTATTCCCTATTAGTTTTAATTCTAAAAGCAGATGTGTTAATCTCAAAACCAAGAAACAAAGTAGCACAGTCACGATATGGCAACTCTGATAAGATTTCATTAAGGCAAGAATCACCAACATCAGAACATAACACGGCATGACCATAGATCAATTCTAGCAGAGTATCATTAACGCGTCAGTTCAACAAAACATAGATTCAGTCGTTTGTCTATTTGCGTCAGTTTAGTGAAACCCCTGTCCAAACCACTGATTAGCATTAGCATGTTGGGCTTCATGCAAAACAATTTAGAACACCAATTTGGAAAACATCTAGCTACGGTCTCTGTCAAAAGTCAGCAGTTGGGACCTAGAAAGGAAAAGCAAACAGACAAATCACAATTTCATTGTCATAGTTACCCTCCAAGCGTTAGGTCAGCACTCAGGTTCAGTCTTCGTCTTCAGGACATCAGTGATTCGCCATCAGTCAAAACTCAGCTCTGGGGCAAAAAGGGGCACTTTCCTCATAAGGAGGTAATGTGTAAAATGGGCAATCTAAGGAAGAGGATGGTTTAAGCAAACCAATAGGTCACCAAACAGAGTCACAAAGTTTCTGGATAAAATCAATAGCATTCCCTACCTAATTCCAAATGGCTCCCCGTGTCATGGGTTTTTATCCCTTTTTCGTTGTACATTCCCCTAAAGTCTAATTGGTCGACTGTTAGACCCCACTATCTCTACCCAATTAAGAAACAGATTATGTCATTAATTTTTCACCCCATATTATTTTACAACCATTTTATTGGTCCATATGATTGACGTCTTCAGAGGTCGCACGTCCGGTATGATTTCATCCTTCTGTAATTCTTTGCACATCTTTTGGTCAATAGCTCCATTGTCTTCACAGGTTAAAACGACCTTGTACATTATACTAATCTACACTGTTGCATTTTGGCTAAACATTTCTACAAGCAAGATGAATTTCATGAGAACGGATCCACTATAGTTACATTCAGTTTCTAGTTGAAGAAAACAAGAGGTCATGTCCTTTTGCGAGTCAGCACACTGCACGTTTAGAAAAAAACACATATAATATGAGAGCCAGGCAGCTAAGCTTCGGCTCATGCTAACTTAAGGCCTACACGATTCATTTAGCATAACTTTAATATCATAATCATAAATAATTAGTACAAAACCATTCTTTAATACAAATATTCATAAGCATTAATCATCTTCATTAGTCCCCATATACATTGGCGGCCACTCCCTGTGGTCACATTTCAAGTGCACGTTTAAACAAAATACATTAATACAATTTCTATGCGGCATTATCATACATTATTTCATAAACATTTCATGTTAATATAGATTATATAAACTACGCTCTCTCATATCCAATGTGATTCTGAATAGAGCAGCAGCTCCCTCCTCCCTTCCCACAAGGGCAGGGCTTAACTGGTTGTCTCTCTGAGTCCCAGGCCACCTGAGACCTCCTCCCACACCTGCCCTGGCCTCTTAAGTTTGTAAAGGAAACCCCAAGACAGCCACCTCCATTTTGTGAGCCCAGCTTTTTCCCTGTGCCCTAATACAGCCCAGTGATCAAAGATTCCTATGAGACCTAGGCAAGGAGCCCTAGACTTCTCTGGTAAATCTTATTAGTTTAACAGTGTTTTCTACTGCTACCCGTGCCTGTTTACTGTATACTTCCTGTGTTTCAGGCAGCTTGGCCATTTAAGAGTGCTGTTTTTTTAGCCTTGATTGTTTGAAATTTCCCTCCTAGTTTGTCACAAAATAAAGCATACTTCTTTTGAAAGTAGAAATTGCTACAAACACCTCAGTGGAGAACCAGAGTGTGTTTAGGAGCCTGCTTAATCTGTTTCTGTGATTTAAATTGTGTTTAGGCATTGTCTGCATCACCTGTTTTGCCTTGAGAAAGCCATCATTCTGTGTGCGTGACAAGCAGTATTTCTGTGTATTTTACAATCTCTCCTTTACCTGGAAAGAAGACTCTGCTAGCTTGGAAGTGTGGAATCAGCCTGTATTTATCCAGGGAGATTCTGAATAGAGCAGCAGCTCCCTCCTCCCTTCCCACAGGGGCTGGGCTTAGCTGGTTGGCTCTCTGATTCCCAGGCCACCTGAGCCCTCCTCCCACACCTGCCCAGGCACCTTAAGTTTGTGGAGGGAACCCCAAGACAGCGACCTCCATTTTGTGAGCCCAGCTTTTTCCCTGTGCCCTAATACAGCACAGTGATCAAGGATTCCTAGGAGACCTAGGCAAGGAGCCCCAGACTTTTCAGGGAAATCTTATTATTTGTTTAACATTGTTTTCCACTGTTCCTCGTGCCTGTTTACTGTAGACTCTATGTGTTTCAGGCAGCTTGGCCTTTTAAGAGTGCTGTTTTTTAGCTGTTATTGTTTGAAATTTCCCTCCTAGTTTGTGGCAAAAGACTGAATAAAGCCCCCCCCCCTTCTTTTTAAAGTAAAAAAGACCACATACACCTCAGTGGCTAACCAGATTGTGTTTAGGAGACTGCTTAATCTGTTTCTGTGATTTAACTTTTGTTTAGGAATTTTCTGCATCACCTGTTTTGCCTTGCAAAAGCCACATTTCTCAGTGCGTGACAGGTAGTATTTCAGTGTTTTGTACAATCTTTCCGTTACCTGGAAAGTAGACCCTGCTAGCTTGGAAGTGTGGATTCAGCCTGTCTATATCAGCAGCTCCCTCCTCCCTTCCCACAGAGGCCTGAGCTTCAGTTAACTTGGCCCTTTATAGGCTTCTATTGGTTGTTGCATATGGTGTTGTGATAGGTTGCTGGGGTTGGTCTTTCTATTGGCTTAGGGATTAGGGTTGGTTTTGTGATTGGTAGTAGGGTTGAGATTCCTATTTTCTCCTGGCTTTTAGGGTTTGGTTTGTGATTGGAAGTAAGGTTGAGATTCCTATTAGCTCCTGGTTTTAGGGTTGGGGTTGTGATTGGTTGTCATGATTGGTGTATAGGGTTGGGTCTCCCATTTGTTGTGAGATTTCCCATAACAAATCTGTTTGGTTAGGGCTAGGGCTAGGTTTCTATTGGCTAGTAGGGCTATTTAAGCCTAGGGCTCAGGGCGTCTCAGCCTGGGCGGAGAGGCTAAGGACAGAGAAGACATGGGCAGTTGCTTGTTTGGGCCTGTTCAGGACTGGTTGGGCGTAGGGCCAGAAATGCTGCCCAATTTGCCATTTACCAAAAAGAACCTTACTCCCTACACATCCATCAACATGCAAACACATTATCAGCAAAGAAATCCAACTCCTGCCTCACAAACTGATCTCATACACATTGCAATGCCTCATCAACCAACACTATATATCACACCTATACGCATATCCGCCAGAACTACAACAGTAAAACACCTTCATTCCCAAAGCAAACACAACTCGGTCCATTCCCACTAACACAACCTGCCATTGCCCACACAACACAAAACCACATTATACATTACTTTCAGCCATCCAGGTACACACTCTCTGTCCATACAAACCAACAGCAATATCCTCTATTTGCTCCACAAAGACCCACTTTTATCATGACAATATCTCAACCCAGCATTTTAACACACCATCTACAAACACCGTTCCCCTCTCTTCACCAATTACACCCAACCATACAATCCTCACACTCAACTAACACAAACTGCCGTGACACACATTCATCCCCTCTTACACATATCATACACTCATCACCAAAACACATCAATACCCCCCAGTCATACTCTATCACTCAACAGCACTAACTCCCATACAAATCCTTCACAGCAAACCACTACATCAATATCCCCTCTCACTATTCCACAAAAACAATACAAACCACACACATCAGCACATCAAAATAACACAAACTTTCACATTGCTTTTTGTCACACCCACTCCTACCCTCATGACTACTCAAAAAATACAGATACTGACCTATCTTTACCCCTTCTTTCTCACTCTTCCCAAGCATCTACTACAAGCTCCCCAACACAGGAACATTCATTCGCCCACCTCTCATCCATTGCACAATTTAGAGCCTTACATTATGATCCACATGCTCCTGCACCACCCCTAACCCCTACTCCTTCCACACTAAACAGACGCAAACAATATAAACAACATGCCACTCTTAACAACTTTGCATCCCCTTGTCTATTACATAATAAGGCTAATCTACAAAAAAAGTACACTCTTCATGTCTCTCTCAGCTACCAAGTCCATAACCGACACACACACACACAACAAAATGCCTCCTGAGCATGCTGGAAGAGGAACACAATACTGAAAAACAGGAATATTGTGACCCTCACACAGTTATCACAACTAACAACACACATGCTCAACATATACTGCTCACCCTTCTCCTAAACAAAACAACAGCACCACTAACACACTTTTTCTAAACTGCCAGCTTATAAATGCTCAATCACTCTAAAAAACAAGCACCACATCTACAACCTGCTTACAGACACACAACCTGACTTACTATTCATAACAGAATCATGGTTGGGAGATGACATGGCCCCAGTGTTGCATGACGCCGTTCCTCCGGGCTATCAAACCATCACATAAAACCATATAGGAAAGAGAGGAGGTGAACTAGCAATAATATTCAAACAAGCAATAAATCTCAGTAAAACAGACAACATTTCCATACAAGGTTGTAAAGCCCTCCTCACCAGATGCCACCTTACTCCAACTTCCTCCTATAACTTTCTCCTCCTCTACAGATCTCCACCTAACAACTCAAACCTATGCATTATTGGGGACCTAAATATTTGGTTTGACAAACCCAATATGCCCCATCCAAAAGCTATCACCACTGGCCTAGGCGTATAGAACCTACATCAGATTTTACACAATCCCGCACATATCGCTGGACACATCCTAGATGCCATTTTTGTTAAGCCTGAACTAGTTACCATTCATAGTATCACGTCAATCACATGGTCAGACCACCAATTGATAACTTTCCGACATAAAACCCACAAATCAACATACCCCACAGCTACTTACATACATGCACCTATCCGCCATGGAACAAACTCAATTTTGATGAGTAAGAAACACAACTAACAGCCAACACAGATCTAGATACAATTCATTCTGTTCCGAAACTTTATGAGTAGCTACAGGAAGCTTTTGATATCCTAATACCACTCAGAAAAACTAAACAGGACAAAAGAAAACCAACACTTTGGAGAAATACAGAACTTAAAAAGATAAAGCAACAGATCAGAAGGTTGCAGTGAACCTGGCTCAAAACAAACAACATTCAAGACAAACTGCAGCTACACAAACTTAACAGAATATACAAATCATCAATCAAAAAAGCTAAAAAAAAGCTACTAATCAGACAGAATACAAAATGCTAAATCTGCAACCAAAGAATTATATAAAATTCTCAATGAATGTCGAAAACCTAAATGTATGGAAGGAAGTCATCCCACTACTCAAGATTTCACAAACAAACTGGCAAATCATTACACAACAGGCAGATACATTGGACTCCTATTTAAAGTATTTAAAGCAGAAAAAAAACATCAGCGCCAACCTCTTTCCTGTAATCCCCTCTAAGAATAAACCAACCCAGCCTCTACAGTCCTTCAAACAAATATGATAAGGTGAATTTATGGATTTGGTCAAAGCAAGCATGCCTTCAGGTTGCCCTTCTGACCCTTGTCCACCACACATCTTCAAGAACATTCTTTTATCTACTTCTGCTGCCACACCTGTAAGAAGAATCATCTACAACTCTTTAACTACAGGAACTTTTCCTGAAGACCTGAAAAAGGCAAACATATGTCTGTTATTAAAGAAAACAAACCTAGACCCGCAGGACCCTAACAACCACAGACCAATCACAAATGGACCTTTCCTGGTCAAACTGATAGAAAGAGCAGCATTCGCCCAGATGTCCTAATTCATTAAAGACAATTCCATACTTTCAGACTACCAAACTGGAATCCGCCCAGGAAGAGGCACAGAATCGGCACTCATTGCAATTTGGGATGATCCTAAAAACACCGTCAACTTCAATGGAGTTGCTACACTACTTCTCTTAGACCTTTCGGCTGCCTTTGATACGGTTGACCATGACACCCTAATTCAAATCTCCACGAAGCCAGTATCGAAAGAACTGCCCACGACTGGATTACATCCTACTTTCAAAACAGAGCTAATATTATCTATTCTCCCCCTTCTCATCCAAATCCTAACTCACAAAAGCAGGGGTTCCCCAAGGATTAGTCACCTCACCTTTTCCTTTCAACATCTACATGATATGATTACCAGAACTGATCAATGATTTTCAACTCACATGCTACAACTATGCAGATGACACACAAATACTACTTAAATTGGAATGCCCCAAAGACATTGAAAACTCACAAAACTTTAGTTGCCTCAGAGCTGTTGATCAGTGGATGACTTGGAGCCATCTCAAGCTAAATGCCTCCAAAATAGAAATACTCATATGTGGTGACTGGAAAAAGTATGACTCACTGTGTGCCCGGCTTGACGATCATGGACCACCTCCTCAATTATCCAAGGAAGTTAAAAACCCCAGAATTACCATAGACTCCAAGTTAACTATGAATGCCCAAGTGGACAAATTAGCACAAACAAGCTTTATCACCTTGAAGACTCTGCACCACGTCTTCCCCCATCTCAGATTTCCACACAAGGTGCAGGCTACTATCTCTCTTGTACTATCCAAACTGGATTATGCCAATGACCTCTACCATGGATCATCTCTGTCTATTATGAAAAAATTACACCGTATTCCAAACTCTGCTGCCAGGCTACTATTACATGTGAAGCCACAAGCCCATATCTCCCCTGCCTTGAGAGCACTACACTTTTTACCTGTTGCCAGAAGATCCACCTTCAAGCTGCTTTGTATCCCCACAAAGCTATACATGGAACAGGACCACTTTTTATCAGAAACAAGATAACCAAATCCATTGAACAAAGAAACCTCCATTCACGATTGGCACCCCGCCTTAGAACACCACCATACAAGTAAAAGACTATAGTTGGTACATCCTTTTCTGTTCAAGCAGCCCAACTATGGAATTCGTAACCCCCAAATATAAGATCCACGGATAACTATCTTGTCTTCAGAAGACTACTCAAGAGTTGTCTCTTTCCTTCATGAATAAATAAATTAAAGAAAAATAAAATAATGATTAAAAAAGTATATATATATACATATATATGTTATATATATATATATATATATATATATATATATATATATATATATATAAACAACATATAAATTTACTCTCTGTAAGCTTTACTGTGCCTACCCATCACCATATATCATGTCTCTGTCAATCTATCCTCCATCCCCACTCTGACTCATCCGAAACCCATTCTCCTAAAATAACCCTACCTAAGCTCTTCCCTCCTCTTTCACATTTAGCTCACCCAAACCTTATTTACGACCATGATCTTCTAAACAACCCTAATAAATTCTCACTCATTTATCTCACTTTGACTCATCCAAACCCCCTCCTGCTACTTTCATCTCACTAACCCTTTCCACAGACTCTTCCCTCCTCCATCTCTCCTTTACTCATCCCAAGCCTCATCCTATTACTATTAACTCCCAATTAACACTTCTGGATCCTTCCATTACTCTAGCCAATCCAACTAATAAACTCACGTATCCTCTTCTCAAATTAACTCATAAAATTACAAAAACTGAACTCATATTTCCCTATACCAATCCACCACTAATTGCTCTTGGGTTCCAGAGTAGAGTGCTACTTGCCAAAAAGCGATTTGATGCCTCATCAGGGGTAGTAAGCGCTATATGAATACTTATACAATACAATAACTCCTATGTACATGTTGCTTACAGGGAGCCCACTCCTGAATCTTTAGAAGTAAGGCAAAGTCCTTCTTGCAGTGAAGCCTAGAGTGTACAGCTGGTGCAGACCTCGTGGGTGCAGTCCTTCAGGTGCATACCTGTGGTTCAGCAGGGCAGTCCTTCTTCTTCAGTCTTTTCTTCCAGTAGGGATCTCAGTTGCTGGGAAGCCCATCCATTTTTATCTTTGTTTCTAGGTTGGCAAGCAAGGAAGCACCCCTGACCAATTGGGTGCAGGGTGCCACCCTCTGGGGTACCCACTTTCTGAGAAGTGAGGCACAATTCAATCCCAGAAAGCAACATTTTTCAAAAATCCAAGATGGAGAAAATCTCTCCTTGAATGTTACATTTGGCTGGGCCACCCACTGGTGTGGCTATGTTTCCCTAACCCACCTCCCTCAGCTCCTCTTCTAATCTAATTACTGGGGCTCCCATCTGGCTGAGGGAGCAGAAAATAGGGAAGTCTGTTTTCTGTACCAGACAACTTTCCCTCCTTTGAAAACCAGTTTGGAACCTGCTCCCTTCCATATGTTGCAGCAGTTCACCTCCCACAAGAAGCTTCCTCTGTTTCAGCCGAGGCCACTTCACATTTCATTTAGGTAGCTTAGCCAAGGCTGCCAGAGGCTTCGCAATCAGGAGAGAACTCTACGTGGCTGATTCTGGTAACTTTCAGAAAGAGCTCTAAAAATTATTTCCCTGTACTAGTTAGAATACATCCTTCATTGGCAAGATGTTCAATGTATTCTAACTGGTAATTTTGATACAAAATATGATATGTTTGGCTCTTTCCTAGTGGAAATGCGACTTTATTGTTTTTAAATAAAGCCTCCCAATGTTAGCCTGTCGAGCTAATGTACTACAATGAGGAAAACGATATGTGTCCGTTTTTCTCTCAATAGGGCTTTTAAAACATCTTTTATCATGTCCCTGCTTATATTTACATTGCCCCCAACCTTTGGGCCACCTAGGGCAAACCTTATGGGTAACATATGTGAAAACAAGGTAGTTTAAGACTTTACAAGTACTTTTAAATTCCAAAGTAGAAATTGAGGTAAATTGTATTTTTAATGCTGTCAGCAAGGCAGGTCTGCCTTAAAATGACACCAGATACCACAGCAGTTCATCCATGGGTGCCTGAACTCCCCTGGGTCCCTACACCTACATGCCCTACCATGTCCTAGAGACTTCTGGTAGGCTGTCAAAGCCAATTAGAATTATGCCTTATTTGTATATACCTGTTAAACAGAGCACTGGCTCTGGGACTGGTTTGCAGTGCCCAGGGCACAGTCAGAGTCAGTAACCACCAATATTGATAAAAAAAATGGGGGTGGTCAGGGCCAAAAGGATAACTTTCTTAAACCTGCCTCTCAACCTCATATTGTATGAAATTGTTCCTTATGTTATTTGTGATCATTCTTTTAGCCTGGTATTACTGGAACTATGGATCCTCTGACCATCTAGGGGAGCTAGGAAATGCCAGTCTTGAAATTAAAAGGCTCAGACGTGGTTCTGAAACACTTACTGTACTATATGTAGAGCAACAAAGGCATGACTTTGCTTCCTTCCTCCTATTTTTTCTGACCTCTCGCCGTTGGCTCTAAGACTCTGAGCACTTTGTCACTGCTGATCAGTGCCCCCAGGTTCACATTCTTCCATTTGATTGCCAGGAATCTCAGGGCTTGATCTATGGTACTGACTGCAGGTCTAAACCCTGCCTGTAGCTCGGACATGGCTTCAGACTCTGAAATCAAGGTGGGACAAGAGTTGCTTTGCATAGATTTTTTGGCAGTTGTCAAGTAGACATACTGGGCGATAATTGGCAGGATTATTGGGACTACCTTTGTTTAAGATTGGGAACTATCTCGGCCCCTTTCCAGGAAGGTGGAGCAGAAGCACCTGCTGCAACTGCATTACAGATTAGGTTTAGGTAAGGGGCCCATATGTCGGGTCTTGTTTTATATAGGTCACCTGGGATCTTATCAGGACCAGGGGCCTTTCCCCAATTCATTGAGATTATTGCAGCTCTGGTTTCAGCTAGACTGAATTTAATCGGGGTGGCCCCATAGCTTGTGCTGTTGTCAAGGGTCCTTAATGCAGCTTCGGGTGGCACTTCATATAGTCGACCAAAGTGCTCAGCACACACTGCAGAGAGGATTGAGGTACCGGGCGCGGAAGAGGAATCTCTTCTGTCGTCTGCTATCAATTTCCAAAACCTAGAAGTATCGTTTGTTTTAGCAGTCTCCACGATAGCTACCCATCTGGCCTCCTCCCAGCTCCTGCGCGCCCTATAGCATTCCTGTTCATAGTCCTTCCTTGCTTTTTTTATGAGCTCTACATGGCCTTCTTTCAGTGTTCTCAATAGATTATGCTGGGCTTCCCTGCATGTGTTACTAAACCACCTTGCACAGCACTTCTTCCGAGGTTTACTAGTGATCTCTTTTGTAAAAAGGTGCTTTAAAGAATTGAACAGTTCAGTATGAGCTGCTAATAGCCCGTCACCATCCTCTAAGTGTGAAAGCATAAACAGACTCCCATTTGACATTACGTCTGTTATTTGTCAGGGTGAGCTGTTGTGCATATGTCTTAGAGTGGGGAGCTTCAAGCGAAGGCAACAAACCTCTAATCGATAAAATCAGTGGGTCATGGTCACTCTCATTGTGTTCTTGTACCCTCATGTCAGACCTGTGGCCCCACAGTCGGATGTCAAGTAGAATATACTAAATCTGGCTCCTGTGAGCTCCACGCCTAAAAGTGGGGTGCAAGTTAGTATCTGAACGGGAGCGACCGTTGCAAGCTCGGAGACAGTGTGATATCAGCAACTTGATGCGCTATTCTATTCAGTCTGGGTCTTTTATTTGACACTAACTGGGGGATACCCCAATAGGCATCCTCTTCTTTGTATAGCTCTTGGGCCAGAGGGTAAGGCTTGAATGTAACATTAAGGTCCCCTGCAATTAAGATGAAATGGGATGAAATGTTGCTATGGAGAAAGCTATCCAATATGGTCAGGGCATCAGAATCATAGTGACTGCCCACACTCCTATTGTAGATATTAATTATTAGTAGAGGTCTCTCCTTGACAGTCGATACTAGTAAGGCCTGTAATTCAGGGCAGCCCATATCTACGACTTCAACTTTACACATGAGAGAACTGCTTAGCCATGTAAGTAGCCCTCCTGATGGTCTCCCAGAAGACACCTTGCATGCTGCAACCCAGTAACTTTTAACCCCTTCGCTGCCAGGCCTTTTCCCCCTCCTGTGCCAGGCCTTTTTTTGCCTATTTGGGGCAGTTCGCGCTTAGGCCCGCATAACTTTTTGTCCACATAAGCTAACCAAGCCAAATTTGCGTCCTTTTTTTCCAACATCCTAGGGATTCTGGAGGTACCCAGACTTTGTGGGTTCCCCTGAAAGAGGCCAAGAAATTGGCCAAAATACAGGGAAAATTTCGTTTTTTTAAAAAAAAATTGAAAAAGTGGCTGCAGAAGAAGGCTTGTGGTTTTTCCCCTGAAAATGGCATCAACAAAGGGTTTGCGGTGCTAAACTCAGCAGCTTCCCAGCTTTCAGGAACAGGCAGACTTGAATCAGAAAACCCAATTTTTCAACACAATTTTGGCATTTTTCTGGGACATACCCCATTTTTGCAATTTTTTGTGCTTTCAGCCTCCTTCCAGTCAGTGACAGAAATGGGCATGAAACCAATGCTGGGTCCCAGAAACCTAAACATTTCTGAAACGTAGACAAAATTCTGAATTCAGCAAGGGGTCATTTGTGTAGATCCTACAAGGGTTTCCTACAGAAAATAACAACTGAAAAAGAAAAATATTGAAATTTAGGTGAAAAAAACATGAATGTTTCTCTACGTTTTACTCTGTAACTTTTCCCTGCAATGTCAGATTATCGAAAGCAATATACCGTTACGTCTGCTGGACTCCTCTGGTTGCGGGGATATATAGGGCTTGTAGGTTCATCAAGAACCCGAGGAACCCAGAGCCAATAAATGAGCTGCACCCTGACGTGCGTTTTCATTCTATACCGGGTATACAGCAATTCATTTGCTGAAATATAAAGAGTAAAAAATTGCTATCAAGAAAACCTTTGTATTTCCAAAAAGGGCACAAGATAAGGTGTTGAGGAGCAGTGGTTATTTGCACATCTCTGAATTCCGGGGTGACCATACTAGCATGTGAATTACAGGGCTTTTCTCAAATAGATGTCTTTTTTACACACTCTCCTATATTTGGAAGGAAAAATGTAGAGAAAGACAAGGGGCAATAACACTTGTTTTGCTAATCTATGTTCCCCCAAGTCTCCCGATAAAAATTATACCTCACTTGTGTGGGTAGGCCTAGCGCCCGCGACAGGAAACGCCCCAAAGCGCAACGTGGACACATCCAAATTTTTGGAAGAAAACAGAGGTGTTTTTTGCAAAGTGCCTACTTGTAGATTTTGACCTCTAGCTCAGCCGGCACCTAGGGAAACCTACCAAACCTGTGCATTTCTGAAAACTAGAGACCTAGGGGAATCCAAGGAGGGGTGACTTGTGGGGATCGGACCAGGTTCTGTTACCCAGAATCCTTTGCAAACCTCAAAATTTGGCTAAAAAAACACATGTTCCTCACATTTCGGTGACAGAAAGTTCTGGAATCTGAGAGGAGCCACAAATTTCCTTCCACCCAGCGTTCCCCCAAGTCTCCCGATAAAAATGATACCTCACTTGTGTGGGTAGGCCTAGCGCCCGCGACAGGAAATGGCCCAAAACACAACCTGGACACATCACATTTTTTCATAGAAAACAGGGCCTACCTGTGGATTTTGGCCTCTAGCTCAGCAACGTGGACACATCCAAATTTTTGGAAGAAAACAGAGGTGTTTTTTGCGAAGTGCCTACCTGTAGATTTTGGCCTCTAGCTCAGCCGGCACCTAGGGAAACCTACCAAACCTGTGCATTTCTGAAAATTAGAGACCTAGGGGAATCCAAGGAGGGGTGACTTGCGGGGCTCGGACCAGGTTCTGTTACCCCGAATCCTTTGCAAACCTCAAAATTTGGCTAAAAAAACACATGTTCCTCACATTTCTGTGGCAGAAAGTTCTGGAATCTGAGAGGAGCCAAAAAATTCCTTTCACCCAGCGTTCCCCCAAGTCTCCCGATAAAAATGATACCTCACTTGTGTGGGTAGGCCTAGCGCCCGCGACAGGAAACGCCCCAAAGCGCAACGTGGACACATCCAAATTTTTGGAAGAAAACAGAGGTGTTATTTGCGAAGTGCCTACCTGTAGATTTTGGCCTCTAGCTCAGCCGGCACCTAGGGAAACCTACCAAACCTGTGCATTTCTGAAAATTAGAGACCTAGGGGAATCCAAGGAGGGGTGACTTGCGGGGCTCGGACCAGGTTCTGTTACCCCGAATCCTTTGCAAACCTCAAAATTTGGCTAAAAAACACATGTTCCTCACATTTCTGTGGCAGAAAGTTCTGGAATCTGAGAGGAGCCAAACATTTCCTTTCACCCAGCGTTCCCCCAAGTCTCCCGATAAAAATGATACCTCACTTGTGTGGGTAGGCCTAGCGCCCGCGACAGGAAACGCCCCAAAGCGCAACGTGGACACATCCAAATTTTTGGAAGACAACAGAGGTGTTTTTTGCGAAGTGCCTACCTGTAGATTTTGGCCTCTAGCTCAGCCGGCACCTAGGGAAACCTACCAAACCTGTGCATTTCTGAAAACTAGAGACCTAGGGGAATCCAAAGAGGGGTGACTTGCGGGGCTCGGACCAGGTTCTGTTACCCAGAATCCTTTGCAAACCTCAAAATTTGGCTAAAAAAAAACATGTTCCTCACATTTCTGTGGCAGAAAGATCTGGAATCTGAGAGGAGCCAAATATTTCCTTTCACCCAGCATTCCCCCAAGTCTCCCGATAAAAATGATACCTCACTTGTGTGGGTAGGCCTAGCGCCCGCGACAGGAAACGCCCCAAAGCGCAACGTGGACACATCCAAATTTTTGGAAGACAACAGAGGTGATTTTTGCGAAGTGCCTACCTGTAGATTTTGGCCTCTAGCTCAGCCGGCACCTAAGGAAACCTACCAAACCTGTGCATTTCTGAAAACTAGAGACCTAGGGGAATCCAAGGAGGGGTGACTTGCGGGGCTCGGACCAGGTTCTGTTACCCAGAATCCTTTGCAAACCTCAAAATTTGGCTAAAAAAACACATGTTCCTCACATTTCTGTGGCAGAAAGATCTGGAATCTGAGAGGAGCCAAATATTTCCTTTCACCCAGCTTTCCCCCAAGTCTCCCGATAAAAATGATACCTCACTTGTGTGGGTAGGCCTAGCGCCCGCGACAGGAAACGCCCGAAAGCGCAACGTGGACACATCCAAATTTTTGGAAGACAACAGAGGTGATTTTTGCGAAGTGCCTACCTGTAGATTTTGGCCTCTAGCTCAGCCGGCACCTAGGGAAACCTACCAAACCTGTGCATTTCTGAAAACTAGAGACCTAGGGGAATCCAAGGAGGGGTGACTTGCGGGGCTCGGACCAGGTTCTGTTACCCAGAATCCTTTGCAAACCTCAAAATTTGGCTAAAAAAACACATGTTCCTCACATTTCTGTGTCAGAAAGTTCTGGAATCTGAGAGGAGCCAAAAATTTCCTTCCACCCAGCGTTGCCCCAAGTCTCCCGATAAAAATGATACCTCACTTGTGTGGGTAGGCCTAGCGCCCGCGACAGGAAACACCCCAAAGCGCAACGTGGACACATCCAAATTTTTGGAAGACAACAGAGGTGATTTTTGCGAAGTGCCTACCTGTAGATTTTGGCCTCTAGCTCAGCCGGCACCTAGGGAAACCTACCAAACCTGTGCATTTCTGAAAACTAGAGACCTAGGGGAATCCAAGGAGGGGTGACTTGCGGGGCTCGGACCAGGTTCTGTTACCCAGAATCCTTTGCAAACCTCAAAATTTGGCTAAAAAAACACATGTTCCTCACATTTCTGTGTCAGAAAGTTCTGGAATCTGAGAGGAGCCAAAAATTTCCTTCCACCCAGCGTTGCCCCAAGTCTCCCGATAAAAATGATACCTCACTTGTGTGGGTAGGCCTAGCGCCCGCGACAGGAAACGCCCCAAAGCGCAACGTGGACACATCCACATTTTTGGAAGAAAACAGAGGTGTTTTTTGCGAAGTGCCTACCTGTAGATTTTGGCCTCTAGCTCAGCCGGCACCTAGGGAAACCTACCAAACCTGTGCATTTCTGAAAACTAGAGACCTAGGGGAATCCAAGGAGGGGTGACTTGCGGGGCTCGGACCAGGTTCTGTTACCCAGAATCCTTTGCAAACCTCAAAATTTGGCTAAAAAAACACATGTTCCTCACATTTCTGTGGCAGAAAGTTCGGGAATCTGAGAGGAGCCACAAATTTCCTTCCACCCAGCGTTCCCCCAAGTCTCCCGATAAAAATGATACCTCACTTGTGTGGGTAGGCCTAGCGCCCGCTACAGGAAACGCCCCAAAGCGCAACGCGGACACATCCACATTTTTGGAAGAAAACAGAGGTGTTTTTTGCGAAGTGCCTACCTGTAGATTTTGGCCTCTAGCTCAGCCGGCACCTAGGGAAACCTACCAAACCTGTGCATTTTTGAAAACTAGAGACCTCGGGGAATCCACGATGGGGTGACTTGTGGGGCTCTGACTAGGTTCTGTTACCCAGAATCCTTTGCAAACCTCAAAATTTGGCTAAAAAACATATTTTCCTCACATTTCGGTGACAGAAAGTTCTGGAATCTAAGAGGAGCCACAAATTTCCTTCCACCCAGCGTTCCCCCAAGTCTCCCGATAAAAATGGTACCTCACTTGTGTGGTTAGGCCCAGCGCCCGCGACAGGATATGCCCCAAAACACAACGTGGACACATCACAGAAAACAGAGCTGTTTTTTGCAAAGTGCCTACTTGTAGATTTTGGCCTCTAGCTAAGCCGGCACCTAGGGAAACCTACCAAACCTGTGCATTTTTGAAAACTAGAGACCTAGGGGAATCCAAGGAGGGGTGACTTGTGGGGATCGGACCAGGTTCTGTTACCCAGAATCCTTTGCAAACCTCAAAATTTGGCTAAAAAAATACATGTTCCTCACATTTCGGTGACAGAAAGTTCTGGAATCTGAGAGGAGCCACAAATTTCCTTCCACCCAGCGTTCCCCCAAGTCTCCCGATAAAAATGATACCTCACTTGTGTGGGTAGGCCTAGCGCCCGCGACAGGAAATGGCCCAAAACACAACCTGGACACATCACATTTTTTCATAGAAAACAGGGCCTACCTGTGGATTTTGGCCTCTAGCTCAGCCGGCACCTAAGGAAACCTAGCAAACCAGCGCATTTTTGAAAACTAGAAACCCAGGGGAATCCAAGATGGGGTGAATTGTGGGGCTCTGACCAGGTTCTGTTACCCAGAATCCTTTGCAAACCTCAAAATTTGGCTAAAAAAACACATGTTCCTCACATTTCTGTGGCAGAAAGATCTGGAATCTGAGAGGAGCCAAATATTTCCTTTCACCCAGCGTTCCCCCAAGTCTCCCGATAAAAATGGTACCTCACTTGTGTGGTTAGGCCCAGCGCCCGCGACAGGATATGCCCCAAAACACAACGTGGACACATCACAGAAAACAGAGCTGTTTTTTGCAAAGTGCCTACTTGTAGATTTTGGCCTCTAGCTCAGCCGGCACCTAGGGAAACCTACCAAACCTGTGCATTTTTGAAAACTAGAGACCTAGGGGAATCCAAGGAGGGGTGACTTGTGGGGATCGGACCAGGTTCTGTTACCCAGAATCCTTTGCAAACCTCAAAATTTGGCTAAAAAAACACATGTTCCTCACATTTCGGTGACAGAAAGTTCTGGAATCTGAGAGGAGCCACAAATTTCCTTCCACCCAGCGTTCCCCCAAGTCTCCCGATAAAAATTATACCTCACTTGTGTGGGTAGGCCTAGCGCCCGCGACAGGAAATGGCCCAAAACACAACCTGGACACATCACATTTTTTCATAGAAAACAGGGCCTACCTGTGGATTTTGGCCTCTAGCTCAGCCGGCACCTGGGGAAACCTAGCAAACCAGCGCATTTTTGAAAACTAGAAACCCAGGGGAATCCAAGATGGGGTGAATTGTGGGGCTCTGACCAGGTTCTGTTACCCAGAATCCTTTGCAAACCTCAAAATTTGGCTAAAAAAACACATGTTCCTCACATTTCTGTGGCAGAAAGATCTGGAATCTGAGAGGAGCCAAATATTTCCTTTCACCCAGCGTTCCCCCAAGTCTCCCGATAAAAATGATACCTCACTTGTGTGGGTAGGCCTAGCGCCCGCGACAGGAAACGCCCGAAAGCGCAACGTGGACACATCCAAATTTTTGGAAGACAACAGAGGTGATTTTTGCGAAGTGCCTACCTGTAGATTTTGGCCTCTAGCTCAGCCGGCACCTAGGGAAACCTACCAAACCTGTGCATTTCTGAAAACTAGAGACCTAGGGGAATCCAAGGAGGGGTGACTTGCGGGGCTCGGACCAGGTTCTGTTACCCAGAATCCTTTGCAAACCTCAAAATTTGGCTAAAAAAACACATGTTCCTCACATTTCTGTGTCAGAAAGTTCTGGAATCTGAGAGGAGCCAAAAATTTCCTTCCACCCAGCGTTGCCCCAAGTCTCCCGATAAAAATGATACCTCACTTGTGTGGGTAGGCCTAGCGTCCGCTACAGGAAACGCCCCAAAGCGCAACGTGGGCACATCCACATTTTTGGAAAAAAACAGAGGTGTTTTTTGCGAAGTGCCTACCTGTAGATTTTGGCCTCTAGCTCAGCCGGCACCTAGGGAAACCTACCAAACCTGTGCATTTCTGAAAACTAGAGACCTAGGGGAATCCAAGGAGGGGTGACTTGCGGGGCTCGGACCAGGTTCTGTTACCCAGAATCCTTTGCAAACCTCAAAATTTGGCTAAAAAACATGTTTTCCTCACATTTCTGTGGCAGAAAGTTCGGGAATCTGAGAGGAGCCACAAATTTCCTTCCACCCAGCGTTCCCCCAAGTCTCCCGATAAAAATGATACCTCACTTGTGTGGGTAGGCCTAGCGCCCGCTACAGGAAACGCCCCAAAGCGCAACGCGGACACATCCACATTTTTGGAAGAAAACAGAGGTGTTTTTTGCGAAGTGCCTACCTGTAGATTTTGGCCTCTAGCTCAGCCGGCACCTAGGGAAACCTACCAAACCTGTGCATTTTTGAAAACTAGAGACCTAGGGGAATCCAAGGAGGGGTGACTTGCGGGGCTCGGACCAGGTTCTGTTACCCAGAATCCTTTGCAAACCTCAAAATTTGGCTAAAAAACATGTTTTCCTCACATTTCTGTGGCAGAAAGTTCGGGAATCTGAGAGGAGCCACAAATTTCCTTCCACCCAGCGTTCCCCCAAGTCTCCCGATAAAAATGATACCTCACTTGTGTGGGTAGGCCTAGCGCCCGCTACAGGAAACGCCCCAAAGCGCAACGCGGACACATCCACATTTTTGGAAGAAAACAGAGGTGTTTTTTGCGAAGTGCCTACCTGTAGATTTTGGCCTCTAGCTCAGCCGGCACCTAGGGAAACCTACCAAACCTGTGCATTTTTGAAAACTAGAGACCTAGGGGAATCCACGATGGGGTGACTTGTGGGGCTCTGACTAGGTTCTGTTACCCAGAATCCTTTGCAAACCTCAAAATTTGGCTAAAAAACATATTTTCCTCACATTTCGGTGACAGAAAGTTCTGGAATCTAAGAGGAGCCACAAATTTCCTTCCACCCAGCGTTCCCCCAAGTCTCCCGATAAAAATGGTACCTCACTTGTGTGGTTAGGCCCAGCGCCCGCGACAGGATATGCCCCAAAACACAACGTGGACACATCACAGAAAACAGAGCTGTTTTTTGCAAAGTGCCTACTTGTAGATTTTGGCCTCTAGCTCAGCCGGCACCTAGGGAAACCTACCAAACCTGTGCATTTTTGAAAACTAGAGACCTAGGGGAATCCAAGGAGGGGTGACTTGTGGGGATCGGACCAGGTTCTGTTACCCAGAATCCTTTGCAAACCTCAAAATTTGGCTAAAAAAACACATGTTCCTCACATTTCGGTGACAGAAAGTTCTGGAATCTGAGAGGAGCCACAAATTTCCTTCCACCCAGCGTTCCCCCAAGTCTCCCGATAAAAATGATACCTCACTTGTGTGGGTAGGCCTAGCGCCCGCGACAGGAAATGGCCACAAACACAACCTGGACACATCACATTTTTTCATAGAAAACAGGGCCTACCTGTGGATTTTGGCCTCTAGCTCAGCCGGCACCTGGGGAAACCTAGCAAACCAGCGCATTTTTGAAAACTAGAAACCCAGGGGAATCCAAGATGGGGTGAATTGTGGGGCTCTGACCAGGTTCTGTTACCCAGAATCCTTTGCAAACCTCAAAATTTGGCTAAAAAACATGTTTTCCTCACATTTCAGTGACAGAAAGTTCTGGAATCTGAGAGGAGCCACAAATTTCCTTCCACCTAGCGTTCCCCCAAGTCTTCCGATAAAAATGATACCTCACTGGTGTGGGTAGGCCTAGCGCCCGCGACAGGAAATGGCCCAAAACACAACGTGGACACATCACATTTTTTCATAGAAAACAGTGCCTACCTGTGGATTTTGGCCTCTAGCTCAGCCGGGCCCAGGGGGGGCAGAAATGGCCTAAAATAAATTTGTCCCCCACCCCCCAACCCCCCTGCCCCCCCGGGAGCGACCCTTGCCTATGGGGTCGCCCCCCCTTGCGTGACATTGGTGCCAAAAAAAAAATCCCCAGTGCCTAGTGGTTTCTGCCCCCCTTGGGGGCAGATTGACCTACAATCGGCCAATCTGCCCCCAAGGGGGGCAGAAATGGTCTAAATACAATTTGCCCCGCAGGGGAGCGACCCTTGCCTAATGGGTCGCTCCCCATGTCTACAAAAACAAACAAACAAAAAAAAAACCACAAAAAAAACAATTTGCCCTGGCGCCTAGAGGTTTCTGCCCCCCCCCCGGGGGCAGATCGGCCTAATACCAATAGGCCGATCTGCCCCCAGGGGGGGCAGAAATGGCCTAAAATAAATTTGCCCCCCCAACCCCCCGGGGAGCGACCCTTGCCTGCAAGGTCGCTCCCCTTGAGTGACGGCGCAAAAAAAAGATCCCTGGTGCCTAGTGGTTTCTGCCCCCCATGGGGGCAGATTGACCTACAATCGGCCAATCTGCCTCCAAGGGGGGCAGAAATGGTCTAAATACAATTTGCCCCCCAGGGGAGCGACCCTTGCCTAATGCGTCGCTCCCCATCTCTAAAAAAACAAACAAACAAAAAAAAAACCACACAAAAAAAAAATTGCCCTGGCGCCTAAAGGTTTCTGCCCCCCCCGGGGGCAGATCGGCCTAATACCAATAGGCCGATCTGCCCCCAGGGGGGCAGAAATGGCCTAAAATAAATTTGCCCCCCCACCCCGCCCGGGGAGCGACCCTTGCCTGCAAGGTCGCTCCCCTTGCGTGACTGCGCAAAAAAAAGATCCCTGGTGCCTAGTGGTTTCTGCCCCCCTTGGGGGCAGATTGACCTACAATCGGCCAATCTGCCCCCAAGGGGGGCAGAAATGGTCTAAATACAATTTGCCCCCCAGGGGAGCGACCCTTGCCTAAGGGGACGCTCCCCATCTGTAAAACACAACAACAAAAATCCCTGGTGCCTAGTGGTTTCTGCCCCCCGTGGGGGCAGATCGGCCTAATAAAAATAGGCTGATCTGCCCCCATGGGGGGCAGAAATGGCCTAAAATAAATTTTCCCCCCAAGGGAACGACCCTTGCCTAAGGGGTCGCTCCCCTTACGTGAAAAACAAACAAACAAAAAAAACTCCCTGGTGTCTAGTGGTTTCTGCCCCCCTTGGGGGCAGATTGGCCTCATAAAAATAAGCCAATCTGCCCCCAAAGGGGGCAGAAATGGCCTAAATATAATTTCCCCCTATGGGAGCGACCTTTGCCTAAGGGGTCGCATCCCACACCTAAAAAACAAAAGAAAACAAATAAAAAAACAAAAAAAAATAAAGTATCCCTGGTGTCTAGAGGTTTCTGCCCCCACTGGGGGCAGATCGGCCTAATAATAGGCCGATCTGCCCCCAGGGGGGGCAGAAAAGGCCTTAAAAAAAAATGACCCCCTGGGAGCGACCCTTGCCCAAGGGGTCGCTCCCTTCTGTCAATTTCATATAAAAAAAAAAAAATCCCTGGTGTCTAGTGGGGTTTCAAAAGCCGGATTGCAAGCAATCCGGCTTTTGAAACCCTCGGAGAGACTTCAAAGGGAAGGAAATACATTTCCTTCCCTTTGAAGCCCCTCCGGGCCTCCCCCACGTGATCGAAAGAGAAATACTGAGCATTTCTCTTTCGATCGCGCTGGAAGCTCTGCTTCCAGCGCGATGGGGGCGGTTGTGTGATTGTCAGCGCGCGCTCGCGCGCTGACGTCACAGGGGGGGTGGGGGGGGTTGGTGGTTGAAGGGGAAGGGATTCCCCTGTCAGCCCTGACCTAGGGGGGTGGGGGGGCGGCCCTCGGGAGGAGCGCTAGCGCTTCTCCCGAGGGCAGCATTCAGGACGTAATGGTTACGTCCATGGCGCCACACGGGCGCTGCCATGGACGTAACCATTACGTCCGTGGCGGGGAAGGGGTTAAAGCCTAGTCTATATTTGGGCCCCAGCGCCCATGTTTCTTGGAATAGACAAATCTGATGTTCATCAATAAATTGACCCCATCCTGGGATTTGCATTTTGTTCTCCAGTCCTGCTATGTTCCAGCTAAGAACCGTGTCAAAAACATTTGTTTCAGCATGCCCAACCTCTCTCGGTGATTGCTCACTGAGAGAGGAGATGCAGCTAAAAGCCTTGTTGTCCCCCACGATCGTACAGTGGCCCTTTTCTTTCTTATCCCGTAGTTTGTTCGCCCTGCTGGGTGCAGAACCAGCCATATTCATGCCTAGTAAATTAACAGCCAAGGTAAACCCAGGACTGCAAGGAGCACTTATCACGCGGGATCCCCCCTCCTCACTGGCTACGCATGTGGTATTCTCGCTAATTCCCAGATTGCAGGGATCTGTCAGAGTACGTGGTATAGATGGAGTAAGACCACTAGGAATTGGGTAGACAGTATGCTCAGTCTCATGGCAACTCATACCTACTCCCCGTAGTCCATTGTTAAGTCAATCTATCTCAGAGAGAGAAGCTGAGGAAGGTCTAAGGCCTAATTCAGGGTCAGACTGTAGCTGGATGCCAGGGGAGACTCTGCGCCGTCAGCAGCTTACTATTCGCGACTGTCGCTGCTGGAGGGTAAAACACTTGCAGTCCACACAGAGAGACTTCCCCTGCTAAAGGATAGGGTCTGTTAGCATTTAAAAAGAGCTGCTGGATGAGAGCAGGTGAATTAAAATTGATAACAGTACAGTCCCCTGTGCCAATCTTCTCCAGCGATTCCACCCATCACACTCTACTCACCATCAGTATTAAGGGTATCATATGGAATGCAAACCTAACATTTGCATGTAACCAGTGTATAACATTGTTTTTCAGTTCGGTGAAAGATTCCGGGGTGTTGATCATAAGTTCAGGGATATTGGTGATGACAAGATCGTATGGGCATGACTCTGGTGAAAGATGTAGCGCTCTTGATCCAGTCCTGCCATTGATTTGCACCGTCTTCGGGGGGCCTGCTGGAGGATGCTCATAAATGGGATTAGCTGCACTACCATTGGTTGCAGTGTTGTTAGAAGAAGCAGAGCTTCCAATTCCTTTTAAAAGAGGGGCAGGAACCTTAAAATACTTATTCTTTGGGATGTTAACTGCTCTATCAGATAAGTCCCCCTCGTAGTTGTTAGAAAGGAGGAGACCCTTGCTCATTAGAGCAGGGGATCTACCGCCATTAGCGTGAGGTTGACTCAAATGGGATGGGTGAGAATAAGATTGAATTTCTGCAGGTGGAGGGGATACCGGCAACTGAATCTTGGTGAGTCCTTCCAGTTTCTCCTCAATCACTTGAAGACGGGCTGCTATAGGGAGAAGCAGATTGGTGAACTCTTCTTTTATAAATTCCATTATATAATCAATTGCTGGTCATCCATTAACACATTCTTGGGGGGTTATAATATCATCATTACCAGAAGCCAGACCCGGATTGGGGGAGCTCGAGATCCGGGTACTTTTGTTTTTTAAGATAGACTCCCTCCGTTTCCTTTTCCCTTTGCTATTGGAATCGGCAATGGTTAGGGACCCTCCTTTAGAAGGGCCCTGAATTGTCGGGGTTGGTGCAGAAAGAGCAGTAAGTTCGTTCGGGATTTCAACCAGGTGCTCCTGAGGGTTTCTAGAAGATATAGTGGGAGGGGTGGTCAATACGGGCTGATAATCTACTGGCAAAGGGGGCTGCATGACTTGACAGCTGTAGGCTGGGCTATGGGCTGAGGATGTGGGGGCAGATAAGCAGTGCTGTACCATTTCTATCTCTTTTTCAAGTGCCCCGATGGCCTTTTGAAGAAATCCATCTAGGGTCTTATTGTTCCTGTGCTTTTCTTAAGCTCCCGCCCCCCTCTATCTGCCCATCTTTTCCTCTTGTTTCAGGCCTCCACACTTAAACACTTGATAAAGAATGCAATTGTCCCTTCTGGGACCACCGACTGTTGCTCTGCTAGAAACCCCTCACCTGGGATAAACTTGGCGCTCCTCAGATCCTACTGTTGTCGGGCAAAATTGGCGGAGCGAGCACAGAGAGAAAAATAAAGAGGTGTTGCCTGGCCCGGCCTCCTCCGGTCACAGGACGGGCCCGCCCTTGGCCCGGTCACGGCCCGGGCGCCTCCCGCGGAAGCGGGCGTGCGTTAGATTTGAAAGAGAGCTGCTACCTGCCCCTGGCGCCAGACACCAATCAGCGCGTCCCGCAGCAGCTGGCGCGCACACCGATCCAAGGGGGCTTGGCTCCTGCCCCAGCTGACTCCCAGACAGCGCGTCACGCGGAAGCGGGCGTGCATCAGATTTGAAAGGGGGCTGCTTCCCGCCCCTGGCGCCAGACACCAATCAGCGCGATCCGTGGCAGCGGGCGCGCACACCGATCCCAGGGGGCTTGGCTCCTGCCCCAGCTGACTCTCAGACAGCACGTGTATTGTGTATGTCTGATTTTTGTCGTTTTGGTCTTGTTTTGTTTAGATAAATATTTCCTATGTTTCTAAACTGGTGTTGTGTCATTTTGTAGTGTTTTCATTAAGTTACTGTATGTGTTGGTACAAATACTTTACACCTAGCACTCTGAAGTTAAGACTACTGCTCTGCCAAGCTACCAAGGGGGTAAGCAGGGGTTAGCTGAGGGTGATTCTCTTTTACCCTGACTAGAGTGAGGATCCTTGCTGGAACAGGGGGTAACCTGACTGTCAACTAAAGACCACATTTCTAACAGTTACGTTCTGACAACTGCTAAGGTAGCAGGATATTACTGACATGTTGTGTTTGGTCTAATAATTGCGTTGAGTATAATACAGTATATTTTCATATAACTTGCTGTTGTGTTTCCTTTGTGGTGGGGATAGTGCAGCACGTGTGTTGTGTGTGTTGTGCAAATGGTTTACACATTGCCTCTGGGATAGGCCTGACTTCTCGTGCCAAGCTACCAAGGGGGTGAACAGGGGTTATCTTGGACGTGTAGCTCCCATGTCCTGACTAGAGTGGGTGGGTTCTGCCTGGCTTAGTTGCATTGCCTAGCCAACCAGAAACCACATTTCTTACAGTTGGCCATTCAACAAAGGAAATTCCCAGCATGTAGGTTTCAGCTGGAGTAACAAAATAAACTCTGATCAGAGCAATAACTTTGTAACCCAACAGAGGCCAATTTCAAACAACACACGCAAGCCAAAAATAATCTCAACTCAATGTTCTAATTACTAGCAGATAAAGCCCTTGGGTAAATAGAACAGTGCCATTATCAATTCAACAATTAGGCAGGGTGGTTGTTAGCCCTGACAGAGTGAGAGCCATTAGAGGTGTGGCCATGTGTCTGCATTAGAGTGGGCAGACACATGGGCAGTTTTTACAAACGTCACACAAAATATGGCAATAAGTAAAAGTTAAAACATATCAGTGATCACTGCGCCGTGAGAGAAAACTCCCATGGCGGAGGGGGTCATTGTTTTTTTTTTAATTTTTAATTATGTTTTTAAAAATACCAGAACATTAAAAAAATATGCTGTGTGGTGTCATGTTGACAGAGCCACATGGCAAACTTTGAATGCATTTACAGAGACTACCTGTTCAAGCTAGAGTTGTCTGCTCACATGAGGACATCTTTAAATTTGGCATGTGGCGTACCATTATAATTGGGAGTAGATTCCTTCGCCATGGTGACCTTTCTATCACTGTCTCCTAAACTGTAAAACCTTGACTGAGGATCTTTGGAGCTGAAATTCATCATAGGGAGAAACCAATAAGCACCTTTTCGTCTTTTTACATGAGTTAGAATGTTTTTCCCGACCTTTGGTGTTTGGGAATCATTACAGATATATAAATGTGTATATGATAAAATTTGTATACAAAAAAAATGTCATGAATTAATATCCAAATCATTAAAAACAAATAAATAACTACGACAATCATCCAATAAGCACATTACCAAGTGTAAAAGATTAACATATTTTCAAAATTACAAATTACATCATATAAGATATTTAGATAATGATCTAACAAATTGGAACGTTTAAAATATTTGTACAAACTGCCAAGAAATGGACATACAATAAAAAAATTATGATGATCTTATCCTCTATATTTCGGCCCATGATATTCTTAACACCACAACTCCATAGTTGTGTCTCATGTTATTTTTTACAAGACATTTGTTCTGAAAGACTGCAGCATATACATGTGGCAAATATGGTAATTCTATCATAGACTTTGTAGCTAAAATTATTCATTACACCATTTTCACATACACACCCAACAACCTGCTATAATGGGCGTAAAATTAAAAAACCTTAACATTTATTAGACATCTGAAAAACAGAACAACACAAAAAAATTAAACATAAATGAACATGAAAAGTAACAACTTAAAACACAAAAGCTAATAAAACTCAACTAAATATTTAAATAACAATATAATTTACAACTACATTTAAAAACCAACATAAAAGACCAATTGACCCAAGATAGTCTAAACACCACAACTCAATATTTGTGTCTCATGTTAATTTTGCCAAGAAATTTTTCGGAATACCTGCAGCATATATATTTTGCAAATGTGATAAACGTATTACACCTACTGGAACTAAACTCATCCACTATTATAACTATAACTTTTTCTCTAACCCACATCCAACTAGATACCCGAGCCCTGGACTTAACCTTAATGCAGCATAGAATCCCTTTCCCATAACTTCCTGTAAACCTAAACCCAACCTTATTACATTTTACTTTGATATTTTGCATTTCAATTTTCAATGTTTTAATATGCATACTCCTATTTTTATTTGGGAACTAGAGTTATTTAATTTTATTTTTTAATTGATTATTTTGAAAAATCTAATTAAATGAGTCATTTTCAATTCAACACGTGTCATTGTGTTTTATGAGACTCTTAACAAAAGAAGAGGTTTCCCAGGCATCTGAAACTGAAAATGAGCATCTGATAGACAGACCATTCCATATGAGGTTGATGGACAGACCACTCCATGCCAGATTGCATATGGCTGTGTGGAAAGAAATTGTCTATGTGAGGCAGAAATAAAAACACCTACTTAAAAATAAGCCAATAGGATGGCTGATGACACCATTATTAAATGTATTTAAAATGAAAAGCTCATATTTTGGATTAATGGTTTATTAGCAGAAAACGTCTGGAGAAAAGGTCTTAATTATGAAGTGACTGGTACAGCTAAGTGCAACCCAGACATGCAAATACCTTTTATTGGAAGGGTGGAGCCACTTTTATGTATCTCAAAATGTATTTTACATTAGCAAAAAAAATTAAACACATATTCTTGAGATTAAATCTGTCAAAGTAAGGAGTGAGTGTAGTATGGAATGGGTGTTTTAAACATTAGGATGTTCATGTCCCCACAGAGATAGGGTGTGAAGATGATTGCTTTGAATTCTACAATGAAACAGTGTGCCAAGGCAATGCTTGAAAAGCCCACAGAGAGTGTGAAGATAATGATGTTCACTTCCAAACAGAGATTGTGTGTAATTATAAAAATGTTGAAGTTTCAACATAGGTGGTATGGGAAGGTAATCATTTTCAAGTCCTCCCAAAGATAGATTTTCTAAGTTCCCGCAACAATAGTGTATATAGATGTTCAAGTCCCCACTGAGAAAGCATGCAAAGATATATCTTTTTCCCACTGAAATAGTGTGCAAAGGCAATGCTTAAATCCCCACTGAGACAGTGTGAAGATAATGATGTTCAAGTCCAAAAAGAAACTGTATATAATTATAGAAATGTGCAAGTCCTCCATGACAGTTTGTTATGAATAATAATACAAAAATGTTACAGTGATATTATCAATGATGTTATAAAAGATGTCATGAGTGCTGTTGTATTGGTGTAATTAGCAGTGCATGTGGAGATGGGAGTTATAGTTACCTTATTCTATTTCCTAACTATAAGGTCCCTGTAATATTTAGTTTTTTCAGTGAATTTATATGTTTTTTAAATGGAAAGTAATTTTTATTTACTATAGGTTAATCCAACCGCTGGTTGGCGGCAGGGCCTAGGCGGTGGCCAGGCCCTCTGTCAAACCCCTATATCCACCCGTTCTTGCGCAGCATGCAGCCTTCGGCCATGCACTGTGGGGTTGGCCACAGGGCCTCACCTGCTGCCAGTCCCTGCGGCTAATCCCTTTAACCACACAACCCTGAGAGATAGAGAAAGAGAGTGAGAGCTTGAGAGAGAGAGAACGATTTAGGGTTTGATGAATGATATACTTAGAATGAGATATGTCTAGACAAATTGAAAAGAAAAATTTTGTTGTCAATTAAAAACAGTGGGATCACCTTTCAGTAAGTAATTTAAATATTTATAGTTGAAATGAAACTAAAGTAGGAAATGACCACAGACTCACCTAGACCAGTACAATTAACCTTTAGTGTGCATGTATGAGACCTTAACACCTAGGCCAGAGGTGACTCCTTATGGTGAAGTGTCCAGACTTAAAACCACAGATTTGGAGGGGGGAAATACTTCAATGTTCCATTCACAGGAATGTTTAACAGTGAAAAATTAGAAAATAAACAGAAACACTGCCAAGGGATACTAGGATTTTAAACTTCAGCCTACTGAGTAACAGCACTAGACATTGACTATAAGCCCAGAAGTGACTCTCTTCTGCATTGTTTCCAAATGTAAATATACCATTTGTACCAAACGCTTTGCTAATCTGATGCGTTAAAGTCATTGTATGGAGAGATCATTGCAGTAGCAATATCTCTCTTGCTCTCTTCCACTCCATTATGGGATAGAAGAGAGACAGAAAGAAAGAGCGAGACAGACAGAGAGACAGAAAGTGAGGGATTGAGAGAGAATGAGAGAAATTAAGAAAAAGACATTGACAGAGAAACTTGAGAGAGAGAGGGAGAGGTTTTCAAGCTTTGATGAATGATATACGTAGAATGAGATATTTTAGGACAAATTAAAAAGAAAAGTGTATTTGTCAGTTAAAATGTATTAGATCGCCTTTCAGTATGAACCTTTAACATTTGAAGTTTGAAAATAAAATAAAGAAGGGAACGGACCACAAACACACATGGAGTAGAACCCTTAACTTTAAGTGTGAAGGTCTGTGACCTTAACCATTACAGTACAGGTGACTCATTACTTTGTGCTTTCCAGACATACCTATGACATTCAACCCATGCATGTCATAGGAAAGAAACTTGAAAGTTCCATCACTAGGAAGGTTTAACAGTCAAAACATTAGTGAATAAACAAATACACTGCCAAGGAATACTAGGATTTGAATATTCAGCCTACTGAGTGACAAGCAAAGGACCTTGACAATTAGGCCAGAAGTGAATCTGCTCTGCTCTGCATTCAAGCTTACTTCTAACATTTGTAACAACCATCTTGCTAGTCTGACTCTGTGAAGTCATTGTATTGAAGGACCATTGCAATGACAATCGTGCTCTCTCCCTCTCTCTTCCATCGCATCATGGGATGGAAGAGAGAGAGAGAGAGAGTGACAGGACTGTGAGGGGAGCCGCAAGGCCACTACGGTCCTAGCAGGTTCCCCACATCCTGGAGAGCCGTCATTCCTTCCACTAGCAGGTAGCTGCTTTAAATAGCAGCTTCCTGCTTGCGTGCACAATGTATTCATCTGTTTCCCTGCATGCATTTTTCTGTGCAGGGAAACAGATGAAAACGTATCTTTCCACAAGTGAGAGCTGTTTGCCAGCTCTCACTTGCAGAAAGTAAAGTGTTTGCTCTGACTTGGCAGGAGCTTTCAGAGCTCCTGCTGAGTCAGAGCACACAGCTATGTCCCAGAGGTGGCCACCCAGGGACATTGTGGGAGCTGGCTCTGGGGTATGGTGGTCCCCAGGGCCATCTATTGCTTCTTGAAGGGGGGCCGTGTTGCCCCCTCCGACATAAAATAGCCCCGGGAGGTGGTTGTCCCCAGGGCCAGGGGTCAACAACAGACCACCTTCATTCTCTGGTTCAGGCCCGAGGAGATGGCAGCCCCCAGAACCGCGAGGGAGGTGCACACCCCCTGCCTTCGATTTGGTTAACATCCCAGGGAGGTTAGGGTACCCAGAGAGAGCTGCAGGGGGACTAGGTATATAGTACTTAGTGGCAGCCGCCACTAGGCAGTTACAGTTAGGACCTAGCAGCCACCGCTAGGCAGTTATAGTTAGGACCTAGTTTCCATAGGAAGGGTGTTTTTTGTTTTGCCTATAACTTTGGAGCAGCTTGATAAATCTTCACAAAAATGTTTTTCAAAACTTATACTTTGCTAAGTTCAGCTTGTGCCTTGAAAGCTTTGTGGTGATCCATCAAGCGGGGCTGAGTTGAAGAGGGTCCCAAAACAAATTTTCTCCATTCATTTTTTCGATAGGACATTTAGACATGCCTACATTCCAATCCACTGAACAGAATTACACCAAATTTGGCATAAAGTTAGATTCTATTCTGCAGATCACGCTTTTTGCCTTTGTGTAAATCCGTTCAGTGCTTTTGTAGTAACTTAAGGCACAAAATATAGATATATAGGGACGTAGATCCTCCGTGGATCCTCCCTGGATCTTACTGTCCCGTGCTGATATCTGATTGGCTGCCAACACTTCAAAGGGGCCAGGGTAGAGTCATCCTGACCCCTTAGTGCTGGTGCTGAGGTCCCTGAACGACCCTGCCAGGGCTAAAAATCATTTTTTTTAAAAATAAATTAGAAAAATCCATGGGTGGATCTGCAGATTTCTCTGAGACTAAAAAAATGTCCCGGGGACATTTTGTGTTAATGTAGGAGGGGGTGCAAGGGGACCCCCCCTAGGGCTTTAATTAGCCCTGGGAACTACCACCTCCCCAGGGAGATTGAACTAATGGGTGCGGGGGACGCACATACCCCGTGCCCCGGCACCACCCCTGGGGCAAAATAATGTTTAAGGTGGGGGGGTCCTACAGCCTCCCCCTCAACCCCAGGGACCATCACCTCGCTGGGGTGAATATACAAATAAGAGCAGGGTGCTGCACTGCCCCCACATCCTGGGGACCCCCACCCCAGGCCAAAAATGATTTAAGTACTTTGGGAAGGTCTAATGGCAGGACCCACTACCCCTCTGGGGCTAATATTTAAAAAAAGAAAGGGGGTCTCTTTGGGATCCCCAAGCCTCTTGGACCACCACCTCCCCTCGTTGGATGCCCCAGGGGACCGCCACTCCCCAGGGCCAGCTCTTGCTATGTCCCAGGGTGTCCCTACCCCCGGGGCATAGCTGTTTGCTTTGGCTGAGCTGCAGCTTTGCAGCTGCAGCCAAGGCACATCAAAAACTTTGGGTTTTGACAGCGGGACCTGTAAAGCTACTGTGCTGCAGCTCAATAGGGTATTTGCACCAGATGTGTAATTTGAGCCCATATGTTACATGGTAACTATACAAAAACAGGGATCAACATTGAGAATGATAATTTCACATAGAACCCGGTGCTGGTGATGGTAGCACTAGACAGTAATATATTCAGTGTACCAGGTAAAACAGTTGATACAGTGTTAGCAAGCATCTTTGCTCTTGAACCTCTAATTATAGCAAAGTTCACCTTGAAAGGAAAGACAAGGTGACAATGCAATGCATAGTTAATACAGACATGCAATGTTTGCATACACCGAGCAGCAGATGTAAAAGGATCTAGCACCACCTTGCACCAGATTAGCGTAATGCAGTGCACCACTTTGTAACCTTTAGCACTATTTCATGCAAATGTAGATAAAGGGGGCATTCCCCTGTTAGGGGTGGGGGGCAAAAAAATGAGTAATTTTTTCAGCACTTTTAATGCCTGCTCAGAGCAGAGTGTCATTTCTTCTCTCCCACAAGGGAGAGCGATGCGTCGATCCGGTCAGGCATCCCGGGTCTGGGCAGGCTTTCCGTGCCCAGTGATGGTGCGTTGAAATCCGGTCACACGGTGTCAAGAAACCGCAGTGCTTGCGTCATTAACAGCAGCTGTTGTGGATGTTGCACGTCATTTCTTCAGCCGTGTTGCGTCGATGTCCCAACCGCGATGCAGGTAGAGCATTGATTTTGGCTGCGAGGCTGGTGGCGCATTGTAAATCAGCCGCGGGGCGAGTGGTGAGTCACAAGTTTTCCCGCACGCCGAACTTATCATGGATTTCTGTCCGTTTCCACCAGATTCAGCTTTCAAGGGCCCAGAGACAGGTTAAGGCACCACTGGGCAGACAGGACTCTCAGCAGAAAGCCCAGGTGCTGGCAGAGAGAATTCTTTGTTGTCCGCTGACTTCAACAACAGGAAGAAAGTTCAGTTCAAGCCCTTGGAGATGCTTCACCAGTGGGAAGTTACACAAGAGTCAGTCTTTGTCCTCTCTCAGGTAGAAGCAGATACTGCAGGCCAACCCAGCAAAACACAGTCACAGGCAAAGGGGCAGTACTCCTCCTCCAGCTTCTCCAGCTCTTCTCCTGGGCAAAGGTTCCTCTTGGTTCCAGAAGTGATGATCAGGTGTTTTGGTTGCTCTTCTTATACCCCTTTCTGCTTTTGAAGTAGGCCTGCTTCAAGAGATGTCTCTGTTGTTTTCAAGATCCTGCCTTGTCCAGGCCAGGCCCCAGACACAAACTAGGGGGTTGGAGACTGCATTGTGTGAGGTCAGGCATAGCCCTTTCAGGTATAAGTGACCACTCCTCCCCTCCCCTCAGCCCAGATGGACCATCAAGATATGCATGCTACACCCAGCTCCCTTTGTGTCACTGACTAGAGGAGAGGTGCAAACAGCCCAACTGTAAAACTGACCCAGACAGGGAATCCACAAACAGGCAGAGTCACAGAATGGTTTAACCCCTTTGCCGCCAGGCCTTTTCCCCTCAGGTGGCAGGCCTTTTCTCCTCAGGTTCCAGGCATTTTTTTGGCTATTTGGGGCAGTTCGCACTTAGGCCCTCATAACTTTTTGTCTACGTAAGCTACCCACACCAAATTTGCGTCCTTTTTTCCAACATCCTAGGGATTTTTGAAGTACCCAGACTTTGTGGGTTCCCCTGATGGAAACCAAGAAATTAGCCAAAATACAGCAAACACTTTGTTTTTTACAAGGAAATCGGAATAAGGGCAGCAGAAGAAGGTTTGTGTTTTTTTCCCTGAAAATGAATCAACAAAGGTTTTGTGGTGCTAAAATCACCATCTTCCCAGTTTTCAGGAACAGGCAGACTTGAATCAGAAAACCACATTTTTCAACACAATTTTGGCATTTTACTGGGACATACCCCATTTTTACTATTTTTGTGCTTTCAGCCTCCTTCCAGTTAGTGTCAGAAATGGGTGTGAAACCAATGCTGGATCCCAGAGCCATTTCTGTAAAGTAGAGAGAATTCTGAATTCAACAAGAGGTCATTTGTGTAGATCCTACAAGTGTTTCCTACAGAAAATAACAGCTGAAATAAAAATATATTGAAATTGAGGTAAAAAAACAGCCAGTTTTACTCTAACTTTTTCCTGCGATTTCAGATTTTTTAAAGCAATATACTGTTATGTCTGCTGGACTCTTCTGGTTGTGGGGATGTATAGAGCTTGTAGGTCCATCAAGAACCCTAGGTACCCAGAGCCAATAAATGAGCTGCACCTTACAATGGGTTTTCATTCTATACCACGTCTACAGCAGTTCATTTCCTGAAATATACAGAGTGAAAAATAGGTATCAAGAAAACCTTTGTATTTCCAAAATGGGCACAAGAGAAGGTGTTGAGAAGAAGTGGTTATTCACACATCTCTAAATTCTGGGGTGCTCATACTAGCAAGTGAATTACAGGGCATTTCTCAAATACATATATTTATTACACACTGTCTTCCATTTGGAAGGAAAAAGAAATTACAATGACAAGGGGCAATAACACTTGTTTTGCAATTCTGTGTTGCCCCAAGTCTCCCAATACAAATAGTACCTCACTTGCATGGGTAGGCCTAATGCTCCTGATAGGAAATGCAACATGGGCACATCACATTTTTACATGGAAATCTGACGTCTTTTTTTGCAAAGTCCCTAGCTGTAAATTTTGGCCAATAGCTCAGCCGGCACCTATGGAAACCTACCAAACCTGTGCATTTTTAAAAACTAGACACCTAGAGCAATCCAGGATGGGGTGACTTGTGGGGCTCTCACCAGGTTCCATTTCCCAGAATCCTTTGCAAACTTCAAAATGTTGCCAAAACACACTTTTTCCTCATGTTTTGGTGACAGAAAGTTCTGGAATCTGAGAGGAGCCACACATTTCCTTCCACCAAGCATTCCCCCAAGTCTCCTAATAAAAATGGGACCTTACTTGTGTGGGTAGGCCAAGTGCCCACAACAGGAAATGCCCCAAAACACAACGTGGACACATCACATTTTCCCAAAGAAAACAGAGCTGTTTTCTGGAAAGTGTCTAACTGTGGATTTAAGCCTCTAGCTCAGCCGGCACCTAAGAAAACGTCCCAAACATGTGCATTTTTGAAAACTGTATACCTATGGGAATCAAGGATGTGGCGACTTGTGGGGCTCTCACCAAGTTCTGTTTCCCAGAATCCTTTGCAAACCTCAACATTTTGTCAAAAAAACACTTTTTCCTCGATTTTGGAGAAAGAAACTTCTAGAATCTGAGAGGAGACACAAACTTTCTTGAACCCAACGGTCCCCCAAGTCTGATAAAAATGGAACCTCACTTGTGTGGGTAGGCCTAGCGCCCGCAACAGGAAATGCCCCAAAACACAACGTGGACACATCATATTTTCCCAAAGAAAACAGAGCTGTTTTTTTGGAAAGTGCCAAGCTGTGGATTTTGGCCTCTAGCTTAGTCGGCACCCAAGAAAACCTACCAAACCTGTGCATTTTTTTAAACTGCATACCTAGGGAAATCCAAGATGGGGTGACTTGTGGGGCTTTCACCAGGTTCTGTTACCCAGAATCCTTTGCAAACCTCAACATTTGGCCAAAAAAACAAATTTTCCTCACATTTCGGTGACAGAAAGTTCTGGAATCTGAGAGGAGCCACAAATTTCTTTCTACCCAGCATTCCCCCAAGTCTCCTGATAAAAATGTTACCTCACTTGTGTGGGTAGATCTAGCGCCCGTGACAGGAAAATCCCCAAAACACGTGGACACACCACATTTTCCCAAAGAAAACAGAGCTGTTTTTTTGCAAAGTGCCAAGCTGTGGATTTTGGCCTCTAGCTCAGCCGGCACCTAAGGAAACCTACCAAATCTGTGCATTTTTGAAAACTAGACACCAGAGGGGAATCCAAGACGGGGTGACTTGTGGGGCTCTCACCAGGTTCTGTTACCCAGAATTCATTGTAAACCTCACAATTTGGCCCAACAAAACCTTTTTCCTCAAATTTCAGTGACAGAAAGTTCTGGAATCCGAGAGGAGTCACAGATTTCCTCCCACCTAGCGTTCCCTCAAGTCTCCTGATAAAAATGGTACCTTACTTGTGTGGGTAGGCTCAGTGCCTGCAAAAGGAAATGCCCCAAAACACTATGTGGACACATCAAAATAATCAAATACTAAACTACTTGTTTTTGCGGGGGGACCTGTGTTTTTGATCCTGGGCTCAGAAGCCATACAATCCCTGGTGTCTAATGGTTTCTGATAGACTGATCTGCCCCCGGGGGAGCAGAAAAGGCATAAAAATATTTTGCCCCCCTGGGGAGCGGCCCTTGCCCAAGGGGCCACTCCCCTCATTCAATAATATAAAATTTAAAAAAATCCCTGGTGTCTAGTGGTTTCTTCCCTCGTTGGGGGCAGATTGGCCTAAGAGTAATTTTGCCCCCCTGGGGAGTGACCCTTGCCTAAGGGGTCGCTCCCCACATATAAAAAAATAAAATTAACAAAACAAAAAATTATCCCTGGTGTCTAGTGGTTTCTGCCCCCCGGGGGTAGATCGGCCTAATTATAATAGGCCAATCTGCCCCCGGGGGGGCAGAAAAGGTCTAAAAATATTTTGCCCCCTAGGGAGCGGCCCTTGCCACAGGGGCCGATCCCATCATTCAATAATATTAAAATAAAAAAGAAATCCCCCAAAACCCTATGTGGACACATCAAAATAATCAAATACTAAACTACCTGTTTTTGCGGGGGGACCTGTGTTTTTGATCCTGGGCTCAGAAGCCATATAGAGAACCTACCAAACCCAAACATTTCTGAAAACTAGACACCTGAGGGAATCTAGGGAGGTGTGACTTGAGTAGATCCCCCAATGTTTTTTTACCCAGAATCCTCAGCAAACCTCAAATTTAGCTACAAAATCACATTTTTACCACATTTCTGTGTGGGATCACTGCACCAGGACAGATTTCCTACCACCCAACATTCGCCTTAGTCTCCAGGTAAAAATGATACCTCACTTGTGTAGGTGGGCCAAGTGACTGTGACAGGGAAGAGCCAGAAACATGTCGAAATTCAGGGGGAACCAAAGCGGGTCCAGAAGGGCAGTTTGAAAAACAACATTTTTAGGCTGACAAGTGCGGCAGAATTTTTATCGGTATAGATGAGAAAATGCTGGGAGGTAGGAATTTTGTGTATCTTTGCAGATTTCGGAAGTTTCCATCTAAATAATGTGGGAAAAATTTGTGATTTCCAGCAAAGTTGGAGGGTTGCAGGGCATTGTGGATAAGAAAACGGTGCAGGGTGCATGTGAAGCACACAACTCTAGACTCAACCAGATGTTTATTTTTCAGATGTGTCTAGGTCTTATGGATTTTTCTACATGGCAGCGAACCAAAGTTTAAAAACTGCAACCCTCACCACTCCAAGTGGGTCGATTTTGGGAATTAGCCAAGCTCTCATGGTGCAAATGTAAACCCAAAACCCAAAATAATCAAATGTCCTCTTGCTTGCCAGAGGATAAGCTGTTTTAGTGTGCTGGGGAGAGCTGAAAGACTGTTACCCCCTTCAGTTGGGGTGGGGGCATAACCATGCCCATACTGGTTGGTAGTCACCACCCCACTCTTTTTTTTTATTTCCCTGGCATCTAGTAGACATTCTGCACCCGGAGTGTGGCTCTGGAGTAATTGCCCCATCTGCCCACTGGTGGGTAGAACAACTTTGGCCCCATTTATTTGGGGTGGGGGTATGGCCATACCCCCACCCTCCTATTTTGAAATAGAAATCTTCCCAGGTCTCTGGTGGGCTTTCTGCCCCCCTTGGGGGCAGATGGGCCTTCCAAAAGTAGGCCGATCTTGCCCCCTGGGGGCAGATATGGCCAACAGTAATGTGCCCCCTTAGTGAGCGAACCTTGTCCAAGGGGCTACCCCCCAAACTAAACACACACATACACACACACCAATCCCTGGTGCATAAGTGGTTTCTGCGCCCCCCGGGGCAGATCGACCTAATATAAATATGCCGATCTGCCCCCAAGGGGAGCACAAATGGCCTAAAATAAATTTGCTCCCCCAGGGGAGCGACCCTTGCCTAAGGGGTCGCTCTCCTTGCGTGAAATTGGCGCAAACAAAAATCTCTAGTGCCTAGTGGTTTCTGCCCCTTTTGAGGGCAAATCGACCTAATAAAAATAGTCCAATCTGCCCCCAAGGGGGGCAGAAATGCCCTAAAATAAATGTGCCCCCAGTGGAACGACCCTTGCCTAAGGGGTCACACCCTTGCGTGAAATTGACAAAAAAAAATCCCTGGTGTCTAATGGTTTCTAATAGACTGATCTGCCCCCAGGGGGAGCAGAAAAGGGATAAAAATATTTTGCCCCCCTGGGGAGCGGCCCTTGCCCAAGGGGCCACTCCCCTCATTCAATAATATAAAATTTAAAAAAATCCCTGGTGTCTAGTGGTTTCTGCCCTTGTTGGGGGCAGATTGGCCTAAGATTAATTTTGCCCCCCTGGGGAGTGACCCTTGCCTAAGGGGTCGCTCCCCACATATAAAAAAATAAAATTAACAAAACAAAAAATTATCCCTGGTGTCTAGTGGTTTCTGCCCCCCGGGGGTAGATCGGCCTAATTATAATAGGCCAATCTGCCCCCGGGGGGGCAGAAAAGGTCAAAAAATATTTTGCCCCCTAGGGAGCGGCCCTTGCCACAGGGGCCGATCCCATCATTCAATAATATTAAAATAAAAAAGAAATCCCCCAAAACCCTATGTGGACACATCAAAATAATCAAATACTAAACTACCTGTTTTTGCGGGGGGACCTGTGTTTTTGATCCTGGGCTCAGAAGCCATATAGAGAAACCTACCAAACCCAAACATTTCTGAAAACTAGACACCTGAGGGAATCTAGGGAGGTGTGACTTGAGTAGATCCCCCAATGTTTTTTTACCCAGAATCCTCAGCAAACCTCAAATTTAGCTACAAAATCACATTTTTACCACATTTCGGTGTGGGATCACTGCACCAGGACAGATTTCCTACCACCCAACATTCGCCTTAGTCTCCAGGTAAAAATGATACCTCACTTGTGTAGGTGGGCCAAGTGACTGTGACAGGGAAGAGCCAGAAACATGTCGAAATTCAGGGGGAACCAAAGCGGGTCCAGAAGGGCAGTTTGAAAAACAAAATTTTTAGGCTGACAAGTGCGGCAGAATTTTTATCGGTATAGATGAGAAAATGCTGGGAGGTAGGAATTTTGTGGATCTTTGCGGATTTCGGAAGTTTCCATCTAAATAATGTGGGAAATATTTGTGATTTCCAGCAAAGTTGGAGGGTTGCAGGGCATTGTGGATAAGAAAACGGTGCAGGGTGCATGTGAAGCACACAACCCTAGACTCAACCAGATGTTTATTTTTCAGATGTGTCTAGGTCTTATGGATTTTTCTACATGGCAGCGAACCAAAGTTAAAAAACTGCAACCCTCACCACTCCAAGTGGGTCGATTTTGGGAGTTATCCAAGCTCTCATTGGGGCAAATGTAAACCCAAAACCCAAAATAATCAAATGTCCTCTTGCTTGCCAGAGGATAAGCTGTTTTAGTGTGCTGGGGAGAGCTGAAAGACTGTTACCCCCTTCAGTTGGGGTGGGGGCATAACCATGCCCATACTGGTTGGTAGTCACCACCCCACTCTTTTTTTTTATTTCCCTGGCATCTAGTAGACATTCTGCACCCGGAGTGTGGCTCTGGAGTAATTGCCCCATCTGCCCACTGGTGGGTAGAACAACTTTGGCCCCATTTATTTGGGGTGGGGGTATGGCCATACCCCCACCCTCCTATTTTGAAATAGAAATCTTCCCAGGTCTCTGGTGGGCTTTCTGTCCCCCTTGGGGGCAGATGGGCCTTCCAAAAGTAGGCCGATCTGGCCCCCTGGGGGCAGATATGGCCAACAGTAATGTGCCCCCTTAGTGAGCGAACCTTGTCCAAGGGGCTACCCCCCAAACAAAACACACACATACACACACACCAATCCCTGGTGCATAAGTGGTTTCTGCCCCCCCGGGGCAGATCGACCTAATATAAATATGCCGATCTGCCCCCAAGGGGAGCACAAATGGCCTAAAATAAATTTGCTCCCCCTGGGGAGCGACCCTTGCCTAAGGGGTCGCTCTCCTTGCGTGAAATTGGTGCAAACAAAAATCTCTAGTGCCTAGTGGTTTCTGCCCCTTTTGAGGGCAAATCGACCTAATAAAAATAGTCCCATCTGCCCCCAAGGGGGGCAGAAATGCCCTAAAATAAATGTGCCCCCAGTGGAACGACCGTTGCCTAAGGGGTCACACCCTTGCGTGAAATTGACAAAAAAAAATCCCTGGTGTCTAATGGTTTCTAATAGACTGATCTGCCCCCGGGGGGAGCAGAAAAGGCATAAAAATATTTTGCCCCCCTGGGGAGCGGCCCTTGCCCAAGGGGCCACTCCCCTCATTCAATAATATAAAATTTAAAAAAATCCCTGGTGTCTAGTGGTTTCTGCCCTCGTTGGGGGTAGATCGGCCTAATTATAATAGGCCAATCTGCCCCCGGGGGGGCAGAAAAGGTCTAAAAATATTTTGCCCCCTAGGGAGCGGCCCTTGCCACAGGGGCCGATCCCATCATTCAATAATATTAAAATAAAAAAGAAATCCTTGGTGTCAAGTGGTTTTCTGCCCCTCTTCAGGCAGATTGGTCTAGTAACAATAGGCCGATCTGCCCCCAAGGAGGGCAGAAATGGCCTAAGAGTAATTTTGCCCCCAGGGAGCGACCCTTGTCTAAGGGGTTGCTCCCCACATATATAAAGAAAAATAACAATTTTTTTTTATCCCTGGTGTCTAGTGGTTTCAGCCCCCCGGGGGCAGATCAGCCTAATTATAATGGGCCTATTTGCCCCCTGGGGGGGGGCGAAATTGCCTAAAAATTATTTGGCCCCCTGGGGAGCGGCCCTTGCCCAAGGGGCCGCTCCCCTTATTCAATTACAAGAAGAAAAAAAACTCCCTGGTGTCTAGTGTGCATTTCTGCTGCCCGATCGCATCCCGATTGGGCAGGAAAATTGCTGAGAAAGACATCAAAGGAAAGACAATGCCTTTACTTTCCTTTGATGCCTTTCTCTGCCCCTCTATGTGATCGGAGGAGAAATGCAAAAGCATTTCTACTCTGATCGATGCTGGAAGCTGAGCAGCGCAGAGAGGCAGGCCTCTGATGAGGTCCGCGCGCGATCTTGCGCTGACATCATCAGATGCCACGGAGGGGTCAGGGGTGGAAGGGGAAGCATCCTTGCCCAGGGGAGGGTGGTGCTAGGCACCCGGGGGGGAGCGCTAGGGCTTCCCCCGAGGGCCCCTACTTGGACGTAATGGTTACGTTCTTTGCACTCGAGCGGTGCTACCCAGGACGTAACCGTTACATCCAGGGCACAAAAGGGGTCAAGCAATAAAATGCCTACTTTTTAAAAGTGGCATTTTCAAACACACAATATAAAAACCAACTTCTCTAAAAGATGTATTCTTACCCAGGACGTAACCGTTACGTCCAGGGCACCCAAGGGGTTAAGCCAGAAAATGCCTACTTTCTAAAAGTGGCATTTTCAAACACACAATCTAAAAACCAACTTCTCTAAAAGAAGTATTCTTACCCAAGACGTAACCGTGACATCCAGGGCACCCAAGCGGTTAAGCAAGAAAATGCCTACTTTCTAAAAGTGGCATTTTCAAACACACAATCTAAAAACCAACTTCTCTAAAAGATGTATTCTTAAATCGTGAGTTCAGAGACCCCAAACTCCACATGTCTATCTGCTACCAAAGGAAATCTGTGCATTAATAATTTTTAAAGGCAGCCCCCATTTTAACCTATGAGAGAGACAGGCCTTGCAACAGTGAAAACCCAATTTCGCAGTATTTGGCAACACTTAAGTACATGTCCAACCTTTAACATAAACTACACCCTGCCCACGGGGCTACCTAGGTCCTACCTTAGGGGTGTCTTTGCTTGTATAAAAAGGGAAGGTTTAGGCCTGGCAAGTAGGTACACTTGCCAAGTCGAATTGGTGGTTTAAAACTGCACATACAGACACTACAGTGGCAGGTCTGAGCCATGTTTACAGGGCTACTAATGTGGGTGGCACAACCAGTGCTGCAGGCCCACTAGTAGCATTTGATTTACAGGCCCTGGGCACCTCTAGTGCACTTTACTAGGGACTTACTAGTAAATGAAATATAGCAATAGTGGATAAGCCAATGTACACATATAATTTATACAGGGAACATTTACACTTTACACTGGTCAGCAGTGGTAAAGTGTCCAGATCAAACAAAAAACAGCAAAAACAGTGTCCAGCACACAGAATCAACCTCGGAATTAGAGGCAAAAAGTTAGGGGAGAGCATGCCAAGGATGCCAAGTCTAACATGCCACTTCACCCAGGTATGCTCAATATGTGATGAAATAAGAGGGAAGGCAATATTGTGAGCAATAACTTAATAACAGTATGAGGCACATGAAGAAACAATGTTTGATCTGCTCAGACACATTTCCGAAGCAACAATACTTTTGGGTCTATTTCTGGCTAGGAGATGGGAAGTAGAAAGCAAAGCTCTTTCCAAAGTAGCATTTTAAACTGATCAATAAACATTTAAAGCAACCATTGAAGCATATCAGGACTCAGCACTGCCTTTATGCTAAGTGAACTACATCCCTCCTAAAGACACTCTAGCAATTTAACTCTTAAATTGTATTCTATTTTCTTTAGATTTTTCTGCTTAAATTGTAAAGATATATTCTGTGTGCTTTTTTTTGTCTGAAGCGGGCTTCTGCAAAAAGCACCTGAAAAACTATGCCAAACATGGAAGCAGTGGTAGGAGGGCAGGCAAGCAGAGCTCCTGTGATTGAAAGGAGAAATCTGCATGCTGGCTTCCTACTCTAGGCTGCGTCTTCAACATCAGGGGTGACTCAAATCTTGTCTGAATGGTGGTCAATGAGCTGCAAACAAGCTCCATCTTATATTTTGAAAGTTGAGTATTTGGGCCCATTTAAAATTGGTTTACATTCATCCTTACAATTTCAATTATTCAGCCGGTAAGTATTTTGCTCTTTAGGAATGAGTCCCAGATAGCATGTGCATCACTATGGGTAGTGGGTCAGGTGTATGCATCAAGGGCTCCTCTTGAGAGAAACTAAGTAAATTCAGTCCAAGCGATCTGGAACAATTGAGCAAACCAGGAAGAAAAGGGCAGTTGTCCTCTGTAGAGAGCACTCATCCTCCAATCCTGAAGTTACTGAGTTAAGTTAAAGCAGATGTTTATTATCATTCCCAGATAAAACTAAAAACAAGTGCACTGTTAATGTTTACAAAGTCTTTTACTTAGATTTACTAATACATTGTTGTGTTAAATCTGCTCTTTTCCAATTCATGATCCATTAAACATACAACAATATAAAACTTTAAAATCTTAACAAAATATAGGTAGATAACACATATGAAACCCATAAAAGTCAGATATAAAAACCAAAGCTAATTAGCAAAGGATTATTTCACTTCTAACTCTGTACAATGTTCATGATTACTGTATTTATGTAAAATAAATTGGGTGCAATAAATAACACCTATTACGAGTTTGTTGGAAATAACATGTGGTTATTGGTGTTTAACCCACCAAAATCTGCATATTATGGTAAATAACGTAAGCTTTTCCCCAATTACACTTCGGCAGGTTTGCCCTGGAGAAATTTAATGAAGGTTAAGTTATATATCACATCTGTTAATTATCAGATGTATTAAGCACCTTCAAACTCCTAATTCCGATCCCATGTATTAACAAGGGTTTACACATGGGTCGCAATTAACCAACTCACTCATAATCAGGCCCTAAGTGGGGAGACCCATACCTCCCTTCCCTAGAGTTAAAAACGGAGTTGATCTGAGCAGGAACAATCTTCAGTTTTAGGGAAGCTTAGGGATCTCTAACTATTGCAACAAATTAAAAAATACAGAGTGGGCTTCAGGCACAAAGTGGTGGGGTGCGCAGCTGCACAGCACCTCAGATACCTTCATTATTTTCTTTGCAATATAAGACATTACATTGGCAGATCAGTGTAATTTTGTATTTTAGAATGTTTTGCCTTCCAATTAGATTATAAGAAAAATATTTCTTGTTTTTGTAGTACTGTCCCAATTAAATGCTCTAGACACTCCTCTCCCTCACATCCTCTTACTAGCCCTAAGGGGAATTCAAGCTTTTCTCCTTTTGCTATTGAGACCCCAAATTATTTTAAGGAAATCAAGAAGTGTATAACAATCGCTAAAGAATTCCAAATTGTTATTGTCTTAGAATTTGAATGTGTTTTTCTAAGTACTATGGCATTTGTTTAAAAAACTTCGATTTGTGTGCGTTAGTTTCTCTTCATTTTAGACACACACTAACATGCTAATAGCTTCAACAGTCCACAAGCTAACAAACAAACATTTTGAACTTTTTGTTGAAGGACATAAGGCCACCTTTCAAAATGGGAAATACATGGTCCATAGCCATCCCTTTCTATTCACCTTAATTTACATTTTTGCTCTCAAAAATATATTTCATTAAAAAGATTTTCGAATATTTTGTAACCCATTTATGCAAACCAGCTCACAACAGCTTCCACTCTATTTCAGGGTTGTCTTTTGCTAAATGAAATAATTAAAGTTAAGAACTGTCACTGAAAGTTAATGTGTAATAAATACCCTTGATACTTCATGAAGCAATCAGAAAGCACACTTCAGATGAGATGAATATATGCCAATTCTTTGCAATGTGAGAAGAAAGTCAAGCTAGTATTTTTTTAGACTTTCATTAGCAGTTTAGATATTCCCAAAGTCAGATACAATTCCATGTTTCTGTGTAATTAAACTAATGAATTGCACATTTATATTCACATGTTTTCATTTCTTCATAAAGTTATATGCAGTATCTAAATGTTGACTCAATTACAAAAATAGTTGTTTACCATTAGTGGAGAACATATTAAAATGTACAACTAATAAATTAATGTGTTTAATCTATTTTCTCACCACTCCTAAAGGTGTGTTTTCTTTAATTACTTCCTAAATCAATTTAAGTGTTCCAAAGTTCTGTTAAGCACTAAATATTTGTCATCTAATAAACTTTATTAGTGCTTTGTAAAAACTGATTTCCTATACTTCAGCGAATAAAGGGATGTTCCAATAAAAATACAATGTTTAATTTAGTTACCTTTAATTGTTTTGTATTGTGTGAGCAATGACAGCATTCAACCTCGCTGCAGTGTGCCAACCCTACATATAATACAACTCCAGAAATTGTGTATGACTACTTATTGTACAATTGATTTTACTTGCTTTTTAAAAAAACATACGGTTATCTTGTTGGGTTTATCTGATGCATGTACATTTTACGTATTTCACACCTGTATTATGTGTTTAAATGTAACACTACAACCACAGACAACTACAATTAAAAACACAGCATACTCTAACATCAGGAAGCAGGTTTACAAATTTTGCCTGCAAAGCAGCACAGCAACCATGTTTGCTGCATTACCTTGCACAACGTGGAAAGCACAAGAAAGTATTTACTAAAACTGGGCGGCTGCAATGGGATCTCTGACAAGGCTGCCTTGCACCTTGGTGCAAAATTTAGAGTGTGCTGTCTAGCCTAGGATTTTTATTGTAGACAAATGTTTTAGTACAAAGTTAGGTAGACAAACTTAAAAGATTTCCAAATATTGAATATTTCCTGGAAACAGCAGCATGCATACATTGCATCTTATATGGAACTCGTTTAGGAATGTGCTCTACTGAGGGGGTGATAAATGAGTGTTGTAATGCTGGAAATCAAAACCTGGCTTGCACTTAACCATAAGCTGGTCAACAAATAGAAAAATTCTAGAATAAACAAAGCAGTGAAAATGTATTAACCTCCAGAGTGCGGGCATCGGCCACTGGCCAACGCCTCCACTACCACCCTGGAACAGTCCAAACTGCAAAGAGTATGTGTTACCTACAGGAGAGTTAGCTAGGATCAAGAAGTTTTTGAATTGCAACAATGAGTTTGCCATTTATGTAATAAGATGTCCATGTGGCCTACAATATGTGGGCAGAACGATCTTTCCCTTAAAGAAACGGATCCTGGAACATTGGCGAGCTATTCGAAATAATAATGTAACATATCCGGTAGCACGTCACTGTAATTTGGCACATGAAGGAAAGGTTGAGAATATGTTGTTCTTTGGAATTGACAAGGTATTATCAACACCTAGAGGGGGCGACAGGGAACAAATTTTGAGAAGGATGGAATCTGAATATATAATTCGATTAAATAGTAGACACCCATGGAGTTCGAACAAGGATGAGGAACTCTTTGTACACTTAGGCTAAATTGAATGGTTTTGGATTTGCCTAGAGAATGTTTTTTATTGTGGTTCAAAGAAGGAAAATGTTTGGAAACTAGAAAGAAGCTGATAATTGGTTTTGGATTTTCATTTTTTTAATTTTAAATTTTTTCGGTCATCCCTACTCACAGCATAATTGGATGTGGATGGCCACTTGGTCAGTATAAGATCTTTCAAAAATTGAAAAATTGAAAAAATGAAAAAATGAAAAACATCAAAAAGCAAATAAGAAAACAAAAAAATAACAAAATGAAAAAATCAATTATGGAATTGATGGAATAATTTGATAAGGCAGAAGAATTTAGACAATAGTTTATATATAAGTGGGATGTTAGAAAATGTATGATAATTTTGAGATAGGCCCTGTAATTTAGAGAGATAAGTAAATTGTTTCTGATAGAGGAATAATATTCTTAGTTGGATTTTGAGTGTCTTTGTTTAATGGTTTATAATTGTGTTGAATTGCATCTTTTTTTTCCAAAGATTTGTTTTTGTATTGATTGACTGAACATGGGAAGAAATAGTGGAAAGACTTTAACATGTAATGTGAATTTCTCTAAGGAGGAGCTTGTTACTATTTCTTCTATGTTTGGTTATTTGAAAGGTATATTATACTGGGAAAAGAGTGGGGGCATTTATAATGACTGAGGCTTTTGAATAAGACCGTTTAGTTGAAACGCGTTAGCCGCTGAAGCCAGCTTTTTCTGTTGACCATTATGTTGAATATTATGACTTAAAGACTACAGTTGTTTGGAGTGCCGCTTGGATTTCCTTTTCATTAATAATATATATATGTGTATATATATATATATATATATATATATATGTAGATAGATATATCTAGCTATGTAGATATATATATATATATATATATATATATATATATATATATATATATACATATATAGATCACTTTTGTCAGTGCGTGTGTGGTTTCCCTGGGGGCTGCGATCGGCCCCCAGGAAAACTGGACCCACATATAAAAGTGATATATATATATATATATATATATATATATATATATATATATATATATATATATCTGCCACCAGTTGTATTGCAGTTGCAGCTTGCGTCTTCAAACAATGCACATACTTCAAATGACACGTTTCAACTGTAGCTTTTCGGCAGCAATACAATAGTCAAGTAAGTCTTGTGATTATGTTTCTGCTACAAAAGGATCAGACTTTTGTCTAGTGGCAGTTTTGATGTCATAAAGTAGTGCAGAAGGTTTATGTCTGCTGCAAAGATCAAATCTGTATTTTATGTAAATAGCTGAGTACATTAGAAAAGTCTGCCATTGCCTGCGCTATAGTTAAAATGAAATGTATGTGCGGGGGGGCTGTGGAGAGATGATGGGTATTTTTGCTGGGTGGTAGTGAGGGAGTCTGAGGAGGAGGTCATGGGAATGGGAACACCAATAATGATTGTTGGACTGGGCGCTAGATGTGCTAAAGACTGTGATGATTGGTATGTGACAACGTAAAGTAATAGTGTGTCTTTTTTGAGTGTCTTGAAAGAACGTGCTGATTGAGGGAAGAAGCGAAGGTAAGGTGACCTCTATTGTTGTCCGTGTCACACACCCACCAGCAATTTTGTGACTGTCTACTTAGGCTAGTGTTTTATAGCAACAGTTTAGCCAGTAGCAGAGATGGAATCTCGTTGGATGACTGTACTCAAGCCGTCACTTGGGTTCTAGAGGACAGCTCTGACGTAGGGTCAGAGACTGAGACAGCAGATACTGAGACAGCATCTGAGTGATAGGACAATGGTGCAGAATCTGGGAGTGATTTTTCAGTTGGAGTAGTCCCATTCGATAACTCCTCTTCCAGTGATTATGAGGGAGGTGATGAGGACAGTCTTGCTGTCCCTTCGCAAACACAGTCTGTGCAACGGGACAATAGTGGGTTAGCCCAACCCAGAGAGAAGTGCATGTGGCAGCAAGCACAGAGAGAGTACTCTCTTGGGAGCTCCCCAATTTAGTTCAGCCCCAAATTCCACCGCCCAGATTGTATTGTGGAGACATCAAAATTATCTATCACAAAGTGAATGTAAGGCAGGCACCTATGTTTTTGGTCCTGGGCTCCGCGGCCATATAGGGAAGCATAATAAACCCAGACATTTCTAGAAACTAGACATCCGGGGGAGTCCACAGAGGTGCGACTTGTATGGATTCCCCAAAGTTTTCTTACCCAGAATATCCTGCAAATCTGAAATGTTGAAAAAAAACTCTATTTTGCTTGCATTTCTGTCACACAAACTACAGGAATATGGTGGGATCCACAACATTCCTACCACCCAGTGTTTTTCCCCACCTGTCTTGATAAAAACTCTACCCCACTTGAGTGCCTGTAACTAGTGCCTGCATCAGGAATGGATCACCCTAGGGTCAACTGTTGCCCTCATGTAGGGACCAACAGTGACTGTTGTGTAATCTATTCCTGTCACGGGCATTAGGCCTACCCACACAAGTGAGGTACCATTTTTATTGGGAGACTTGGTGGAATGCTGGGCGGAATGACATTTGTGGCTCCTCTCAGATTCCAGAACTTTCTATCACCGAAATGTGAGGAAAAAGTGTTTGTTTTGCCAAATATTGAGGTTTGGAAAGGATTCTGGGTAACAGAACCTGGTGAGAGCCCCACAAGTCACCCCATCTTGGATTTCTCTAGGTGTCTAGTTTTAAAAATGCACAGGTTTGGTAGGTTTCTCTCGGTGCCAGCTGAGTTAGAGGCCAAAATACACAGCTGGGCACTTTCCAAAAAACACGTCAGTTTTCAATGTACAAATGTGATGTGTCCATGTTGCGTTTTCTGTACTGGGCATTAGGCCTACCCACGCAAGTGAGGTACCATTTTTATCAGGAGACTTGGGGGAATACTGAATGGCACAATAAGTGTTATTGCCCCTTGTCTGTTTCAACATTTTTTCATTCCAAATGTAAGCCAGTGTGTAAAACAGACGTCTATTTGAGAAATGCCCTGTAATTCACATGCTGTTATGGGCACCCCATAATTCAGAGATGTTCAAATAACCACTGCTTCTCAACACATTGGTGGTCATTACAACCCTGGCGGCCGGCGATAAACATTTTGCAATTATGACTGTGGTGGAAATCGCCAACAAAGACAGCCACTTTAACACTCCGACCGCCATGGCGGTACAAACAGACAGAGCGGCGGTCACCGCCAACAGACAGGCGGAGGACAATGTACCGCCCACACTATTACAACCCACCAATACGCCACCTTTTCCGGGGCGGATTCACTGCGGATAAAAACACAGCGGACACAGGATTCCGAAGGGAAAACGCTCACCTCTACACACTCCACGAGGAACCAGGACACCATGGACCCGGAACTCCAAATTCTCCCTGCGATAGTCTTCCTGCTCCTCTACCAGGAGCACGAATGCCGGCGGCGAAGACCACGGTGAGTACTGAACCTACGACACAGGGGAGGGGGGAGGGAATAAATAGGGACACGCAACACGCAACACCCCCACCTCCACCCTCACCCACTACAACACACACGCTAATGCATATTGATACATCACAGTTACCCCCCAAGCCCCCCGGAAGAATGCAAAGACAACAGAAAATGAGTGTAACCATTGTAATATATTAAAATCAAGAAAGCAAAAATATATCTATACACCATGTACAAAATATATACCAAGCGTACTAGTCCAGGTAGTGCTCCAGTTAAGTCTGTGGAACACTGGGCCCACACGGTATGGGCGAGGCCCACACAAGATCCCCGACCATGACGGAGAGAACACTGCAGGGGCATCAGATAGCAATAAAACAGGCACCTCAGGGGGAGGGGATGGAGGGGCACCTCAGCCGGTTGAGTGCACGATGCCAAATCCACGAGAGGGCCACATGCCCACTGTTCCATCCTGGGGAGTGCAAAGCCACAGTCTCTCAAGTCTCTACAGTGGGTGGGTTGCCCACTGTTCCATCCTGCGGAGTGCAAAGCCACAGTCTCTCAAGTCTCTACAGTGGGTGGGTTGCCCACTGTTCAATCCTGGGGAGTGCAAAGCCACAGTCTCTCAAGTCTCTACAGTGGGTGGGTTGCCCACTGTTCCATACTGGGGAGTGCAAAGCCACAGTCTCTCAAGTCTCTACAGTGGTTGGGTTGCCCACTGTTCAATCCTGGGGAGTGCAAAGCCACAGTCGCTCAAGTCTCTACAGTGGGTGGGTTGCCCACTGTTCCATCCTGGGGAGTGAAAAGCCACAGTCTCTCAAGTGGATAACAGTCTCGACTGGTTCTGGAGGGGGCATGGTGCCCAGAGTGCTTCAGCCTGCTATGGACAGAGGTAGTGGATGGATCTCTCCACTGGTTCTGGAGGGGGCATGGTGCCCAGAGTGCTTCATCCTGCTAAGGACAGAGATAGTGGATGGATCTCTCCACTGGTTGTGGAGGGGGCATGGTGCCCAGAGTGCTTCATCCTGCTAAGGACAGAGATAGTGGATGGATCTCTCCACTGGTTCTGGAGGGGGCATGGTGCCCAGAGTGCTTCATCCTGCTAAGGACAGAGGCAGTGGATGGATCTTTCCACTGGTTCTGGAGGGGGGATGGTGCCCAGAGTGCTTCATTCTGCCTGTGACGGACTCAGTAGCATCAGTGCCATTGGCGCTCATGGGCCAGCAGTGCTTGAGGCGGCGGTGCCCAGTTCAGCGGTGCCCTGTTCAGCGGTGCATGAGACAGCGGTGCCCTGTTCAGCGGTTCTTGAGGCGGCGGTGCCCTGTTCAGCGGTGCATGAGACTGCGGTGCCCTGTTCAACGGTGCTTGGAGCGGCAGTCTCCATTACAGTGACTCAGCTGCTGGTGGTCCTTCATGGCCCAGCGGGGCTTTTGCTGGCGGTGGCTTCCTGGGCAGCTGGGCTTGTGCTGGCGGTGGCCTCCTGGGCAGCTGGGCTTGTGCTGGCGGTGGCCTCCTGGGCACCTGGGCTTGTGCTGGCGGTGGCCTCCTGGGCAGCTGGGATGATGGCGGTCTTCTCCGCCGTGCTGCTCTTCCCAGACTTGCTGACTTTCTTGTGCCCCTTCCCCACCTTGGAAGGTGTCGCAGCTGACTCCACACTCCCACCTGGACACCTGGGAGTGGCTTTGGTGGCTGGAGTCTTCCCCCTCTCCCACCGGGCACTGGCCAACTTCTGATGCTTCACAGGTGGGGGACTGTCTGTGCTGTCGCTCCGAGCCACACGGGCTGCCCTGGTGGCCAGTGCACTCCAGATTCCGGTGACTACAGGCACCACTGGTCCCGGAGATGTTGTGGCTGAGGTGCTAGTTCGGGACCTAGGAGACGGACGGGGTGGGGAAGGTGTGGGAAAGAGGTCAAGGTTGGATAGGAAAGGTTTTTTTGACACACTGGGACGGGTAGCTGGAGGGGGTTTGGGAGTGGAGGAAGAGGTTGTGGTTGTAGGAGGTGTTTGTTTGCTGACTTTGGGTGAAGGTGCATGCGCTGGATGCTGTCGTGAGGTGGATGGCTGTTGGGTGGGTGTGTGCCTGCGTTTGTGTATCTTGGGAGGGGGCGTCACAGACAAACTGGGAGAGGACACAGGGGACATGTGAATGGTAGTGGGGGTGGTGACTGCACGTGAGCGGGGTGTGGTGGTGGGTGTGCTGCTCATGGTAGTAGTGGCTGTAGAGGTAGTGCATGCAGGTGTGAGTGTAGACGAGACAGGGAGGGAGGAGGGAGACGACGAGGAGGGGGACACAGTGGAGGCAGTGGATGTTGGTGTGTCTGCATGTGTGTGATGCTTGCGTGAGTGCCTGTGGGATGTGTGGTGCTTATGTTTGCCTGAGCTTCTCTTGTGTGTTGAGGTGTGTGCATGCAAGTCTGTAGGTGTTCTTGGGATAGGCTGGGGTACAGGGGATTGGGCCTGGGTGGAGGAAGTTGGAGGGGGGAGGCTAGACACAGGGACAATGGCTGCCATCAGTGCTGAGGCCAGAGTCTGAAAAGCTCGCTGAAGGGCCTACTGACCAGAATGAATGCCCTCCAGGAATGCAATTGTTTGTTGCAACTGCCTTTATACACCCTGGATGGCATTCAAAATGGTAGACTGCCAAACAGTGAGGTACCTGAGGAGGTCAATGGCCTCCTCACTGAGGGCAACAGGGGTGACTGGGGCAGGGCCTGAGGTGCCTGGGGCGAAGGTGATGCCTACCCTCCCGGGTGAGCGGGCACGGGGTGAAGGCTGAGGAGCTGCTGGGAGGGTGGTGCTGGTAGGAGGGGTGGCGGCTGTACCTGTAGATGGGGGGCACAGATGTTGCCGCCACCACAAGGGAGATCCCATCAGAGGACCAGTCCGTGTCACTGGTCTCAGCTCCTGTCCCCGCCGTGGAGCTCCCCTCGCCCTCCGTCCCACTGGTGAAGTCCGATTTCGTAGTGTTGCCCTCCATGGCCATGTGGGATGCAGCCCCCTCGTGCTCTGGTGTGACTGCTCCTCCGCCTGATGATGCTAATGCACACAAGAACAGGGAGACCATAAAAAGGGGGGGGCGACAGAAGAAAGGCATGTTGAGTGCATGCATTACCGCTACCGTTGGCGGACACGACAGACACAGAAGCTCCCTGCACTACGCCGCGCTCTTGGGCTCCACTGTTCAATTCCTGGGAAATAGCCTACTAGGCTATGGACGACATCTGCAAACATGGATGAGCCTGGCTAGGTGTATTTGGCACTCTACAGAGGTGCGGTGGGGTGCCACATGGCCTGCCTTACAGAGGGACCTTGCCTACGGAACTCGCCCTGGCCTAGGTGAACCCACAGCCCACCTCCCCCACCCAGACACCTCCACTGCGCGCTAAATCAGCAGAATCCGAGTGTACTCACCCCCTTGTGGCTGCTGTGATGCCCTCAAGCACCCATCCAACTCCTGGTACGCCACCACCAGGATCCTGAACATCAGGGTGGTCATGGTGCGACGGGCACTCCTCCCACGTTGGGAGGCCATCCCCAGCTGAGCCTCCGCCGTCTTCTTGCTCCATTGGCGAATGTCCTCCCATCTTTTATGGCAGTGGGTGCTCCGTCTGTGGTAGACCCCCAGGGTCCGGACGTCCTTGACGATGGCACGCCAAATATGTTTTTTCTGTTGGGCGCTGACCTACATGATTTGTACAGGGGAAAGAGAAAGTTATCACCAACTGCACCATCAAAGTGATTGGCCCCCATACCTACCCTTGCTATGTGGCGCATGCACTCACCGTCGTTTCATACACGCCGCACTCTCCCCCCTTCCTTCTTACATCCGCCCGTCTCCACACAGGCATAGCCCATACAGCATGCTCCTAGTGTACTTACCTGTTTGTCTGGAGGACCGTAAAGTAGCATGTACTGGGGGAGGACCCCATCCACGAGTTTCTCCAACTCCTCCGATGTGAAGGGAGGGGCCCGTTCCTCAGACACTCGAGCCATTGTCTCTTCCAGACCGAGGTCACAGCAGCACTTGCAGTGTAGGTCCTCTCCTGTCGAAGATCAGGTGTCGAGTGATTGAACAGAATGAAAATGGCGGTCACGTCCGCGTCAGTGCGTACCTTCACCGCCGGCGTACATCGTCGTTGGCTCCTGGACCCATAGGGTCCAATGTTAACCAATGCAGCATTGCGCCCCGGTCTTTGACCACCTACCGCAACAGTGTACAACGCCAGCGCAGTTACCTCACGTCCCACTTTACAGGTCAGGCAGCCGCCATTTCAGGTGCCCACATGCCTACAATTTAAACTGCGTCACACATACCTAGGCCTAGACTCAACACACATACAGGACTCTTTTTAGATTATGAATGGTGTTCTGTGTATGCTGTGGGTATGTACCTCTGAGTTGTTTGACTCTCTGCTCGCTGTTCTCCTTCATAGGCACCGTCCGCTGGGACATGTGAGGAGATGGCGGCATCCTCCGGTGTACCGACCGTTGGTGGACCTGTCGACAATGGAGGAAAGACATGTGATAATCACCTACAGGCTTGACCGTGCCACAATCCAGGAACTGTGTACCCAGTTGGAGCCAGACCGGATGTCAGCTATCCGCCATCCCACAGGAATCCCCCCTCAAGTGCAGGTGTTGTCAGTGCTCCATTTCCTTGCAAGTGGGTCATTTCAGACAACAGTGGCCATAGCATCAGGGATGTCCCGGCCTATGTTTTCCAACGTGTTGTCCAGAGTGTTGTCTGCCCTGCTGAAACACATGCGGAGCTACATCGTTTTCCCTCAGGTGGAGGATTTGCCTACAGTGAAAGGTGATTTCTATGCCCTGGGACATATCCCCAACATAATAGGTGCCATTGATGGGACACATGTGGCTTTGCCCCCCCCCCCCCACAGGAGTGAACAGGTGTACAAAAACCGGAAGAGTTATAATTCGATGAATGTACAGATGGTATGTTTGGCAGACCAGTACATCTCCCATGTGAATGCCATGTTCCCTGGCTCAGTGCATGATGCCTACATCCTGCAGAATAGCAGCATCCCTTATGTGATGGGTCAACTCCAGTGGCACCGTGTGTGCCTATTAGGGGAGCACCTGGAAGCTAGTCAGTGGGAATGGTTGTCTGGGGATATCACTCCAGGTTAGTACGTGTCTAACAGTTGTCCCTCGCCATTTGCAGGTGACTCTGGTTACCCCAACCTGTCATGGCTACTGACCCCAGTGAGGAATCCCAGGACAAGGGCAGAGGAACGCTACAATGAGGCCCATGGGCGAACTAGGAGGGTGATCGAGCGGACATTCGGCCTCCTGAAGGCCAGGTTCAGGTGCATCCATATGACTGGTGGATCCCTATTCTACTCACCAAAGAAGGTGTGCCAGATCATGGTGGCCTGCTGTATGCTTCACAACTTGGCTTTGCGATGACAGGTGCCTTTTCTGCAGGAGGATGGTCCAGATGGCGGTGTTGTGGCAGCTGTGGACCCTGTGGAAAGTGAAGACGAGGAAGCAGAGGAAGAAGACATGGACAACAGGGACTCAGTGATCCAGCAATATATCCAGTGACACACAGGTAAGAATACAGACCTGCATACTACATGTACTTAAACACTACTGCCTCTCTACTGTTTATCGTTTTTACACAGTGTATGGTCACTGAGTTGTCACTTTCCCTTACGATTTCACAGATGTGGGTCCCACTGTGTGACATCGGCTTTGATTCCTCTTGGACTAGAGTTGTGTGACATAGGTATGTTGACATTACCAATGAAAAAGCTTTTTGCCACAGTTATTGCTAATACAGTATTCCGAAATCACAGAAAGACTCCAGATTGTTTTGTGCTTTAAGGGTGTTTATTGAAGTGCTCAATATTGGAGGGGGTTGTAAAATGGTGAGGGGTGATGGCGGAGGAATGTCCATGGCAGTGTCCAGTCTATTAGTCTCACAGGTGCATTGCCCATATGGGCATAGGAAGTGGAGCTGGGGCAGTTTAAGGATGGACAGGGTGACAAAGTGGGACAGTAGGATGACAATCAGGGTGGTCTCATTTCTTGGCGGGGGTCTTGGCATCGTTCTCTGTCTTTGTCCTGGATCTCAAGGACCGTTTGCCAGGTGGTTCTCCCTCTGCAGAAGGTGGGGTGCTGGTGTGGTGGTCCTGTGGCGGTGCCTCCTGTCCACTAGCGCCTGCGGAGGTGGTGGGCAGTTCATTGTCCATGCTAGTGTCAGGGGCCCCTTGTAGTGCCACAGTGTCCCTCCTGGTGTTGAGTACTTCCTTCAGCACCCCTACGATGGTGCCCAGGGTGGAATTGATGGTTCTGAGTTCCTCCCTGAAGCCCATATACTGTTCCTCCTGCAGGCGCTGAGTCTCCTGAAACTTGGTCAGTACCATTTCCATCGTCTCCTGGGAGTGGTGGTAGGCTCCCATGATGGAGGAGAGGGCCTCGTGGAGAGTGGGTTCCCTGGGCCTGTCCGCCTCCTGTCACACAGCAGCCCTCCCAGTTCCCCTGTGTTCCTGGGCCTCCGTCCCCTGGACCGTGTGCCCACTACCACTGCCCCCAGGTCCCCGTTGTTGTTGGGGTGGTGGGTTAGCCTGGGTTCCCTGTAGTGGTGGACACACAGCTGATTGACGTGTCCTTGGGACGGAGGTATGGGCCTGCTGGGTGGGTGCTGTGCTGGTGTTTCCAGAGGGGGGAAGGTCTGTGGTGGCCTGTGACTGTGTGAGGGGAACCGACTGTCCTGAGGTCCCCGATGGGCTGGGCTGGTCATCTAGATCCAGTTGGACAGAGATGCTGTCATGACTGTGGGCCTCTTCTGTTGGTGGTGTGGACATGTGTGGACCCTCCTGTCCAGGGACATTGGGTAGGGGTCCTGCAGGGGTATAAAAGGTTGGTTATTACATCTGTGTGTGTCATGGTGTGCAATGGGTGGGTGACTGTGTACCCCAGTACTTGCATTCCTGTGTGGGACCTTGTGTGATGGTGGTTTTGGGGGGTGTATGGGTATGTGCAGTGGGCATGCTTTAGTGATGGGTGTCCATGCTTTGTTGTTGCATACAGGGCTTGGTGTTGGGATGTGTGCTTTGTGATGTTGGGACATTTGTGAGGAGTTGGAGTGATGGGGTGAGGGTGGGGGTATGTGCTGGCATGCAGGTAGGGTGGGGGATGTAATAGTTAAGATTTGACTTACCAGAGTCCATTCCTCCACCTACTCCTGCGAGGCCCTCAGGATGCAGAATCGCCAACACCTGCTCCTCCCATGTTGTTAGTTGTGGGGGAAGAGGTGGGGGTCCGCCGCCAGTCCACTGAACCGCCAGGTGGTGTCTTGAGACCACGGAACGCACCTTCCCCCGTAGGTAGTTCCACCTCTTCCTGATGTCCTCCCGATTTCTTGGGTGCTGTCCCACTGCGTTGACCCTGACCACTATTCTTCGCCATAGCTCCATCTTCCTTGCAATTGACGTCTGCTGCACCTGTGATCCGAATAGCTGTGGCTCTACCCGGACGATTTCCTTCACCATGACCCTGAGCGCCTCCTCCCAGAACCTGGGGTGTCTTTGCCGTGCCATGGGGTGGTGTCGGTGATGTGTGGGGTGGTGTGTGGGGTGATAAGTGTGATGATATTTAGTGGTGTGTAGTGTGCAGTGCGTGGAAGTTATGTGGGTGATGGTGTCATGTGCCTGTGGATGCTAGTGTTGTTGATGGTGGTGTCTCTCTCTGGCCTTCGTTCGTGATTTTTTGTCGTAAGGGTTTGTGGGTGATGTGGGTGTGTGTTTTATATTGTATTGGTGTGTGGGAGTGGTGTGTGTATGTGTATCAGGTGTGTGTATTTCAGAATTGTCCAATGTGGTTGTGTTTTGTATATGTGTGTGTATTTTGAGCGCTGAGGTGTGTACCGCCAATTGAATACCGCAGTTGAAAGACCGCCGCGTGGATTCGTGGGTCATGATAGTGTGGGCGCATTTCTGTTGGCGTGACAGTGGAGGTTTTGTTTTCGCCAGTTTATCACTGACCTTTGGTGTGGCGGACTTGTGTGGGTGTCTGAATTTTGGCGGATTCCGAGCTGTGAGTCACAATAGCTGTGGCGGAATTCCGCAGCTGCGGCGGTGTGTTGTCGGTCTTCTGCACGGCGGTAAGCGGCTTTTACCGCCAATTTTGTAATGACCGCCATTATCTTGTGCCCATTTTGGGAATACAAATGTTTTCTTGATATCTATTTTTCTCTCTTTATATTTCAGCAAATGAATTGCTGTATACCCGGTATAGAATGAAAACCCATTGCAGGGTGCAGCTTATTTATGGCTCTAGGTGCCTAGGGATCTTGATAAACCTACAAGTCCTATATATCCCCACAACCAGAAGAGTCCAGCAGACGTAACGGTACATTGCTTTAAAAAATCTGACACTGCAGGAAAAAGTGAAAACATGGAGAAAAATGTCTGTTTTTTTCAGCTCCATTTCAATATATATTTTTATTTCAACTGTTATTTTCTGTTGGAAAACCTTTTACAATCTACACAAATGATCCCTTGGTGAATTCAGAATTTTGTCTACTTTTTGGGAATGTTTAGCTCTCTAGGATACAGCATTGGTTTCACACCCATTCCTGTCACTAACTGGCAGTAGGCTGAAAGCACAAAAAATAGTAAAAATGGAGTATGTCCCAGTAATATGGCAAAATTGTGTTGAAAAATTTGGGGGCATATTTATACTCTGTTTGCGCCGGAATTGCGTCGTTTTTTTTTACGCAATTCCAACGCAAAACTAACTCCATATTTATACTTTGGCGTTAGACGCATCTAGCGCCAAAGTCCATGGAGTTTGCGTCATTTTTTAGCGTGGACACCTACTTTGTGTTAATGATATGCAAGGTAGGCGTTCCCGTCTAAAAAATTTACTCCGAGGCATGTGCGCCGTATTTACACTCCCGGGCAAAAATCACGCCCGGGAGTGGGCGGGTCAAAAAAAATGACGTCCAGCCGCTTTTGCGTGGTTTTTTAGCGCCTCGTCAGGGCAGGTGTTAAGGGACCTGTGGGCTCGGAAGGAGCCCAGAGGTGCCCTCCCATGCCCCCAGGGACACCCCCTGTCACCCTTGCCCACCCCAGGAGGACGCCTAACGATGGAGGGACCCATCCCAGGGAACATAAGGTAAGTTCAGGTAAGTAATGTTTTATTTTTTTTGTGGCATAGGGGGGCCTGATTTGTGCCCCCTTACATGCCACTATGCCCAATGACCATGCCCAGGGGACAGAAGTCCCCTGGGCATGGCCATTGGGCAAGGGGGCATGACTCCTGTCTTTGCTAAGACAGGAGTCATTTCAATGGGAGTCGGGAGTCGAAAAAAATTGCACAAATCGGGTTGAGGCGATAATTTTGCCTCAGCCTGACTTGCCCCATTTTTTGGCGCCCAAGTTCCATATTCCCCTACGCCGGCGCTGCCTGGTGTATGTCATTTTTTTTTACGCACACCAGGCAGCGCCGCTGGCTAACGCCGGCTAACGTCATTGAATAAATACGGTGCCCGCATGGCTCTTCGGAATGGCGTTAGCCGGCGTTAAATTTTTTGACGCACAACTGCGTTGGCGCAGTTGTGCGTCAAAAAGTATAAATATGGCCTGTGGTTTTCTGATTCAAGTCTGCCTGTTTCCTGAAGCTGGGAAGATGGTGATTTTAGCACCACAAACCCTTTGTTGATGCTGTTTTCAGAGAAAAAAAACACAGGCCTTCTTCTGCAGCCCTTTTTTCCCATTTTAACAAAATTAAAATTCAATTTGTGTTGTATTTTGGCTAATTTCTTGGTCTGCTCCAAAGGAATCCCACAAACTCTGGGTACCTTTAGAATCCCTAGGTTGTTGGAAAAAAAGGACGTAAATTTGGCGTGGATAGCTTATGTGGACAAAACGTTATGAAGGCCTAATCGTGAACTACCCAAATAGCCAAAAAATGGGTTCAGCATGGGGAGGGGGGGAGGCCCAGCAGCTAAGGGGTTGATGTTACCCCTATTCCTCTTCTACCCTGCTCACACATGTCCCTTGCTTTGTAAGCATTAGATTACACACTGTTTCAAATTACCTCTAGATTGAATGAGAAACCAAGAGCTAGGTGTACAAAGATTTACATGTGCGTTATGAAATAACTATACAACAGGAAACGAAATATATACATAAGAAAGTATGGAAAATACCAAATAAAACAAACTACCCTGCCCCCTCTGCATCTCCCCACATCGATGACACAACGGAGAATGAGATTGTGTGTCTGTTGGACCTTTGCTGAGTCTATTCCTTTGTAATCTGCCCAACATGTTCCTAGGGCAGCAACGTGCTTTATATGCCACTATTTCCAGTCCCAGGCAATAGTCCGTACCTCGGGCCAGATGTAGCAACCAGTTTGCGACTCGCAAACGGCAAAAATCGCCGTTTGCGAGTCGCAAACTGGAGTTTGCTATGCAGAAATGCATTTTGCGAGTCGGGACCGACTCGCAAAATGCATTTCAGAGTCGCAAATAGGAAGGGGTGTTCCCTTCCTATTTGTGACTCACAGTGGTATGCAATTCCATTTGCGACCACGTACGCAGTCGCAAATGGAGTCGCAGTTACCATCCACTTGAAGTGGATGGTAACCCACTCGCAAATTGGAAGGGGTCCCCATGGGACCCCTTCCCCTTTGTGAGTGGACCCACCAATATTTTTTCAGAGTAGGCAGTGGTCCAAGGGACCACTACCTGCCCTGAAAAAATCCAAAACTAAAGGTTTCGTTTTTTTTTTTTAAGTGCAGCTCGTTTTCCTTTAAGGAAAACGGGCTACACTTGAAAAAAAAAAAACTGCTTTATTTCAAAGCAGTCACGGACATGGAGGTCTGCTGGTCCCAGCAGGCCTCCATACCCGTGAGTGCCCATAGTCGCTATGGGGCCGCAATTTGCGACCCACCTCATTAATGTTAATGAGGTGGGTCTTTGCGACCCCATAGCGACCGTTTTGCATTGCAAATTGCGAGTTGCAATTTGCGAGTCGCTCGGACTCGCAAATTGCAACTCGCAATTTGCAAAGTTGCTACATCTGGCCCTTCTTTTCCAAACTGCCTGCGATGGGGGTCCACCGCCCTTCACACCCTTGCAATATCACGTTAGGCAAGTGTCAGTCCCAATCAGAGGAGAGAAAACCTATATCTATTCCCACATATAGCCTCCATAGTATGGAGAAGGGCCAATCTTGGGTTCGTGGAATCTGCAAGGACAGGACCTCCCCAAAACATCTGAACACCTCCCTCCAGAATTTATCAAGTGCTGGGCAGTCCCATATAGTATGGATGATAATTACTCCCATACACCAGAGTCGATGGAGTGTGAGGTAAACCCTATGTAAGTATTTGAATTGAATTAGCTGGAGCCTGGTGGCTATGGACCCGTCCCATGGGCAAACTAGAGTCTCAGTCCAGTCCTCGTATTCCAGTTCCCCTACACTGCCTCCCAGGCCACTTGAAGGATGCCAAATTTGTCAGGTTGATTCAAGATGAGTGTGAAATGTTTTTGCTATTTTATGATCTTCCATGGTGAGTTTAGCCTCCAAAGGATTACATTTGGAAAGGTCAGCTAATATAGTTATGTACATGGTCAATGTGTGGCGGAGTTAGAAATAACTTTAATATTGCCTACGATGTAACTGGAATTCTGTCTGTATGTCCTGGAAAGATTTAAGAACAGTGTCTATCAGGAGATCTCAGAGATTGGAGACCCCTGTTAGATCCAAACTCTGGAATCTGGACAACTTGGCCATCTAGAGGAGCCAGGTCCTGCACCACAGTGCCCTCTGTTCTTTCAGTCTGCCTCACCACCTCATCCATTGAAGCAATGACTGCCACAACTTAAGGACAGTTCCTGTCGCAGGGGGTAAATTTGTGTACCTGCCAGCGCCATACAGATATGAGAGTAATAAAGTAGTGCCCCTGGCCCATTTATCTAGAGCATATGCCGGGTCACCCTGTGCATCGGGCACAAGACATTTATTATCTGGAGATGGGCCACTAGATACTAGGATTCCATATCTGCCACTGCAGTGCCTCTGCAATAGGTGGATTGGAAACCTTTACTAAGGGCCACACGAGGGGTCTCTCCCCTCCCATAGGAAAGCATTGAGAATGGAGCCTAACCTACAAAGCCACTGATGTGGAATCATGTACAGGTAGTTTTCCTTTTGATAAATGAACCTGGGAAGAGAAACGATTTTAAAGATCTCAGATGGTCTCAACAGGGACAGCGGGAGCACCAACCATATCTTTATGTCTTTTTTAAGACTCGCCTATACAGGTTCAATATTGGCATTCCAGACACTGCTGCTTCCAGGGACAGATAAACCTCCAAATACTTAAGCCCAGTGGTGGCCCGCCACAGTCCTGAGGTCCATCCCAAGCCATCAGGCACCAGGCCCAATGCATAAAACTGTTGATTTGGATGTATTAATATATAGGCCAGAGGCTTCTCCAAACATGATCATGATCTGTAATAGTCTGGGACTTGTCACGTTTGGCGATGTGAGAAAGAGGACATCATCAGCATATAATTCAGTTATGTCTGACAATCCATTCCCCCATTCAAAACCCTTGACTTGGGCTTCCATCTGCACCCACATAGTCAGAGGCTCCACGACAAGGGCAATCAGTAGGGGGGACAAGGGGAACCCTGCCATATCCCCCACTGGAAAGGGAAAGAACCGGAGCAGCTCCCTGCCACTCTCACCAATGCCATTGGGTCAGTGTATAATTAGTGAAGGTATGATGTGAGCCGAGGGCCAAAGTTAAGATGATGGGGCAGGTGAAATAAGTACTTCCAGCTCGCAGAGTAGAAAGCTTTGTTTATGTTGTCAAAGAGCATTGCTGGCTCCTCCAATCTGTCAGCCATGGCCATGCATTACAAAGATAGCGGATGTTATGGCGTCATGTCCAGTGTGGCATGAAACCATACTGGTCTGGATGAACCAGTTCTGGTACTGTATATGCTTAATTAGCCGATCCATCAATGTCTTGGCCACTATCTTTACCTCTAGGTTCAATATAGATATCAGGCGATATGAAGTGAGATCATCCACAGGAAATTCCGGTTTGGGAAAGACCCCCAATCTCCATATGGCACCAATTCGGTAGCATGACTGCTGTTTCTGTGGTGGACAAGATGACATCTAGGAGGTAATCTTGAAGTTTAGGCATGTATGTTTTAAAAAATTTCAAAGGTAACCCGTTCAGTCCAGTGCCTCTGCCCGAATTGCTGAAACAAGTTCCTCCTTCAGGAACGTCTCATCTAACATGCACAACAATGGTAGAGAGGGTCTTGAGCGGGAGGTATCCTAACAAATTCCTCTATAAGCATACTAGGTACTGTCTCATGCTTGGCATAAACTCCCTTGAGGTGAGAGGCAAATCTAAACACCGTCTCCTCAGGGTCTGTAAGTTAGGCACCCAACTCATCCCATATCTGAGGAAGGGGAGGTGACCTGGATACTCTTTGGCACAATCTGTGGAATAACTGACTGGTCTTGTTGCCCCACTGGTAATTGCAACTCTGGGATGCCCACCATTCTAGTTTTGCCTCCTCAATTAGAGCCTAGCATTATTGCTGTTGCACTAGCCCAAGCTGATAACGCACCTGATGCCCATCTGGTCAGTGGCCCGCAGGTCCATTTCTGAGATTTAGGCCTCTAGGGCTACTGTATGTTGTATTTTGCACTGTCGCACCCTAGCACAACAGCTAATGTCTATCCACCAGAGTGTGGGCTTCAGGGCCTCCCACCATAGCTGGGGAGATGCAACCAAGCCTGTATTTTGTGGAACATATCCGTCAATAGTGACTTCCATGGGTTTGCAACATTCAGGGCACTGAAGGTGCCAGGGTAACTCATGCCAGTGAAACTTCTGAAACCTGGGACCCACCCGCAGGCCCAGGGCCCCTGAGGAGTGATGCAACAATCCTCTGGAAAGTGGTGTAATATTTGTCACTCTATGGATATAAGTATGGGGGGACATAAAAATATATAGATGGGAGTAAGAGCAGTGGGCCTTTGAAAAAAAAATGTATAGCCCCTAGGGGCAGAATGGTGTGTTCTCCATATATCTGTAATACCCAAAACTGAGATAAGGGGGTGGTCGGTCTCACCACAGGGTGTTATCCCTGCAGGCACCATTTATGCATACCTGGAGTGACTACACCATTTCAATCCCCCCAGCACTACAATTCCTTCTGCCAACTCGTTCCATAACTTTGTCAATAATTCAAGAAATTATTGCCCAAGGTGAGGTGGGATGTATATGCTTAGAACTGTCAGGAGCTCCCCATATAATAACCCAGTAATCGTGGTGTATCTGCCTTATGTGTCTGTCCACGTCTTAATATATTGGTAAGGATCTGACTGTTTAATCAGGACTCTCTTACCCCTGGAACTCCACGTAAGCCCCGAATGATAAACCCGCGTGGGTCAGGCATGGAATTTTGTTCCCTTTAAGATGTTTCTCCTGCAACAAGAGAATATCAGCCCCCATTCTCTTTGCGTATTTGAGAACCACCCTCTCTTAACCTTGTGTAGAAGACCTTTCACATTCCAAGACACTATATGGGGGCAGTCAGCAGGGGCCTTGTATAGGGGGACACGCATGGCAAGGTCTTGTTGTTGTGTCTATGTGTAGAGCAACAGAGGAATCGGGCACTAGACAAGAACTGAAGAAAAACTTAAACAAATATAATAACAACAACAACAACAGCAATAATGAACAATACTACTTTCGGAATAAAAAAAGTACATGTCATATGTACTTTGAACCCTCCCCAACCCATACTTCGAAACCTGGAAGTATCTGATGCACAGACGATCAATGATAGACCCCAATGTGCTTTCTGCCCTGATCTGTCCCAATGGATCCCTTCTTCCAATATTAACATACCAATGAAAAATGGGGGGCAAGTATTTGTGCTCATTATGGCTTGCGGCCACCAATAGCTTCATGGGTATATGCGATCAAGGGAGGCCCAAGTTAGTAACATAAATTGGAAGATTACTTAGGGGAATCAGCACCTGAGGTTTGGGTCTCCAAAAATTCAGGTGCTTGGCCAGAGCACCTCCAAGATAAATGAGATCTGTGACAACACATACTCTGAGTCTTGGTAGTCTTGTTCCAGTTGTCGCCTTGAGATGAGATTGACTTCAAGCTTAGCAGGGTGTGGGGCTTGATGTGAATCCATAAAATCCATTGAAATACCTCCTCTGCAGTTTTGAAGGGGAGTGTTTGTGACTGATAAAAGGAAGGGGAATTGAAGCATATAGCAGATGTTCAATTCTCGATGGCACTGAATGGTGGGTTGGAATGACTGACACTGCTTTTGCACAAGTCTAATGTAGTCAGGAAAAATCATGGTGGTAGGTGGTTGGTACACAATCTTGTCTTGGAGGTGGGCATATTTGAGGATAGTATCCCTATCCATGTTATTCAAGACTTTTGCAAAAAACGGTTGAACTCTCGCCACAGGGGGAGGATGGCAGATGAGAGGCCTGTGTGACCCCTTTATCACAAAGCAGAGGGGCTGTGATGGCAGCAGCCCACAAATCCAGTCATCAAGAAATCGATCCATCAAGGTTCCTTCACAGCTTTCTGGAAAGCCGACAAAGGGTATGTTATTGCGACATGCTGTTCCCTCTCCATCTTTGTTAGAAATGGGGTTTCTGGTTGGCTAGGGTAGGCACCTCAGCCAGGCAGAAACCACCACTCTAGTCAGGGCAAGTCAGGTACACACCAAAGATAACCTGTGCTCACCCTCGGTAGCTTGGCACAGAGCAGTCAGGCTTATCCCCAAGGTCATGTGTAAAGCGTTTGTGCAACACAATGACACCAGTGACACAATAAGTACACCACCAAAGAGAATCCCTACAGGGTTGTAAAAAAATATGTATATTGGATCTTGTGCCTAAAACATAATCCAAAATGACAATATGCATGAATACTGTATATACTCTGCAGAGCCTAAGTCGGTACTCATTATCTTAGTTAGGCACGGGTAAAATTGTCATACACCACAACCTCAGAGCAGGGAACACAGCAGGTGGGGTAGGTCAGTAACCTCATTGATCACTATATACCACTTGACAAAAGTCTCATAAATCATAATGCCTGTGCAAGTATCAACATGAACTGTATCTTGTCACCTAGAGGTGCTGGGGCCATGACATGCATCAGTACAATACCAAATCATCACAAGGTGACACATCAAATTAATGCGCAAACCAGATTATGACAAGGTACATTAACTGTCAACAGTTGTCATGAATCTCCAACATCAGCCAGATTGATGTAAGCATATCAGTTTTGAACATTCAATAGCCCAATGCCTGCACCATCATGAAACTCCAGGGCACAACGTACCTGTGCCCCTATCACACCTACTTCAGTAATCAGCCTGAAGGCGTAGAGAGAAAGACACCTATATGCCTCTTATCTATAGTATGGTGATTGTGGGAGACAGTTCTTCTACAAAGCACCCTGCTCCTATGTGGGGACCTTAGTTGAGGGCTCACCCTTTCCTGCCACTGATGAGACGAACGTGCCCCCAAAGTGAGTCCTCCCTGGTCTGGGGGGGGGGCAAAGACAACCTGTAGGCTCTAGTCAGTGTCCTCAATGGATCATCCACGTGCCTATGAGGGGAGTGCAGCTGCCAACCAAACACGGAGTGCAGCTATCCAAAACCAGGTTACGGCATCCTTTGTCAGCATGGGGCTGCCCGCGAGTAAAGGACGGGACTATTCTTGGACCCTTAGGGATCTTGGTTCTGGTCAATATATCTTCCTCTTTGGGGGCTGAGGTCTATGGCCTGGGAGCCCTGCTCTTCATGCCTCTCACAACTGAGGGGGGCCTCGCAGAAAGGTGTTATTCAGACAGTCAAGCATTGTTGCACTTAACTGAGGTGTGATCGCAGAGCTGCTCAACTTGCAGTTGGTGGACAGTGTGCTGTGAGATCCCATCAGGGAAGATAGAGTGGCACGTAGGTCCAACTGTCAGAGCCCCTCTGAGGGGTCTCTTGAAGTGTGGCAGTTGCCAAGTCCAATGATCAGGTTGCTTCCCTCTGCCGTCTCCTTTGAGGGAGGGAGGGGTCGCTGATCCCTAGTCTCCACAATGGCTCCGGCAACAAGGAGGGGACAAAGGTGGCTTGCTCACTTGTGCAAATTGAACAAAACATAGCAGCAAGAGCGCCCAACCTGTGCCACCTGACACTCTGGTGCCATCACCACCAGCGAGGGGAAACCTGGCGCTCACTCCATGGCTCAGAGGGGAATCACAGGACACTCTCCACATGCCAGCACATCAGGGCAACAATGGTGGTTCCTCCTGGTAGTCCCACAGTGCCTGGTGGCCCACAGTCAAAGAGCAGTTGGCAGCAGGACAACAAGCAGAAAAGCGGCCCAGGGAGTTCTTTCTGTCACCCAGCAGACAGCATGCAGCAGGGCAATAGCAGAAGAGCAGTCCAGGTGAGTCCTCGGTGTAGTCCAGCAGTCCTTCTTGCTGAGGTTCAGTTTCAGTCCCAAAAGTGCTCCAAAAATCGTGGGGGCCAGAGCCCATGTACTTATACTCAAAAATGCCTTTGTTCAGGGGGTAACTTCAAAGGGACCCTTTAAAGTGAAGAATAACACCCTTTCAACCCAGTGCTGTTTCTAGACATCAGTAGGAGGTAATAAGCCCGTTGTTTGAAGGCAGGACACAGCCTATTCACATGTAAATTGTGAATGATCCTTCCTCTCCCCAGCCCAGAAAGACCATCAGTATGCAGATGCCCCTTCTGTCACACCCAACCCCTCCTGTGTGATGGCTGTCTGGAAAGTATGCACCAAGTTTATAGGTGTCAGTCTGCACAGCACTAGAGTTATATGCACAGAGAAATCCCTTCTTCTAAAAGTGGCATTTCTAAAATTGTAATGTAAAATCCACCTATAGCAGTAAGCACGGTTTCTCACTACCATTCCAAACATACCAAACATGCCCACGCTACTCCTCACAGATCAGAAATTACTACTTAGACATATATATGAAAATTCCTAATACAAACCTATGAGAGGAGCAGCACTCACAGTAGTGAAAAACTAAATAGCAATTTGTTTGTCATTACTAGGACATGTAACACATATGTGTCCTACCTTTTTCATACACAGTACTCTGCCCATAGAGCTATCCAGGGCCTACCATTGAGATGACTTAGGTGGAGTAAAAAGGGAGTTTAGGCCTTGACAAGTAGTTTGACTTTCCAAGTCAATGTGCTAGGAAAATTCACATGCAAGCACTGCAGTGGTAGGCCTGAGACAAGTATGAAGGCTATTTCTGTAGGTGGTGCAATCAGCACTGCAGGACCACTAGTAGCATTTAATTTACAGGCCCTGGGTATATGGTATACCACTTAACAACGGACTTACTAGTAAATGAAATAAGCCAAGTAGGTGTAAACCTAATATACTAATACGTAAACCAGCGCCAGCGATGGTTTGCGTCAAAACATTTACTGCCGGCTAATGCCATTCCAACGCACCAGGCGGGCGCCTTATTTATGGATTGACGTTAGCCAGTACTGTGGGCTGGTTAGAGTAAACAAAAAAAATGACTCTAACCGGGCAGTGCAGGCGTAGGGAAGAATGGGGGTTGTGCGTCAAAAAATGTTGCAAGTCAGGTTAGAGTAAAAAATCATGGCTCTAACCAGACTAATGCCATTTTTTGACGCACAACCCCCTTAAAATGACTCCTGTCTTAGAAAAGACAGGAGTCATGCCCCCCTGCCCAATGGCCATGCCCTGGGGACTTCTGTCCCCTGGACATGGCCATTGGGCACAGGGCATTTGGGGGGGCAAATTTGGCCCCCATATGCCACTTTAAAATATATATATATATACTTAGCTCTACTTACCTGTACTTACCTGTGATGGGTCCCCCATCCATGAGTGTCCTCCAGGGGTGGGCGAGGGTGGCAGGGGGTTTCCCTGGGTGCAGGGAAGGGCACCTGTGGACTGCTTCCATGATCAGAGACCATGGAAATGAACCCACAGGTCCCTTAACGCCTGCCCTCACCCAGGCGTTAAAAAACAGCGTAAATCAGGTTTTGCGTCATTTTTTAAGGCCCGCCCCCTCCTGTGCATCAAAATGACCCTGGTGTATAAATAAGGCGCACAGGCCTTAAAGTCATTTTTTTTACGGGAAAGCCTACCTTGCATTTCATTATTGCAAGGCGGTTTCCTGCATCCAGAAAATGACGAACACTGCTGACTTTTGACGTTCACGGGGTCATGCGTCACAGTATAAATATGGAGTTAGGTTTGCGCCGAATTTGCATCAAAAATGTTGACTCTAATTTGGCACAAACAGAGTATAAATATGCCCCTAGGTTTTAGGGGAGAGAACACATGCACTTTATCAATGATTAGCAGTGGAAAAGGCCCAGCGTCCTAAAGCCAACAAAACAAGGGTCAGAAATATAGAAGAGGAAAGGCAAAACGTTTGGGGATAACCCTGCAGAACAGGCCATTTCCAACAATCTTCAACTTGAGCTGGCAACTGATTTGTCATGGATGTAAGTTTAGTCACTGTTTGTTGTAGGGAGGCAACGGAATGCTGTACTCCCGATAACCAGGTCTCTGCCTCAGTGATACAGTCTACCATGTTGAGAAGGTCTTGTCTGAGTAATGAGACATCCAAGCCCATCACCCCTATCTTAGCGTCAACGGTGTTGTGAGACTGGGTTATGGCTGCCAGCAACGCAGTCTTGTCAGGGACTATCGGATCCTAAGTACCTGGTCCTTCCTGCCCCAGGATCCAACTCGGCTGGGTATATTTGTTCAGCGTGCCTTGTCTGGTATTAAGTGGCCCTTTATCTTTAGTCATGTTGTTCGGTATGTTACAGTGATATCCCTGGACTTTTTAGTCTCACCTTGACCACTGACCTGACAAACCCCCCCCATGGAGCCGTGGTTTGGCATGAGCAATCAGATCCTAATACACTGAACTTTCTTGATGATAGGCCCCAAGCATGACCAGGAATGTAAGGCAGGATGTGGGCTCAGAAAATGATCTGGGGGGGCACCCAGCTGCAAACTGCACAGATTCTTAGTTGGGCCATCTCCAGGACCAGAGTGCTCCCCCATAGAGACCCACAGCAGGGTCTGTTACAGATAAGTCTAAAAGGTTCTTATCTCAGGTGGATATGAACATTTTCATTCCCGCAGTTCAAAGCAGGAGGTCTACTTTGACCTTATAAGTCACCTCTGTTAGTAGCACACACTAGGTCTGCTGTTCTTCTTCCACCACTCCACTGTTGTAAGGTATCAACAAAGGGTAATGTTAGTCACTGTCTCCCATAAAATGTAATTCCAATTACCACCTCTCTCTTACACTGAAGCTCTAGGGGGCTATATCAGGGCTGTGCAAGAGATCTGCTTGTTGTTGGACGGTAGCATGATAAGAGCAGCAGGAAAGTCTCTTCTGTATTAGGTTTCTTCTCCGTTGCTCCCAGCCTCAGTGTTTCCCCATGATGACAATGCCTCCCCAGGCAGCTGCATACTCAGGAACCACCCCGCAGTCATGGTCAGTAACACAGTTGTCCGTCTCTATGTAGGCAATGCCTGGGACCCCACAGGGGCCGGCTGCCTCCCCCACTTCTCCTCCTCTTCCCAGTTAGGAGCCTCTGGTACTGTCCCACAGTGCTGCATTGGATTTTGACCAATTGGGTCCGCATCCACCTGGCTCTGTCCTGTGACTCCATCCCAGTCACTTCGACCCGCAGCGCTAACGGGCTGCGCCCCAGCACAATGGGGCGTCTTCAAACCTCAGGGGCCTCAGCGGTATTCAGGTGGGCTCCAACCTCCCTCAATGCCCAGGTCCTAAAACAGAGGCTGCATGAGGTGCTGGGACTCTGGCGTCAGTGGCAGTGGCTGCTGCTGCCCAAGCCATTTTTCTCACACTCCTTCTTGGTTGACCCGCTGATTTCAGGAATGACACAACTTCCCCAGAGCGATGGATGTCACTCACGGTCTATTGGTGAATCACAAATTGATTTGACAGTACCTGTAAAAAATGTGAAATTCAAATTTCTTAAAAAACACTAATTTAAATAGTGATTGCCTAGCTTTGATTTAGCATTAGTCACTATTTAGTTACCATAATATAGTAAATTGCCATTTGCCATTGCCAGAAAAGGAGCTGAGGAAAATAGATCAACAGAGGAGGTCAGTTATGGATAGTGAGGAGCCTGTGAGAGTGGAAGGCGCCAGCAAGAGAAAAATTATGTTTTTGTAAACCGAGTTTGTAGCTCTTGCATAGGAATCTGTGGCTACTAATGGCACCCGATTTTAAATGTAATCTCTTACCATCCAAGAGGTGACAAAGATACAAATTTGATGAAGGTTTGAAGGGCCTTTTAATGACATGGAATTTACCACACAGAATATTGAAGAAATTAGAACATGGTGCAAAAAGTCGCCTCAGGGCAAAGGAGAAGGTCACCAGCAGTAGGTTTCTTGCACTGAAGTGGTCTATTGACACAACCCCCATCTAGGCCATTGGAGGAGCCTAGGGAAATCACCTTGCACCTGATTCATTATCTGGAGTCAGTGAAAAACTGCAGATGCAGTACCACCAGCAGGTCAGTATCAATATCCTTTATCACAATCATCTATGTGGCTTTAAATGATTCCTGCTGTTGTGTAAGTTAATTCAAAAATATATGTGATATGTTTAAAACCTAACCAAAAACCTAGGCTAGAATACAATTGAAATATACTGTGGGGCTTGTGATACCGTTGACTTTAACACAAGCATTATAATTTTCTGTCTCTTGTCCCCACAAATAAAGTTTCAAAAATACTTATTGAAAGTGATTACAGAACACTAGTAATATTCATGACCTACACTACTGTGAGAAATTTGGTTACTAGTTATGGAGGGGGTGAAACCCAACTCAAACATCAACCACAATCCTTCTCATGGTGAGGCACAAGCAAACCCCAAATTAATCTGTGCTCAACACTCTCGTAGCTTGGCAGAGAGCAGTCAGGCTTAACTTAGAGGCAATGAGTAAAGTATTTATGCAGCACTTCAAACAGTCATAAAATTAAAACACCACACAAGAAAATTCACATACCAATCTAAAAAAATAGAGTGCACTTTAATTGATAAAGACCAGAACACCACATGTCCAAGATGTATAACCGGAAATATGCAATTTTAAAGAATTATGTGACAATAGCTCCAAAAAGGCAAACGTGTTGCTTGCGGCTAAATGACATGTAAGACCGGGAGAGAGTCACAACTTCAGGACATCCACAAGGGAGCGAGGGTTAGATGGAGGGGCCAGGTTTCTCTCACTGAAACATTACCTCACCTTTCCAGTGCAAAGGGTTCTTTTCCATGTGGATAGGGGGGCCTCAGGGAACAGAGAAGCAAAGTGGATGGTCATCGATGTATTGTGAACAGCAGGCCTGGTGCTGTAGACAGCATGCTGTAGCGTGAAGATCCTGTTATCATTGTGAGCGACCGGGTAGGTGCTTTTGTGATGGCACTCCCTGCAAGACATCGATTCTGTAGTGCAAAGGGTTGTTCTGAAGGAGCTTTGTGTTGGTGAGCTAAATGAGTGCCAAGGTTTTGGCACCAATAGGCCGTTTCACAGTTGTGAAAAGCCCAAGAACTTCAATTCAGCCTCTCTAAGGTCAGGACCTGAGGGGCACCATTTGGGGATCAGGGGCCTGCGCCACCTGGATCTGGATGCTGTGCAGGTTTTGGTGAGCCTGTTAGGTCCACGCAACTCTGAACAGGAGGCCTGCAGATTATCACTGGAGTCTCTCTGACAGTCGTAAGTTAAGGTGCAGGTCCAAATCCTCTGACTCAGGCAGTAAGGCAGCAAGGCTGCAGGGCAGCAGCCCAGCATGACAGCAGTCCAACGTGACAGTAGTCCAATGGGGCAGCAAGTTCAGCATCATCACAGTCCTTTCAGCAGCATAGCTGTCCTTCTCCCTGGTAGAATCTCCACAGGTCAAGAAGTGTAATGAAGTGTTGGTGTCTGAGGTCCAATATTTATACCGGGGCCTTCTTTGAAATGGAAGAAGATTCTAGAGGTTTCCCTTTGAGGTCTACAGGCTTCCTGCCTCCTTCGTCCTCACCGAGGACTACTACAGGAAGTATGCAGCCCTTTGTGTGGAGGCAAGAAACAGCCTATTCATGTGTAAGTAAGGCTGTGCCCAGCTCCACCCTCTCATCCTGCCACTGGTGACCAATTCAGGGACACCAAAGCTCTCTATTGTGTGTGGCTGTCTAGGAAGAATACACAAAGCCCAACTGTCAGCTACATCCAGACATGTGACCCAGAGATAGGCTGCAGGTACCAAATGGCTAAGGCAGGAAAATGCTGATTTTTGAAAGTGGCGTTTTCGGAGCTGTAATTTAAAATCCAACTTCACCATGAGAGAAGGTTTTTTATTACAATTCCAAAGACATCATACAAAAAATTCCATTTGGAAATAATAACACTTATTAAATGTAGAAAGGTAACTCCAGTTTTATTCTCTGGGAGATGCAGCCCTTGTAGTAGTGAAAAAGAAAATTTAGATTTTTTTTCACTACCTGGACATATAAAGCTTAAATGTACTTTTTAAATACACTGCCCTCTGGACTGTCCAGGGCCTATCCTAGGGGTAACTTTCATGGATGAAAAGGGAGGTGTTAGAAATGGGGTTTTTGGTTGGCAGTCAGGTTGCCCTCTGTCCAAGCAAGAACCCTCACTCTAGTCAGGGTAAGTCACACACAATCCAAAATCAGCCTGTGCCCACCCTCTGGTAGCTTGGCACGAGCAGTCAGGCTTAACTTAGAAGGCAATGTGTAAAGCATTTGTGCAATAAATCATACAACACCATAATATAACACCACAAAAATCCACCACACAGTGTTTAGAAAAATATATAATATTTATCTGGGTATTTGCAGGTCAAAACAATCAAAGTTGCAATATGAATTTGTAAAGATATCACTAAGAAGTGATATAAAGTGTCTTAAGTCTTTAAAAAGCAAACAAAGGGGGTCATTCTGACCTCGGCGGTAAAAGGCTCCTACCGCCGGTCAAAAGACTGCCATTCTACCGCCGCGGCCACGGAAAGCCGCCACGGTCATTCTGACCAACAACTGCCAAGCCGCCAAAAACCCGACATCCACGGAAGGCCGCCTCATCAGCGGGCAGCGATAAACTGGAGATGACCAAACCTCCACTGCCACGTCAACACAAACACGCCCATGCCATTACGACCCACCAATCCACGCTGCGGTCTTTCAACCGCGGTATTCCATTGGCGGTACACACCGCCGCAGTCAAAATACACACCCAGGCACCAAAACCCAGCCACATTGGACAATTTGAAATACACACACCTGATACACATACAAACACCACCCCCACACATCCAAGCAACTATAAAACACACACCCACATCACCCACAAACCCCCACTAGTTGGAAATCGGAGAGAAGGCGAGAGAGAGAGAGAGAGAGAGAGAGAGAGAGAGAAAACATCAATCGAAAACCCCAACACACACAGGAGCCCAACATCATCAACCACACCACATCTACGCACACATCACCACACACCACCACTCACATCACCGCAAACACCACCCCACACCTCATCCACACCACCCCATGGCACCCCAAATACACCCCAGGTTTTCTGACCAAGAACTCCGGGTCATGTTGGAGGAAATCATAAGGGTAGAGCCCCAGCTCTTCGGCACACAGGTGCAACACACCACAATAGCCAGGAAGGCGGAGCTATGGCAGAGGATTGTCGACAGGGTCAACGCTGTGGGACAGCATCCCAGAAACCGAGAAGACATCAGAAAGCGCTGGAACGACCTACGGGGGAAGGTACGGTCGATGGTCTCCAGACAAAACATCGCTGTGCAGAGGACTGGCGGCGGACCACCACCCACCCCTCCCGAATTCACAGCATGGGAGCAAGAGGTCTTCAACATCCTGCATCCTCCGGGCCTCGCTGGAGTAGGCGGAGGAATGGACTCTGGTAAGTCTAGTCTCAACTACTCCCCCCCCCAACCACCAGCATGCCTACCCACACCCCCACCCTCATCCCCAACCCCCCAGCACACAGCCTCCCTGCCAATGTCTCACCAGCACAACCCACCCAACCCAAAACCAAACCCTGAATGCCAACACAAACCATGGACACCCATCACCTATGCATGACCACTGCACATACCCATCCCCCCCACAAACCACCCTCACAACTCCTGCCACATGGGGATGCCAGCACTGGGGGACAAGGGCACCCACAAATCGCACACCATGGAACACACAGAAGCAATAACCATACTCTTTCACCCCTGCAGGGCCCGAACGCCAACACACCGGCCAGGAGGGTCCAGATATGTCCATCCCACCCCCAGAACAGGCCCGCAGTGAGGACAGCAGCTCTGTCGACCTGGAACCTGATGACCAGCCCGGACCATCGGGGACCTCTGGACAGTCGGTTCCCCACACACAGACACAGGCCACAGCAGACCTAACCCCCTCTGGGAATATCAGCACCGCTCCCACCCAGCGGGCCCATGCCTCTGTCTCCAGGACAGGTCAATCAGCGGTGTTTCCGCCACTACAGGGCACCCAGGCTGACCCAACACCCCAACAACAACAGGGACCTGGGGGCAGTGGTAGCGGGCACACCGTCTAGGGGACAGAGGCCCGGGGAAACAGGGCAACTGGGAGGGCTGCAGTGCGACAGGGTGGGGAGGACAGGCCCAGGGAACGGACTCTCCAAGAAGCCCTCACCACCATCATGGGAGCATACCACCGCTCCCAGGATACGATGGCGACGGTAATGGCCAGGTTCCAGGAGATCCAGGCACAGCAGGAGGAACGGTACATGGGGTACAGAGAGGAGCTCAGGAACATCGTCCAGGCCCTGAACCTAATAGTCACCACATTGCGGGACCATGTGGCACCCCAAAGGGCCCCTGTCCCCAGCCCGGACCAGGAACAGCCTACCACCTCCGCTGGCGCTAGTGGACAGGAGGCCCCCACACAACGACGGGCCACCAGAACCCCACCTCCTGCTGAAGATCAACCACCCCGCAAGAGGAGCCTGAGATCACAAAGGAAGACAGAGTAGGATGCCAAGACCCCCGCCAGCCTAAGATCCCCCCGGATGTCATTCCACTGTCCCACATCGTCACCCTGTCCAACCTTGAACTGCCCCTGCTCCATCCTTCCACAGGCATATGGACAATGCACCTGTGCGACCGAGAACTGGACTCTGCCATGGACATCACTCCACCCCCACCCATCACCGTTTTACTATCATGTCCCTATATGTAGCACTTTAAATAAATCACCAATTGCACTTAAAAAAACAGGAGTCTGCTTGTATTCTTAACAAATGTATTATGCATAACGGGTCAAAAATGTGCAGTTACTTTGTGATGACAACATACCAATGTCAATTTGCTTTACTCCATTGCCGAACAAACCAGAAGTCACGCAGTGGGTCATACAGCTCTGAAAAGCCAAGGGAAAGTCACAATTCAGTTGAAAGGAACTGGGGGGAAACACAGAAAGTAGAGATGCAGGAGGCCAGAAGGAAATGTAAAATGACGTGGGGGATTCTTACCTGGGTGCTACTGAAAATACTGTTGTATGACCGTGTCCCTGTTGTCCGTGTCGTCCCCGTCGTCTTCCTCCTCTTCACTCTGCACAGGCTCCACAGCTGCTACGACACCACCATCTGGACCATCCTCCTGCAGAAAAGGCACCTGGCGTCGCAATGCAAGATTGTGAAGCATACAGCAGGCCACGATGATCTGGCACACCTTCTTTGGTGAGTACATGAGGGATCCCCCTGTCATATGCAGGCACCTAAACCTGGCCTTCAGGAGGCCGAAGGTCCTTTCTATGATCCTCCTAGATCGCCCATGGGCCTCATTGTACCGTTCCTCTGCCCTGGTCCGGGGATTCCTCACTGGGGTCAGTAGCCACGGCAGGTTGGGGTAACCAGAGTCACCAATTAGCCACACACGGTGTCTCTGTAGCTGTTCCATCACATAAGGGATGCTGCTATTTCGCATAACATACGCGTCATGCACTGACCCAGGGAACTTGGCATTTACATGGGAGATGTACTGGTCAGCCAAACAGACCACCTGGACATTCATAGAATGGTAACTTTTCCTGTTTCTGTACACCTGCTCATCGTCTTTTGGGGGTACTAAGGCCACATGGGTCCCATCAATGGCACCAATGATGTTGGGGATATGTCCAAGGGCATAGAAGTCAGCCTTCACAGTGGCCAAATCACCCTCCTCAGGGAAAATTATGTAGCTCCGCATGTATTTCGTCAGGGCAGACAACACTCTGGACAAAATCTTAGAAAACATTGGCTGAGACATCCCTGATGACATGGCCACTGTTGTCTGAAAAGACCCACTTGCCAAGAAATGGAGGACTGACAGAACCTGCACCATAGGGGGTATTCCTGTGGGTTGGCGGATGGGGGACATCAGTGCTGGCTCCAGCTGGGCACACAGTTCCTGTATAGTGGCACGGTCAAGTCAGTATCGAAGTATTATATGACGTTCCTCCATTGTCGACAGGTCCACCAGCGGTCGGTACACGGGAGGATTCATCCTTCTCCTCGCAAGTCCCAGCGGACGGTGCCTAGGAAGGACAACATGGAGCACAGAGTCAAACAACCCACATGTACGTAACTACAGCTTGCACAGTACACGATTGTCAATGGATTGAATGGCTTGTATGAGTGGCAATGCAAGGCCTAGGCCTGTGTGACGCAGTAGTAATTAAGCCCTGTGGTCCCTTGTAATGGCGGCTGCCTGACCTGAGAGGTGTGACAATGGGATGTGAGGTCAATGCGCTGGCATGACACACTGTGGCGGTAGGCGGTCGAAGAGCGCGGCGCAAAGCCGCATTGGTTAACATCGAACCCTATGGGTTTCACGGGACAATGACTAGCTGCGCCGGCGGTCGCGGAACGCACCGCGGCGGTACGTGCCGCCGCGGGCGTGACTGCCATTTTCTATCTGATTAATCACTCGAGACCTGATCATCCACAGGAGAGGACCTATACTGCAAGTGCTGCTCTGACCTCGGTCTGGGAGATACAATGGCTGCTGCGACTGGGGAAAGGGCCCCTGCCTTCACGACAGAAGAGTTGGAGAAACTTGTGGATGGGGTCCTGCCCCAGTATGCGCGACTCTACGGTCCTCCAGACCAACAGGTAAGTAGACTGTGTGCACGTTGCATGGGCTATGCCTGGGTTGTGTATGGTGGATGTAAGATGGTGGGGTGGGGAGCGAATGAGGAGTGCAAGGCACGACAGATGAGAGCATGTGCCACATGGCAAGGTTGGGGAGGGGGGGCCAATCGCATCTATCATGCGGAAAATTGATGATATTTCAATTTCCACCCTGTACATGTCAAATAGGTCAGCGCCCATCAGAAGATCAACATTTGGCGTGCCATCGCCAAGGAAGTCCGGAACCTGGGGGTCCACAACAGACGGGGCACCCACTGCCGCAAGAGGTGGGAGGACATCCGCCGCGGGACCAGGAAGACCGCCGAGTCACTGCTGGGGATGGCCTCCCAACCTAGGAGGGGTGCCAGTCATACCCTGACGCCCCTGATGTCCCGGATCCTGGCGGTGGCCTACCCCGATTTGGATGGGCGCGTGACAACATCACAGCAGACACAAGGGGGTGAGTACCAGCACATTCAGCTATCTTTGCGCGCAGTGGAGGCGTCTGGGTGGGGGAGGAGGGCTGTGGGTGACATTAGGCCAGGGCGCCTTCTGTAGTGTAGTCCCCTCCTTTAGGCATGGCCCTGTGCCCCCGCCCCCAACCTCTGTACGGTGCCAGGTACAGCTAGCCATGGTCCTGAATCACCCATGTGCGCGTTTGTTGTCCCTAGACCTGTTGGCCCAGTCACAAGTACTCAGTAGTGTACCCCGATTGCGCGGCTTAGTGCATGAGGCTCCTGTGTCTGTCCTCTCCGCCAACGGTGTTGACAATGCATGTACTCAACCTTTTATTATGTCTCCCCCCACCCTTTTTCTTTATCTTTTTGTGCATGTGTGCTTCAGCATCATCAGGCGGAGGAGACTTGGCACCGGAGCACGAGGGAGCTGCGACTCACAAGGCCCCGGTGGGCCATGGCACGGACACCGAGGCCACCAGTGATATGGAGGGCGAGGGGAGCTTCACAATGGGGAGCCGTGGTGAAACCAGCGACACCGACACGTCCTCGGAAGGGAGCTCCCTAGCGGTGGTGGCAACATCCGTGCCCCCCACCTCTACAGGTACAGCTGCCACCCAGCGCACCAGCTCCGTCCTCCCAGCAGCCCCTCAGCCTACGCTCCGTGCCCGCTCGCCCAAGAATGCGGGCGTCTCCTTCGCCCCAGGCACCTCAGGCCCTGCCACTGTTACCCCTGCTGCCCTCAGTGAGGAGGTCATTGACCTCCTGAGGACCATCATTGTTGGGCAGACTACCCTTTTGAATGCCATCCAGGGGGTAGAGAGGGAGGTGCATCGTAGCAATGCATACCTGCAGGGCATTCATGCGGGTCAGTCTGCCCATCAACGATCGTTCAATTCTCTGGCCTCAGCACTGACGGCAGCCATTGTCCCTGTTTCCAGCCTCCCTCTTCTAACTGCCTCCACCCTGTCTCTGTCTCCTGTTCATCTGCCTATCCCATCCACACCATCAGACCAGCCTGCACACACCTCAACACCCAAGGGCAGCTCTTCCAGACATAAGCACCACAGATCACACAAACATTCACCCAAGCAACACCCAGGTGCAGACATGCCAACAGCCACTACCACCTCTGTGTCCCCCACCTCCTCGTCTCCCTCCTCCCTCCCTGTGACGTCGCCACTCACACCTGCATGCACACCACCAACAGCCAGTACACCCATCACCAGCACACCTTCCAGTACAGTCCGCACACGTGCAGTCACCACCCCCACTGCTGTTTACACGTCCCCTGTGTCCTCTCCCACTGTGTCTGTCACCCCCTCTTCCAAGACACACAAACGCAGGCAGCCACCCACCCAACAGCCAACCACCTCACGACAGCCTCCAATCCATGCACCTTCACCCAAGGACAGCACACCTGACTCTCCTACAACCACCTCCTCTTCCTCCACTCCCATAACCACTGCACCTACCTTTTACCTTGGTCCTAAAAAGTGTTACCTCTCCAATCTTGACCTCTTTCCCTCACCTGACCCGCCCCCTCCATCTGCTAAGAGTCCCAAGAGCACCTCAGCCACCACCAGCCCGGGTTCACGTGTCAGCGTAGTCCATGGATTTTGGAGTCCCCCCTCTACAGCAGTGAGACATCGGTCAGCAGCAAGGGGACAGCCAGCCCCCCCCCTGGAAAGAGGACCCGGAAAGTGAGGGGCTGCCGCGGGAGGAGTGCCACGGCTGCCCCCAAGGACCAAAGTTCGGACACTTCACCTGCCACAACATCCAGGGGAGGCAAGGCCCAGAGAGCCACAGCGAAGGAGGGCAAGGGCAGCAGGGCGGAGAAGTCAGGCAGCAGGAGCGCGGACCAGGAGGGCCCCTCAAGCCCCATCCCGGGTGTGAGGGAGGACACCCAAGGGCTCAGGACACCGTCACCGAAGGGTCCAGCAACTGCACGGTCGGAGGGCGACTGAGCAGGGAGTCCTGCCCAGGTCAGACTCCCTGGAATTACAGGACAAACACCGCTGAAGAGTGCCCCGCCGTGCAGGAAGGCACCGCTGAAGAGGGCCCCGCCGTCCTGAAAGGCACCGCTGAAGAGGGCCCCGCCGTCCTGAAAGGCACCGCTGAAGAGGGCCCCGCCGTGCAGGAAGGCACCGCTGAAGAGGGCCCCGCCGTCCTGAAAGGCACCGCTGACGAGGGCCCCGCCGTGCAGGAAGGCACCGCTGAAGAGGGCCCCGCCGTCCTGAAAGGCACCGCTGAAGAGGGCCCCGCCGTCCTGAAAGGCACCGCTGAATAGGGCCCCGCCGTGCAGGAAGGCACCGCTGAAGAGGGCCCCGCTGTCCTGAAAGGCACCGCTGAAGAGGGCCCCGCCAAGACAGGCCCGCTCCGCTAGGCCCCGCCGTCTCATGCACCGCTCCGCTGGGCCCTTCCTGTCAAGCACCGCTCCGCTGGGCCCTTCATCTCAGGCACCGCTCCGCTGGGCCCCGCCGTCTCAAGCACCGCTCCGCTGGGCCCTTCATCTCAGGCACCGCTCCGCTGGGCCCCGCCGTCTCAAGCACCGCTCCGCTGGGCCCTTCATCTCAGGCACCGCTCCGCTGGGCCCCGCCGTCTCAAGCACCGCTCCGCTGGGCCCTTCATCTCAGGCACCGCTCCGCTGGGCCCCGCCATCTCAAGCACCGCTCCGCTGGGCCCTTCCTGTCAAGCACCGCTCCGCTGGGCCCTTCATCTCAGGCACCGCTCCGCTGGGCCCTTCCTGTCAAGCACCGCTCCGCCCTTCATCTCAGGCACCGCTCTGCTGGGCCCCGCCGTCTCAAGCACCGCTCCGCTGGGCCCTTCCTGTCAAGCACTGCTCCGCTGGGCCCTTCCTGTCAAGCACCGCTCCGCTGGGCCCCGCCGTCTCAAGCACCGCTCCGCTGGGCCCTTCATCTCAGGCACCGCTCCGCTGGGCCCCGCCGTCTCAAGCACCGCTCCGCTGGGCCCTTCATCTGAGGCACCGCTCCGCTGGGCCCCGCCGTCTCAAGCACCGCTCCGCTGGGCCCTTCCTGTCAAGCACCGCTCCACTGGGCCCTTCCTGTCAAGCACCGCTCCGCTGGGCCCTTCATCTCAGGCACCGCTCCGCTGGGCCCCGCCGTCTCAAGCACCGCTCCGCTGGGCCCTTCCTGTCAAGCACCGCTCCGCTGGGCCCTTCATCTCAGGCACCGCTCCGCTGGGCCCTTCCTGTCAAGCACCGCTCCGCTGGGCCCTTCATCTCAGGCACCGCTCCGCTGGGCCCCGCCGTCTCAAGCACCGCTCCGCTGGGCCCTTTATCTCAGGCACCGCTCCACTGGGCCCCGCCGTCTCAAGCACCGCTCCGCTGGGCCCTTCCTGTCAAGCACCGCACCTCTGGGCCCTTCATCTCAGGGACGCTCCGCTGGGCCCTTCATCTCAGGCACCGCTCCGCTGGGCCCTTCCTGTCAAGCACCGCTCCGCTGGGCCCTTCATCTCAGGCACCGCTCCGCTGGGCCCCGCCGTCTCATGCACCGCTGGGCCAATGACTGTGCCGGTTCTGTGTTGTGCTAATGTTCACGCTGCACTCGGCCCACCCTGCCTCCTCCATTGCCTGTGGAGACTGTTATCCACTTGATGGACTGTGACTTTGCACTCCCCAGGATATGACAGTGGGCAAGCCACCCACTGTAGAGACTTGAGAGACTGTGGCTTTGCACTCCCCAGGATTGGACGGTGGGCATGGTGGCCCCTTCTTGGATCTGGCGTCGTGGACTCAGTGGCTGTGGTGCCCCCCCTTCCCTTCCCCCTGAGGTGCCTGTAGTTTTGTCATGTGATGCCCCTGCAGTGTTCTCTCCAACGGACTCAGGTCTCCTTTGTGGGCTTTGCCCATGTGTTGATTCACTTCGGCCCACGGACATTTGCAATTTCTGTGACTGTGCGGGACTTTCTGCCTCTATTTCTCGGTCACGCAATGTTTACATTAGATAATATTTCCATCATTTTCCTATTTTGACATGTCTTCAATGAACCTATTTTGTACATAAATGTTGTTTCTCACTTGAATCATATCTTTTCGTTATTCCGGGGGGTTTGGGTGGGGTAACTTTGACTTGGTGCTCTGCATTGGTGTGTAGATAGTTGGGGGGTGGGTGTGATGCGTATGTGTGTGCCCGTAACCCTTCCTCCTCCCCCCCTCCCCTGTGTCGTAGGTGCGGTACTCACCATTGTCGTCTGCGCCGGAGTTCGTACTCGTGGTAGATGAGCAGGTAGACGAGAGCGGGTAGGATGTGTAATTCGGGCTCCATGCTGTCCTCCGTCCTCGTGGAGTGTATAGAGGTGAGCGTTTTCCCGTTCGTAGTCTGTTTCCGCTGTGTTTTTATCGGCGGGGCTCCCGCCCCGGATGAGGTGGCGGATTGGTGAGTTGTGATAGGGTGGGCGGTACTTTGTCTGCCGCCTGCCTGTTGGCGGTGACCGCCGCGCTGTTTGTCTGTCCCGCCGTGGCGGTCAGAGTGGTAAAGTGGCGGGCTGTGTTGGCGGTTCCTGCCAGGGTCAGAATTCCATTTTTTGAACCGCCAGCCTGTTGGCGGATTGGCCGCCGCTTTATCACCGACCGCCAGGGTCAGAATGACCCCCCAAGTCTCTTTCAAGCACAAAGTACCTGGTTTCTGGTGGAAAATTTCCGCAAAGGGCCGCAGAAGAAGAGATACGTGGAAAAATGGTGTGTGCGTCGATTTCTCCCCGGCACACACAGACTTGCGTCGTTATTTTTCATGCGGGGAAGTCGTGCGTCGTTTTCCGGTGGGCGGACAGTCTCTTTCTGTGGATCGCGGGGATTACCAGATGTCCCGGGTCTGTGCGTGGATTCTCCTTTTTGTTTTCCGGCTGCGCATCGTTCCGCGGGGCTGTGCGTCGAAATTTCGCTCTCACGGCAGGCGTTGTGTCGATTTCTCCTTGGAAGTCGGGCGGCGGTGTCCTTGCGAGGCCGTGCGTCGAAGTTCCGGTCGTCCCGAAGGCGTTGCGTCGATCAGCGTCGGTGTGTGGCATTTTTCTCACCGCGGAATAAACTGTGCGTCGCAAATTTCGTCGCACGAAGCGTCCAAGTGAAAAAAAGAAGTCTTTTTGGTCCTGAGACTTCAGGGAACAGGAGGCAAGCTCTATCCAAGCCCTTGGAGAGCTCTTTTACAGCCAGACAAGAGTTCAGCAAGGCAGCAGGCCAACAGCAAGGCAGCAGTCCTTTGTAGAAAAGCAGACAGGTGAGTCCTTTAAGCAGCCAGGCAGTTCAGCAAGTCAGCAGGCCTACAGCAAGGCAGCAGTCCTTTGTAGAAAAGCAGACAGGTGAGTCCTTTAAGCAGCCAGGCAGTTCTTCTTGGCAGGTTGTAGATTCTGGTTCAGGTTTCTTCTCCAGCAAGTGTCTGATGAGGTAGGGCAGAGGCCCTGTTTTATACTAAGTTGTGTCTTTGAAGTGGGGGTGACTTCAAAGAGTGTCTAAGAAATGCACCAAGCCCCCTTTCAGTTCAATCCTGTCTACCAGAGTCCCAGTAGGGGGTGTGGCAGTCCTTTGTGTGAGGGCAGGCCCTCCACCCTCCCAGTCCAGGAAGACCCATTCAAAATGCAGATGTATGCAAATGAGGCTGAGTACCCTGTGTTTGGGGTGTGTCTGAGTGAATGCACAAGGAGCTGTCACCTAAACCTAGCCAGACATGGATTGAAGGGCACAGAAAGATTTAAGTGCAAAGAAATGCTCACTTTCTAAAAGTGGCATTTCTAGAATAGAAATTTTAAATGTGACTTCACCAGTCAGCAGGATTTTATATTACCATTCTGGCCATACTAAATATGACCTTCCTGCTCATTTCAGATCAGCAGCTGCCACTTCAACAGTGTATGAGGGTAGCCCCATTGTTAGCCTAGGAAGGGAGCAGGCCTCACAGTAGTGCAAAAACGAATTTAGGAGTTTTACACTACCAGGACATATAACTACACTGGTACATGTCCTGCCTTTTACCCACACAGCACCCTGCTCTAGGGGTTACCTAGGGCACACATTAGGGGTGACTTATATGTAGAAAAAGGGGAGTTCTAGGCTTGGCAAGTACTTTTAAATGCCAAGTCGAAGTGGCAGTGAAACTGCACACACAGGCCTTGCAATGGCAGGCCTGAGACAAGGTTAAGGGGCTACTGAAGTGGGTGGCACAACCAGTGCTGCAGGCCCACTAGTAGCATTTAATCTACAGGCCCTAGGCACATATAGTGCACTCTACTAGGGACTTATAAGTAAATTAAATAGCCAAGCATGGATAAACCCATCAATAGTACAATTTACACAGAGAGAGTATGCACTTTAGTACTGGTTAGCAGTGGTAAAGTGCCCAGAGGTCAAAAGTCAACAACAACAGGTCAGAAAAAATAGGAGGAAGGAGGCAAAAAGTTTGGAGATGACCCTGTCAAAAAGCCAGGTACAACAGGAAGGTTTGGGCATGGCAAATAGTTTGTTTTCCAAATCTAAATGTCAGTTCAAAATTGCACACATAGACTGCGATGGCAGACCTGAAATATGTTTAAAGTGGTACTTAAGTGGGTGGCTTCACCAGTGCTGCAGACCTTCTAGTAGTATTTATTTTACAAGCCCTGTGCACAGATCCTGCCCCTGTACTTGGGACTTACATGTGAATTACATTTGCTGAATGGGTATAAGCCACTTCTACCATGTTTTAAGGTGAAATTACAAGCACTTTATGACTGGTTAGCAGTAAGAAAGAGAGCAAAAACAAAGTCAGCAAATAATGATGTTTGAAGGCAAAATGCTAGAGAGAAAACCACACCAAGGATGCCAGGCCTAATAGCTACCAGCAGTCATTCACATTTCATCGTCACATATTGTAATTATTCTACATGTATTCTTACACAGACACTGTACCTATGCATACTGCTGAACCTGCAGAAGTAGAAAAGGAGATGTTCAAAGGACAGAGTGCTCCTGAGAGAGAAGCATCACTGTGACAGAACACATTCACAGGTGTACATCATGCAGTGTACCACTGTGAAATGCCCTCAAGCATAGAATGGTACAGGGTTAGCTCCAACCATGCAAAGTGGTTTCATGTGAAGCAGAACTATATGTAGATGCAAAGCATATGTCGATCAGGAGCTGGCTCAGTGGCTTCCTGCTAGAGAGTAATTTAATTCTTTGGAGCCGTCTATGCTAGTAGTGCAGTAAAAGCAACTAGTCATAATGGAAGCATGAGGAAGTAAAGTTGATCCTCTGCATTCAGACATTCATAATGTATTCCGTAGTGTCTTATACACCATTTGCTCCCTCAAGAAGACTGTTACTGCATGATTTGGTACTATCACTAACAATCGGCACCACATGCTTTTAACCATCAAAGGCCGTGGGAAATCAGTTGAGATGTTGGTCACAGCCACCAATGTAGTGTACTCTCCTGTCTCATCATTCATATTCAGGTGGAGATGGCACTGTACAGTATCAATGTTGCAAATGGCGTGGGACAAGTATTACCTGCCCTAGTGTTAAAGTAGATTTTACAAACACCTACTATATAAAGAGTGACCCGTGCATAGGACACAATGACGTTTCTGTTTTAACCAGTGCATAACTTTCTAAGATGGATACAGGATGCTGCACTAGAGTCTGAAGTATTCACACACCTGCTTTTGGAACAGGGTCATAAAAGTATCAAATAGTACTGGATGAAAGGAAAAAGATAAAAGTTTAAAAAGTGTCACTTAAGACAGGGTTTATTTTGTTAATCATTGTCCTCAAATTTGGGCATTATTGTTTACGTGTGACACCTGCACAACGATCTGTTTGACATACTACTTTCTATATTGTTAAAGGTGAATCAACATATTTTTGGTTACGCAACCAAGTATTGGGAATGTCTACTCCTTTATTAGTGTGCTGTGTACTAGTCTCACCTTGTAAGTGGTTGCTTGTAAAATCAGCTTTGCATACTTTTCCTTCTGTAGTCCAGGTTGCATCTTGTGCTTGAAGAGGAGCGTAAGGGAACATCATCTTCATCAAAGATGTTATTATCTTCTTCAATAAGGAGTATGTGACATACTACAACAATCAACAATCTTGCATCCTCTTTCAGGAGAATACTGTAGTGCTCCTACTCTTTAATGCAGGCAGCAACACCTATTATTTAGAAGGCCAATATACATTTCACTATTGTACATATGTGTCAGTGTGCAATATTTTAATTTCTTTCTCCATTCAGGATTAAAGTAAGTATCCAGGAATGAAGAGCAACGAGGATGATAATAGTAAAGTAAGAGTTTACAATTTAAGTTTAAAAAACATTGTTGGTGTGCAACAATGTGTGTACATTTTTGACTTACTAATGTCTAACTGCCCTCTAGGATGTGTTAAGAGTGGAAACATGGTTGTGAATTTTAGACAACGTTGCCTCGAGAAAAATCTCTTTAAAATCTAGAAAGGGCACTGTGCAACGCACGTTCCACAGTTGCTACAGTTCCCTAAAAACTTCATGGAGCAAGGAGTTGCAATGAACAAAAGGCATTCACTGGTTTTAGCTATAGCCACACTTCTTTGGGTGTTTCACCTGTCTGCTCAGCGTGAAAGTGACGAGAGTCTCCTTCTCTGTTTGGTCAAGTATTGCTACCCTGACCCTAAATATTCTACTCAGTCTCCTTCTCCGCCTATGCTGACTTTCCAAAATCTTCATGCTTCTTGCCATCATATAAGGTGCAGCCACTCTGAAGAAAAAAATAAGTAGCACTTCTTCTTAATGCTTGCACATGGTTGCCAACTGCTGCCTCTTGGTGATAATTGGCAGATGTAAAACATATATTATGCGACGATTTGGAAATGTGTGAATACATACTACATATCAATTGCAATTCAAAAATAAGGACTAGCTAGTTGAGAATCCCAAAAATAGTTTAATTCAGTATTAATTCGATTTACTTGCAATTTTTGTGAACAAGCCTTTTAGATTCATATCATCTCTATGTCTTGGCAGTCGCAATATAGTTTGCAAATGGTTTGCGATTTGTAAAACTTTAGTACATCTCCTCACGCAGTCATCCTAACAAACAGATATGGTTTTTAATCAGCCTAATATCAGCGATGTTCCAGGCATTTCAGATTGGTAACCTAACATCTACTAATGCAAACATGAAATGTAGTTCATGTTCCTGTACTTCTAAATCTACTGATACTGATATTATTGAAAGTACAGAGTCCAAATAATTATTGAGAAACAATTTATTTATTATGGACCCTTCACCTGTCAAACCTGCAAGTACACATTCCACCGAGCCTGCAGACCTCCCACCGGCCCTCGCACCAACAACCACCTCAAGTGCATCCTCCTCAACACACGCTCCGTCCACAAGCACACCATCGAACTATGGGACCTCCTGGACACAACAGCACCAGACGTCGCCTTCATCACAGAAACCTGGATGAACGCCTCCTCGGCTCCTGACATCGCCATAGCCATCCCCGACGGCTACAAGATCGCCCGGAAGGACCGCATCAACCAAACCGGTGGAGGAATCACCATGATCTACAGGAACGCCATCAACATCACGACCACCACCGAAGACACCCCCCTAGCCGCCGAACACAAACACTTCCAGATCCACACCGACCCCAGAACCACCCTCAGAGGAACTCTTGTATACAGGCCCCCGGGCCCACCCGCCCAATTCAGCGAAACCATCACAGATTTCATCAGCCCGCACGCCCTAGCCTCACCAGACTACATCCTCCTCGGGGACCTGAACTTCCACCTGGAGAAAAACAACGACAACAACACCGCCACCCTGCTCGACAACCTCGCCAACCTCGGACTCAAGCAACTGGTGAACACCCCCACCCACACCGCTGGCCACACGCTCGACCCCATCTTCTCCGCCAGCAACAACATATCCTTCAGCCACTCCTCTGAACTACACTGGACCGATCACAGATGCGTCCACTTCACCTTCAAACGGGAGACCCACCACCATCGCACACAACAAATCCCCCGCAGACACTGGAGCAAAATCTCCACAGAGCAGCTCCTCTCAACACTGATCCAAAACCCACCAGCCATCACCACTGATGCCAACAACGCAGCCCTCAGCCTTACACAGTGGATCACCAACTGTGCCGAAAACCTCGCTCCACTTAAAAGCCACCCAAGCAGGACCAGCATCAGGAAACCCCCGTGGTTCACGGACGCCCTCAAAGAATCCAAGAAATCCTGCTGTACCCTCGAAGAAATCTGGCGCAGAGAACGCACCACAGAAAACATGTCAGCCCTCAAGATCGCCACCTGTGAACACCACCAGCTGATCCGCTCCACCAAAAGGACATCATTTAAAGAGCGACTAGACAACAACACCCACAACAGCAAAGAACTCTTCAACATCGTCAAAGAGCTGTCCAACCCCAGCACCAGCTCCAACGTCATCACGCCCTCACAAGAACTCTGCAACTCCCTCGCTACGTTCTTCCACCGAAAGATCGCAGACCTACACAACAGCTTCGGACTCCACACCCCGCCGCCCACCACCGAACCAACAGCCCCCACCACTACACTCAACGCCTGGACCCCCATCAGCTCTGAGGAGACCAGAATCACCATGAACACCATCAACTCCGGCTCCCCCTCGGACCCGTGCCCCCATCACATCTTCAACAAAGCCGACTCCATCACTGCCCCCTATCTCCGGGTCATCATCAACAGCTCGTTCTCATCTGCCACATTCCCCGAGAGCTGGAAACATGCGGAAGTCAACGCCCTCCTGAAAAAACCCACGGCTGACCCCAATGACCTGAAGAACTTCCGCCCCATCTCTCTTCTCCCCTTCCCGACCAAGGTCATCGAGAAGACCGTCAACAAGCAGCTGACCAATTTTCTTGAAGCTAACAACTCGCTCGACCCTTCCCAATCAGGATTTCGGGCCAACCACAGCACAGAAACCGCCCTCATCGCAGTCACCGACGACATCAGAACTCTGATGGACAACGGAGAAACAACCGCCCTCATCCTCCTGGACCTCTCGGCTACCTTCAACACCGTCTGCCATCGCACCCTAATAACCCGCCTCCGCTTCACTGGAATCCTAGGACAGGCCCTTGACTGGATCATCTTGTTCCTCTCCGACAGAACCCAAAGAGTCTACCTCCCGCCCTTCCGCTCAGAACCCACCAAGATCATCTGTGACGTACCCCAAGGTTCCTCGCTCAGCCCAACCCTCTTCAATATCTACATGAGCCCTCTCGCCGACATCACACGCAAACACAACATCAACATCATCTCCTACGCCGACGACACCCAGCTGATACTCTTCCTCACCAAAGACCCAACCACCGCCAAAATCAACCTACAGGAAGGAATGAAAGACGTTGCGTAATGGATGAAGCTCAGCCGCCTAAAGCTGAACTCAGACAAGACGGAGGTCCTCATCCTCGGACAGTCCCCTTCTGCCTGGGATGACTCCTGGTGGCCCACGGCTCTGGGCACCGCACCAACCCCCTCAGACCACGCACGCAACCTCGGATTCATCCTGGACCCCCTCCTCACTATGACCAAGCAAGCCAACGCCGTCTCGTCATCATGCTTCAACACCCTACGCATGCTCCGAAAAATCTTCCGATGGATCCCTGCCGAAACCAGAAAGACAGTTACCCATGCCCTCGTCAAAAGCCGTCTGGACTATGGAAACACCCTATACGCAGGGACCACCGCAAAGCTACAGAAACGTCTTCAACGCATACAGAACGCCTCCGCACGCCTCATCCTTGACATCCCTCGCCACAGCCACATATCCGCCCACCTGAAACACCTGCACTGGCTCCCCGTCAACAAGAGGATCACCTTCAGGCTCCTCACCCACGCACACAAAGCTCTCCACAACATGGGCCCCGAATACCTCAACAGCCGCCTCTCGTTCTACACGCCCACCCATCAGCTTCGCTCAGCCAGCCTCGCCCTTGCCACCATCCCACGTATCCGCAGAACCACCGCAGGAAGAAAATCCTTCACCTACCTAGCAGCCAAAGCATGGAACTCCCTCCCCGCATACCTAAGAACTACCCAGGACCATCTCGCCTTCAGGAAACGCCTCAAGACATGGCTTTTCGAGCAGCAGTAACTCTCCCTCCCCCCCCCCCAGCGCCTTGAGCCCCTCTCGGGTGGGTAGCGCGCTTTATAAATGCATTGATTGATTGATTGATTGATTGATTATATTGCAAAATAAAAATAAAAAGTTAAACACATCGTCAACGTCTGAAGATCATAGATTATGAGGGGCCTAAAATTAATTCACAGTGAATTTGAATGCATTGTAAATAAATCATGCCACAAGCAGAACAATGCAGTAATCACGAATAAATTATGGCTACCTTGGTAACAATGTGGTGCCATCATTTCAATGCAATTTTTGTCATGTGGATTGGTGGGCTTGGTTGGTTAGTTTGGGCAAACTCAGAAGAACCAGAATTTTCTATTGATCTCGAGATGGTGGAACCCTTATATCCTTCAAAAAAATCTAATTATCAAGCTTGAGGTTAGTGTGGTAGGAGCAAAAAACATTTGTGCAAAAGTTCTGCACTGAAGGCGAGGGCAGACCAATGTATGGCATGTTTGATTTGTTTAATATTTTCAGGAGGCAGCATCTCATGTAGGTCTGTATGTCATGATTTTTTTTTAAATGTAGACCTTTCGGGGAGGGAAAGCCTCATCAATGTAGTGTCCACCCTTACCTATACATACACAGTAAACACAGTAGAAAGTCTAGTACATATATAAGAGGAGTTGGAATGGCAGAGACAGCTGACTGAATTCAATTGTGTCTGTATTAGCCACTCTTGGCAAATATAACAGAGAAAGCTTACTATTCCTACCGTCCGGTGGAGGAGAAATATAGAAGCTAACAGCGCTCCCGTCACCAGCTATTCTTTATTGTAAATTTATTTAAAACCGTTGCAAAGAAAAATTCAGAAAAATAAACATATCAATGAGAAATATGACAGGCCGCATACATTGCATGACTGGGATCTAGTTACATAACAAGAGTTCAAACAAAGTGACAGTGCATTATGATTCTACAGGTCTATAGCAGGAGGCTTATCATATTATTGTACTCTATAGTGTTTAGACTGAGCGGGGCACCCCACAGCTTCTCCATCTCAGCATCTCCAGCCGGAAGATGGCCAGAAGATGAAAATTACTGGTGATGGGCAGTCCATGAATTACTTGACTTCACTAGAGTAGTCTTATATTTCGAATCACCGACCTGTGTTAATCCGAGCAGCCTCCAGCAACTTTACCGCTTTATACATACATTTCATAAATCTGGTTGCAATTGGTGGGATAGGCAGGCAATAATTGCGTCCTGGCATGATCTTCTTTGTAACTGTTAGAGAACCGGGTGCAGCCAATTGAGTCTCTGGACCAGTAATGGCTCAAAAACACAAATAACGTCAATTTAGGAATCCGATGCAGGTGACACTCGTTGAAAGGAATTATACCACTCCTCAAACGTAACTTTTTTCATGTGGAGTTTTATCAGTAATGCTAACCGCATTGTATTGGAGGGGGCATTACTTATAAAGGCCGGATTGTTAATGGCTTCAAGGTTGATATCTATTGATATAAATGTTGCCTTTTCCCTCAAGATTCTGCCCGTGGTTGTAGGTGATAGAGCACTTTTTCAGAGATCCTGCGCCCTCAAGGTTTCCATGGAAGATCTCAAGTATTTATGCCACTTTACCTTTTAAACTGAGATTATGTGCCATTGGTTTCTTTCTGCATTTTCAAACCAATGCCAGAAAACGGTAAATTGAATTGTAATTGCCAACAGGACGCTGGTGAAGAGTTTGGAAGGACGAATATTGAGAAGCATTTACTTTGTCTTGGTCCAGCAAAGTCTCAAGGCGGTCTCAAAATGTTAATGCTCCATACATCAAGGTTGACATAGCATAGGTTAGTTATTGATGACTTTACAGATCGCAAGTCGGGGATATTCATTTTTTGTAACAGCTTGCAGAACCTCAATGGCAATGCAGAAAGAACGTATTCCTGGGGGATTAGGTCATCAGAATAGCTTGACTGTTGTGGCACATGCCTAGATACTTGATTGTTCTTACTCTCTCAAGCTTCCTTTTGGCCAAATACCAGAATCCTTTATCATGGTGCCTCCTACTTACCACTAAGGAGCAGATTTAGGAGCCCATAGTGCCTCCTTACGCCACATTTGTGTCATTTTTTTACGCTAATGTGGCCCAACGAAGCCAAAATCGCAGCGCTAAATTTACAAAGTGGCACAATACATGCATTGCGCCACTTTGTTACCCTTTGCCTCAATTACGCCTGCGCAAGGCATGATGTATGCAAAGGGGGCGTCCCCAATTGGGGGGGGCAAAAAAAGTGCCACAAAAAAATCCTAGGAAATGTCCTTGCGTTATTTTTTTCAGAACTTTTAATGTCTGCTCAGAGCAAGCATTAAAAGGAGGCACACCATTGTTAACCATGGACCTCAATGGGCTTTGCAGGATTAGCGTCAACATTTTTGATCCTCATCCTGCAAAGCTCCGAACTAGCATCAAAATTGTTGATGCTAGTTCTCTAACAACTGCCATGGTGCCCCATACCATAGATACAGCACACATATGGTGGCGTTAGGAGGGTGCTAAGGGGTGCAAGAAAAGTGGCACCCTGCACATCACCACATTTCTTAAATCAGGCCCTAAGACTTTACTTTTAGTGCTGTAGATTTGGATATTATTCACCTTGTTATAACCCTCCAGGGCAGTCAGGGTGCGCTGCCCACCAATCTGCGTGTGGTCAAAAATAAGGGCATCTTCAGGGTATTGAAGAAGATTTTCTGGCCTTCAAATATCTGTGTAAATAGTTGTGCTCTTGCTAGGTGGTCATTAATGTTGGCCAAGTACAGGGTAAAAAGAAGAGAAGCCATGATATCAGGTTATCCTTTGTCTCGCATCCTTTACAGAAACCCGTCTTAGTGCTTGTCATGAGCTCATTTAGCATTGCCCATTGCTCCAGCTCTTTAAAAATAACTTTTGTGAAAGCTTTTCAGTCAATATCTAACAAGGCTGTGAACTTGTGGTTTTCTGATTGGTGTCTGGGGCCCTTCTTGTGTTTGGAAATCAGGATGTATCCCCTTCAAGTGTCTGGACATGTCTTAAATAGCAGACAGTTTTTGGATAAGGGGAGCATCAAGTGTGTCCATTCACAAGAAGTGGCTTTGAATATGTTTGCTATTAGCATATTCGGCCATGGCAGAGCTGAGGCACACATTTAAGTGCCAATAAACTTGATGAAAACTCTTCAAAGACAGCACTTTAGTTTCTCACATTCGTGCTTATGATATTGAGGAGTCCATCAAATGTTGTTAACTAATGTTACTTGCTCCTGGAAGTAGTAGCTCTTTATCATGACCTCCATATTCTAGAAGTCATGTTAAATTTTCATGATCCCCAATCCCCCTGTGCCGCACAGTGTAGGCTTTTATTCTCACATAATGTTCCCTTGAGATCCAATTACAATTCAGGGTTGACATCTGGTTTTGGCAGATTTAGGTATATGAGGCCGGTTGGTCAGATGGGATTTTTCAATTGATGCTGTGGAGACCTAAGTCATTCATAAGAGATGCAGCTTGTGCACCAACCTTGTCAGATTTGCTGGTATTGTTCAATAGGTAGAATTCGCCATTTAGCGTCATGTATTGCTTATCAATTTGGTCTATTTGCCCAATCCAGTTAGTTTGAGTTAAAGTCACTTGCCAATATCGACATAGCATCTGAAAAGTCCATTCACTGGTTTCTCACTATTTCCACTATACTATTAAGCTTTGATTTTGTCTTTGCCAACAGTGGGTTGGCATAAATATTGCTGCTGATCATTATTAACTTGATGTTTACTGCAGCCAGATATAAATCCAGTGTGATTAATAAAAAACACTGGCACCTGTATAGATTGCAATGCATCTGCCCACAAACCTTTACTTAAATGTATAATCACGCCACTGAGAGGTCCTCCCCCACACTTGTTGATGGCTGGGCAGGAGAAAGTATTTCATTGAAATCTTGCCAGTAGCTACCTTTTGTCTGCCAGGTCTCCTGTTGGCAAAAAATATCATTCTGATATAAGTCCTTCATTACTTCTGAACCTGTGAGCAGGTTGCTGAGCCCTCTGATATTCCGAGAGCACACTGATATTCCTGCATCAAATTTGAATTTTGGCAGACCAGGATGCTCCAGGGACTTTGTTTTAGGGTTAATAGTGGGTATCTATTTGGAGAATCCCTTCATGGTTGTTTGGTCCCTGCTCTGGGCAGGCTTGCAATATTTCATTTAGGAAGCTTCTGGATATTGAAATCCCATGAAAGGGGTTGTCTTTGAGCTCTGCTCCTCTAGCATTTTTGAGAACAGTGTTTTCTCTGACAAATGTTAACACTGCCAAACATTTCGCTGATTTCCTTTGGCCCATTTGAGAAAACTCTTTAGGATATCTCGTGGACGGAGGGTCAAATACTTGAATACCTCAAACCTCTAGGGTTGCTTTGTGTGATAATATTTTTGTTTTAATTTCTCTTTTCCTAAGGACTATCCTTGTCTGTTTGTTCATGTCTTGATTTTGTCCTGGTCTGAAGGCCACTGATTGTAAGTCAGCTGTGGAAATCCTCTCCAGTCCTGTGGAGGCTGAGGGAATCAGTAACAGATTTCTCCTTTTTAAGATGTCAACATAACCTCTGTTATGTAAGGGCATAAAGTGACCACCAGCTGCCAAGGGCAAGAAGGCACCACCAGCTGCCAAGGTCAAGGATGCAACACCAGCTGCCAAGGTCAAGGCGGCACCACAAGCTGCCAAGGGCAAGGAGGCACCACCAGCTGCCAAGGCCCAGGGCAAAGCGCCGCCCCTGCAGGTACGAGGGACAGGAGGCCTGGTGCTGTGACAGGATCTGAGCCCCCACCACCAACCATGCCACTTCAGCCGTCCAAGGCTGCAGGGGAAGGGCTGGAGCCTCCCTCACCACTGGCAGCACCGCCACCAGCACCGCCACCAGCACCACTGGCAGCAGCCCCAGTGGGCAGCCCTTCGAGGTTGCAGGAGAAGGGCTGGAGCCTTCCCCCACCACTGGCAGCACCGCCACCAGCACCGGCACTGCCACCACTGTACAGCCGTCGCCGCCGGCAGATGGACTGTAGTCCTGCCTCCATGGAGTGTCATGGATTCTGCCCACAGCAAATCTCGTGGATCTGACACCGCGGTGAGAGACTGTGACCTTGCACTCCCCATGTGCAGCATCACAGGGCAAAGGGCCCCTCCAGGACCAGTGGAAGACGGCATCCACCCACCCCCTCCTGGCTAGGATAAAGCACACTGGGTACAAAGCCCTCTCCAGAACCAGTGGAAAAAGGCATCCACTCACCCCCTCCTTGCTAGGATAAAGCACACTGGGTACAAAGCCCTCTCCAGAACCTGTGGAAGAAGGCATCCACTCACCACATCCTTGCCAGGATGAAGCACACTGGGCACCCCTCCAGAACCTGTGAAAGAAGGTATCCACTCACCCCCTCCTAGCCAGGTATATCGGTAAATACCGTTTTGATTTTTGAGGACGTATTTCTAGTATTTTATATTATTACACTCACTTTCTTCAAATCATTTTGTCCTTGCATTGTTCCTGAGGGGTGGGGGTGAATATGTGATGTTATTGCATCTGCTTGTGTGGACGGTGTGGGGTGGGGCTGTTGCGTGTGTGTGTCACTCTCTTTTCCCTCCTCCCTCCCCTGTTTGCTAGGCGGCAGTACTCACTGTGGTCGTCGTCGCCGGTATTGGTATTCGTGGTGTAGGAGGAGGTAGACCAGCATGGGGAACACCTGCAGTTCGGGCTCCATGGCATCCTGGTTCTTCCTTGAGTCGCCAGAGGTGAGTCCTGATGGTGTTGGTACCGCCCCAGAAAAGGTGGCATATTGGTGTCTCATAATACAGTGGGCAGAACCTTGTCTTCCTCCTGGCTATTGGCTGTTACCGTGGCGACGGTGTGTTAAAATGGCTGTCTCTGTTGGCGGTTTCCACCATGGTCATAATTCAATTTTTTTTTACTGCCGGCCTGTTGTTGGTATTACCACAGACCGCCAGGGTTGTAATGAGGGCCATTGTTTTCACCATTATTTCTAAGAAAGACAACTCACCCATCTTCTCCAAGTCCCACTTCAGATGAAGGTGACATGAAAAGGACCCTTGAATCGTGCCATAAGAGACAAGTCAAAGGGAAGGTTACTCAATGTTTAATTGGCAGCAAGGAAAATGAACAAGTGATTGTTCTTGTCAATAATGATCCTGAGGAAGGCTCTCCCGGACCCCTACTTCCATCTTTTAAAAATCCAAAAACCACTGCCAATAACCTGTACTATATTGGCAGTCTTCCCTAAGGAAAAGAAAACCCAGTTTTGCACTACCGCAATGTCTAGCTTTAACTTTATAAGGAAACTCTCCTCCTCAATTTTGGACTTCTTCACACTTGATACATGGGGTATACTGGGTTTTAGCATTGCAAAAAATATTTGGTTCTGGTTCAATTGCCTTTCTCTTAACCCCTTCGCTGCCAGGATTTTTCCCCCTCAGGTGGCAGGCCTTTTTTGGGCTATTTGGGGCAGTGCGCACTTAGGCCCTCATAACTTTTTGTCCACATAAGCTACCCACACCAAATTAGCGTCCTTTTTTCCAATATCCTAGGGATTCTAGAGTTTCCCAGACGTTGTGGGCCTGAAGGAGGCCAAGAAATTAGCCAAAATACAGTGACAATTTTGTTTTGTTTTTTACAATGGGGAAAAAGGGCTGCGGAAGAAGGCTTGTGGTGTTTCCCCTTAAAATGGCATCAACAAAGGGTTTGTGGTGCTAAAATCACCATCTTCCCAGATTTCAGGACCAGGCAGACTTGAATCAGAAAACCCAATTTTTCAACACAATTTTGGCATTTTATTGGAACATACCCCTTTTTTATGATTTTTTGTGCTTTCAGCCTCCTTCTAGTCAGTGACAGAAATGGGTGTGAAACCAATGCTGGATCCCAGAAACCTAAACATTTCTGAAAAGTAGACAAAATTCTGAATTCAGCAATGGGTAATTTATGTAGATTCTACAAGGGTTTCTATAGAAAATAACAACTGAAATAAAGAAATATTGAAATTCAGGTTAAAAAAACAGCCATTTTTCTCTACGTTTTACTCTATAACTTTTTCCTGCGATGTCAGATTTTTGAAAGAAATATACAGTTACGTCTGCTGGACTTTTCTGATTGCAGGGATATATAGGGCTTGTAGGTTCATCAAGAACCCTAGGTACCCAGAGCCAATAAATGAGCTGCACCTTGCAATGGGTTTTGATTCTATACCGGGTATACAGCAATTCATTTGCTGAAATATAAAGAGTGAAAAATAGGTATCAAGAAAACCTTTGTATTTCCAAAATGGGCACAGGATAAGGTGTTGAGGAGCAGTGGTTATTTGCATATCTCTGAATTCCAGGGTGCCCATACTAGCATGTGAATTACAGGGCAAAATAGATGTCTTTTTTACACACTCTCTTATATTTGGAAGGAAAAAATGTAGAGAAAGACAAGGGGCAATAACGCTTGTTTTGCTATTCTATGTTCCCCCAAATCTCATGATAAAAATGGTGCCTCACTTGTGTGGGTAGGCCTAGCGCCTCCGACAGGAAATGCCCCAAAACACAACATGGACACTTCACATTTTCCAAAAGAAAACAGAGGTGTTTTTTTGTGACGTGCCTACCTGTGGATTTTGGCCTCTAGCTCACCCAGGCACCTAGGCACCTAGGGAAACCTACCAAACCTGTGCATTTTTGAAAACTAGCGACCTATGGGAATCCAAGATGGGGCGACCTGTGGGGCTCTCACCAGGTTCTGTTACCCAGAATCCTTTGCAAACCACTAAATTTGGCTAAAAAAAACACTTTTTCCTCACATTTTGATGACAGAAAGTTCTGGAATCTGAGATGAGCCACAAATTTCCTTCCACCCAGCGTTTCCCCAAGTCTCCCGATAAAAATGATTCCTCACTTGTGTGGGTAGGCCTAGTACCCGTGACAGGAAATGCCCCAAAACACAACGTGGACACATTACATTTTTCCACAGAAAACAGAGGTGTTTTTCGCAAAGTGCCTACCTGTGGATTTTGGCCTCTAGCTCAGCCGGCACCTAGGGAAACCTACCAAACCTGTGCATTTTTTAAAACTAGGGACCTAGGGGAATCCAAGAAGGGTTGACTTGTGGGGCTCCCACCAGGCTCTGTTACCCAGAATCCTTTGCAAACCTCTAAATTTGGCTAAACAAAACACTTTTCCTCACATTTCAGTGACAGAAAGATCTGGAATCTGGGATGAGCCACAAATTTTCTCCACCCAGTGCTCCCCCAAGTCTGCCGATAAAAACGATACCTCACTTGTGTGGGTGGGCCAGGTACCTGCAACAGAAAAAGGCCAAAAACGTGTAGAGATTGAGGGGATAGCACAGCGAGTTGATAAACACATATTCTTTTTGTATACATCTTTAGGCTGACTCTGCTTTTGGGACCCATACAAGTGAGGTGTCATTTTACTTGGGAGACTGAGAGGAACACTGGGGAGTAAGAATTTTGTGCTGGAGTGCTGATCCTACTAAGAAAAGTCAGGAAAACCTGCTTTTTTAAGCAACTTTTGAGGTTTGCAGCGGAGTCTGGGTAAAAAAATGTTGGGGGATCCACGCAAGCCATACCTCCCTGGACTCCTTGGGTTGTCTAGTTTAAACAAATGTCTGGGTTTGGTAGGTTTCCCTACATGAAGGCCGCACCCAGGACCAAAAACATAGGTGCCCCCACCCCCCCAAACACAGGTAGTTTGTAATATATCATTTTGATGTGTCCACGTACGTCTGTGATGTACCAAACACTAAAATTGTGAAAAGAAATGTACTTAGGTTATGTGAAAAAGACCTCTCACCCACCAACCAAGTTGGTGGCATGCTTCATCATCGGAATCCCACCTGAGACACCTAGCGTGTCTCAAGTGTGCTGCGACGCCTGATTACAGCGGAGCAGGTTTTGTCATTTGTACCACACATACTGGTTGGATTTGGCACGAGGGTGAGTGATGGTTCAGTAGATTAAATTTTATTTACAAGAGATTTCACAAAAGTGAAATGCACTGTTAATAACTGAAAGGCCAAAAAACTGAACCAATGACTCACAGCTCGTGAGCTGTAAAGCCGCCTCAAAGCACCAACCGTTTTACAGTCCATTTACACACCTTTCATACATGACATGCACAAGACCATTCACGCCGCCAGCCACGGGCCCAGCACATTACAACACCTGCATCGACAGACAGCGCCACTCAAGGGCCTATCTCTTACATACGCCCACATGCCTGATACAGCAGTCACACTAGCTGATGGGAGTGTGTGGACTGAGGTTTGGCTGGTACTGCCAGCCAAGAGGCACCCCACGCACACAGCCAGCTAAGCGCCACCCCACGCACACCTCCAGCCAAGTGCCACCCCACACACACCGCCAGCCAAATGCAACCCCAAGCACACCGCCAGCCATGCTCCACCCCACGCACACTCCCAGTCAAGCACCACCCCACGCACGCCGCCAGGCAAGCGCCACCTCACGCACACCGCCAGCCAAGCACCACCCCACACACACCGCCAGCCAAGTGCCACCCCACGCACACCGCCATCACTTTTTTTTGTTTATAAACAACAAAGAAACCACTAACTAATTATAAAATAAGTGCAAAACTACAAACACAAAATCTCTAACTAAATACAAGTAATGCCAACCATGAAACTGAACATATGAAAATATAAAATAGGCAGTTTACGCTCATGGTATTTCCCAATAATTTTTTATCGGGTGGTAACTTCTAAAACAGCCAGCCACACACAGCCCAGTCTTTGAAGGGCAATTGGGGCAGTACATCCGGCTCTCCTTCCAGATACCTCCTCAGGCACATACTCTACATTTCTTAGTGGACAATTATTTTTTTTGAGTGGGAGGAATGTGATCTGGAAAGAGGCAATCTTTCAATCTAGCCCCATCCTTCACCACTGCTACTCTAGGAACTCTTGCCTGTTCCACCACAATAAAGTTCTCTATCACTGACTCCTGAAATTGAACAAATTTCATCTTTGACTCAGGTGAACAATCCTTGAACACAATAAAAGCATTAGAACTTGAGAAATGAAATAAATGTAGTGCCAACTTTTTATACCACACGTAAGACTTACGAAGAGCAGTGTAAGGTTCCAACCTCTGATCTACTCTATCAACACCACCCGTATGCCTATTGTAGTCCAAAATGCACGCAGGTTTGCGCACTTCGGCAACCTGACCCCAAACAGTCACAGGGGAAGTACTCTCATCATGGATGGTAGATAGCATGTACATATCCCTCCTGTCTGAAAATTTCAGAGCTAGCAGCTCATTATTCCGCAAGGCACTGCACTGTCCCCTCTCATGTTTTTTACAGACAAGCTCCCTTGGATAGCCTTTCTGATTAGAACAGATTGTGCCACAAGCAACTGTGTCCACTCTAAACAAATCCTTGAACAACTGCACTCCAGTGTAGAAATTATCTATGTACAAATGGTGACCTTTGTTAAACAGTCATCTACCAATTTCCCACACAATTATTTCGCTAACTCCAAAAGTGGGCAGACAACCAGGAGGGTCAATACTGGAATCCCTACCAGTGTAGACCCGGAAATTATACACGTATCCTGTACTACTGTCTGACAGCATATACAATGTAATTCCATACCGTGCCCTCTTACTAGCAATGTACTGCTTAAAAACTAAACGCCCCTTGAAAAGGACCAAAGACTCGTCCACACTTATCTCTTTGCCTGGAACATAGACCTCTGAAAACCGATCTACAAAATGATCAAGGACAGGCCTAATCTTAAAAAGACGGTCACAATCAGAGTGATCTTGTGGCAAGGCTAAAGCATTGTCTACAAAATGCAGCATACGAAGAAGAAGCAAATAGCGATTACGTGTCATAGGTCCAGGAAATATAGCCATTGCTATCAAGGGACTAGTAGACCAATAAGAAGATAGTGACAGCTTCCTTATCAACCCCATCAAAAAAGTCAAACCTAAAAACTTTTTAATCTCTTCCAGATATATGGGTGGGTGGGAGTCCCGGGGGGGGGGGAGCGTTAGCGCTCCCCCCGTGGGCTGGGTGCAGGATGAGCTGGTCTCGTCCAGTGTACACAGGAACTGTGTGCCTGGATGAGACCAGCTCGCCCCAGGCACCCCGGGGGTCAATGTTGATTGGTCAGATCACAAGTTATACTATTCTCAGTTAACTATGAATGCATCAAGTCCAGTACCTACCTGGGAAAACAGATAATTTGGAAAATATGACCACACTTTAGATTCAACTGTTTCCTGCATACCAGTGCATTATGAGAAACCATGTGGATATTATGATACAGGGGATCAATTGGCCATATTAAAAACGAAAAACAATATTCAATTATGTGGGAACAGAAGCTAAAAAGCTGGCCATTGCACACAGAGAAAATGATTCTCACCACAAACAGGATGTTAGGATACAATATCAGGAGGGATACTTCAAATACCCACAGGCAAACCAATCATAACAAAAAGGAGAGGTGCACCCCCCCCAGGTTTTAATTTGTTCCCACTGACTGTGAAGGAACACTTTTGGATCTTAGCAGATTCTAACTCATGTAGTTCTATGTGGCATAATTCAACATCAAGTTGTTCACTGATATACTGAATAATCATATTATGGAGCTTAACTTCACTATTGGGTGGAGCACTTTCATATTGTGAAGGATCACACTCATTGAAACAGGAAGATAGTAGTTTAAAATGTACCTAATGCCCCTTATTTAAGGCAGTTTATTCTATTGGCACACTTGGACACATTAAAAGAGAAGTGTTTGGATGTCTCAGGAGACTAAGGCGGTCATTCCAACCCTGGCGATCGAGACCGCCAGGGTTGGGGACCGCGGGAGCACCGCCAACAGGCTGGCGGTGCTCCCATGGGCATTCTGACCGCGGCGGTACAGCCGCGGTCAGTGACGGAAAAACGGCGGTGTACCGCCGGTTTTCCGCTGCCCTGGGGAATCCTCCATGGCGGCGCAACTTGCTGCGCCGCCATGGGGATTCCGACCCCCATACCGCCATCCTGTTCCTGGCGGTTTCGGCCGCCAGGAACAGGATGGCGGTATGGGGTGTCGTGGGGCCCCTGGGGGCCCCACAAAGATTTTCAGTGTCTGCCATGCAGACACTGAAAATCGCGACGGGTGCAACTGCACCCGTCGCACCCCTTCCACTCCGCCGGCTCCATTCGGAGCCGGCATCCTCATGGAAGGGGTTTCCCGCTGGGCTGGCGGGCGGCCTTCTGGCGGTCGCCCGCCAGCCCAGCGGGAAACCCAGAATAACCGCGGCGGTCTTCTGACCGCGCAGCGGTATTCTGACGGCTGCCGCCGGCCCTGCGGTTACCGCGGCCGGCGGGAGTCAGAATGACCCCCTAAATGTCTCCTACATCTATGAATCAACATATTTCAGCTAGTTGTGATTTCCCAAAAACATCATCCTGCTTTCGGCAGGACATTCCAGGTCCTCAATATTCTTTTTGTGTTCACAATATAAATTTTATCACATTCATGCCAAGCACACACATACACTTGTAAAAAGCCAGACTTTTGTTTGCCATGGACTATACGGTTTGTAATTTTTGACCTTCTGGTCACCCTCTACTTGCTCTCCTCTGTGCAGCTCCACCGGTTGCTGCTGTCTCTGCTGCGTTCGAACAGAGAACCTGTCTGACTCTCAGTTTGAGGCCCACCTCCACCCAAAGTCTCCCGCCTGCATCTCATTGCTGGTGGCCTAGTAGCCATCTGTCTGTAAGAATCTTGCTGTCATCTTTACTTTTGCTATTTTTCTGCCATCTTATTTTTCTTTTTTTTCTGTAATTTTTCTTTCTCTCCTTTCTCTTTCCTTTCAGCCTTTCACTCTCGCCACACTCCATTTCCCTGCTGATGCCCCGCGTCAGCGCCCTCCTCCCTGCAAAGCGCTTTCCCACTCTCCTGCCTCCCAGCTGACCAGACCATCCTGCCTCCATTCAGCCTCCCTTGCCTTCATAATAGCGGCTGTTGCGCACTGAGAGGGTGACTCCTCTGACCTCCTGGTCGGTGTCTGGTTGATCTCCTCTGCGCAGCTCCACCTGTTGCTGCTGCTGCCTCTGCTGCGTTTAAACTGAGAGCCTGCCTGACTCTCAGTTCAAGGTCCACCTCCACCCACAGGATCCGGCCTGTTCCTCATCCCAGGTGGCCTAGTGGCCATCTGTGCGTAAGTATCTTGCTGTCACCCTTACTTTTGCTTATTTTCTGTATTTTTTTTTCTATCCTTTTTTCTCTTTCTTTCCTCTCTCTCTCTCCTTTCAGCCTTTCACTCTCCCGGTGCTCTGTTTTCCTACTGCTGCTGCCCACGGCCTGCCTTGGAAAGCGCTTTCTTGTGCTCCCGCCTCCCAGCTGACCTGACCCTCCCGCCTCCCTCCCCTTCTTAATGGCACCCGCTGCGCACCGAGAGGGTGACTCCTCTGGCCACCTTGTCAATGTCTGCTTGCCCTCCTCTGCACAGCTCCACCTGTTGCTGCTGTCTCTGCTGCATTCAAGTTGAGAGCCTGCCTGACTCTGAGTTCGAGGCCCAACTCCATCCACAGGCTTCAGCCTGCACCTCATCCCTGGTGGCCTAGTGGCCATCTGTGTGTAAGTATCTTGTTGTCACCTTCACTTGTGTTTATCTTCTGTCATCTTCATATTTATTTTTTCTATCATTTTTCTCTTTCTTCCTTTCTCCTTCCTTTCAGCCTTTCACTCTCCCCAGGCCCCGTTTCCCTGCTGGCGCTACCCTGTGTTGTGTGAAGCACTTTCCCACCCTCCCACCTTCATGCTGACCGGACCATCCCACCTCCCTCCCCTTTTTAATGGTCTTGCCACACCTGCACGCCAAATGCGTGCAAAAGTCAAGCCCGTCTGCACTGGTTTGTGCCAGGACTGCGCTCAGCGCCATGAACTCTGGTCCTCTGACCTCCTGTTGCTAAAGCGCAGAGACCCTCCACATGTTGAATACATGATGCTTCATTGCATTCCATTTTGCATCACCTAGAGTCACTCATGGACTGTCCTGCCTCTACTGCGACCACACCCTCTCCCTACGCCAAGCACCGGACCCTCCTGCCACTGAGCCATCGAACACCAACCCGGAGCACCATCGCTACATCCTCCTCAACATTCGTTCCCTCCACAAACATGCCATAGATCTCTGGGACCCACTAGACTCCACCTGCCTGGACATCGCCTTTCTGACCAAAACATGGACACATCCAGCATCAGCCCTGGACATCACCATTGCCATCCCCAGCAACTACAAACTGATCTGCAAAGACCGGCCTTCTCGCCCAGACAGCGGCCTAGCCACTGTACACAAATCCAACCACCACCTGACAAACAACTCAGAAGAACAATCTCCTCTAATGAAGCACCTCCATTTCAAGATCCATGCCACCCCCAAGTCTACCTTCTGTGGCACCCTTATCTACAGGCCACCTGGCCCCCACCCAGCCTTCAGCAAATCCATCGTCAATTTCTCTCCACGCATTCGCCTTCATGAACTACTTTCTTTTCTGCGATCTCAACTACTACATCGTTAACTGCAATGACTTCAACACCACTTCCCTGACCGAGAACCTTGCCACAATAGGACTAAAGCAACTGGTCACCTCGCAAACACACATCGCTTGACACACACTCAGCATCATCTTTTCCACCAGTAACAACATCACAATCGACAACACCACCACTCTTCACTGGACTGACCACCACTGCATTAATTTCACCATCACCACGCTGACCATCCACCTCCGCACAGTCTGAGCCCCAGGAAGAAAATGGAACCAGATCACAGAGCAACAACTCACTAACAACCTCTGCAAGTCTCCCCTTCCCTCACCACAGACGATAACATCCCAGCATGGAACTTCCACCAATGGATCTCTAAATGCGCACACGCTAGCACCTCTCTGAGAGACCTCAGCTAAACACCATCTCAAGAAGGCTAGCTGGTTCTCCCCAACACTCCAGGACTCCAGGAACACCTCCAGGTGGCTATAGAAAAGATGGAGAAACAGTAACTCCCCAGAAGACTTTGAAGTCTTCAAAGCTAAGCAGCCATCAAATCCCACCAGCAGCTCTTCGGAGTCACCAGGAAAGCCACCCTGCAGGGCCATATCAGCACCACTGCACACAGCACCAAAGAGTCACAATTCCTGCACCACTGGACCACCTTTGCTGCAAACCAGCCCTGCTCCATCATGAGCAGTATTCCAGAGCCCCTATGGACCCCTATCCTCTCCACATTTTCAACAAAGTCAACAACTCCATCGCACACGAGCTCTGCCAAGCCCTCAACTGTTCCATAGATACAGCTACGTTCCATGAGGACTGGAAGAACACCGAGATCTGCCCACTCCTGAAGAAACCGTGGCCTAACCCCTGGAACTCAAGAGCTACCGTCTCAACTTTCTGCTGCCTTTCCCAGCCAAGTTCATCAAAAAGGCCATCAACACACAGCTCAATGAGCACATCAAGGACAACAATATCCTGGACATCTCCAAATCAGGTTGCAGAAGCAACCACACCATGGAGACCGCCCTCCTCGCTGCAACAGACGGCATCCTCATGCTCCTTCACTGTGGTCATACAGCAGCTCTCACCCTAGTAGACCTATCTACAACTTTTGGCATAGTTTTGCACCACACCCTCTGCTCCAGACTCCATGCAGCTGGCATTCACATAAAGTTCCTACAATGGATATGCTCCCTCCTGTCCTGCAGAACACAGAGAGTCAGACTCCCATCTTACCAGTCAGATCCTATGGAGATCAGCTGCAGAGTTCCACAGGGCTCCTCCCTGAGCCCCACACTCTTCAACATCTATATGGCCCTGCTTGCATCCATCATCAGGAAGCACGGGCTGAACATCGTCTACCATGCTGATGACACCCAGCTGATCATCTCACTGCCCGAAAACCCCACAACTGCCAAGAAGAATTTCCACAATGGGATGGAAGACATCGCCACTTGGATGAAGGACAGCTGCCTCATGCTCAACTCTGAGGAGACCAAGATCTTCATCCTGGGACCATCCACGTCAGCCTTGGATGACTCCTGGTGGCCAGCCGCCCTCTGCATCCCCCCAATCCCAACAAACCAGGCATGCATCCTCAGTTTCGTCCTGGATTCATCGCTCACCATGACCCGCCATGTCAATTCAGTTGCATCCTCCTGTTTTCACACACTCCAACGTCTCCGGAAGAACTTCAAATGGATCCCAAAGGAGTGCTGTAGAACCGTAACAGATGACCTGGATACCATTAGACTTGACTTTTGCAACCCCCTCTATGCAGGCACCGCTCAGAAGAACCTGAAGAAACTACAGCACATCCAAAATGCCTCTGCCACACTCATCCTTGACATTCCCCACCGCAAACACATCACTAGTCACCTAGGAGACCTCCAATGGCTTCTTGTCGAGAAAAGAATCAACCTCAAACTCCTCATCCACACATACAAAGCCCTCCACGACCTAGGACCCACCTACCTTAACCACTGCATAACCTTCTACCCCCCACTAGACGTCTCTGCTCCACTCAACAGGCACTAGCCACCGTTCCCTGCATACAGAAGACCTCAGCAGTAGGGAGATGCCTTGACTACCTTGTGTCAAAGAGCTGGAACACCTTGCCCCAGCACCTCAGGCTGTCACCATCGTTACCTCAATTCAGGAAGGACCTTACGTTCTGGCTCTTCAATTGACACACAGAGGACGAACTCCCTCAGCACCTTGAGACCCTTATGGGTGAGTAGTTGCTCTTTATAAATCCTGATTTCATTTTGATTTGAAAACCTGTAGATAAATAGGTTTATGGCACGATTTTTATAGTCGGATCATTTTCCTCCCACCTGTGTAGCACTTGTGATTTACTGTACGCTGTAACAATCGTCAGTTTCTGTGGTGAATAGTGTCTTTTTCACATCAATGCAAAGCGCATTCATAATAATCCAACTCTCATTCTCCCACAGTCGCATATGGTCTGTAAATAAAAGCACAAAATCACCCGATTCTTAGAGGCTGGGATACCTCACATCGTCCTCACATAATCATAAATCATCCGTATTTTAAAGTCAGGAGGAGTTTTTAACATTCAAGAATATGCACTTTTAGACACATACTTTTGGAGTTTTTAACCTAGCCCCAATGAGACGTAACAGGCAGGCTTGTTTATTTATCACATACAAAAACTAAAGGGAGAGAGACTCTCCAAACATTAGTTGCAGTACATCTATCAAATGCGATCTATTCAAACGGTTCCCACTCTGGACACGTCATCAAGAATCTGACTCATACTCATATCTGTTTTGATCTGTAATTCCCGAATGTTAGAATGTTCGGGTCGGGGTGCCAACTTTATTCAGTGTTATCAACGTCAGAGTGATGTACGCAATGATAACCATGTGCTGCATTGGTCATTCAGGATACTACTTGGCTGTTGCGCATTACATGGGCTAATCAGAACACTGAGGTTCTCTTTAGCATTCAGTAACCATTAATTTTCTTGTCAATCATAATAAATGGTGACAGCCTTGTATTATGCTGTCTTTACGATGTTTCCATCATCCGGCTCGTCAGGTAACAATACTGTTGCATCTACGGCTCCAGTCAGTATCTTCATTGTTCCCGTCCTGGGAAAGTCAGTCTCACACACATTACACATAAAATGTTACACTAGCAGGAACATAATTTCCTTGCAGTCGGTTCTCATGAAACGTTTCTGTTAAGCACTTTTAAGAAGACAATGGATATTTCACAGTTTAATTCACTCGGTCAGCAACTTTATTAACCGCTAAGAAATACAGCTTCTGCATGAGGCCTGGCAAAATAAGCCAAGACACTTGCTAAGTTAAGGCCTACAATTTATAAAGCTAAAGCATACTTCATAACCCTTAAATGACATATTACCTCATAAATCTAATTCATATTCAATATTTCATAAATATTCATCATTAATTAGTACATTTCCTGAACATTGGTGGCCATTTTTTGAGGTCACATTTTCAAATGCGTGGATTATTTTTCTACATTATTTCATTCTCTACATAAACTCATTATTCAAAATACAGAAACACTCATTAAGAAATTTTATTAAAGACACCTGCGCTAGCAAATGTGCCCATGCATTTTTGTTACAAAAATACAACTTGTGAATAACAATAGGATTCCTCATATATTGTTTAGGCATGCCTTGGTCATGACAAAGCCTGCCTGAATCATATGGACCCTGTAATACTTTGTCAAACTTTGAAGATAGGATGAGGGTGATCAGGAGGCATTGGCTGTTCCTTTCGGATAATGAAAGGGATAAACTGTTGAATTAACTTCCCAAATGCAAAATTACAAAAGACAGACCTTACAAATAAAACACTAATGAGGTGTCACCATATTTGAGCTAACAAAATCATTAATCTGATTAATCACCTCAACTCATCTACAACAAAACCACAATGATGGTATAGACACACAGAGGCTGTACTTTCTACATCTGTTTCTACAACATTGGCAGGTGGATTTAGACCCAGTATCAGCATGTAAAAGCACCTCCCATAACCAGAATTTGATTCCCTGCAACTTTCTTCTCAGTTATGTATGTGTAGCCTAATAGCCCTTATGATTGTTATATGTGTCACAAAACAATTAATTTGGTTTGTAATTCTTACGAGATGCAGGATCTGCAAGCATTATGTATGTGTGCTACAAATCCATAAGTCAACAAAATTAATATCTAATTTCCATTACAGTTTTAAGGTAAAGCATCACCGAATTAGGAAATTCACATTTTGGTCAGAAAACAATTTATAGATCTAGGCCTGACTCACAAAGATAAATTTACACATGTAAATGTACTCATGTGTAAATCTACTACTGCACCTAGAATAAATCTAAAATGTTTGCAACACTTATGAGAGTATGGAAAGATTTACTAAGTGCCAACTTCCATGTCTTCATTTCCTTGTGCAGCCTCCTACAACAAGACTTACAAAAGGACGTACAAGTTTAAAGTCACAACAAGTTACTTCCCTTTAGTAGGTGGAGATCTCCACCTCTCTAGTGGTGGTCTGTCTATGAAAAAGTATTGTGAAATATATTAATGTTTATTAATCCTTTAAAATATAAATATATATCTCAATATTGAATCTAAATATAAAATATTGTAAAATAGCTATTTAAAACCAACCTTTAAAAATTAAAATTAAATGCAACTTAAATCATATTAACCCATTAAAGCAAATGTGTGTTGTTAAATATTAAATAGTTGCAATGTGCATATTTAATGTATTTAAAGTATTTTTTTTATTTTTAATGAATATTTTAAAAATCCCACCCACAGTAACAGTTTTATTTTCATTTTATATGTATTACATTTTGTTAAAAGGTATGTGTAGACTTAATGTAAATTATACAAATATTTTTCACAAAAATATGTAGATTTAATTTAATTATATTAGAATGAATTAATATTTACAGGAATTATACACACTAGTTTAACATCCTCTCTCTCCAGCTAGATGGATAGATAGATAGATAGATAGATAGATAGATAGATAGATAGATAGATAGATAGATAGATAGATAGATAGGTAGATAGATAGATGGAATAATTATACTCATGAAACAATAATTCCTTTGGCCTTATTTTTTTTAATTCATTGATTCTAATATATTCTTGGTGAGTGCTCTGCAGTATGTCTGTGGTCATGTGTGGTGCTTGACTTACTCCAAGACTGGTCTGGAGTACCAGTCGCGGCTCACAGGAGGGAAAAGGGGCAAGGCTGTGTGTCGTGTGGCAGGAGGATGGCCAAAAAATGTATAATTATTTAAAAAGTACCTTTTTCACAGCGCCAATCCTCTGTGCTCCGATCTTGCAATGCAGACACAGTCTCCCAGCCTATCCTATGTTGAATCCTAATGCTGCTTTCATGCTGCTGGCAGCATGTAAGCAGCATTAGGATTGGACGGAGCACCCAGCCTGGTCACTCAGAGGCAGAGTGGGAGCCTCTGCCTACTCTCTCCAACCCGGTCATGATAGGTTGGAGAGAGCCTAGTGCGCATGTATGGTTGGCCAGCCCGAGACGGCCGGCCAAACATACATGCGCACTCCCCCTCTGTCCCTGTCATGTTCATGGCTCTGTTCCTCTTACAGTGAAAACACAATAAACATAGTTACTGTAAAAGGTTTGCATCTGCTGCTGCTGGCGGGAGGGGCAATGCTTCTCCGTCATGGGGGAGGAGCTGCCCCTGTGTTGTACTTGCACTAATATTTTGTCACCTTTCGTAACTTTTGTAGTTTGCAAACAGCAATGGGCTTACTCTTTTGTGGGTGAGTGTTTGTGATAGCCTGTCCCTCCCTAAGCATCTTTACATTTCCCTTAACTCACCCATTTAATAAGTATTCCACATTTTGCAGCCGCTCCTCCTTGGCCCTCTGATAGTCTCCATTAAAACATAGGCTTACAAGTAATGAGATCTTTGTTTCTATGGTGGAGATATCTGCACAGAAAAGTTAGGAGGGTAGGAGTTCTCCACCCTTAGGTTATTGAATAGCATTTTGCAGTTTGCGTTTAGTACTACTGTAGATACTACTTAACTTATAAAAAGTGCATTTTATGAATAAGCCCCATAATGTTTACTTTGCAAGTTAGTGGCTAATTGAAAACAAATCAAGGTCACATTTGAAATTAAGAGTTTTACAATAAATCACAACTGCTCAGCAAAATAATAATTTCCAATTTCTTCAGACTACTATCTGTACTCCATGGAAAAAAGAGATCCTAAACTTCTATAGTATAGAAAATAAGACCTCATTCACACTGTACCAGCTACCAGACTTCATATTGATGTATAAATTAGATACTTCCCCCAACACCATACCTTAAATATTAAAGGCGCTTTTACTCTATTATTAATGGAGCATCACCCAGTTTCTGACACCTTCATAGCCTGGTCTCAGGCAAATCAGGCATTACATTTGTCTTACCCTGATCCAATTTCAGCATGCTGTCTCTTTTTCCAAGGTGCAACTTTGTTCTGTAGCACGCAGGGGCTTGAAGATGCATGACCTTGACTTGCTAAAAATAATATGAGAAGCTCCGTAATTTTGCCATTGTCCGTAAAGTGAGTTTTCTGGTTACTGTGCAATATTTCAATCTTTATATTTTATCATGTTTATTTATAGGACATGTTTGTTATTGAAAACAGATAGGCAAGAAATCATGATGAAACCTATATGCATAAGATGAAACTACAGAAAAAAGAAACAGAAGCCAGGGTAATGAATGTGAAAAAAGATGCAGATGAAATCCACAGGTTTAATATGTAGAAATAATTTGACCCTTACAAGATTTTTTAACGGATGCCAACACATAAAAAACTAAATCGAGCTCTGTGCGCCACCTCCATGCAGGTATGTAGGCTCTATCTAGGTATGTAAGCTCTTCCTCACACAGCTCAAAGAGATGCCTCCATAACATATTAATTGTCAACAACAACATCAGTATTGTCATGTAAATTAACTTTGGACCTCATTAGAGGTTCTGTATAATCACTTATTAACTGAGGGCCGGATTTTGAACTCGGGGGACGGGTAATTTCACCACAACTGTGACGGCTATCCAATCCTCCGAAATCTAAATCCTATAGGACATAATCGGATTCAGATTTCAGCGGACAGGATATCCGTCACCGTTGTGATGGAGAAACCCTCTGCTGAGTTCTAAATCAGGCCCTCAGAATCCCAAAGACATTAATGAGACTCTTAATATTTAAAACAATTGTTTATAAAGGTGAAAGGAAATGGGAAGGGATTGTTTGATCATGTAAATGTTGTATATACATTTTTAGGGAAGATAAAAAGGCAATGTCAACCTAGGGTAGTTACAGCATGCTGTGGCTCCGTTTCAGTTGTCAAAAAACAGCACATGGCACAGATTCTCTGGAAAGCAAAGAAGGCCTCACTTATATTACAAACTGCTCGCTGGAAAATGCTGTGATCAGATATAGATTAAATACAGAATGAGAAGCATTCAAAGAAACTAAGGCCCTCATTACAACCCTGGCGGTCGGTGTTAAAGCAGTGGTAATTCCGCCAACAGCCCGGCGGAAAAAAAATGGAATCACGACCATGGCGGAAACCGCCAACACAGATAGCCACTTTAACACTCCGACCGCCACAGTGGTAGAAGCAAACACCGCAGCGGTAACCTCCAACAGACAGGCGGAACACAATGTACCGCCCACACTATTACAAGAGGCCTATCCGCCACCTTTTCCGGGGTGGGACCAATGTGATCAAAAGCACAGTGGAACCAGTACACAGAAGGGAAACCACTCACCTCTCGACACCCAACGAGGAACCAGGACACCATGGAGCGCGAACTACGCGTCCTGCCCATGCTGGTCTTCCTCCTTCTGTTTCAGGAGCAGGAAAGACGCAGTCGACGACCACGGTGAGTACTGCACTTACAACACAGGGTAGGGGGGAGGAAAAAGAGAGTGACACACACATGCAACACGCAATACCCCCACTCTCACCCTCAACACCATACACACAAATACATGCAGCAACATTACATTTACACCCCCTCACCGCCTGGAAGGACGCAAGGACAAAATTAAATGATTGTAATGATTGTAATCAATAAAAATCAGATAGTGCAAGTTCAAAACTCATTATATACAAATATGTACACCAACTACACAAGTCCGGATATTAATCAAACATCGTCCGTGGATCAGTGTCCCAAAGTGCATGGGCAAAGCCCACACAAGATACCTGACTCGAAACAGAGAGAACACTGCAGGGGCATCAGATCGAAATGAAACAGGCACCTCAGGGGAAGGGGGCACCTCAGCCGGATGAACGCACAACGGCACTGCTCCACGAGGCGGCTCCATGCCCACTGCTGTATCCTGGGGAGTGAAAAGCCACAGTCTCACAAGTCTCTCCAGTGGGTGGGTTGCCCACTGCTCTATCCTGGGGAGTGCAAAGCCACAGTCTCACAAGTCTTTCCAGTGGGTGATTTGCCCACTGCTCTTTCCTGGGAGTGTAAAGCCACAGTCTCACAAGTCTTTCCAGTGGGTTCTTTGCCCACTGCACTATCCTGGGGAAGGCAAAGCCACAGTCTCACAAGTCTCTCCATTGGGTGGGTTGCCCACTGCTCTATCCTGGGGAGTGCAAAGCCACAGTCTCCCAAGTGTTTAACTGTATCCACTGGTTCTGGAGAAGGCTTGGTGTCCAGAGTGCTTCATCCTGCCAAGGACTATGTGAGTGGATGTGATTCTACACTGGTTCTGGAGGGGGGTTGGTTCCCAGAGTGCTTCATCCTGCCAAGGACTGTGTGAGTGGATGTGATTCTCCACTGGTTCTGGAGGGGGCTAGGTGCCCAGAGTGCTTCATCCTGCCGAGGACTGGGGTTGTGGATGCTTTTCTCCACTGGTTCTGGAGGGGGCTTGGTGCCCAGAGTGCTTCATCCTGCCAAGGACTGGGGTTGTGGATGCTTTTCTCCACTGGTTCTGGAGGGGGCTTGGTGCCCAGAGTGCTTCCTCCTGCCAAGGACTGTGTGAGTGGATGTGATTCTCCACTGGTTCTGGAGGGGGCTTGGTGCCCAGAGTGCTTCATCCTGCCAAGGGCTGTGTGAGTGGATGTGATTCTCCACTGGTACTGGAGGGGGATTGGTGCCCAGAGTGCTTCATCCTGCCAAGGACTGTGTGAGTGTATGTGAATCTACACTGGTTCTGGAGGGGGCTTGGTGCCCAGAGTGCTTCATCCTGCCAAGGACTGGGGTTGTGGATGCTTTTCTCCACTGGTTCTGGAGGGGGCTTGGTGCCCAGAGTGCTTCACATGCAGTGTGGCAGGTCCCATTCCCTCACATGGGTATGTGTGCCACGAGATTGCCTGGGAACAGGTAGCATGATACGCCATGGAGGCAGAGACATACCCCACCCTGCTGCGGCTTCGCCTGCTACCTGCAGGTGCAAACTGTGCTGAGAGTCATGCTGCATAGAAGCTGGGCAGGGTCCAGGATGTCTCCTGCAGCCTCGGACGGATGCCCACTGGGGATGATAGTTATGTCAGCTGTGGTGGCACTGTCTGAGCACGTTGCGGGGCTGGTGGCGGTGCTTGCAGTGGTGTCTGTGGCGGAGGTGCTGGCGGTGGTGCATGTGTCTGCACCTGTTGAGGGACACAGCAGGACGTCTCCTGCAGCCTCGGACGGCTGCCCACTGGGGATGATGCTGGGGACTGTTGCTGAGGCAGCAAACGTGCAGGTGGCGGTGCTGGTGGCGGTGCTGGTGGCAGTGCAGGTGGCGGTGCAGGTGGTGGTGTCCACCGCCGTACAGGTTGGTGTAGTGGTTGACATAAGGATACTTGCAGGTATATGGTAAGATCCCACTTCTACTAACAGTAATTTGAAGACATCCAGTTCCCTAATATTCAGTAAGGTTCATTAAGAAAATAAGAAGGTGCTTCGAGATTAATAATCCAATTCAGAGTTTATTGTTTGGAAGTAATTGACTCCAAATTATACATCGAATAAATGAATCGTAGTTCGGGGTAGAAACTCAGCCAACACGTGTTTTGCCCTATAAAGTGCATTCACCAGGGCTTTCTCAAGGCTGTGAAAAAGGAAATGGAATAAAGTTGAAGATTTGTATTGATGGAGAACTTAGAAAGTTGGAGATCAAAAAGCACCAGGGAGTGAAAAACTAAGGTTTGTGAGGAAAAGAGTGCACCTTTGTATTATCCTTATCTCTGAGGAACAATCCCCAAAAGTTGTCCGTTAGAATATAAAAATGAAACCATGCATTATTAGTGCAATAGCATAGAACCTTTCCAGACTGAGAACTGGGAAAGTACTAGAAGAGAAAAGTAGCGATCCAGTAACCATATCCAGGTTAAAGATAGTGTGGACACCAAGGAAATTAAAAAGTTGTGACCAAAAAGAGGAGAAGTGAATGTGTTAGGTGATACAGATCTGTAACTTGTTGAAGATGCCGGCACTGTGATCAGAATAAAGGGACTAAATACTAGTGCTAGTTAGTATTAATCAGAAATACCAATTATAGATATAAAAAAAATCTATTCACAGAGTTAAATAAATCAGGTAAGAGAGCATACCATGATATATAGGTACTATTGTGTTTCAAGTGGTGAGATGAGTAATCATTGACACAACAAGCAGTCTGTAGATAAGAACATAGGGAAGCAACATGTAACTTTAGTGTTGAAAATAGCCAAAGCTGTCAAAGCTAAATAGACTTTGTTTTATAAGGAAAGATTTTATATCCTCAAGCAAGGTTAACAATTTTAATGTATTGTTTTTGCATGAGACGACACTTTGGTAGCAAACGTGAACGAAAAGGTGTTTAAAATTGGGTCCAAGCGTGAGTGCTTTCCCATAGGACCTCACCCGTAAACATCAGGTCTGTGTGACCTAGAAGTATCAAAATATCCAAAGGTAGTGTATACTGAAATACAAACTCATAAGAAGTAGAAAATGATATGCTGCTAAGTTGGTTCTTACTCATTAAATTCATTCAGCAGCGAGTTCGGGGAGATTTAGTCAGTCGCATCCGTCGCCATTATAAGGGACGGGCTGAATGATTGGGAATTCTTTTATTTAGGAAACACGTAACGTAAGTCCTATCTTAATTTCGATTAAAGGAGGAGAAATGAGAGAAGGACTAGAAACGGGCGCCGCCTTCTCTGTGTCGTGAACGGGCGTCGCCATCTTTTTGTAGTTTATCCATTGCATTGACAGAATGGATAATCTATAATGTGCTATAAAAGTGAAATAAAACTAAGAAGGATGGGAATGTGCGCCGCCAACTTAAAAACGGCTAAAAGACCTTGAGATTTATGAGAGAAAGGCAATACAATTAAAGAAAGGACTGCCGGGTATTAGGATGCATCAGAGAAAGGCTATACAAATAAAAAACAGGACTGATAACACTAATGTTTGTTGATTACACATCATCAAAAAAGGAAAAATAGCAAGGCAAAACTCAGCTTGATGAAATATTATGAAAAAAATTAGCTTCAAAAGACATTCTGTATATACATTATGAATCATGTGTGATTCAAATACCCTTGGTTGACAGAAGGGGAGACTCTAGTCCCTCAGTCGGAGCCACCGTGCTCTGTCCAGACCTGCTCTTCGGCTTTTGTCCTTTCCCCACCGTTGATGTTGCCGCTGGTATCTTGCCACTGTCCCCTTTTGGTTTGGAGAGCCCTTGCTTGCTGGTAGGTGCGGCTTCTCCCTCCGGGATGTGGGCACCTTCTTCACCTTGGAAGGTGGCGAAATGGCCTGCTCCTTGGCCTCGCTAGGTGGCACACTGGCAGCCCTAATGGGTGGAGCACTCGAGACTGGAGTTGCTGGCACCACTGTGCTTGGTGATTTGGTGGCTGAGGTGCTGGGCTGGGACCTGGGAAGCATTGGCCCTAGCAGAAGGACGGAGGGGGAGGTGTAGGGAAGAGGTCAATGTTATCCAGGAAAAGTTTCTTAGACACACTGGGACGGGAAGATGTAGGAGGTTTGGGAGTGGAGGAAGAGGTAGTGGTTGTAGCGGGTGTATGTTTGCTGAATTTGGGTGAAGGTGCATGGGCCGGAAGCTGTTGTGAGGTGGATGGCTGTTGGGTGGGTGTGTGCCTGCGTTTGTGTACTTTGGGAGGAGGGCTCACAGACACACTTGGAGAAGACACAGGGGATGTGTGAATGGTAGTGGGGGTGGTGATTGCACGTGAGCGGTGTGTGGTGATAGGCATGATGGTGATGAAGGTAGTGGCTGAGGATGTAGTGCATGCAGGTGTGAGTGGAGACGAGACAGGGAGGGAGGAGGAGGACGTGGAGGAGGGGGACATAGTGGAGGCAGTGGATGTGGCTGTGTCTGCATGGGAATGGTGCTTGTGTGAGTGCCGGTGGGATGTGTGGTGCTTATGTTTGCCCTGTCAACTCTTGTGTGTTGATGAGTGTGCATGCTGGTCTGATGGTGTGCTTGGGATAGGCTGAGGTACAGGGGATTGGGTCTGGGTGGAGGAAGTTGGAGGGGGGAGGCTGGACACAGGGACAATGGCTGCCATCAGTGCTGAGGCCAGATCCTTAAATGCTCTCTGTTGGGCCGCCTGCCCAGAATGAATGCCCTCCAGGTATGCATTTGTTTTTTGAAAATGCCTCTCAACACCCTGGATGGCATTCAAAATGGTAGATTGCCCAACAGTGAGGGATCTCAGGAGGTCAATAGCCTCTTCACTGAGGGCAGCAGGGCTGGCTGGAGCAGGGGCTGAGGTGCCTGGGGCGAAGGAGATGCCCACTCTCCTGGGTGAGCGGGCAGGAGACACACGCTGAGGGGCTGCTGGAGGGCGGTGCTTGTAGGGGGGGTGGCGGTTGTACCTGTTGATGCGGTGGGCACAGAGGTGCCGGCCACCGCAAGGGAGCTCCCATCATAGGATAAGTCGCTGTTGCTGGTGTATGCTCCTGTCCCCATTGTGGAGCTCCCTTCGCCCTCCGTCCCACTGGTGCCTTCAGACTCCGTAAATTCACCCTCCAGGGCCATGTGGGATGCAGCTCCCTCCTGCTCCGGTGCCACTGCTTCTCTGCCAGATGATGCTAATGCACGCAAGAACAGGGTGAGGAAACAAAAAGGGGGGAGAAGACAGACGATACACATGGTCAGTGCATGCAACACCACTACAGTTGGTGGACACAACACACAGGGAGCATCCCTATGCACTAAGCCATGCACTAACATTTCTTAGGAAATTCACATGCCCATGGGGGACGATGCCTAAGCCCATTTGCTGCACACCTGGAACCCACAGGAGCCTGACTAGGTGTAGATGGTTACTACCACTATTGGGGTTGGAGTGCCACAGAGCCTGCCTAACAAGCGACCTACCCTACCAAGTTCGCCCTAGGCCAGGGGAACCCACAGCCCTCTTCCCCCATCCAGACACCTCGTAAAGCGCGCAGAGTCAGCTGAATGAGACTGTACTCACCCCCTTGTGGCTGCTGTGATGCAATCAAGCGCCCATCCAGCTCCGGTAAGGCCACCGCCAGGACCCGGTACATCACAGGGGTCATTGTGCTACGGGCACCTCTTCTACGTTGGGAGGCCATCCCCAGCTGAGCCTCCATCGTCTTCTTGCTCCATCGGCGCAGGCCCTCCCATCTTTTCCTGCAGTAGGTGCTCCATCTATGGTAGACCCCCAGGGTTCGGACGTCCTTGGCGATGGAACGCCAAATACCCTTCTTCTGGTAGGCGCTGACCTAGAGGAAAAGTGAAGTTAGAATGGTTGTTACAATCCCGTACAGTTCTTCTCACAAACTGCCTAAACATGTTCCACCCTGGCCCAGACATACATACACACACACTATCCTCACATGGTGGCCTGTCCCCCTCCCCACCCTCTTCCATCCACGACACTCCATATAATCATGTTGCATCCTTCATGCTCACAGTGTACTCACCTGTTTGTCTGGAGGACCGTACAGTTGCGTGTACTGGGGGAGGACCCCATCCACTAGTTTCTCCAACTCCTCCGAAGTGAAGGCAGGAGCCCCTTCCCCAGACACTGTAGCCATCGTTGTTTCCAGACACAGGTCACAGCAGCACTTGCAGTGTAGGTCCTCTCCTGTTGAAGGTCAGGTATCAAGTGAGTGAACAGTTAGAAAATGGTGACCACATCTGCGGCGGTGTGTACCGTTACCTCCAGCGTACATCGTCATTGGCTCCTGGAACCTGTAGGGCCCAATGTTAACCAATGCTGAATTGCGCCGCGGTCTTCGACCGCCTACCACGACGGTGTACAACGCCAGCGCAGTTACCTCATTTCTCCTTCTCCCACCTTACAGGTCAGGCAGCCGCCATTTCAGGGGGGCACATCGCAGGCAAAATAACTGCGTAACACCTATTTGGGCCAGGAATACGGACATACAAAGGCAAATGGAGAATTTGTAACATTTTTGCAAAAAACTCATTGTGATACCTAAGTGTTGTATGACCCTCTGCTCACCATTCTTCTCCATAGGGCATATCCGCTGGAGCAGGTGATGAGATGGCAGCATCCTCTGGTGTACAGACCCCTGGTGGACCTGTCTATAATGGAAGAGAGACACATCATTATCACTTACAGACTTCATTGTGCAACAATCCATGAACTGTGTGCCCAGTTGGAGCCAGACCTGATTTCAGCTATCCGCTATCCCACAGGAATCCCCCTTCTAGTGCAGGTTCTGTCTGTACTCCATTTCCTGGCCAGTGGGTCTTTTCAAACAACAGTGGCCATGGCATCAGGGATGTCCCAGCCAATGTTCTCTAACGTGTTGTCCAGAGTGTTGTCTGCCCTGCTGAAACACATGCACAGCTACATCGTTTTCCCTCAAGTGGAGGGTTTGCCCACAGTGAAAGGTGACTTTTATGCCTTGGGACATATCCCCAACATCATTGGTGCCATTGATGGGTCACATGTGGCATTTGTCACCCCTCAGGAATGAACAGGTGTACAGAAACCGCAAAAGCTACCATTCTATGAATGTGCAGATGGTGTGTTTGGCAGACCAGTACATCTGCCATGTGAATGCCAAGTATCCGGGCTCTGTGCATGACGCTTACATTTTGATAAATAGCAGCATCCCTTATGTGATGGGGCAACTCCAGAGGCACCGTGTGTGGCTAATAGGTGAGCCTAAAGTCCCCACGCAGCTCCATTTGGTGTCTGGGTATGGGAGATTCCCTAATGTTTGGAGAATGTCTAACAGTTATCCCTCGATATTTGCAGGTGACTGGTTACCCCAACCTGTTATGGCTACTGACCCCAGTGAGGAATCCCAGGGCAAGGGCAGAAGAACGCTACAGTGAAGCACATGGGCGAACTAGGAGGATTATAGAGCGTACCTTCGGCCTCCTGAAGGCCAGATTCCGGTGCCACCATCTGACACGTGGATCCCTATACTACTCACTGAAGAAGGTGTGCCAGATCATCATGGCCTGCTGTATGTTGCACAACCTGGCTTTGCAACGCCAGGTGCCTTTTCTGCAGGAGGATGGGCCTGATTTTGGTCTTGGGACAGCTGTGGAGCCTGTGGATAGTGAAGAAGAGGAGCCAGAAGAAGAAAATGTAGACAACCGAAACAACATCATCATGCAATACTTCCATTGAGACACAGGTAAGAAGATGGAACTGCTTCCCACATCTCATACTATTGTAGGAGCTAGCATAAATCAGCTTTTTTCACTCTGTGTGTGGGCCCTGACTTGTCACTTTGGCTTTCCATTTCACAGATCTGGGTCCCAATTTGTGCCCCCTGCTATGTTTACTCCTGGCCTACAGCTGTGTAACCTTGGTATGTGAACAAGTACATTGACATTGCTATATTCCAGAGATTTTGCAACTACACATTAGTGAAAGCACAGACTGACTCCAGATTGTTTTGTGAATCAAGGGTGTTTATTTCTGTGCAAATAAGTGGAGGGGTGTGTGAAATGGGCTGGGGTGATGGTGGAGGAATGTCCATGGCAGAGTCCAGTTTGTTTGTTTCACAGGTGCATTGTCCAATGGGCCATAGGAAGTGGAGCAATGGCAGTTTAATGTGGACAGGATGACAAAGTGGGACAGAGGGGTGACATTCAAGAGGGTCTTATTTCCTGGTTGGGGTCTTGGCAATGTTCTCTGTCTTGTACCTGGATCTCAGGGACCGTTTGCGGGCTGGTTCTCCTTCTGTAGGGGGTGGGGTGCTGGTGGCTTGTTGTCCCTGTGGCGGGGCCTCCTGTCCACTAGCGCCGGCGGAGGTGGAGGGCTGTTCATCGTCCAGGCTAGTGTCAAGGGCCCGTTTGTGTCCCACTGTGTCCCTCATGGTGTTGACAAGGTCTCCCAGCACGCCTGCAATGGTGACCAGGGTGGTGTTAATGGACCTAAGTCCTCCCTGAACCCAAGGTAGTGTTCCTCCTGCAGCCGCTGGGTCTCCTGAAACTTGGCCAGTACTGTTCCCATGGTCTCCTGGGAATGGTGGTATGCTCCTATGATGTTGGAGAGTGCCTCGTGGAGAGTGGGTTCCCTGGGCCTGTCCTCCCCCTGTCACACAGCAGTCCTCCCAGCTTCCCTGTTACCCTGTGCCTCTGTCCCCTGAACCGTGTGCCCACTGCCACTGACCACAGGTCCCTGATTGTCTTGGGTTGGTGGGTTTGCCTGGGTTCCCTGTAGGCGTGGACACACTGCTGATTGACGTGTCCTGGGGACAGAGGGATGGGCCCGCTGGGTGGGTGCTGTGGTGGGTGCTGTGGTGGTGTTTTTTCTGAGGGTGAGGGTCTGTGGTGGCTTGTGACAGTGGCAGGGGAACCGAATGTCCAGAGGTCCCAGATGGGCTGGGCTGGTCATCTTGATCCAGGCGTGCAGAGCTGCTGTCATCACTGTGGGCATCTTCTGTGGGGGGACTGGAAATGTCTGGCACCTCCTGTCCGGTGACGTTGGGTATGGGTCCTGTTGGGGTGTAAATGCATAATTTTAGTATCTGTGGGTGCCATCTTGTGCATTGGGTGCGGTACCCTCTACTCCTGCGTTGAACCTGTCGACAATTCTCCGCCATAGCTCCATCTTCCTACCAATGGATGTCTGCTGCACCTGTGATCTGAATATCTGTGGGTCTAACCGGATGATTTCCTCCACCATGACCCTGAGCTCCTCCTCTGAAAACCTGGGGTGTCTTTGAGGTGCCATGATGTGGTGTGGGTAATGTGTGAGGTGCTGTCTGTTGTGATGTGTCAGGGGATGTGTTGGTGTGTGTTGTTTAAGGTGCTTGGATGTTGTATAGGTGATGGTGATGTGTGCCTGTGGATGCTGGTGTTGTGCTAGCTAATCTCTCTCTCTCTCTGGCTTTCTTTCAGATTTTTGGTTGTAAGGGTTTGTGGGTAATGTGGGGGGGTGCTTTATATTGGATTGGGTGTGTGGTGTGTGTATGTGATTCAAGTGTGTGTATTTCAAATTGTCCAATGTAGTTTTGTTTTGTAAATGTGTGTATTTTGTGCGCAGCGGTGTGTACCGCCAATTGATTACCACGGTTGAAAGACCACCGCGTTGATTCGTGGGTCGTGATAGTATGGGCATATGCTTGTTGGCGTGACGGTGTAGGTTTTGCTGTCGACAGTTTATCACTGACCTTTGGTGTGGCAGAGTTGTGTGGGTGTCTGTATTGTAGCGGGTTCCGAGCTGTGGGTCGTGATACCTGTAGTGGAATTCCACTGCCGCAATGGTATGTTGGCAGTCTTCAGCACGGCAGAAAGCGGGATTTACCACCAGGGTTGTAATGAGGGTCTAAGTGTCATTTACAAGTGACCTGCAGTTATTTTGATGCACCAGAGGCTCAGGCTGCAGAGCCATATCTACAAGGTCATGCAAAGCTACTTTCAATCAATCAATCATTTGTAAAGGGCGCTACTCACCCGCTAGAGTTACAAGGCGCTGAGAGGGGGGAGGGAGAAGTGCTACTGCTTGAACAGCCAGTTCTTGAGGAATGGCTTTACATGACCTTGTAGGTGTGGCCCTATTCCATGCATTAGTTTGCATTAGTGTTGCTGTGGGTGTTCCCATGAAACACCCATGAAATCTGATTCATTTCCAGATTTACACGTTTTCGTAAGCTTGGGAATGCATCAGTTTCCTACGCCAGCATAAGGGTAGCGCAACAGAGAGCAATAACATTATTTTTCCTCGCTTTTTCCTCTTTCTATGTGTGCTGCTTCTGCAATAGACATAGAAAGAGGAAAACACCTCTTGTGATTGTTTTTATGCAGGAAGGCGTCCCTTCCTGAACAAAAACATGAATTCCGGCAACAGTGGCATCCTTGCACCATGGTGCAAGGCTGCCTGTGTTGGTGCATGAAAGCAATCTGTGGGCCAGCGCAGGGGACAAGGACAGGATTGTGCCGTATCTTGTAGGTACATCGCATTCCTGCCCTTTTGTTTTGACAAAGGGCGGTGCAGCAAAAAGGCCTATGATGCTGTCATGTGCCAAACTTTGTAAATTAGGTCCTAAGAGACACTGGGCAGATGTGCTCTTACCATTCTCAAACCAGGAGAGTGCAATATGCACACCCATTTGTTTGTGAATAGGAATGCAATTTGCGATGCAATAAATCTACTAATAAGTCACATTACACATTATCTATAGAAGTGAGTCACAAAATGAAAAGCACCGGTCACTGAAAATCATAAGGGGAGGGGTGAGTGTGGTGGAACGGGACGGGGGTATTTGAATCAAAAATAATTTAAAAAACAAAATGTACCAGTTCACCTCTTCCCGTTGCCGTCTTCTGACGCCTTGTTCCTCTTCCCTCAATGCGGTGTCCCAGCATTCACTGGGACACCAGCACAGGCACCCAAGCAATACTGGAACTGCTTTCTTGCTAAAGCTGGCATGAAAGCAGTGTCAGGATTGGTCTGAGCAGCTTGGGCTGCCTCTCATATACAACCCTGGTGTCTGTCCAGTTTTTTCACACCAGCTTTTCAACACAAACGGGACGGAGAAACCTAAGTGCGCATGTGTGTTTGGCTGGCCTAAGACAGCTGGTAAAACAAACATGCACACTTAGGTGCATTTCCTCCTCCCCCCCCACCTCCCGTGACCCAGCCTGCCCACCGTTCACATGCTACTGGCAAATAAAATGATAGGAAAATATTGTTTTTTCTCTTTGCGTTCCTGGCTTAGCCAGAGAGGGTGACACTCCTAGCCATTGCAAAGGAGCCACCCTTGAAAATGACCTGTCTTATATACAATAATTAACTAGGGAGCAGTTTGTGTCTCTCAGTGATTGGTTGGAATGTTGGAATGGAGGACTGCAAGGGGCCCTAGAACTCTTTTTCCACATGGAAGGCATTTTATTTGAAACGATTTGTGTTTTCAATGGTCATGGGGTGAGTTTGGGTTACAGAAGACATTGAGAGGAGCACAGGATTCCACAGGACTATTGCATACCACCTGCAAGGCCACTGACAACATTTTCAACTGGGAAGCTGTCCCATTGGGACTTTCACTGATAAATGGAATGCCCCTTCCATGGTCCTGTCTAGTTGTCATCTAGGAAGGATCACAAAACTACTTTAACAAGTTGGAAAAAGATTTCCGATACAATAAAAGGGCTTATATACCTATTGGCTATCCTTTATGACTGCAACTAAAGGCTAGGTTTTTAAGAAAATATGAAATATCCTAGCTAGCCACAGCTGGTCAATTTCAGTGTTTTTTTTATTTTTCTCTCTTGTAACAGAGTACCATTACATTTAAGTTGTTCTTTTCAGGGACGTTCTGAGGCCTAGCATGAACATATTTCTTGTAAGTAGACGAAACCATAGGAACTAGAGGTTACATTATTATACTGTATATGTAGATACATATTTATTACCCGGTGGCAGTCGCTGCTAGGTAGTTTTTTAGGATGGTGTTTCCATGGGAAATTTATTTTTTGGTTTGCGTATATCTTCTGTGCTGTTTGACGAATTGTCACAAAATTTTCCCCAAAGGTTTTTACCTCAGCTCCTAACTGGAAATATTTGGGGATCCATCAAGCAGGGTCCGAGAAAAAGGGGTGGGTTCCAAAATGTGTTTTCAACATAAATGTTTCCATGAGAACTTTAGATACGGCTTCAGCTAAAACTGCTGTTCAGATTTACACCAGATTTGGTAGTTTGGTAGTTCAGTTCCTCAAAATGATAAAAACTAATTACTACATGTGACCCCTACTTTCAATCTCTTCTTCAGGGCGCAGATGTTTCAAAGAAATCATCTGATGATACAGTGGAAGGTAACAGTTCCCTTGGTTTTTGGGAAACAGCTCATAAAGAAAACAAGTAGAAACTAACAACCTTATCAGAGACTATATTCTGTGCTATGGACCACCATTCAAAATATACATATTGTTGTGCCTTAATTCAATTTTCAAAAACAGAAATAAAAAGAGAAGACTAGAATACTACCTTTCCACCTCTAAAGAGTCCTCAACTAGAGTTATCTGTTTTACATGTTAAGGCTTACAGGCATACACATTGTCACATTAAGGGGCATATTTATACTCCGTTTGCGCCAAATTTGCGTAGTTTTTTTCGACGCAAATTCGGCGCAAAACTAACGCCATATTTATACTTTGGCGTTAGACGCGTCTAGCGCCAAAGTAGGAGTAAAGAGCGTCATTTTTTTGCGTGAACGCCTTCCTTGCGTTAATGAGATGCAAGGTAGGCGTTCCCGTCCCCAAAAATGACTGCGACGCAAATGCGTCGTATTTATACTCCCGGGCAAAAATCACGCCCGGGAGTGGGCGGGTCAAAAAAACCCGCATTTGCGCTGCTTTTTAACGCCTGGGTCAGGGCAGGCGTTAATGTACCTGTGGGCTCAAAATGAGCCCACAGCTGCCCTCCCATGCCCCCAGGGCCCCCCCCCTGCCACCCTAGCCCACCCCAGGAGGACACCCAAGGATGGAGGGACCCACCCCAGGGACATTCAGGTAAGTTCAGGTAAGTATACATTTTTTTTTTTTAATATATTTTTTTTGGCATAGGGGGGCCTGATTTGTGCCCCCCTACATGCCACAATGCCCAATGTCCATGCCCAGGGGACAGAAGTCCCCTGGGCATGGCCATTGGGCAAGGGGCATGACTCCTGTCTTTACTAAGACAGGAGTCATGCAAATGGCGTCTGGGCGTCGTTAAAAATGGCGCAAATCGGGTGGAGGCGAATTTTTTGCGTCAACCTGACTTGCACCATTTTTAAGACGCCCTAACGCCATTTTTCCCTACGCCGGCGCTGCCTGGTGTACGTGGTTTTTTTCCACGCACACCAGGCAGCGCCGGTCTGCTTGCACCGGCTAACGCCATTCAATAAATACGGCGCCCGCATGGCGCTTCAGAATGGCGTTAGCCGGCGCAAAAATGTTTGACGCTAAACTGCGTTAGCGCAGTTTAGCGTCAAAAAGTATAAATACGGGCCTAAATCTTGAAGATATTGAAAACAGGTGATTTTTATGGGGTAAGTTGTGCCCTCACATGAATCGTTGGAGTAGATGATTTGCATTTAGTTATTCTTGTAAGGGATTGGGGAGGTGTGTTAATGTTAAACTCTTGTTCTCATTTTCTTATTTCTCCACAGTATGTAATTTAGTTTGCATTTAAAAACATTTTTGTTTCAAAATAAAGCACTGCCTGGGTAAAAGAAAACTAGTTTGATTTATTTTGGCGTGTTTTTATATGTTAGGGAACTTAAGGTTTCTGCCCCAAAGCAGCTCCCTCAATCAACCAAGAAGTGTCTAGATTCTCTATCTTGACAGTTAAATGCTAATATGATAACTTTATTTCCAGTTTGAGAGTCCACAGCCATGAGGCCCCTGATTCCTGAGGTAAAAGCCCCTCTTTGAAAGAGTTTGGGCCCAGTATCTTATAGAGTACCCTGGGATCCCTTATGCTGGATTTTGTGATAGTAAATATTTGAGATTTTTGTTAGGTACCTAAAATTTTGCCTTGTGGTGACTTTGTCATTGTAACAAGTAATGTGGTATTGAGCTAGTGAGGGATTTGCCCCACTGGAGAAAACCTGTGCCACCTGTGCTGTGCGAGTTACCAAGGGTTGAGCTCAGTGTTAAATTATGAGGCTAATGGAGCAAGGATTCTTCAATCTCAAAAGTTGGCTGCCATCATCACACAAATCCCACTGCTGGTTGTATGAATCTTTTCTTATCAACGGTGAGAGAGCTCTGGGAGAATTAATTTGGCTGAATTTCCACAAAAGTGAAGACCATTGGGACTAGTGGAGAAATTGCAAGATAATTGTAGTGAGTTTAAAAAGATTTAATAACACATTTAGTTAACTCACAGTCATTAGTTCATTACATATTCAGGTTTTAAGCATCATTAGAAGTTAAATTGTACAGCAGACCACATTTCTGGATAAGGAAAGTCAACAAGTACTGCATAAAGAATACAACATTTCCAAAAAGTGTTTTCCATGAAGGATACCCCTAATGTAAATTACGCAGGGATATGTCAAGAAAGGCATTTGTTGAGGCAAATAAGGTAGGTTGTCAGTTTCAGAAAAATAATGATAAAGGTTTCTGATGACAGACTATGAATACTTAGGCATAATGGGGGTGATTCTAACCCTGGCGGTCGGTGATAAAGCGGCGGCCAACCCGCCAACAGGCCGGCGGTCCAAAAAATGGAATTCTGACCCTGGCGGGAACCGCCAACATAGCCCGCCACATTAACACTCCGACCACCATGGCGGTACAAACAAACAGCGCGGCGGTCACCGCCAACAGACAGGCGGCAGACAATGTACTGCCCACACTATTATGACCGGCCAATCCGCCACCTTTTCCGGGGCGGGAGCACCGCCGATAAAAACACGGCGGAAACAGACTACGAACGGGAAAACGCACACCTCTACGCACTCCACGAGGAAGGAGGACTGCACCTACGACACAGGGGAGGGGGAGGACGAAAGGTTACGTGCACACACATACGCGATACACCCACCCCCCCAAACCATGTACACACCAATGCAGAGCAACAAGTCACAGTGACACCACCCAAACCCCGTGAAAAAAGCAAGGACATAATTAAATTGTGATTCGAAATTTATGGGAAATAAAAACCACTGATAAGTCACGGTCAAATAGCAATAACAATTCAAAAAAATCAATTCAATATTCAGTGCATACGATAAACCTAGGCAATAAGTCCTGCACATCTAACGAAATTCCAAGTGTCCGTGGGCCAAAGTGTATCAACACAAGGGCAAAGCTCACACAGGAGACCTGAGTCCTTTGGAGAGAACACTGCAGAAGCATCTGATGACAAAACTACAGGCACCTCAGGGGGCAGGGGGGGGCACCACAGCCACATGAGTCCACGACGCCAGATCCACGAAGGGGCCACCATGCCCACTGTGCCATCCTGGGGAGTGCAAAGCCACAGTCTCTCAAGTCTCTACAGTGGGTGGCTTGCCCACTGTGCCATCCTGGGGAGTGCAAAGCCACAGTCCATCAGGTGGATAACAGTCTCCACCGGTCAAGGAGGAGGCATGGTGGGCACAGTGAACCGTGAACAGTAGCTCGAGACAGATCCGGCACTGTCATTGTGCCAGTGGTGCATGAGACGGCGGGGCCCAGCGGAGCGGTGCTTGACAGGAAGGGCCCAGCGGAGCGGTGCTTGAGACGGCGGGGCCCAGCGGAGCGGTGCTTGACAGGAAGGGCCCAGCGGAGCGGTGCTTGACACGGCGGGGCCCAGCGGAGCGGTGCTTGACAGGAAGGGCCCAGCGGAGCGGTGCTTGACAGGAAGGGCCCAGCGGAGCGGTGCTTGAGACGGCGGGGCCCAGCGGAGTGGTGCTTGACAGGAAGGGCCCAGCGGAGCGGTGCTTGAGACGGCGGGGCCCAGCGGAGCGGTGCTTGACAGGAAGGGCCCAGCGGAGCGGTGCTTGAGACGGTGGGGCCCAGCGGAGCGGTGCTTGACAGGAAGGGCCCAGCGGAGCGGTGCTTGAGACGGCGGGGCCCAGTGGAGTGCTCGTCCAGTAAGTCAAGGGAGCCAGACCAGGCCTGGACTCCCTGCTCAGTCGCCCTCCGACCGTGCTGTTGCTGGACCCTTCGGTGACGGAGTCCTGGGCCCTTTGGTGTTCTCCCTAACACCCGGGATGGGGCTTGTGGGCCCCTCCTGCTCTGCGCTCCTGCTGGCTGACTTCTTCGCCCTGCTGCCCTTTCGCTCCTTAGATGGGGCTCTCGGGCCCTTGCCTCCCCTAGATGTTGTGGCTGGTGAAGTGGGCGAACTTTGCTCCTTGGGGGCAGCCGTGTCAGTCCTCTCACGGCGGCCCTTCAGTTTCCTGGTCCTCTTGCCTGGTGGGGGGCTGGCTGTCCCCTTGCTGCTGATTGAAGTGTCACTGCTGGCAAAGGGTGGACTCCAGAACCCATGCACCACAGTGACACTCGAAGCTGGGCTGGTGGTGGCTGAGGTGCTCTTGGGACTCTTTGCAGATGGAGGGGGTGGGTCAGTGGAGGGAAAGAGGTCAAGATTAGCGAGGAAAACTTTCTTAGGACCAAGGTAAAAGGTAGGAGAAGTGGTGATGGGAGTGGAGGAAGAGGATGTGGTTGTAGGAGAGTCAGGTGTGCTGTCTTTGGGTGCAGGTGCTTGTGCTGGAGGCTGTCGTGAGGTGGATGGCTGTTGGGTGGGTGTCTGCCTGCGTTTGTGTGTCTTGGAAGAGGGGGTGACAGACGCAGTGGGAGAGGACACAGGGGACGTGTAAATGGTAGTGGGGGTGGTGACTGCACGTGTGCGGACTGGACTGGAGGATGGAATCACTGGCTGATGGTGGTGTGCATGCAGGTGTGAGTGTAGACGAAACAGGGAGGGAGGAGGGAGACGAGGAGGAGGGGGACACAGAGGTGGTAGTGACTGTTGGAATGTCTGCATCTGGGTGTTGCTTGCGTGAATGCTTGTGGGTTCTGTGGTGTTTGTGTCTGGATGAGCTGCCCTTGGGTGTTGAGGTGTGTGCAGGCTGGTCTGATGGTGTGGATGGGATAGGCTGAGGAACAGGAGACAGAGACAGGGTGGAGGCAGTCAGAAGAGGGAGGCTGGAAACAGGGACAATAGCTGCCGTCAGTGCTGAGGCCAGAGCATTGAACGATCGTTGATGGGCAGCCTGACCCGAATGAATGCCCTCCAGGTAGGCATTGCTCCGATGCACCTCCCTTTCTACCCCCTGGATGGCATTCAAAAGGGTAGTCTGCCCAACAATGATGGTCTGAAGGTGGTCAATGACCTCCTCACTGAGGGCAGCAGGGGTAACAGGGGCAGGGGCTGAGGTGCCTGGGGCGAAGGAGACGCCCGCCTTCCTGGGCGAGCGGGTACGGAGCGTAGGCTGAGGGGCTGCTGGGAGGGCGGGGCTGGTGCGCTGGGTGGCGGCTGTACCTGGAGAGGCGGCGGGCCCGGATGTTGCCGCCACCGCTAGGGAGCTCCCATCCGAGGACGTGTCGCTGTCGCTGGTGTCACCACCGGTCCCCGTTGTGGTGCTCCCCTCGCCCTCCGGATCACTGGTGCCCTCGGTGTCTGTTCCTGGTCCCACCGGGGCCTTGTGACTTGCAGCTCCCTCGTGCTCCGATGCCAATTCTCCTCCGCCTGATGATGCTAATGCACACATGCACAAGAAGATGAAGAAGAAGGGTGGGGGGAGAAAAACGAAGACCAGGTTGAGTGCATGCAATGTCAACACCGTTGGCGGAGAGGACAGACACAGGAGCCTCATGCACTAAGCCGCGCATTCGGGGTACACTACTCAGTACTTCTGACTAGGACAACAGGTCTAGAGACGTCAAACGCGCACATGTGTGATGCTGGACCATCGATAGCTGTACTTGTCACCCTACAGAGTTGGGGGCCGGGAGCACAGGGCAATGCCTAAAGGAGAGGACTACACTACAGAAAGCGCCCTGGCCTAATGTCACCCACAACCCTCCTCCCCCACCCAGACGCCTCCACTGCGCAGAGAGATAGCAGAATGTGCTGATACTCACCCCCTTGTGTCTGCTGTGATGTCCTCAAGCGCCCATCCAAATCAGGGTAGGCCACCGCCAGGATCCGGGACATCAGGGGGGTCAGGGTACGACTGGCACCCCTCCTAGGTTGGGAGGCCATCCCCAGCAGTGACTCGGCGGTCTTCCTGGTCCCGCGGCGGATGTCCTCCCACCTCTTGCGGCAGTGAGTGCCCCGTCTGACGTGGACCCCCAGGGCCCGGACTTCCTTGGCGATGGCACGCCAAATGTCCACTTTCTGATGGGCGCTGACCTATTTGACATGTACAGGGTGGGAAGGAAAAATTAATCAATTTTCTGCATGTTAGATGCGATTGGCCCCCCCTCCCCAACCTTGCCATATGGCACATGCTCTCATCTGTCGTGCGTTGCACTCCTCATTCGCCCCCCACCCCACCAACTTACATCCACCCCACTCCACACAGGCATAGCCCATTCAATGTGCACCCAGTGTACTTACCTGTTGGTCTGGAGGACCGTAGAGTAACGCATACTGGGGGAGGACCCCATCCACAAGTTTCTCCAACTCCTCAGACGTGAAGGCAGGGGCCCTTTCCCCAGTCGCAGCCGCCATTGTCACTTCCAGACCGAGGTCACAGCAGCACTTGTAGCATAGGTCCTCTCCTGTGGATGATCAGGTCTCGAGTGATTAAGCAGATAGAAAATGGCGGTCACGCCCGCGCGGTGCGTACCGCGGCGGTGCGTACCGCGACCGCCGGCGCACCTCGTCATTGGCTCCTGAAACCCATAGGCTTCAATGTTAGCCAATGCGGCTTCGTATAGCGGTCTTCGACCGCCTACCGCCACGGTGTGCCACGCCAGCGCATTGACCTCACATCCCATTGTCCCACTTCACAGGTCAGGCAGCCGCCATTTCAAGGGCCTACATGGCATAATTTGTACTGCGTCACACAGGCCTAGGCCTTGCATTGCTACACATACACGCCTTTCAATACATAGATAATCGTGTGCTATGCATGCTGTGGTGAACGTACCTGTGATTTGCTTGACTCTGTGCTCCATGTTGTCCTTCCTAGGCACCGTCCGCTGGGACTTGCGAGGAGAAGGATGAATCCTCGCGTGTACCGACCGCAGGTGGACCTGTCGACAATGGAAGAACGCCATATCATACTACGATACCGACTTGACCGAGCCACTATACATGAACTGTGTGCCCAGCTGGAGCCAGCCCTGATGTCCCCATCCGCCAACCCACAGGAATTCCCCCTCTAGTGCAGGTTCTGTCAGTCCTCCATTTTTTGGCAAGTGGCTCTTTCCAGACAACAGTGGCCATGTCATCTGGAATGTCTCAGCCTATGTTTTCAAAAATCTTGTCTAGAGTGTTGTCTGCCCTGACGAAACACATGCGGAGCTACATTGTATTCCCTGAGGAGGTGGATTTGGCCACTGTGAAGGGTGATTTTTATGCCCTTGGACATATCCCCAACATAATTGGTGCCATTGATGGGACCCATGTGGCTTTAGAACCCCCAAAAGACGATGAGCAGGTGTACAGAAACAGGAAAAGTTACCATTCTATGAACGTCCAGGTGGTCTGTTTGGCTGACCAGTACATCTCCCATGTGAATGCCAAGTTCCCTGGGTCAGTGCATGACGTGTATGTGATGCGAAATAGCAGCATCCCTTATGTGATGGAACAGCTACAGAGACACCGTGTGTGGCTAATTGGTGACTCTGGTTACCCCAACCTGCCTTGGCTATTGACCCCAGTGAGGAATCCCCGGACCAGGGCAGAGGAACGGTACAATGAGGCCCATGGGCGAACTAGGAGGATCATAGAAAGAACCTTTGGACTCCTGAAGGCCAGGTTTAGGTGCCTGCATATGACAGGGGGATCCCTGATGCACTCACCAGAGAAGGTGTGCCAGATCATCGTGGCCTGCTGTATGCTTCACAATCTGGCATTGCGATGTCAGGTGCCTTTCCTGCAGGAGGATGGTCCAGATGGTGTTGTTGAAGCAGCTGTGGAGCCTGCGGAGAGTGAAGAGGAGGAAGACGAAGAGGACGACCCAGACAACAGGGACAGAGTTATCCAACAGTATTTTCAGTAGCACACAGGTAAGAATCACCCACGCCATTTAACATTTACTGAAAGCCCCCTGCATCTTTACTTTGTGTATTTCCCCCCAGTTCTTTTAAACTGATGTTTGATTTTCCCTTCCCTTTTCAGTGCTGTATGACCCACTGCGTGACTTCTGCTTGGTTAGCCCATGGACTAATGCTTATTGACATCGGTATGTTGTCATCAAAAAAATAACAGAACATTATTGATCAGTAATGTGTTATACATTTGTGAATAATACAGGCTGACTCCTGAATGATTTCAGTGCAATGAGTGATTTATTTTTAGTGCTAGATATTGGTACATGATATTAAAACGCTGATGGGTGAGGGTGGAGTTATGTCCATGGCAGAGTCCAGTTCTCGGTCGCACAGGTGCATTGTCCATATGCCTGTGGAAGGATGGAGCAGGGGCAGTTCAAGGTTGGACAGGGTGACACTGTGGGACAGTGGAATGACATCCGGGGGGATATTAGGCTGGCGGGGGTCTTGGCATCCTACTCTGTCTTCCTTTGAGATCTCAGGTTCCTCTTGCGGGGTGGTTGTTCTTCAGCAGGAGGTGGGGTTCTAGTGGCCCGTCGTTCTGTGGGGGCCTCCTGAACACTAGCGCCGGCGGAGGTGGTAGGCTGTTCCTGGCTAGTGACAGGGGCCCTTTGTGGTGCCACATGGTCCCGCAATGTGGTTTCAATCCGGTTGAGGGCCTGGACTATGGTCCCCATAGCGGTAGCGATGTTCCTGAGTTCATTGCTGAACCCCATGTACCGTTCCTCCTGCTGTGCCTGGATCTCGGTGAACCTGGCCAGTACCGTCGCCATCGTCTCCTGGGAGTGATGGTATGCTCCCATGATGGTGGTGAGGGCCTCTTGGAGAGTCGGTTCCCTGGGCCTGTCCTCCCCCCCCTGTCGCACAGCAGCCCTCCCAGTTGCCCTGTTTCCCCGGGCCTCTGTCCCCTGGACGGTGTGCCCACTACCACTGCCCCCAGGTCCCTGTTGTTGTTGGGGTGTTGGGTCAGCCTGGGTGCCCTGTAGAGGCGGACACACCGCTGATTGACGCGTCCGCGAGACAGAGGCATGAGCCCGCTGGGTGGGAGCTGTGCTGGTGTTCCCAGAGGGGGTTGGGTCTGCTGTGGCCTGTGTCTGTGTGTGGGGAACCGACTGTCCAGAGGTCCCCGATGGTCCGGGCTGGTCATCAGGTTCTAGGTCGACAGAGCTGCTGTCCTCGCTGGGGGCCTGTTCTGGGGGTGGGATGGACAAATCTGGACCCTCCGTGGCGGTGTGTTGGCGTTCGGGCCCTGCAGGGGTAAAGGAGTATGGTTATTGTTTCTGTGTGTGCTATGGCATGCATTTTGAGTGCCCTTGTCCCCCAGTGCTGGCATTCCCTTGCGGGAGGTGTTGTGAGGGTGGTGGGGGGGGTGTATGGGTATGTGCAATGGTCATGCTTTGGTGGTGGCTGTCTATGGTTTGTGTTGGCATTCAGGGGTTGGTGTTGTTTAGGGTGGGGTGTGCTGGTGAGACATTGGCAGGGAGGTTGTGTGCTGGGGGGTTGAGATTGGGGGTGAGGGGGGGGGTTGGCATGCTGGTGGTTGGGGGGGGTGAAGTAGTTGAGATTCGACTTACCAGAGTCCATTCCTCCGCCTACTCCAGCGAGGCCATCAGGATGCAGGATGTTTACCACCTCTTGCTCCCATGCTGTGAATTGGGGTGGAGTGGGTGGTGGTCCGCCGCCAGTCTTCTGCACAGCGATGTTGTGCCTGGAGATCATCGAGCGCACCTTCCCCCGTAGGTCGTTCCATCGCTTTCTGATATCTTCCCGATTTCTGGGATGCTGTCCCACAGCGTTGACCCTGTCTACGATCCTTTGCCATAGCTCAGCCTTCCTTGCTATAGTGGTGTGCTGCACCTGTGTGCCGAAGAGCTGGGGCTCAACCCTTATAATTTCCTCCACCATGACCCTGAGTTCTTGGTCCGAGAACCTGGGGTGTCTTTGGGGTGCCATGGGGTGGTGTGGATGAGGTGTGGGGTGGTGTTTGTGGTGATGTGCGTGGTGATATGTGGTGATGTGTGCGTAGATGTGGTGTGGGTGATGAAGTTGGGTTCCTGTGTGTGTTGGGGTTTTCTATTGCTGTGCTCGCTCTCTCTATCTCTATCGCCTTCTCTCCGATTTCCAACTAGTGGGGGTTTGTGGGTGATGTGGGTGTGTGTTTTATAGTTGATTGGATGTGTGGGAGTGTTGTTTGTATGTGTCTCAGGTGTGCGTATTTCAAATTGTCCAATGTGGCTGTGTTTTGGAGCTGTGTGTGTATTTTGAGCGCGGCGGTGTGTACCGCCAATGGAATTCCGCAGTTGAAAGACCGCCGCGTGGATTCGTGGGTCAGAATGGCATGGGAGTGTTTGTGTTGGCGTGACGGTGGAGGTTTGGTCATCTCCAGTTTTCCGCGGCCCGCTGATGAGGCGGCCTTCCTTGGATGTCGGATTGTTGGCGGTTTCACAGTTGGTGGTCAGAATGACCGTGGCGGTTTACCGCGGCCGCGGCGGTAGAATGGCGGACTTCTGACCGGCGGTAAGGGCCTTTTACCGCCGAGGTCAGAATGACCCCCAATGTCTTTGTACTAGGACAGTGGAGATCAGCAGAGCTTGGAGCTGCGTCTGAAGCTCCCGTCATGCTCTGCGGCTAAAGCTGAAGCGACAGAGGCATCTGTACAACAACTCAGCGTTGGAGGATGCAAAATCTATGTCACTCTGACGTTTTGACCTGCAGGCGGCCTCAAGCAATGGTTTTATAAAGAAAGCAACTGGTCAGGTTGCTATCGTCACTCAGAGGTGCCCTGTTGCTATTACTAAGCCCTCAAAGCCCATGAAGGCCCCCCTCCCTCGGAACTCAACCTGAAGCTGGAGCCAAAGCTCATTTGAAACAAAGGGAGAGTGATTAAAGCCACGGAAGGGAGGAGAAATAGGAGCATGATCCCAGTCACGGCCATGGACACCTGGGGTGAGTAGAAAAAATAAAGGATAAAAACCTTTGCTCTTCCTCCTCAACTTGGTGGTGTCTGGGCTAGCAATAAAACTGGACAAATTAATATAAAATGGTTTCCATAGGCTGTATTGGATTCCATCTTCGACTGCATTCAGGCACTTGAAATAATTTTCTCAGTATTTTGACAACATTTGGCACATTAGCTTATATCAGCTTACTCCAGCAGATGCTCAACCTACTAAACAACTTTACTGATATTACTTGTGAGTGTTCTGTGCTCTCACAATTGTTCTTCCACGTATTCTCAGTGCCTGCTGGTACTACTTCCATCTATGGAGTATCACCTTCTCGTAGCAGACAGAGACAGAGGGAGGCATTAGGGAACACAATTCAAAGGTTCTAAAGAGTAGCACAGACACAGACATTGGACATTGGTACAGTGCATCAGGGCACAGAACGGAAAGTGGTCCAACACTATAGCGGAGGGTGGGCCGAGGCATGTTAAAAGGTGCCTAAATCTCCCCCCCCACCCAGAGAGAGTGTCACTAGGCCTTCTTTAAAGTGGTGCCACCAGATTGGTGTGCTACGGAAATGGTCCGCAAGGGTGCCATTTGTGGCAAGGAAGCTAGTGCAGATAATTAAAAAGGGGGGAGGACCTGCTATATATCAAAAGGAACAAATATACAACATTAGGATTACTCGGGATCTCCAGCCTAAGGCACACCCATCTGGCAAAACCATGAAGGTGGTGAGAAATGTAAATACTAAATGTCCCTCTTCATGAGAGAAAACCTTTAGCTCAGGCACAACCTCCCTCTCAAGCATCACTTCCCTCTTTTGACTCCCAGACCATTTCCAAAGTGAAAGGTGTACACATGGAAGCTGAGGGTAAGGAACAGGTAATTAGTAGCCGGATTGAGGGCAACCTGCAGAACACCAGAGACAACCAGAATTGGCTGCAAGGCCTGCGCCCTTTCAAACAAACAGAGCAAGGTCAGATTATCACCCAACAAAATAGCAATGGGCAACTACAGAGGTATCCATTATTTAACGTGGTTGGACCCTAGGAGCTCAAAGAGCCACCTAAACTAACATTCCCAGCAGAAGGTTTAAAGGAGGGGGGCATGCCAGATGCAACTCAGTACCTATTTGCCAGTCTCCATCCCCCTATAATTTATTCAATATTCAGTGACACTCAGACCCTTACATCTCTCCCCGGTTAATAACGTATTTGCTGACGTCAGACTCAATTCAGATGGGGGTCACAGCAAGGCACCAGGAAGTTGGCAAAATAGTTGAAAATATGAGCTCTTCATCTTATTCAGGTTCTGGGCATGCTGGGCGGGCTTCTCACAATCAGGCAGAAGGGAGACAAGTCAGTGAAGGCTCTTAATCTACAGAGAATATGGCCCTCATTACAACCCTGGCGGTCGGTGATAAAGTGGCAGAAATACCACCAACAGGCTGGCGGTAATTACAACCAAATTATGACCATGGCAGTGAGAACTCAGATAGACAGCCATGTTACCACACTGCCCGCTAGGGCGGAAACAACAGCCACCACGGCAGTAGCTGCCTAAAGCCAGGCGGAAGTCACTGTTCCGCCCACCGTATTATGAGGCAGGAAACCACCACCTTTTCCGGGATGGTACAAACGACATCAAAAGCCTGACAGAAACACTGCACAGAAGGGAAAGGACTCACCTTAGGAGACATAGGGAAGAATCACGCAGCCATGGAGCCTGAACTTCAAGTATTTCCGATGATATTCTATGTCCTGCTCCACCACGAACACCAACGCCGGCAAAGACGACCACAGTGAGTACAGCCGCCTAGCACACAAGGGAGGGGGGACACACACACGCAACACACACACACTTCCCCACCCTCGTCTCCATACACACAATCAGCTTCAGAAATAAAACATATTTACCCCATACCCCAGAGGAATAATGCAAGGAATACAGGAATGTGATAAAGTGACTGTATTAAAAACAACACAGTAGAAATACGAAACGTCAGTCTCATGGTATGTACATATGAACAGTTCAAGGGACACTGTCCAGTCCTCATTGAGAGTGGGCCACAGGGCCACAGGCCAAAGTCTAAGGCCCTGTGAAGTAAATCCATAAGAAAAATACCAATTCAAAAAGTAGAACACTTGTTTATTTGTTCAAGTCCTGAATAATGAAAGACCCCAGCCGCTCCTGCTCAGCTCCTTCTTTAACTGCCTCCAATCCCCACATTCCAGGCAGTACCATTCTAAGAGCAGGGAGAGCAGGAAGATACCATTTCACATAACATAAATAAACGAAGCGTAAAGGGGCAAGATATAATTACCTGAACCTTGAATTACAATTTGCATACATAAATGTTTCCCCAACCAACAGAATACCACACCATCTTTCCCCTTCAAACAAATAACTATAAACATATATACATAATATTATTTTGACATTCCTATTGAGATTCCTAAATAACTATTAATATATGCACATTATTTTATTTTGACAATTCTATTGAGATTCCATACACGTCCATTATCCAATTTAACCGCTCCTTTATAGACTTTAATAATTTTAAAGACTCTACTAAAGTGAGACTGCCCTCCACCAGTTCTCCCTGGTAATTTGACTTTAACTAACTCCCCTACCCCAAAATGCATCTCCTTTACAGATTTTCTCGCATCATACATAAGTTTTCTTTTCTCCTGACAGGACAAATGCTTACTCCTTGCTGAAACTCTCCTGCCCTCATAATTGAGATGTTCCTTGGTATAATTTTTAACCCACGGTGGATTTATCACAGTGTGAGGTATACGTTTCCTGAACATGATGAACGGAGATTGACCAGTGCTAGTGTGAGAGGTGAACCTATATTCCTCAACCTTCTTCTTCACCATATACTCCCAATCACAATTTAAATGATTAGCTAACTGGATAGTCTCTTTTAATGTTCTGTTGAAGCGTTCTACCATGCCATTGGTTTCTGGATGATATAATGCACTCTTTTTGTGTAAAATCCCTCTTTTCCTCAAGAACTCACACATAAGTTTGGATGTGAATTGAACTCCATTATCAGTCAAAATAGACTTAGGATTACCCTCTCTACTAAATACTTCAGTGAGGACTTCTAAAACAGTCAAAGAAGACACCTCAGAGACAATCTTGACTTCCGGCCATCTAGATAACTCATCCATGAGGACCACCACATACTTCGAATGAGATTTATAATTCAAAGGCCCCAAAATGTCAATAGATACAGAATCCCACACCTCACTGGGAATTTTTTTGAGTATCATGGGTTGGGTTCTGACTTTCAACGATTTATCTGCAACATTACACTCCACACAATCATGCACCCTTCTCTCGATAGATAAATCCATCCCTGGCCACCAATACACTCCCCTAAGTCTTTCTTTAGTTTTGCAGATCCCATGATGACCACTGTGAGCAAGATCCATAATACGTTCACGCAAATTGCACTGCGGGATCAACCTTTCCCCTCTTAACACAATTCCATTTTGAATGGACAATTCATGCCAAATCTTACCAAAACCATCACCTATACTCTCACTTTTATCTAAAACCTTACCAACAGAAAGTAAATCTCTCACACGGGAAAGTTCAACATCATCATCCACTCCTTGTTTCCATTCTTCCTCAGTAACACATCCATCCGTTACAGCACATACTTTCACCTCCTCATCTACCCACCAGGAACTTTCAGGGTCATCTTCTCCCACTCCTTTATTTCTGAGTCTGGATAAACAGTCTGCAGCTTTATTCTCACAACCTGGCACATACTTTACATCGAACAAATAATCCTGTAGGCCCACAATCCATTTACAAATACGACCTGAAACATTATCCAAACCCTTCTTCTCAAAAATCTCACGTAGTGGTTTGTGATCAGTGCACACCACAAATTTAGTTCCCCACAGAAATTGTTTGAATTTCTTTATAGCCCAAAAAATTGCCAAAGCCTCTTTTTCAATGGTAGAATATTTATACTCCGCTCCACGTAAACTCCTTGACGCAAAAGCAATGGTTTTGTTCTCATCACCACTAAGTTGTTTCAAAACACAACCTAACCCTTTCTCAGATGCATCCATAGTGATAGAGCACGGAAGGCCAGGTTGGAAACTATTTAAGGATTGCGCCGATGACAAGCTCTCTTTCAAGTCATCAAATTCCCTTTGACATTCTGAGTCCCACATGAATACAGATCGACTTTTAAGTAAGTTTCTGATAGCACAAGTTCTTTTAGCTAGATCAGGAATGAACCTAGAATAATATTCCACCATTCCCAAGAACGTCTGCACATCAGACTTACTTTCAGGTACAGTAACCTTGATAATAGATTTCACTAGATCATCTTTCGGCTTTACACCTTCTGCAGTAATCATGTGTCCAAGGTAAGAGATTTCATTTTTTTAAAACTTACACTTATCCCCTTTAAGAGTTATACCTTTGTTCCGGAAAATGTTGAGCACACTCCTCACAGATGTTCTGTGTTGTTCAAGAGTACTGGAGAATATGAGAACATCATCTTGAAAAAATTTCACGAAAGGCAACTCACCAAGAAGCTCATTCATGAGTCTTTGGAAGACCGAAGCCGCAGAACATAGACCAAACGGCATCCGGTTGAATTTATAAACACCAAAAGGAGTGATAAAGGAAATCAACACTTTAGATTCTTCACAAAGCTGAACCTGGTGATATGCCGAGCTGAGATCCAAAGTAGTGAAAAATCTAGCATTACCTAACAAACTTATCATTTCAGTTATGTTGGGTAAGGGAAACCTGTCTTCAACTACTGCCTTATTTAAATTGCGCAAGTCCACACACAATCTTATGTCTCCATTGGCCTTAGAGGCAACCACAATGGGTGCAATCCATTCCGCAGCCTCAACTTTTTCAATGATACTTTCTGATTCTAATCTCTGAAGTTCCTTTCTCACATTGTCCCTTACACTAAAGGGTATACTTCTAACTTTGCACATTACAGGTATTGCTCCTTTCTTAAGTACAATGCGATGCTTGTAGCCCTTAACACACCCAATTTTGTTGGAAAATACCTCAGGAAATTCATTCTTGAGATCTTCACCCTCCATACATACCTTCTGCACTTGAACTTGAGGGTTAGCATTAGGATTCAATATAATATTAAGTAATTTTTGATGAGGCCATCCCATCCTCGTCGCCAAAATGAAGTAAATCCATAAGAAAAATACCAATTCAAAAAGTAGAACACTTGTTTATTTGTTCAAGTCCTGAATAATGAAAGACCCCAGCCGCTCCTGCTTAGCTCCTTCTTTAACTGCCTCCAATCCCCACATTCCAGGCAGTACCATTCTAAGAGCAGGGAGAGCAGGAAGATACCATTTCACATAACATATATAAACGAAGCGTAAAGGGGCAAGATATAATTACCAGAACCTTGAATTACAATTTGCATACATAAATGTTTCCCCAACAAACAGAATACCACACCCTGCTTGTCACCTGCACCAACACGGAGAGAACAGTGCAAGGGCGTCAGTTGGAAAATAGGCAGGCACCTCAGGGGGACGGGGAACAGGGGGCACCTCAGCCGGCAGATGGAACAACACCACTGGTTCTGGAGGGGGCAACATGCACTGTGCTTGATCGTGGGGAGTGCAAGGGTACAGTCTCTCAAGTGGGTGACTTGCCCACATGCTCTGGAGGGGGCTTCATGCCCTGTGCTTGGTCCTGGGGAGTCCAAGGCCACAGTCTCTCAAGTGGGTGACTTGCCCACTGGCTCTGGAGGGGGCTCCATGCCATGTTCTTGGTCATGGGGAGTGCAAGGCTACAGTCTCTCAAGTGGGTGACTTGCCCACATGCTCTGGAGGGAGCAAAATGCCCTGTGCTTGGTCCTGGACAGTGTAAGGCCACAGTCTCTCAAGTGGGTGACTTGCTCAATGGTTCTGGAGGGGGCATTGTGCCCTGTGCTCTTGATCCTGGGGAGGCTGGGGTTGGTATGTGTCTTACTCACTGGTTCTGGAGGGGGCATCTTGCCCTGTGCTCTTGATCCTGGGGAGGCTGGGGTTGGTGGGTGTCTCACCCACTGATTCTGGAGGGGGCATCGTGCATTGTGCTCTTGGTCCTGGGGAGGCTGGGTTTGGTGGGTGTCTCACCCACTGGTTCTGGAGGGGGCATCGTGCTCTTTGATCTTGATCCTGGGGACGCTGGGGTTGGTGGGTGTCTTACCCAATGGTTCTGGAGGGGGTATTGTGCGCTGTACTCTTGATCCTGGGGAGTGCAAGGTCACAGTCTCCCAGGTGGGCATCATACCCAATGGATTTTCAGAGGGCAGGCAGCACATCAGCCCATGGAGGCAGGACTACATACGCCGGCGGTGATGGCTGCTCAGTGGTGGTAGTGGTGCTGCTGCAGCCGCTGGTGGGAGAAGCTCCTGCCCATCCCCTGTAGCCTCGGACAGCTGCCCACTGCTGGTGGTGGTGGTGCTGTTGCTGGTGGGGGGAGGGTCCAGCCCATCCCCTGCAGCCTCAGATGGCTGCCCACTGCTGGTGGTGCTGCTGCTGCTGATGGTGGTGGGGGGAAGCTCCTGCCCACTCCCTGCAACCTCGGATGGCTGCACCGCCATGGTTGGTGGTGGGGGATCCGTCTGAGTCCCTGCACCAAGCTCCTTGTCCTTCCTGCCTAATGGTGCAGGCTCTTTGCCCTTCCGGGCAGCAGCTGGGGCAGGCTCTTTGTCCTTCTGGGCACCAGCTGGGGTAGGCTCTTTGCCCTTCCGGGCTGCAGCTGGGGCAGGCTCTTTGCCCTTCTGGGCAGCAGCTGGGGCAGGCTCTTTGCCCTTCCGGGCACCAGCTGGGGCAGGCTCCTTGCCCTTCCGGCAGCAGCTTGGGCAGGCACACTTTCTTTGAGGCTGGCTGGTCGCCTGGATACTTTCCCACCACGAGTGGGTGGGGAGACTACTGAGCCCATGAACTGGGTGGCTAGGTGCTTGCCTGGGTTTTTGCAACCCTGACCAGACGTGAATGACCGAGGAGGAGGGGTAGAGAAGAGGTCAATGGTGGAGAGGAAACGCTTCTTAGGGACATTTGGGTGGGAAGAGGGAGAATGTTTGGGAGTGTAGGAAGAGGGAGTGGTTGTAGGAGGTGTCTGTCTGCTGTGTTTGGGTGCAGGTGCATGGGCTGAATGCTGTTGTGAGGTGGATGGCTGTTGGGTGTCTAAGTGCTTGTGTTTGTGTACTTTAGGAGGGGGACCGCCACAGTGGGAGAGGACACAGGGGACATGTGCATGGCTGTTGTGGAGGTGTCTGAAAGTGAGGTGTGTGTTCTACGAGGTGTGGTGATGATGCTGGTAGTGGATGAGGATGTAGTGCATGCAGGTGTGAGTGTAGACGCAACTGAGAGTGAGGTGGAGGAGGAGGGGGACACAGTGGAAATTGCAGATGTTGATATGTCTGCATCTGGATGGTGTTTGTGAGAGTGCCTGTGGGATGATGTGTGGAGCTTGTGTTTGCCTGTGCCACTCTTGTGTGTTGTCCTACGTGCATGCTCGTCTGCCTATGAACTTGGGATAGGTTGGGGTTGAGGGAAATGGGATTGGGAAGAGGAAGTTGGAGGGGGGACGGTAGAAACAGGGACAATGGCTGAGATCAGAGAAAAGTCCAGAGCCTGGATTGATCTCTGTTAGGCTGCCAAGCCAGTGTGAATGCCCTCCAGAAATGCATTTTCTGTTGCATTTGGGCTGCCAGACTCTAGATGGCATTCACAATGGTCGCCTGCCCAACAGAGATGGATCTCAGGAGGTCAATAGCCTCCTCACTGAGGGCAGCAGGGCTCACTGGGGCAGGGCCTGAGGTGCCTGGGGCGAAGGAGATGCCCACCCTCCTGGGTGAGCGGGCACGGGCCACTCGCTGATGGGCTGCTGGAATGATGATGCTAGTACGGGGGTGGCAGATGTACCTGTAGCTGGGGTGGTCACAGAGGTGTCAGCCACCACCAGGGAGCTTCCATCGGAGGAGGTATCTGTATCCGAACTGTCCCCTCCAGTCTCTGCCGTGGTGCTCCCCTTGCCCTCTGTCCCACTGGGGCCCTCACTGTCGGTGGTCTCTGCCTCCTGGGTCCTGTGGAATGCAGCTCCCTCTGTCACCGGTGCCTCTGCTCCTCTGCCAGATGCTGCTAATGCACATAAGGACAGGATGACAAAACAAAAAGGGGGGAAGAGACAAAGGATACATTTGGTCAATGGCTGCACGAACACCACAGTTGGCCCACACACCACGGTCACACACAGGGAACAGCTGTAAGGGCTATGCAATGCACTACTTGTGATAATGCTAGCCACCAAGGCATGGGGAGGGACACATACAACCAAATGCAGCCCACCTTGGACCCACACAGCCCTGACCAGTTGTGGATGCCTACAAACTGGGTAGCAGGAATTTCACTTCAGACCCCTGCCCAACGTGGGACCTACTCTGCAATGTCAGCCCTGGCCTAGGGGAACCCACTGACACACATCCCCCACCCGGGTACCCCCCCACCATGCATAAGTACTGATGATAGGCACTGTACTCACCCCGGTGTGGCTGCTGTGATGCCATCAAGTGCCAATCAAGCTCCAGATAGGGCACCACCAGTATGCAGGCCATGAGGGGGTCAGGGTTCGACAGGCATCCCTTCCTCGTTGGGAGGCCATTCCCAGCTGGGCCTCCGCGGTCTTCCATGCCCAGCATCTCAGGTCCTCACACCATTTCTGACAGTGGGTGCTCCACCTGCCGTAGACCCCCAGGTCCTGGTGATGGCACACCATCTACCCTTTTTTTGATGGGTGCTGATCTGCAGAGAAAGGCACACAGGGAAAGGTATTAGTCAAACCGTCCTGCCGTTAGACTCAAGGCCCACCAAACCCCCTTCATATCACCATTTTCACACACAGGCTGCACGCCGCTCAGGGGACATCCACCCACCCCCATACACGAGGCCTTTACATACACCATTCCATGCATTAATGCCACATGCATTGTGCTCACAGTGTACTCACCCGTTGGTCTGGAGGCCCATACAGCAGTCCGTACTGGGGTAGGACCCATCCACCAGTCGCTCCAACTCCACGAGGTGAAGGCAGGGGCCCTTTCCCCAGTCACACGAGCCATGGTAGGTTCCAGACACTTGTCACGGCAGCACTTGCAGTGTAGGTCCTCTCCTGTGGAAGGTCGGGTAGCAAGTGAGGAATATGATAGAAAATGGCGGTCACGTCACGAATACCGTCACCACCGGCCTAGATCACCATTGGTCACTGTAACCCATAGACCACAATGTTATCCAATGAGGAGGATAATAACTATGTCAAAATTCAAAATAGGACATACAGGACAATTCCCACTTACCCATTACAAATTAACATCATACATTGTACTGTTGTGGCTACAATGTTTAGTTTGTGACCGGCTCCTCACTCATTTGCCTCATAGATTGCTATTGCTGTGGATAACTAGGAGATGGAGACCTACCCCCATGTACAGCCCCCTGGTGGACTTGGCAACAATGGAGGACAGGCACAGTATCCTCAACTATAGACTTGACAGGGCCACAATCACGGAGCTGTGTGACCAACTGGAGCCTGACCTCATATCTGCTATCCATCACCCCACTGGGATCCCCCTCTTGTGCAAGTTCTATCAGTGCTCCATTTCCTGGCAACTGGTTATTTTCAAGTGACAGTGGGCTTGGCAGCAGGAATGTCACAGCCAATGTTCTCAGTAGTGCTGACAAGAGTGTTGTCTGCCCTGAACACATGTGCAGCTACATTGTTTTCCCCCAAGTTGAAGATTTGGCCACAGTGAAGGCTGACTTCTATTCAATGGGACATATCCCCAACATAATTGGGGCAATTGTTGGAGCACATTTTGTATTTGTCCCCCCCTGGCAAAATGAACAGGTGTTCAGAAATCAAAAGAGTTTTCACTCCATGAATGTGCAGATGGTGTTCTTGGCGGACCAGTACATCTCCCATGTCAATGCTAAGTATCCAGGATCTGTGCATGATGCCTTCATCCTGAGGAATAGCAGCATCCCAAATGTGATGGCCCAACTACAGAGGCACCTGGTGGGCTAATGGGTAAGCCCTGGTTCCCACCCAGTAGATGTTGGTATATGGGTATGGTGTAGGCCATATAGGATAGTGTGTGGCCAAATGTTGTCCCTCAATATTTTCAGGTGACTCAGGTTACCCCAACCTATCATGGCTACTGACCCCTGTGAGGAATGCCAGGACAAGGGCAGAAGAACGTTACAATGAGGCACATGGGCGAACAAGAAAGATTATCGAAAGTACCTTTGGCCTCCTGAAGGCCAGGTTCCGGTGCCTCCATCTAACAGGTGGAGCCCTGTGCTACTCACCCAAGAAGGTCTGCCAGATAATCGTGGCATGCTGCATGTTGCACAAGCTTGGCTTGAGACACCATGTGCCATTTCTTCAGGAGGAGGAGGCTGGAGATGGCCGTGTGCTAGTAGTGGACCCTGTGGGCAGTGAGGATGAGGAGGCAGAGGATTAGTATGAGGAGAACAGAACTGCAGTGATTCTCAATATTTCCTATGACACACAGGTAAGACAGTAGTACTTCACATTTCATTGTCATTTTTTGATTTATCTATGGCACTGGCATGCTGTTAACTCCCACTTCGATGCCCACTCACTGTACCCTTTGGCAACTCATTTTGCAGATGTTGGTGCCCCAATATCGCTCCTGGTGTGAACACTGCAGCCAACTACAGATCTTTACTATGTCAACATTACTGTACAGTTGAATTGCAATGTTTGAACCTCGTTAAAAAAATACATACTTGAAACATTTGAGATAGTCCATACAATATTGAAGTGCTAACAAGAAGAGGGACAAGTGCAATGGGATGGGAGATGATTAAGGAAAGTTCAGGGTATTGTTCCATTGTATTTGTAGCACAGGTGCATTGTCCAAGGGGTCATGGGAAGGGGACCAATGGCAGTTCACGGTGGACAGGGTGGGACACAAGGGTGACAATCAGGAGAGTCTCATTTCCTGGCGGGTGTCTTGGCAATAGTCTCTGGCTTATGCGTGGATCGCAGGGAATGTTTGCGTGGTGGCTCTCTGTCTGCAGGGGGAGGGGTGCTGGTGGCCTGTTGGTCCTGTGGCGGGGCCTCCTGTCCACTAGCGGCAGCGGAGGTGGAAGGCAGTTCAGATGTCTGGCTAGTGGCAGGGGCCAGCTGGTGTGAGACTGCCTCCCTCATAATGTTGACCATGTCTGCTATGGAGACCAGGGTGGTGTTGATGGCCTGCAAGTCCTACTGTTGTGTAGCCATTTTAGGTATAGCTCCTTGCACATTATTTAAACACACTAGGCCACTGTGCACTTTAACCTAGATATGTTTTATTCAGCTTCGCTTTATTATTATTACATTAACCATTTTTACGGTCTTGTTTATTTTCATCTATCTAACTGTTTTTGCCTAGGCCAGCACTCTGTTCCTAAACAAGACATTCTTGATCACTCTGTGCTTTATTCAAGGCTGCAGCTCAGTACATTGCCGGTGAACGTGGTAGAAGTTTAGTCTCCAACATTCGTAGAAAATACACATCCAGACGTTTTCTCAGAACATCAACTGTGTTATTATATAAACACTTCCTTGTCTCTTACACGTTAGAGGGAGATTCCAGCCAGTGAACCACAACTGTATGCTGATTGCGGAATGCTTCGCTACAGATGCTAACGCATACCACAGGCCTTTGCTGAGGTATGGGGGTTGATGTCTTCCCAGGGGAACCTGAAAGGCAGAATTAGAGCTTGACATGCTGTGCTCAAATTACAACCTAGATAGGAAATAGTCCATCGATTATAGTGACAATATGAGAGCATTGTTTTTATGCTTCACTCTTCTTGTTACAATTCTAATACTGTCATGTTGTGTCATCCTGGGTATTGTAGCTCACGCTTTGCTATCTAAGATGCAGTCGCTTTATTAAACTCATTATTAAAACATATACTGCTTCTGTTTGTCATTTATATATGAGACTGAATTGTAAATGAGAGAACCGGATGCGACTTGAGTGACCACGACTTCCCTGAGAAGCCTAGTATGTCAGGCGCTCGGCTGCTCAATCATCACTATCCTTTGGTAGAGATGAGGCACTGCTAGTTAGTTGGAGCAAAACCCAGATTGGAGCGACAGGTGTCACCCGCAGTGGGTTGGACTCAGGCTCCCACACCGTGGGCAATTCTGCTGCTCAAAATCCAGTAGTCTCATTAGAATAATGAGAGCCTATGTGACACTCCCTGATCCCCTGGAACGGTCCCTCCTGCAGCCGCCTGTTCTCCTGCACTTTTTCCAGGATCTGGCCCAGCGTATCCTGGGAATGTTGGTATGCTCCCAGGATCTCAGAGAGTGCCTCCTGGAGAGTCGGTTCCCTGGGCCTGTCCTTCCCCCTGGCGCACAGCAGTCTTCCCAGTTTCCCTGTTGTCCTGTGCCTCTGTCCCCTGAACCATGTGCCCACTGCCACTGACCCCAGGTCCGTGATTGTCTTTGGTATGAGGTGTGCCCTGGGGTCTCTGTAGTGGTGGGCACACTGCTGATTGACATGTCCTGGGGACAGAGGTATGGGTACGTTGGGTAGGGTGCTGTAGTGGTGTTTCCAGATGGGGGAGGCTCTGTGGTGGTGTCTGACTGGGCCTGGGTAACTGGCTGTCCAGAGGTCCCTGTTGGTCATCCAGATCCAGGTGACCAGAGTTGCTGTCATCACTGTGGACCTCTTCTTTGGGGGGACTGGATAGTGCTTGTACCCCTTCGCCACTGACATTGGCTGGGAAACCTGAGGGGATGTAAATGCAGTGTTATTGTTTCTGTGTGTGACATATTGTGCATCAGTGGGTTGAACTCTTTGTTTGTATTTGCCCTGGCATCTTTCACTTGTGTACGTTGGTATATGGTGGGATGATTAGTTCTCTCTAGCGTGCATGCTTTAGAGATAAGTGTCCATGCAGGTCTGTGAGTGGTGTCCATGCATTGGTGGTGCATGCAGGGCTTGGCATTGGGATGAGTGAGATGTGATGGTGGGGGTGTGTGTGAGGTAGTGGAGTGATGGGAGTGAGGGTGAGGGTGGGGGTATGTGATGGCAGGCAGGTAGGGGGTGATAGTAGTATAAAGTTGACTTACCAGAGTCCAGTCCTCCTGCTACTCCGGCCAGGCCCTCAGGATGCATCATTGCCAAGACCTGCTCCTCCCATGTTGTTAGTTGTGGGGGAGGAGGTGGGAGTCCACCGCCTGTCCTCTGTACAGTGAGTTCGTGTCTTGCTGCAATGGACCGTACCTTCCTCCGAAGGTCGTTCCACCTCTTCCTGATGTCATCCCTAGTTCTTGGGTGCTGTCCCACGGCGTTAACACTGTCCACGATCCTCCGCCGTAGCTCCATCTTCCTAGCAATGGATATCTGATGCACCTGTGCTCCAAATAGCTGAAGCTCTACCCGGATGATTTCCTCCACCATGCCCCTTAGCTCCTCCTCTGAGAATCTGGAGTGTCTTTGTGGTGCCATGAGTGTTGTGTGAGTTGTGTGGGTGTGTAGGGTGATGTGTTGGGGTATGTGATGTGCGTTGCGTGGTTGGTGTATAGGTGTAGGTGGTGTGTGGCTGTGGTTTTGTCTGTAGTTGTGGTGTCTGTCTCGTGCCAATGATTTGTATTTGTAAACGGTTGTGGATAATGTGGGTGTGTGTTTTATAGTAGTGTGGGTGTGTGGGTGTGGTGTGTGTATGTGTTTCAGGTGTGTGTAGTTTGAATTGTCCAATGCGGTGTTGTTTTGTTTGAGTGTGTGTATTTTGAGCGTGGCCGTGAATACCGCCAATGGTTTACCTCCATTGAATGTCCGTCGTGGTGATTCGTGGATCATAATGTGATGGGCGCAGTTCTGTTGGTGTAACCGTGTGGGTTTTGATACCGCCAGTTTATCAATGACCTTTTGTGTAGCGGACTTGTGTCTGTGGCTGAATAGTGACGGATCGGTGTGTGTGTGTGTCATAATATGATGAACGGATATCCGCCGCAGCGGCGGTATGTTGGCAGCAGTCAGCATGGTGGTAAAGGGGATTTACTGCCAATGTCATAATGAGGGCCTATGCTTCTCCAGATTCTTACTGAACTTAAGGCTTTAAAACTATCACAAGAAAAGGCAAATCATAAGATGTTAAAGAAGTCAAACAACGAGTATCAGATCTGGAGGATGGCGGATCACAGATGGAAGCATCAGTTGCCAGATACCAAGCCAAATTAACCGACCTTCAGATCGGAGTTGACAATGTGGAGAATCGCTCCCATTGCTTTAATGTAAGGTTCCCAGGGCTACCAGAAGGGAGAGAGTTGGGTCAGACAGTTATTAAATTAGTCACAGATCTGATTAAACAGTACGATCTAACACAGCCAGCCGACAGCAAGATGGATCTTTCAATTACACATGTTCATTGAGGCCTAGCAGTACAGTCCATAGGTACAAAATACCCACGGACAATATTGGTCAACTAAGTTGACTGTCGCATTAAAGAAAAAATTATTTCACTGGCCATTAAAGCAAGGACCTTTGCAGCTCTAGGATATTATTAATTTAAAATTTTCTCAGACATGTCTGCACTGGCGGCGCGCAGACGCCGAGAGTTGAAAGAGTTGATCCCAGCGTTTTAGAAACTGGAGGCACCAGCTGGCCTGGTCCAGCTATCAAAACTGAAAGTTTTATATAAATGACGTGCTAATATATTTCATATGTTGGAAGCGGCAAACACTTTTCTGAATTCCATACTAAGTTGAGAGGGGAGGTGATTGTAAAAACATTGCATTGTGGGTTAAGAGTTGATAGCTACCTGCCAGCTAGCTTGGGACTGTGAGGCTAGGGTAAATCAGTTGAAAACTGTTTGTAGCTTGTAAGCATTCGAAAGAAAAAAGACCAAGATACCTCCAGGCTGTTTCAGCATCAACTGTGCTATGTCAAGGCACCATAGCAGGGGTAAAGGGATGGGGACGTACAACAGACTAGTTGAGTTAAGGCAAGTTCACTGGGTGGGATCAAGGGAGGGGAGTCCTCAGAGTCCCTAGACGGGAGGGCCTCAAGTTCAGAGCACCCAAGGATGGAGGGGAGGAATGGGGTGGGGACTGGGGTTGAGTGAGGGGGTGCATGTGGGGTGGATTGAAAGGTCAAGAAAATTCAGGTCTCAGCACAAAGTAGCAGACACTAGGTATGGGTGGAAGAAGGCTACTGTCAAATTAATTAAAAGATATGGTAAATTTTAAGATTATTTCCTACAATGCAAATGGGATCTCAAATAGGCAGAAATACAAAGCAATGCTAGAATGTTTTACATCATTCAAAGCCGAAGTCATTTATTTTCAAGAAACCATTCTAAAAAGTAATAACCCCAAAGTGTACATCCCAAAACAGTACTCAGCAGCTTTATTCGCTTCATCTGGGCTGGTGGCAATATATTTAAGTAGCAGGGTCGATTGGGTCATAAAAGAGGCTCTTAGAAACCCTAAGGGGAGATGGCTCTGGTTAAAGGTCATAATATCAGGGATTCAAATCAATCTGGTCAATTATTTTGGGCCACTCATGGATGAAGTAGAACCATTAGTACAGCTCTACAATGTAGCAATGAATACCACAGGTCCCTTTGTTATTGGGGGGGATTTTAAGTATATTCAACATATTAGATTAGATACCTCTAATCAGGGGAAAAAACAACAAAAAGCAACAACTAAGAGAATTTTGTATACAATAAAAAGCGATTTTCAGATAACGGACCCTTAGCGAGAAGAACATCCAGCGGCTGGTCAATATACTTGTTTTTCAGATTGTTATAAAACAGTATGGGGGTAGATTTTTTTCTAGGTTCACTTGTGAATATGGGCAAACACTATCTCTGACCACTCAGTGGTTATGGTGTCAACAGATTTAGAGGCAGCTAGCAAGGAGAGGCCCAGATGGCAGGTCGAAAGATCCTTACTTAGTAACCATGAGTGGGTCACAGGTATGAGAAAATTCATCCAGGAGTTCTTTCAGCATAATCAGAATACCCCCACCTTGTTCAACATATGGGAGGCATTTAAAGTTACAGTCAGGGGCCAGATTATTTCTTTCAAAGCATTACAGACTCAACAGCGAGAGCTTAAAATTAAAAAACTCCAGATGGCTACAGATAAGGCTACAGACAATTATATGAAAGCAGGGCGACATGAATTGGCAAGAGGTGATCTCTATCAAACAAAAGCAAAAAGAAAAGATTTCTTTATTTTTAAAGAGGTAGCTTGCTCAAGGGCCTACCAGCAGCAGGTGTATGAAGAATGCCAACTAATAGGTAAATACCTGGCTTAGACCACTCGTATAAAACATGAAAGGCAGATAATATATAAAATTCAGGATCCTCAGACAAGTGCAATCGTTAATCATGAGAAGGATATTGCCCAGGTATTTACAGAATTCAGGAATACAATTTTCAGGACAACACAATGTGTAATTGCCAGCGAAGATTGGAGAGTTATTTGAGAAGTTGGCTATAAATCTTTTAAATAAAATTATTTTAATTTTAATTAAAAAATTATATAATTATAATTATAAAATACTGTTTTTTTTCTTCCAGATGGATGGCCTAATACACCCCTCAAATGATAGATAAAATGTTTCCAGCAATTCCTGATCAATGTTTTCGGTGTCATCAGGAGGGGCAGGGGAATTAGCTACATATCTTTTTAGACTGCCCCAAATTAACTCTTTTTTGGTTGGATATAAACAAAGTAATAAATCACAGCTCTAACATAACAACTGAGGTAGAGCCAAGCTTAGTTCTGTTTGGAGTATCTGAGAAATCACCCCAGCTAGCTAAATATCAACACCATTTTATTGCAATTGTTTTGGCAGTAGCCAGACCTTTGATATTGGAGCACTTGCGGACTGAAAATATTCCTACACTGCAGAACTGGTGGGATAAGATGAAAAGAACCAAGAAAATGAGGAAGTGTACTCAAAACGTGTCAGGAGCACAAAAAGGTTTATAGCTATGTGGGAGAATTTAGGGGAATAGCAAGCAAAGCAAGGCAATGAAACCATAGTATTAAGCGCACTATATATAAAATTACTGAAACCGGGATGTGTTTATACATATGGAGGTAATTAAAGGGATGTTCTGAGTGTTTTGTTGATTCTGCAGCTTAGTCAAGAATAGCAAATATAAATTTTCACGAATACATCTGATCGACCAACATGAAGGGATTGGAGGAGATTAAAGTGATGTGAATAGCCGAAGAAAATGAAGTATTATTATTGAATGCTACTTATGTATAGTTCCAGTTTTATATTTGTAATATTTATACTTGAAATGAAAATAAAATGGGGAAAAAACAGAGATCAGCAGAGCCAAGAAGGGTCTTCTCAGTGTGAATTCAGTGAGCATGTACTCTCTAGTTTAAGGGACACACATTATCATTCAACAAGGCACCAATTTGCAAAATTACTGCTTGTTCCCACTCATTATTACTCCATACTCTGGGAGCAGGTAAACTCCCCTCTTTCTAAGGGCAACACAGTGGTTCATGCATGGCTATGTTCTTGAATTGTTAAACTGACCAGTCTGTGTGGTACAGTCAGCTCTTCCCATGTGTTGCCCCCCAACCTGACATCTTCATCTTTTACTGAGAACCGTGTTATCACTTGTGTAATATATGACAATAAACTCTTCACAGCTAGCAAAGGTGTTTGGGAAACACAGCATCTGTAGTGGATAAACAAATAATGTGCAACACAAACAAGAATGAAATGTGCAGGAATTTCAGCCTTGAAGTATGAAATATGACATTTAAAATGGCAACAAAATATGGCTAACTTACTCCCTGTTACGTTGGGTGCCACTCATAATGGCTAAATGCAGTCACCTACCACAAAGTATGTTATTAATATACCCACATTTTTAACAATGTGAATAACAATTTTGCTAATAAATGCATTAATTATGAAAATGTAAAATTGCACTCCAGCAGTCCCCCCTCTAATAGCTTGAATAGATATCACATAAACACAAATTAATCTCCAAGGAACACCTTGGCACTCTGTTGTGTATTTTATTTTATCCATAGAGTTTTGCAATTCTTTCATATCCTTGTATGCCTTACACATTATCTATTCTATTTCTATTTCCTCTTCCTTTGCCTGCTTCATTCTGTTCTTTCCTTTCTTTTTATCAAACACTTAAATCCCTTATACAAAGAAAATAAACAAATTAAGGAAATACCAATAATCAAAATAGGCCTTAACAGCAACTAAAAACCCACTACCAATGTTTCCAAGCCAGCTACTTATGTCAGAAATCCCTTTTCTTAAGGTTCCTAAAATACTAGTTGCTTCTAAACCCTCTACTTCAGGTTTCAAGTCAGAAATATTCTTTGCAAATCCCTCCATCTATTTTCTCCTATTCGGCATACAAGCACAGCAGTGCTGCACTTTCAACATTTTACAGACTCCTCCTTTCTCTGATAACAATGACTAAAGCTAGTTGATCTTGCAAATCCATAGATTGGGTAGGCTTCCAACCATTGAGAGAAAATGCACACAGTGACCAGGACATCTCTTAGCCCATTATCTACAGATGTCTCAAGTCCAACTGCATTCTGTTAAAGGATCCTTCTGATCTGCCTATGTAGCTCATGCTTACTGGAATCCATGTCCCTACATTTTTTGGGAGGTCACACAACTATGGCACAAGTCCTCAGCCATGACTGTAAGTCGAGGATTGAAAGAAGTCTGTCTGTACAATCCAACCATGACATCTCTCCCTATGTGTGGGAGACCTAGGGCCTGATTCTAACTTTGGAGGACGGTGTTAAACCGTCCCAAAAGTGGCGGATATACCACCTACCGTATTACGAGTTCCATAGGATATAATGGACTCGTAATACGGTAGGTGGTATATCCGCCACTTTTGGGACGGTTTAACACCGTCCTCCAAAGTTAGAATCAGGCCCCTAATGTCTAGTCCAGGGGTATCCAGCCTTTTTGTAGTAAAAACTACTTATGTTGATGAATCTCGCCCAGAGCTACAAATATTATTATAATTTTATTACTGACCACATCAGACAAGTTTACATGTTTGTTTTCAATACAATGTTTTCAGTTTTTGTAGGCTGGGCTACACACATGATAGGTATTTATAGGTATCTCAAGAGCTCCTTGGAGGCCCCTGATCTAGTAATTGAAAACAACAAACTAACAGGCAATACAGGTCCTCTATCTACTCAGACCTACATCTCATTCACATTCTTGAAACATCTTGCTCTCACCCATCCTTGTTGTTCCAGTTCTGACACTTCCTCCTGCAATTTCTTTCTGTCAGCCCCAGACAGCAGCATTGCAAAATAGGTGCCCTCACCAGATTCATTAGCATACTGTCTGTTAAATGCGCATGCCACAGTACTACAATACCGAGCAACTTCATCGGTCTATCTATCACCAAAAGTTAAATAGTCATTTTGACTTCTGTGGGCTAGACATTTACCTACAGCAACCTTTTGTGGCAACTGCAAAGCCTCTAACAGGAGAATCACATATTCCCCATTTTACATAGGTGACCTAGATTAGGTCAGGAACCCCCTCTGCCACCACACTGCCTGAAGTCATGGACCCACACCAAAGCCACATTGACTGTCATTAAATATTTTCACCCTCAATTGGCCTGAAAGACTACAAGTTCTGATAAGGGTACCCAGTTCTGCTACTTGGCCATTGGTGAGACCTAGGAGCCATGAGGCTTCCACAGCTTCATTAACTGTACAGAAAGCATACGCTATTCTCAGTTCTACTATTTTATCTCTTAAGCATGAGCTGTCAATGAACATTACATAGTTGGGCTCATTAAGGCCTCCATCCTTAATATCAGATTTTGGCTTGGTTCAGAAATATGTGACATCTAAACAGTCATGCTCATCCTCCTCCGCATCCACTTGATTTACAGGCAAAGGTAAAAGTGTAGCTGGATTAAGGGTCTGACACCTCTTCAGAGTAACATTTGGCAGCCAGAATTAATTGCTCCTCAGCTCCCAGGACCACCACTGTTAGAGGATGTCCCATGAGAATACTCTCGCTTCTCTCAATATTGACACCAACTGCTGCTACAGTTAAGGCAGCCAGGCATTCCTATGGCTATAGGGTCAAGGATGGTCAAGAAGTAAGCCACAGGTCTTTGTAAGTCTCCTTGCAGCTCAATAAGCACTCAGAAAGTGCAGCCATTCCACTGACTGCAAAACAGAGTAAACATGTTACTGTAATCAGATATTCCCAGTGTTGGGAAGGGAAAGAGACTTTCTCTGAGCTCTAGGAATGCTTTTAATCAATTGTTGTCCCTTGGAAGTCGATTAGGCACATTTTTGTACATCAGCCTCAGTAAAAGCTTAGCATTCAAAGAAAAGTTGGGTATCCGCTATCTACAGTGGCCATTCATTCCCAGAAACATTCTGACTCTCTGTGTGTCAGGGGGATTCATTTTCAATATGACAGTAGTTTTTTCTTGTGACACCTTCCTTGCTCATTTGTCAAGATGATATCCTAGGTAGAGGACTTCCTTTTGACAGTACTGCAATTTGCTCATGCACATCTTGTATACATTCGTAGCCAAATTATACAACAGGGCAATTGTAGCCTGTTTATAAGCTTCTTGTGTACTTGAAAACTATAACAGGCCATCTGCATACTGAAAAAGAAAATAATTACAGGCAGTTTTAAAGACTCAAAATATTTCTTCAAAATCTGATTAAAAATAAAGGACTCACAGTGTACCCTTCGGGATATGGCACCTTGCAGAACTTTATTCTGAATTCAAGCACAAAAAGGATTTGGATTTACTTGTGGAAGAGGATACATAAGAATGCCTGACGCAAATCAACCTCTGTGAATCACTCTGCAACACAGAGTATCTGAAATAACACAACAGCTGGATTTATTGGCATGGGACAAGATGGAACAACACTATTATTAATCCTCCTCAGATTCTGTATGCTTCTATACTTGTCATTCGGCTTCTGCAAGCCCAAAATAGGTGAACACAGGCTTCCCACTATCTCTTTCAGAATCCCCTTTTGTATCATTGACCCAATCACTCTGGAAACTCCAGCCACTGTTTCGGGTGTGAGGTTGTATGGTGACATTTTCAGATCCTCTACCTTGGGTTTAATCATTATTCAGACAGGTTCTACACCTTTAATAAGCCTAATGTCTTTACTCGAGAAATCCCATACTTCAGGTCTTACAGTATTCCTTACAGAAGGTATGTCCTCTGTCTTCCTCACAGGGCACAGACCTACCTCTGTAACTTGCCTGACCATTTTGAAATCATATCCTCTTCATGTATTTGGAACTTGACACCATCCAGTGTAAAGCAAATAGTGGTATTAATTTGCACAAAAGGCCCTTCCCTAACAGATTTATGGGACATAAATCACATATAACAAATTGGTATTCTTTTGAAAAGAACTTATTTTAATAGGAACCTTCTTTGACACAGTGTTAGTTATTTGTTTATAACACCAACAACTTGAATCTTTTTTTCCAGAGAAGTGGAGCTTTGGAACCTTCACTGTTCTAACGGTGGAACGGATAGCGCCAGTGTCAATCAAAGATGACTCTTGGTGGCCATTCACCTCACCTTATACAAATGGACCACTCTGGTCTAGCTGCAAGACTGTGTAAAGCATGAAATCACCCTCCACCCTCACGCACAATCAGAGTGATTGATCAGAGTCACAACTCTCATTTTCAAATATGAGGTATTGTTGAAATGAGCTCTGGAAGCAACTCAGGTTTGCTCTTGGAGCTTGGTTCACATTAAACTTAGGGTTCTGCATGTGCATCGGAGCTTGTGGCACTTGCATCATTGGGACTTGTGACTGATTTGGAGTTTACATTCTCTGGTCTGGGACATTCTACATTTGGGTAGGATTGACAATTTGAATTTGACTATCACTGAGTACGTGATTGGGATTGTGACAACAGTCCTGCTTCCAAAGGAGTAACTTATTACAATGATGACATGTATTTAACTGCTTCAATATCACAATATCTACTTCTGAATTCCATTCATGTGGAGCACGATACCCCTACTATGTGAAAACCCATTTCTACATTGCACAATTTGCCCTACTCTCTGCAGTCCTACACTTTGCATTCCACTAACTTCTCCTGCATATGGATGAATCTGAAATACAATTTGTGCTATCTTAGTTTGTGCCAACATGAACATTTCTGTCTGTCTCCTCTGATTCACCTCCTGCTCATTGCTACAGTACTTGGTATACTTCCAAATCTCATCCAAGGGCTTAGGCTGCCCACCAATCACATTCTGCTGGATATGCATGTTAATCTCCAGGTGCAATTCAAGAATGAACTGTGACACAAAACCTCTCATACCTCCCCTCTCAGTATTCTCCTGACCTCTACGTTTTTCAAGCACCTGTAGAAATTGTTCATAATAGGCATGCACTGCCTTTAGCTTTAGCTTTCTGGGCAGTTCTGTTAATATTAAGCCAATCAATATCCCTTGTCAGCGCTTTTCCCTTCTTAAATGTAATCACCTTATCATACTTTGTCATCACCGCAGGAAATAGTCCATGAGTCCGTGGATCCCTTGGGGGTGCTGTACGAGGCCACTGTATGGCTATCTCACACTTAGCCCAGAAATCACACTGTTCAACAATGGTGAAAAAAGTCTTCAAATCCATCCACAAAACCTTTGAAATCTTAACAAACCTGTCAACCGGGGTGTACCATTGAGCAGGATTCTCTCTCAATTTGTGAAATTGTTCATAAATGTCACAAGATCACCTCGACTCCATGGCACATGAAAATACCCTCCACCTGGTACCTCTCTCTCTGGGAACGTCTGAACCTAATTTCCATCTCGGTGTGCTGGAGGTGGTTTCCCATTCACCCCACACGGTTTTGTTCTATTTTTTCTTGTTTTTGTGCCCCCTTGCTCTTCAACTTGTCAAAATCACTCCATTTCTGAATGGATTCAACCAAATCAGTAATATGTACTGTAACTTCGTCCTGGGAGATTGCATAGTAATAATTGCATCATCATCTAACTTTTCTGCAATGAAATGTAATATTTTCCTGCAAAGTCTAATACTTTTTCATGTACCATAGCGGCACTCAAATATATCACTTGTGTTCTTGGTATTGATTCAAATTTGAAAGGTCTAAACATTCCCTGATAATTTCTTCCAATTCTACCTTAAACTTTGGTATATCAAATGATCTTGTTCGAACTTGAATTGCGAATGGTAACTGGATCTCACCTGTCCCTCCTTCTCTTAGGGCACTCCTCAAACTATGGGGGCAAAATTCCATTATGCAATTGTCCCATCCCAATTTGGGTGATTGGTGTTAGAAAAACAAATCTCTCTTCTTCTACCAGGGTTTGTATGATTTGTGGTAAGCTCCAAGCAACAATTTGTCCATTCTGCATTGTTAGGGTAAACCCTGTCATAACCACTCTACCTACCATTTCTGAAACACCCAGGATTGGGGCATAAGTTACTGGGGCAGGTACAATAGGAATGGCTAAAGTCTGAGCTGTTATGGCTTTCTGCATTGGTGGAGTAGCAGTCCCAACAGGGGCAGGGACAACAAGGGCAGTCATAGTAGGTGCACCTACAACAGGAGGAGTTGTTGGCGCACCTTCAATCTGAGTCCCATTCAAGGGATCATCACTAGAGTCACTATCAGTACTAGGCTTCCCTGTGGCATCGGCATGACTGTCTCCCTGTTTTCCTTTTAGACTTTTCAGTCGTCACTGTGGGATACATCCTAGTTCTCTCAACTATCTATCTCTTCCAGCTAGGCTGTCCTTCATCCCACTTAGCATCCATATAATTATGCACCACTCTCTTAGCTCTATTCCGGTATTTCTCTTTCACCTCTTCATGTGCAGCACGCTCCCAAACATTCAAAGTGTCATACTGCTATGTCTTAGGGGGGATCATATCATACAATATTCCCCTCAAGTTCTCAATGACTCTCAAATTAAATGTGCCATGTTTTGGAAAGCCTAATGGTCCTTCTTTTACTCTGATCTTATGCCATTGACGAAGCCACAAACATTTGTTTGTCATGTAATGACCTGGTGTACGTGGAGCTTCCACGACCTCACAGATAGGAACACATACATCACTCCTCATCAAATCTCTGAGGACACTGAAACGTTTCATGATTCACAGACCTTAGCAATGAAAATAAACACATTTCAATTAAAATATGCGTAGTTTAGTCGAAATAATAATTTGGTATGTATTGACACTTGCATCCAATCCCAGTGCTGTTCTTTTCTCCATGGACCTACCACAGTGCAACACTTCATGGTGCAATCCTCACTCCTCGCAGTGGTTCATCCTTCCCTAAAATTTTCCCTTATGCCGTCAACTTCTACAAACACTAAAGCAAGCACAATTTAAAAATAACACATGTGTGCACCACTAAAGAATTCAAAGTAATCACTCACACAAGAAACAACTGGAAAAAGACTTTCCAGCTTCTGCAACCACACAGATGAAATCTTGACCCAAAGGAAATCAACCTGACTAAATCATCTTCCACTCAGCACAGTAGGGTCTATTAGCACCAATCACTATTAGTACACTGACAGTGATCAGTTACAGGTCCCAATCTCAAATGTGAGGTTGATATTACCTCGCGAACCAACACCACAAAACCTAGCAGACAAGGTAAATTACAATATACTCCTCTACCGTGGGCTCTTGGACAGCGATAAGCCCAATACCAACTTCAACGTCTCACAATCAAATGTATGTGCATATTTACACAACTAGGCCATAGGCATCTCCACAATGCAAAACACACAACTTCGAAACCATAAGCTCAACATGGACAATAGCTATGCACACACATGTTAATACTCACTCCTCTGCAACTGCAAATTCCTTCAGGACCATCAAACCTGACGATCTTCAAAGTTTGTCCATGGACTTAAGGGGCATGGGCGATTTGGGCTGAGCAAGGTTCAATCAGGCCTAGAGTCTGGACATTTCTAGTGCCCTCCCTCCCATAACAGAACCATCCTCTGCTACCACTTCTTGGAGCATGGATTCCCAAATCTCAAACATTGGTTGTAATCATCATATGAACCCCACCTATGGTTGTATGAACCTTTGTTCACTGATGGGGAGAGAGACTGGGAGCAATCATCTACATAACAGTTATTAACAATTAAAACCAACAGGAAGCAACAAGAAATAACAAAGACAACTGTACTGAATTTGTAGGAAAGTGGATTATTATTATGGATTACTAGTTGGTGGAGGTATGCACCTTCAGCTAATAATAATACCACAGACACTAATATGGTTCAGTCATGTCTCAATAAATTAATCCTTTCCCAACACCAGTAGATTGGTAATGAGCAGTCTAGCTTAAGTTAGGAGACCGACAAGTGTAAAGCATTTAATATCAAAACAGTAAATAAGTAAAAGACATAACACAATAAAAATCCAACACCAATTGATAAAAATAGAGAATATTAGTATTTTTAGAATTGCATAAAATATCAAAAATCCAATGTAGGGAACCCAAGATATGAATTTTCAAAGATGAAATAAAAAAAGTTTATTATAGTGTCAAAAGCATGAAGCACCACTCAAGGCTATCTGGTTGTGCTGGACCAGGTCAAAGGCGCCTTCACATTTAGTCACTTTTTCAATCTTTTCTCTTGACAACAAGTCACAGTATTCCTTGGATCCGGACTTGGCTTCAATGACAGCAGCTTGCTGCAGCGCAGTGCCTCAGTGAGCCCCTTAAAGTCTTTGTTTTTCAAAACGTTCTTCTACTGGAGATTTTTACCAAAGTTTTGCAAAAAGTTCCCAAACTTTCTCTACTTCTTCTGAGTGGTTTGCTTTGTGTTGAAGTGGTTTGCTTTGTGTTGAAGAGTGACCAGCAGCAACAGCCAAAGGTTCTGAAGCTCTGGTTTGCCTCTTTGGGTCTGGGACCCAATCTCCCACAATAAACCAGCACTGTCCAGGCAAAATCTAATAACAAATGGTCGACTGGGATGATCCTCTCGTTGGCCTTACAAGTGCCTCCTTCCAGCACTTGTCTACCTGTTGCTGCTCAGAGAGTCCACTCATGTTCCTTTTGAAACAGGCAAAGTCCTTTCCTTATGGAGCCATAAGAGTGCAGCAAGGGCAGTCATTTTGATTGCAAGCCTTCAGTGGTACAGTCCAAGGGTCACGCAGGGCAGTCCTTCTTCTTCTGATGTTCTAGGCAGTGATCTGAGGGGCTACTGCAGCTCTGCCATATTTATCCTTCATTCAGGGCTGGCAGAAGTGGGGGATGCACCAAACAATGGGATTGAAGTTACCTACATCTGCTCAGGAAGTTGTCATAGTAACTTCCTGAGAAGTGTGGCACATATTTGACCCAGAATGCCTGCTCTCAAGAAACTCAAAATGTAGACATTCTCTCCTTGAAGTATTTGTCTGTTTAACCCAACCCAGAGGTGTGGTTGACATCTGACTTCACTCCCCCTCCAGCCATATCCTAATGTACGTAGGGGGACTCTCATCTGGCTGGGGAGCAAGGAAGTGGGGGCTGGCATGTTTCCTGTGACCTGTGCTTCTTTGAAGTTCAGCTTATCTCCCTGGCCCCCTTCGTCTTCTGGCTTCTCCAGAAAACAGATCTCCTCCCACAAAATTGTAGTATTATTTCAGACCCAGGCCTCTTTATACCTACTCAGGGAGCAGCTTGGTTCAGACTGTAAAAAGCTGACCAATCAGAAGCAGCTACAACAGGTAACTTCAGGATATTATGTTCTAAAAATACTTTCCAGCAATAGTTATAATACATCTGAAAGTGGCAAGTTGTTGGATATATTTTAACCATTATTTTGATACTTTGAGTGATACTGCTGGCTAGCACAAATCATGAATTGTACTTTATTAAAGTGTAATAAAACCCTCCCTTATTAGCCTATGGGGCTAACAACACTACAATGGAAGAAAGCAAATGTGGCTGTTTTTCCATACTAGGGCATATAACACATTTTTTAAATTGTCCTTGCTTTTTATCCCAAGGCACCTAACCCTTTTTGCACCTCGTGCAGACCTCAGGGATGACTGATAGGTTATCAAAAAGGTAGTTTTGCAGTTACTAATAATTCCAAAGTCGAAGCTGAAAACAGTTTTATTTTAAAACCAGCCTGAAAGCCAGGCCTGATATTAAAATGATACCAAATACCACAGTAGTGCATACTTAAGTGCATTAAGTCAACTGGGATTCCTACATAATTACCATGTACCTTTAGAGGACAGAGCACAGGCCCTAGACCTATTAAGCAGAGACCAGGGCACTTTCTGAGTCATTAATCACCATTGTTAGACAGAAAATGGGGGTGATCAGGGCAAAAAGGATGACTTTCCTACAATTTAGTTAAATCAAGGTCATTATTTAGTGAATATTTTAAACATAATTCTTAGAAGATAAATGGTCCAAGAGTCCATGTTTCAGGTTAAGGAAAAACATAGCATCAACAATAACTACATCAATATTACAACATATCCAAAAAGTACATTGCATAAATGAGACACCTACTCGAAAGTAAACAGGTATAAGTTGGGTAAAGCAGGTAAATAGGCAAACTCCCCTTTTTCCCAGGGCAACAAAGTGGTCCATGCATGTCTGTGTCTTTGAATTATAGTCAGTTTCTTACAAGTCACTCTCCCATTCTGGCACCTTCCTCTTCTTTCAGTGAAAACGTCAATATCAGTCATCTAAAACATTACTTTAAACTATTCACTAGATAGCAGCTGTAGTGGAGCACAACGTGCAAAACAACAACAAGAATTAAATGTGCAGGCCTTTTAGATTTAAACTGATTAAATCATGACATTCAAAACGGCAATAATATATGGCTACTTAGGTTACACCAGACGGTAACTTGGTGGTGCCCACGATAGCTGAATGTGGTTACCTACTACAAATTATATAGTTAATATGCACACTTTTTTAACAATGTGAATCACAATCTGCTAATAAATGTGTTATAATGCAAATGTAAATGTGTGCTCCTCCCAGACCCAACTGGATCTAGTCAGGAATAATGCCATTATTACTTTTTTTAAAACAAGTCTTTTAAAGTTTTTAAAGCATAGACATTGGTCAGTGTTACATTTGGATCTGTTATATGAGAAGTTGACTTGATACATTTGTGACGCATACATGTATGTTCATAGCATAGGAGGCAGGAGTAGTGCCACTATTACTTGTACTGAACTGACATTCATTTTGACTTATAATCCACGTTCGCACAATAAAGGCCTTGTTTCAAATCTTGGCTTTGACACTTGGAAAGACATCTTGCTATTCTGGATAAAGAATATTACTTTCTTGCACCTCGAATTGTAACTATGTGCAAAATAACTTAGCCCTGACGTATTGAAATTATTTCTATGATATTATCACAATTATATGTTCCCAGGGGTGGCTCTTTTTGCAATAGCGAAGGAGCGTCATACCCCTGGCTAAGCCAGGAGTTGAATAATAAAACAATATTTCTTGCATATATTGTGAAGGGAGGGCTAGGGCTGGGCCATGGGAGGGAGGAGAGGGGAGGGGGAGTAGGAGAGAGTGCACCTAAGTGCGCATGTGTGTTTGGCCAGTCGTCTTAGGCTGGCCGAACACACATGCACACCTGGGTTTCACCAGCCCGGCTGTGTTGAACAGCCGGTCTGGAGAAACTGCACAGACGCCAGGGCAGTCTCTGTGCAGTTCAAGCCACTAAGACCAATCCTGATGCTGCTTTTATGCTTGGTTTAGCATGAAAGCAGTTCCAGGATTGCTGGGGAGAAAGTGCTGGTGTCCTAGTGAATGCTGGGACAGACACCAGAAGCAGACGAACGAGGCAGCAGGAGGAGACAGGAAGAGGTAAATTAAAAAAAAAGTTTATTCCTTCCCCGTCCCAGTCCCTCCCCCGCCGTCCACCCCTCCCCGTGAGATTTGCCACAGCCGCCGCTGCATGTTCCCAACCTCATAATCCAAAAAAATAGTGATTTATGTAATGAGGAATGTGCATAACTCAGCGTAGACAATGCTGTTGTTTGTAAATCATTTCATAGCTGAGCTACTTATAGTGCAACAAAATATTCACTCTGTTTCGACTATATAAAATAAGAAAGGGGTGCTCATAAAAAGAAAAAGTAGTAGACATTTAAACCACGTTCAGAAACAAAGTCACGTTTGTTAAGCTATCTAACCTGCGTGTGCATTCAAGCTATCATACATCAAAGTAATGTTCATTAAATTGACCTATTAAGCAGAAAGACTGTTAATGTATCATTATATAACTCCGAACAGCACTAACAATTACAGAGAAATAATGATAAATATATTGTATCCTACGATGTAATGATAACTGATTTCAACAGGTACTTAGAAAAGGCATATCTGTTTAGATCAATATCTAATTAAGAGCCTACAAATTCAAACTTCAGTGTTTGGATTTCTATCAAATTACAAAAGCTGAGGCTATTAGCAAATCTTATTAAATTCATGCTGGCCTCTTGAGAGATTTTCCACTCAAATACTTTGTGTTGTTTTAAACATAATTTTAGGCACAGTGTGGTACTAGCTGATTTAGGGCCATGCATACCTAATGAAATGTAGTCACAGAAGTTCAACGCCATTGTACTGCAATTCTATGAAATTATCCAGCAGATTCATATAATTTACCTTCTAAAGAATCTTTACGGAAGCCTGACTTTTGTCTGTTTTTTACCCATTGTTATGTTATGTTGGATTTCTTTTTCATGACTGCTAGGATTAGCTTTTTTGGCATATTCTGCAGGGAATGTTATTTGCAACAGTATTTGGTTTGCACCTATGGTCCTTGGTTTACCTTACCAACTGCAGTATACTTTGAAAATGGGATGTAAACAGCAAAGAAATCAGTCGTGTCACATGGAATGTTAATCTCGGCCAACATAGACGATTCCTTGAGGTTGCTGGCCTCAGAGTTTTGCACCAAGGGAAGTTTGCATGCTTGTAGAGCATAATTTGCATTATGAGAACAGTGGAAGTGCCACCCACACATTTTACCTGCTGCAAACCGGCAATGTTTACAGGTGGAACACCAAGGAAACATGCAGGAAAAAGCAACAGTGGGTCAGATCCCCTCATGTTATTTCTCTAAAACATCATCCTTTCTGTTTTCACCACATACGTTTACAGTACCATTGATAATGATAAATGTGGGCTGGAAGGAAATTCAGATTTATTCAGGGTTTCTCAATAAGGTCCTAAACAATAGATATTGTTCAATGAGCTAGTGAGTGAGGACCTCACAATGAGCCACTCAAGTTTGTTTTCCTGTACTATGCCAACCCACCTATGATTACTGATTCTGTGAGCAGAATCATTCTTTCCCTGCCCAAATTTCTCATAATTCGTAATTTGCCAATAGAGGTCCACTGTGAGAAAGTAGCCTCTTTCTAGCATGGTTACCCCCACTTTTGGCCTGTTTGTGAGTGTGTGTGAGTGTGTGTCAGTGTGTTTTTACTGTGTCACGGGGATCCTGCTAGCCAGGAACCCAGTGCTCATAAATACAAACCTATATGTCAGTGTGTTTTGCCTGTCTCCCTGGGATCCTGCTAGCCAGGACCCCAGTGCTCATAGTTTGTGGCCTAATGTGTATGCCTGTGTAGTGCCTAACTGTGTCACTGAGGCTCTGCTAATCAAAACCTCAGTGCTTATGCTCCCTCTGCTTTTACATTTGTCACTGTAGGCCAGTGACTACATTTACTAATTTCAATTAGCATTCTGGACCCCCCTTATAAGTCCCTAGTATATGGTACCTAGTTACCCAGGGCATTGGGGTTCCAGGAGATCCATATGGGCTGCAGCATTTCTTTTGCCACCCATGGGGAGCTCAGACAAACCCTTACACAGGACTGCCATTGCAGCCTGCGTGAAATAGTGCACACACTATTTCACAGCCATTTTCACTGCACTTAAGTAACTTATAAGTCACCTATATGTGTAACCTTCACTTGCTGAAGGTAAGGTGCAAAGTTACTAAGTGTGAGGGCACCCTTGCACTAGCAAAGGTGCCCCCACATATTTCAGGGCCATTTCCCCAGACTTTGTGAGTGCGGGGACACCATTACATGAGTGCACAACATATAGGTCAATACCTATATGTAGCTTCACAATGGTAACTCCGAATATGGCCTTGTAACATTTCTAAGATCACGGAATTGTCCCCCCATTCCAAATCTGGTATTGGGGAGCCAATTCCATGCATCCTGGGGCTCCACCATGGACCCCCAGTACTGTCTAACTAGCTCTCTGAGGCTTGTACTGCAGATACAGCTGCTGCCACCTCACAGACAGGGTTCTGCCCTCCTGGGGTCTGGGCAGCCCAGTTCCAGGAAGGCAGAACAAAGCATTTCTTCTGAGATCAGGGTGTTACACCCTCTCCCTTTGGAAGTAGGTGTTACAGGCTGGGGAGGGGTAGCCTCCCCCAGCCTCTGGAAATACATTGAAGGGCACAGATGGTGCCCTTCTTGCATAAACCATTCTACACCGGTTCAGGGACCCCATCTCCCCTGCTCTTGTGGGAAACTGGACAAAGGAAAGGGGAATGACCACTTCCCTGTCCATCACCACCCCAGGGGTTGTGCCCAGAGCTCCTCCAGTGTGTCCCAGACTTCAGCCATCTTGCTTTGCAAGGTGTGGGGGCACCCTGGAGGGCTCTGAGAGGCCAGTGCCAGCAAGCGACGTCAGAGACCCCTCCTGATAGGTCCATACCTGATAAGGTAGCCAATCCCCCTCTCAGGGCTATTTGGGGTCTCTTATGTGGGTTCTCTTCAGATTCTGCTTGCAAGTTTTCTTCAGGAATCCTTTGCAACAACTTCAGACTCTTCTGACCTCAGATCAACCGCAGCCTGCTCCAAGAAACGCTGAAACTGCAACAATGTATCTACAAGAGACACTTTTCTTCAGCAACCTCAGCTCCAAGTCAGCAACTGCAACAGTTTCCACAGTGTGCACGCTCTGGGGACTTCCTGTCATCATCCTGCACCAGAAGGACCGAAGAAATCTCCTTTGGAATGATGGAGTCACTCCCCTTCTCCAAGCAGGCACCTTTCAAGACGATGACAGGTACCCTGGGACTCCTCTCACAGTGACAAGCATGCTCCTAAGGACTCAGAGGGTGGACATCATCAACATAGACTGTCCTGAGGTCCTGCTGATGCATTTTGGAGGAGGTAAGATCTTTCCTTCGCTGAGAGCGAAGGTACCCCTCTGTACTGCATCTTCTGCCACATATTCACGTTCTCAAGGTGCTTTTATAATACACCCAGATAGAAGTTAACTGAAAGCATACAGAAAAGCCTGCCACCTATAACAATTGAATCAAGCACTGAGTTTAGGTCAGAACTAGAAACTGACCCAGAGGAGGGTACATCCCGAGCCAGAGGATCGGGTTACCCAGTCGCCACAGTTGTCGAGGATCTTCGTTTTTTATGGCTGGACAGCACTTTGAACCTCAGGCCATGGCCTGTCCACTAAAAGAACTTAAAAGGAGAAGGCAAAGAAAAAAGAGCTAAAATGTGATGCCAGACCCAGGCAAACCAGGTATACCAAAAAGTAAGCACAAGAAATGTTAAAACTACTGTTAAGTTATCAGACGTAATATTACAGATGAAGAAGAACACATTTTATCTCTGGGCCCTTCTTGCTATGCACCAATCAAGCGCAACTGTGGGCAAGTAAGGATTTATCTATTTAAATTTATAAAGAAGGTAAAATTCAAAAAGTTCTATTCCTACAAGCAATCAGGCACATGTCACAAAGAGCAAAGGTTGAAGGTAAACATAAGCAATTTACAAATATCAGACATTAAACTCATGGTGGAATTATTACAGCATCTTAAAAGTGAATGCACATGTGTTCAGGAAATGCTAGCAGAACAGGACTCATGGCTTCTCCTTTCAAACCATCCTCTTGGTTTCTACATGTAATGCCAAGGGATTCATTTGACATCTTTTAGGTTTGGTGGTACAAGACTTCAGGACTCTAAAGGCAAGTAACAAAAGAAAAAATGGTAGCATCAACATTGGGAAATGGGCCAAATATCATGGGTCAATAAACAAATTCAAAGGCAGACAGGATGTGGTGATACGCCAGTCAGACATGGGATGCAATATTGTACTGTGGGCATTGTCTATGTACAAATTTGAGGCAAAGAGGCAATTGAATGGTGTTGAATGTTACTATAAGACACCCAGCATAGACATCAAGAAAATCCAGACAGTGTACCACATTCAGTTGCCACAGTGCAGAGGAGACAGTTTGTTAAACCCTGGAAGAATACCAATTTATAAGAAATGACTTTCCCACAGCACCAGTTTTGTACCTCATTCCCAAGATATACAAAGATGCCCCGTGTGAGGACTATAATCTCAGCAATTGGGGTTTGTTTGAGGGTGGCTTGAGGTACATTGATTTATTTTTACAGGAAGATGTATGCAACCTGTCTTTATACACTTAGGACACTGGTGATTGTTTAAGAAGAGTCTATGATCTAACTTAAAACAGTGAATATGTATTGATAATGATGGACATAACATCCCTATATACCAGCATCTCTCTTAAAGATAGCTTGAGGGCAATTTAGTGTTTTCTTAGTAGTAGACAAATTACATTACACAAGCATGAACAAATGTTGCTATACATAGTACATTGGTGTCTGCACAATAAATTATTATCTGTTTGATAAGCAATTGTACAAGCAAATTATAGGAACAGCGATGGCACCTGCTTGCCCCCTGTTATATGAATGCTATGGATGCATTACATTGATGACATTTGTAATATGGAGGGGAACTGAGTTATCTGCAAAACACTTCAAGGATGAGCTAAACAACAACAATATAAACCTACAATTTAGTGGTGTGATAAGCACAAAAGAAGTATGTTTCTTGGATTTGTTAGTATTTGTCAAGGATGAAAGGCTACATAGCAATGCATATAGAAATCCTACAGCCGGGAATACTACCTTGCATACTTCCAGCTTTCAGAATGAGACAGGGATGATGACAGATTTTTGCACTGAGCATCAACAAATAAGACACATATTAACCAAACATAGGAACTCAATTAAGAGTGATCATAGGGCAAGGCATACAAAAAAGACCACATCTGACATTCAGGAGGGTGAAATCCATGCAAAAAGGAATTGATGAGCAGTAGTGCAGAAATTAAATCACACAAAATTGGCTCACTGAAAGCAGAGGCTTTAGAAAATGACATATGTGTAGAACTGTCATCATAGGGTAGACACAAGTGAGGTGAAGACGCCACTTTCCAAGACTCTGTATAAAATATGAGCTGCCTATCACCACAAGAGTGATTTTATGGTATATGTCTTACAGTACCCCATCTCAAAATATATTTAGGCAGTACAATGCTGCAGATTCGCAAGAGGGTTTTCCAGCATTTGAGAGCATTTGAGGGCTATCAGAAAGTGAGACCACAATTACCCAGTAGTAAGGCATTACATAGAAGAACATTATAGCAATGAGTTTGAGTTGACATATTTTGTAATTTATTCTATGCCCAAGAACATCCCAGGTAGCAATAGAGAACAGAGGTTTGAGGGTGAGAAGACTTGAGGCACTATTTGTTCACCCTTAGGTCCTCTCTCCCTTCTGGGTTTTAGAGCATTTTGGAGACATAGGGGCTGATTCTCACCCCGGCGGTCTTCGACCGCCGGGGCGAGGGTCGGCGGGAGCACCGCCGACAGGCCGGCGGTGCCCCGCAGGGCATTCTGACCGCGGCGCTTTGGCCGCGGTCAGAAAGGGTAAACCGGCGGTCTCCCGCCGGTTTACCGCTGCCCTCAGAATCCCCCATGGCGGCGCAGCTTGCTGCGCCGCCATGGGGGATTCTGACCCCCCCTACCGCCATCCTGTTCATGGCGGGAAAGCCGCCATGAACAGGATGGCGGTAGGGGGGGTCGCGGGGCCCCTGGGGGCCCCTGCCGTGCCCATGCCAATGGCATGGGCACGGCAGGGGCCCCCGTAAGAGGGCCCCGCAAGGTATTTCAGTGTCTGCCTTGCAGACACTGAAATACGCGACGGGTGCTACAGCACCCGTCGCACCTTCCCACTCCGCCGGCTCGATTACGAGCCGGCATCCTCGTGGGAAGGGAGTTTTTCCCTGGGCTGGCGGGCGGTCTTTTGGAGACCGCCCGCCAGCCCAGGGAAAAACTCATAATACCCTCCGCGGTCTTCTGACCGCGGAGCGGTATTATGGGGGCGGAATTCTGACGGGCGGCCTCCGCCGCCCGCCAGAATTAGAATCACCCCCATATTTGATATATTTGGTGAAGTAGGGGAATTTTTCACAATAGGCGCTGTGCCTCACTTTTAGGAATATCTCAAGAATTGATTCACTATTTTGGTTCATTATTTGATTTGATGTTTAGAAATGGAAGCCCATTCGGGCTGAATTTCATTTGTATTTATTTCAATAAGAAATTATATATGAAAAATGAATTACGATGTCATTGGAAAAAACTTTGTGATATTGTAGGCACTGATGACAAAAATAATTTTTTTCTGAATGTACATTAAATTACGTTACTTAGGGCCACATGTACGAAGATCTGGTTTTGCGACTCGCAAACTGCAAGTCTTAGCGACTTGAAATTTGTGAGTCACAAAACTGGATGTAGAACAGTGTCAATGACACTGTCTGAGATTCGCAATGGGGTCGCAAATGACCTACCTCATAAATATTCATGAGGTAGGTCGCAATTTGTGACCCCATTGGGAATGGCGGCACTTACGGGGATGGTTACCTGCTGGTTTCAGCTGACAGCTATGTCTGTGACTTCTGTGACTGCTTTTAAATAAAGCAGTATTATTTTTTTTTAAATGCAGCCCATTTTCCTTAAAAGAAAATGGAATGCATTTCGAAAACAAAAATGAAAGGTCCGTGGGATCACTGCCTGCTCTAAAAAAATATTTTTGCTTGCATTCACAAAAGGGAAGGGGTCCCAAGGGGACCCCTTCCCTTTTGCGAATCGGTTAGCACCAATTTGAAATTGGTGCTAACTGCGATTGTTTTGCGACCGCATTCGCAGTCACAAAATAATCATACATACCATTTAGATTCGGTATTAGGAAGGGACGCCCTTTACACGCCCCTTCCTAATACCGAATCACAAAACCCAAACTGCGATTCGGTAACAAGTTACCGAATCGCAGTTTGGGCCTTGTACATCCCAAAAATAATTTTTCTAGTCGAAAACGGGCCGATTATGCGAAGAGTCCCCTTTGCGACTAGAAAAATGTTTCGTACATCTAGCCCTTAGTGTTTACATTAAATTATTTTCTCCTTGAAGGGGGTTCCTGGCCCTAACCCCAATAAAGTTCTCAGAAAATTATTGTCAGATACTTACGTATCCCCAAAGCTCTGCCTCGAAGAATGCTGTAGCCACTGCCTTTTGAGCATATTGTTTAAGGTTGCTATTAATACGTCTAGTGCCAGTCTTATGCTTAAACTTCAGTATTGCCCCCTCTGCTTGCTTAAGGACTATAGTTGCTTTCCATACATGAATGTCCTAATTTAAGTTATCAAAAAACCGCACGCTCAGGTAGTCAAAGCGCTTAATGGCATCAATTGGTACATTGTTAATTGCTAATTTGCGCCGAAGGCTAGGAGATGGCTGAAAAGTCATATCCATGGTCTTCCTCCAGTTAATGGTCAATGATTTTTCTTCGCAGTATTGTGCAGAGCAACCAAGTAGCCCATGGGCTGCATTTTCCGTGTGTGCCATAAGCACAGCGTCTTCTGAGAAGAATAACATTGGGACCCTCCTACCAGCTACAGCAGGAACATCTAACAGTTCATCTAGGAAGAGGCTGAAAAGTAGAGGTGCCGGGCCACAGCCTTGCCGGACGCCCTTTTCTATCTGGAAAGGATCTGAATACTCCTCACCCATCCCGTATCTCATTCTGGCCATATTGTCTGGGTGCAGTGCCGCTATAGCTTTAACTGAGGAAGCATCAACCCCTAATCCCAACAATGACCTCCATAATTTGCCCCTGTCCACTGAGTCAAAGGCAGTTTTTAGGTCTATAAAGACCAAGTACAATGAGGACCTCCTGGTTACTGTGAAATTTTATAAAAACATATAGGAGTTCATTTGGCCCTGATGGTGAGTGTAAATGTGGTGGTAGTACCATCAACAGGCTGGCTTACATATCGCCACATTATGAGAATGGCAGGTTGGCTGCAGCCAACCTGCCACTTTTCCACTCATACCACCATGGTGATATCAGCTGCTGGGCCAGAGATGCTAATCTCCAGCCTAGCGTCCGGCATAGTACAGCCAGCAGCATTATGAGCCTGCCTACCCCCATGGTTTTCGTGGTGTAAGCAATCCCATAAAAACCATGGCAGTAGTCCCTACTGGTGACAGGGAATTCCTCCCCTGTCACTGTTAGGCATCTTCCCCACCCCCTCAACACACACCTGACACTCTCAACCCCCATCCGATCCTCACACTCCCCCACCCACCCCGCACACATGCACACTCCCACAGACATGCACCACACATACACCCTATCACTCACACTGGAAAACACGCATTCATACATGCATACTTCCAGACATGCTCGTACACATTCTTACACACAATCACACTGACATGCAGACACGCACTCACTTCACCATTCTTACATGTATTCACTCACATGCATACAACCATGCAAACAACACAACACACATAGACACATTCACACATGCACTGAGACATTCATACACACACTCAGACACACACACAACACCTCCCACCCTTCCAACCCCTCCCCTGTCAGAAGCCCGACTTACCTTTGTAGAGGAGGTCTTCTGGCAGCGGCACCCCACCAGCAAAACACCATCAGGCTGTATCACAGGTCATGATTTGGCTGGTGGTGTTCTATTGGCGTGGTGGTGCTGGTGGTAGCAAAGCCAGCTTACCACAGTCCGCCAGTATGATCACTCCCAGATTTCCACCCTTCTTGTGGCGGAAGTCTGGCAGTGCTCATAATATTGCGTACGGATGGTAGCTGCGGTGATGGTATGTTGGTGGTCATCACCGCAGCGGTACGCGGTTTTTACCGCCATTGTTATGACACCATAGAGTCAGATGACCTGGTCAATAGTTCCCCCATGAGACCGGAAGCCAGCTTGAATGTCTGTCATCACATATGCTGGGCATCTGCTCACCCGTGCAGGCAATCAAGCAAGACTTTCCCTGGAACCTTCCCAGCCCCATCAAGGAGGGAGATCAGCCAATAGTTAGCTGGATAGTCTTGATCACCCTTCTTGTAAATCGGGACAACAATGGCAAAGTGCCAGTACTGAGGTGCTACTTTCCCCCAAGGGCTACTTTAAACACCTTAGTGAGGAGTCTAGCCCAATAATGAGGTGCTTTACAGTAAAGGTCTGCTTCAATCCAAGGAACCAACGAAGCAGTACTATATAGAGTACTAAAATGGTGAACTCAAACAGATAGGCCTATACAAGTTTTCACAACATTCACTGCCCCCTTTCCCACTCTGGTTGCCAGTTCCCAGAATTTCTTGGAATTATTCCCAGCTTTCAATTCTGCCTATAAAGTATTTTGATACATGTGTTTCTTGGTGGCCAGAAGGCACTTACAATCTCTTCTACACTCTCTGAATTTCTCTTCACTAGTGCAGCTATCATGGTGCCGTGTTAAGGCATGTGAAACATCTCTCTTTACCCTCGCACACTCCTTATCAAACCAACCTTGCCACCTTCACCACCCCTTCTGTTATTGCCAACTAACTTAGATGTTGCTGGCTTAGACCACAGGGCCCTCACCTCACCTCTCATTGTGTCATATGTAGCTAGGATCAAGGGGCTATCATTGGCCAAAGCATCTATAATAGATTGCCCATAGTTCGCCATTATATATTCAAGTTGTAGGAGTTCTTGCAGACACTTCAAACCATCCCACCTTATTCTCCTTCTACAATTAGATGAAACAATCTTGCACTCATAAAAATCCAAGGCACACATTGTCTGTTTTCTAACCCCATAACACTCATCCTCATACTGAGGACAAGTGGGTTGTGGTCACTCTCCACTGATCAGAGCCATATCAAGGATGGACTTCAATACTTCTCTTTTGACAATTGCAAACTCCATGACCAAGGAGCATGTTCAATTGTAGAAGGTTGCTTTGGTAGCACTAACCGACTTGGTAGTACCATTGGCAAAGTATGCCAAGATGGTTATTTAACAAAAGAGCTGTCTCAGGGATTAGTAAACTGCAATTGTCTATCAAAATATCACTATTATTGATGGCATTGCAGGATAATGTGCGGAAATCTCTACAGATCAGCATCAAATTCCTGCTTCCTTCACTCCCCTTCTTTGGTTTATCATCTGTCACATCTCGTCTAACACTTCCAATAGATGCGGAAGAATCTTTCCAGAGGACCTGGACCTCCGGTGACCATTCTTTCAGGATGTGTACATTCAGGATGTCAACCACCCACTCCCCCCATGTCACCCCCAGCCCTAAGTGTCACATGCTGAATATTGGCAGAAAGTGATAAGTGTGGTAAATCTACTTGTTCTACTTTACAATTTAGCTTACACTGAACGCATATTAAAAGATCACCAGATGGCCGCCCTTTGCTAGAGTGGGCAGCCAGCTTATCAACCACCAAGAACCCATTTGCACATATTTCACCAAGAGCCCAGGTTTCTTAGAAGCGACAAATAACATATAAGCTAACAAATTAGAACCAATCATTATTGTCCATTTAGCTACCAAGGCCTGCTATGATCCACATTAGAATTTATATACAACCCCCCTTCAAGTTATTACAGGGGGAGGTGTGTGAATGATGTGTGCAGGGTGAGTGACAGAATAGAGGGGGATTTCCTTCTTTATTCAGTCAAGTCTCACTCAAGAGGGGCTCCTGAGTCTCCAGCCAGTACAGCTGCACCCATGACCAGGTCTCGCAATTGTTCCCTTTTTTTCTCCCCATGATTGAGGATCCTGATTTGCCCTACTGTTCTTATAGGTAGTGATGGTTAGGGTTCTATGCACTCTATTGTCATCGGCTGAAGACCCCCTTTTTTTCTCCCTATCCATACGGGTTCCCAGTCCTCAACATATCCATATTACTCCTGCACCGCACATTCAAGCCAACTTCCTCTTGATTGATATCAGGACACGGATTCACATCAACCCCCATTAAATGGAAACAGTCTGTGTTATTGAGGATATGTCTAGTTCTACCCGGCAGGGCAAATTCAACCAAAGCGGAGGAACAGGAAATGGCAGGGCCACCTAAAAGGGCTGCGGGGTGAGCGCACCTCTTATCACGGTCAAACCTCTGTTGCTTGCTCCCAAGCTTCACTACTTTCACATCTCTAGATTAAAGAAATCTCAGCTCTGGAACAGTGTAAAAAAGAGCTAGCAGTCTTGATCTTTTTAAGGGTTGATTTAACCCGACATCAGGGAAGAGATCGACAAACTCTAGGCAACTCCCACTGCTCCTTCTTTCAGGCATGATGCCAACAGGAGCAGCAGTGCTGTCATAATGCCGATCTCAATCTTCTAGATCTGTTGCTGTGTCTAATTACTGGGGGTGCAGTAAATGGTAGGGTGTTCGGGTTCAGACTGGATGGCACACTCAATTCATTAGGAATACATGCATCTTCCTGCCCGATTTGGACTACCGTCGTCTCCTGAGTGCCAGGCGAAGGGCTACAAGCCTTAGCTGCTCTTCTTGTGCCCTTCCTCACAAGAGTTCTCTTACTAGAGTCTTTTTTTCCTGGGCATCCTTGCCCTTAAGGGGTATTCTGGGCAGGCTACTTCTTCAGTTGAACCTCCCCCACTTCGACTGTCCTTGCAATATGGGATTTGATTGGTTCCAGATACCCCTACTTCATCCCAACTCCTTCCATCCTTCCTTGAGGCGTTATCCAGCAGAGGAGTGGCTGAATTGCTAGCATCTGTTTTCTCCACATTTGGCTAGTCCTTAAAGCTGGTAGCTGGAAGTACCCCACTGACTGCATGGCTCTTGGATTTGGAGAACAACCATTTTAAGGTATAAACTGGAAACGGGTAGCCCCCTTCTCCTTTTTTGCAGCATGTCCCTTCTTCTTAGTACCTATCCTCGACTTTTCACCCGCTTTGCCTGGGGTTTTCCCTGCAGCCCCAAGCATCTTACTTTGGACTCCACAGTATGGACCAATGACTGCCTACATCTAGTAACTTTGGCATTTTCGGGGAGGCTAACCTGATGCTCATCTGTGGGCTGGCTGCCCCTCCCTGCTGTAGTAGCCTCATCACCCTCTCTACAACCATAGTCATCATCACTGAAGGGGTTGGCCATAGTTGCGTCAGTTTGTAATTGACTCTTAATTGTGCAGGGTTGAAATCTGGAGTTTGCATCTGTACAGTGTTCCTTTTAAGTATTGGAAGTTTAGTCCAACTCGCCAGAGGGGACCGAGGGTTGTATAACGATTACTTTCTTCCGTCCTTCCACCCAGAACTAGGGTCTGTAATTTCATAGTTAATAGTGACTCAATGTGGTTGTTTTCCCTAAGGAGTTTCTCCAGTAGGATTGATGCTAAAACATTGTTTAATGCAGTTATAGCCTCAGTAATTACAAAACCTTGTGAGGACTCTGTAGATATAGGATTAGCCCTTAGTACTGGCTAAAAGGGATGCTCTGGAAGATAGAGTCATCCAAGCAGAGCCCCTGCACTGGGGGTAGAGCTATTATTCGCAGATTTGGCGCAAAGCGCGGCATCCATTGAGGCCAAAGAGCCATCATCTGATGTCAATGGGGCATCAGGTGATTCAAAAGATCAAATCTTTCTTGCACTTGCCTTATTCCTAGTAGCTACTGGGCTACAAGTTACATAAGGGAGTGTGTAGTCAAGATCCATGACGGAACTTTCATTGAGGTAGTCATATTTTCCCTTGCGCTTTCCATCTCCCAGATCGACGAATGGCACCATTGGTTCTTTGTTAGAGTAACTATGGAGCAGGACCTCGTGCTCCTTCTTCTAGGGGACAGAGCCGTAAGTTCACTCTCGTCCATTAAGTTATCCATCACACTTTGTCCGTTCTTTGGTGTGGCACATAGCTTCTTGCAGGTTTGCTCACATGTGGACGCTGACATTGAAAATCCAGACAAAACAGTTTTGGCATCTCCATCAACTCTCGTCTCACTGACTCCATCTTTACTTTTGCCACAGGGTTCTCTCCCATCATCCTCCTCCGAGGCATATCTCTGCATCACTACTTGCTCCTCTAGTCCTGTTTGTTCAGCAATATCCTGCAGGTAGGACACCATATACACCTTCTGGTAGAAGCTAGTTATTAGCCTCATAGGAGGTCTAAGAATGACCATATTCACTGTGGTCTCACCACAACTACGGTTGTTGTCATCCAATGTAAGTGCAGGGAAGGAGGCCCTGTACCCTCAGGAACATAGGGGACATCAACAACCCCTGTCACAGTCTTTGGCTCCTTCTACCCAAATTCTTTTGCCTTTAGATGTGTCATAATCAGCCTATTGAACACACTCATTCAGCGCCTCAGGACCATCTGCCTTGCACTGGTACTTCGTCTGTTTTCTAACGTCATTTTTCTGTTGTTTTTCTGCAGTGTTGTGCGCAGTGATCAGGCCCCAGTTAGTGGCCAATTGTCTCAGTGTCCAACAACTGTATACCATACTGCACCAATGTCAACAATTGTGCTATAATTATACAGTTGCTACAGTATCCACTACACGGATCAAGGTGGCGGGGGAGCACATAGAGTGGCTTGCACACAGAGTGGAGCAAGCCACATTGAGACCTTGCCCAGTCACTTCCGTGTCTCTCCAGCTCTACCCTAGGGCCCTGGATCTAACGCCACAGCCTCGCACACCACACGCATCTTGTATTGCTGACCATGAGTCTTATAGTGCGCTCTGTATATCCTTACAGCACAAGTCATCGTTCAGGCCAGCCAGTCGATCAATGGGGGTCTTCTTTTAATGGTCTTACAGCCCCTCTACAACCTTAAATGTCTTTGTAGCATTTGATCATTAATTAATTAATCACATTCATTTATTTCCCCTTTTCCCCCCTCTGCACTCAATCCACAGGTTGCCAGAGTGCTGGGAATGAAGGGTCAAATGCAGGGTCGCACACAACAGGAGCAGAGCAAAAGGAGGAGCTGTAGATGTGGAGCAGAAGTTTGAGGAGATGGAGAGGTGGTAACAGGAAGGGTGCTGGTAGAGTACAGAGGTGGAGTAATGCACAAAAAGTCATCCACCCTCACCTCACATCTACCTTTTCACCTTTCTCAGCCAACCGCCACTAAGGATGGGGGGTGGAAGGGACAGGGACGGCTAGAATACATTTTTGAAAATTGCTCAGTTCAGGCGGGGTTGGTTCAGATTAGTTTTGGGTTGTGGAAAATTACATGGTGTTCCGCTGTTCACCCTGACTGCTTCAGCTGTCTCACTATCTTGCCACCCTCCGTAGCTCATTCCACCACTCTCCGTTTGATGCGGCTCTGCCACCCTGGAAGTGCTCCTTGTATTCCAGAAGCGGTCCTCGACATCAGCTCCTGATCTCACATCACTGGGCTGTACATGTGCATAAGGTGGATCCTTGTTTCCAGCAGCAGTCCTGGGAAAACGTCTCTTTCAGACTCCAACAGCAGTGAGACTTGGATATTAATTTTGCACTGGTGACATCTACTTAGAGGACATCAGGTCTTACTCAAGATAAAATGCCCCTCACATTTCTCCTAGGGAGTCAAAGACCTGTTAATTGTACTGTTGTTTTCATGATGGTCATCAATGAAAGTGACAGCAGCTAAAATAGCCATGAGGTATTTCTCATGACTGTGGAACCATTGACAACCTACAGCCATGTGTCAAGTCTCTGTAAATAAAACCCTTTATAACTAACAAAGTAAATGTCGTTTACCGAGGTAAAGTGATATTAATAGGTGGCCTTCTGCAGAAGATTTGCAATGTTTGTTATCAACAGGGATGCCACCAATCTACTTCTCTGCAGGTTATTTCAAATCTGTGCCCGTTCTTCGGCAAGTGATTTCTTGTACAAAGTTCCTACTTTGGGTTTCCCTCTTTTCTAACCTTCAAGGGCTCACACAGTGAAATATTGAGGGAATTACTGCAGGGTTAAGGAAACAATTTGTTAGTCTCATGCCAAGTGGATCAGGTTAGTTCTAAAACATTCTCAATGTGGCTAAACAGTTGCAGATCAGTGTTTTGTGTTAAGTCAAGTGTTTTTTTAGCCAGATGCGCTTTGACACCTAATGTGGCTCGAAGGACCTGAAAGTACCACATCAATAATTCTGATTTTTCAGTTGTTAATATATATTGCTGATGTTTCAGCTTTCCAACAGTACAAGTACAATTTTCTCAGGACAGGTGTGATTCCCCTCAGTTACTTCTTATGCACCAAGCTGATAACAAAATCAATGGCTGTGCTGTCTCTTCCACATTATGGATAAAAGAGCTATTATATCCTTTTTCTAGAATATGCAATTAATTATTATTGACATTATTATTAGCTTAAACTGTGCAATTACTCACTTGGCCTTGATTGTTTTGTAGCGGTGATACTTCCACTGAAAATTTCTCTTGTAAAGGGATCATGTTTATTTAAGGTGGGTGGGTAGTTTAAAATGGCCAACATGCTTTTGCTGGCTTTCCTGTAATGAAGAACTCTGGCCCTCATTACAACCCTGATTGACGGTAGAGAAATAGCAGTAATACCGGCAACAGGCCGGCGGAAAAAAAAATTGCATTACAAGCATGGCGGTGACCGCCATGCTAAACCACCACTTCTCCACTCCGACCGCCAGGGTGGTAACGACCGCTGGGCTAGAGACTTCGGTCTCCAGACCAGCGGCTATCACAACACCGCCAGCAGTATCACGATGCCGCGTACCACCATGGATTTCGTGGGGTTCTGTACCGCCACAAAATCCATGGCAGTAGGCACTATCAGTGCCAGGGAATTCCTTCCCTGGCACTGATAGGGGTCTCCCCCACCCCTCTCCCCACAGTCCTCCCCCTACACCCCGACCCCCCTACTACCCACAAAGGTGGCAGGACCCCCCTCCTGACCCCCCCAACATTGAAGCACCCCCCACCCTACACGAATACAGACACCACCATTACACATACCCGCACACATACCAACAAACATACCAACAGACACACACAGTCATACACGCACACATACATACTGACATACACGCACACATACTCACAGACATACAAACAGACAGACACCCACACATTTTCAAACACACAACACCTCCCCGCATGCATACACGCACTCACACACCCCCTCTACACACTCACACCCCCATGGCCGCACATAACACTCAACACCCCCACCCCCTCCCCTAACGGACGATCATCTTACCTGGTCCGGTGATCCTCCGGGAGGGAACAGGATCCATGGGGGCTGCTCCGCCAGCAGCACCCAGTAACCAGAACACCGCCACACTGAATCCTGGGACGTGATTTGGTGGGCAGTGTTCTGATGACGTGGCAGTGGACCAGCCTCCCCTTCCCCACCGACCGCCAGTATGGCTGCTGGCGACTCTCTGTCCGAAAAAGGACGCAGGGCTGGCAGCAGTCATAGTACGCTGTGCAGAAAACCCTCTGCACTGGTGGTCTTTAGCACGGCGGTACCTCGGCGGTCTTCCAAAAAGACCGCCGAGGTTAAAATGAGGGCCTCTGTCTTTTATGTTGATGTTTTGTTTCACTTGGTATTTCAATGTAGCTTAGGTGGCTGACCCGTGACCAAGGGGACGAGATCCCTGAAACGTGTTGAATATTTGTTGCTATGTAAGCACTAATAAACTTTTTTGCCTCAATACGTACATTGTGGCCATGACTGTCTTGTTTGTCAGGGTAGTGGACACTGTGAGCCCTGGGGCTGCGGAGATGATATGTTCGATTATAGGGGGTCACCACCCCTTCGTGCTCTGCCACAGTTATGTGGCTGGGCTTTTTGATGAATATTTGATGGATTTTTTGAGGACTGCCCAATTCTACTTCTACAGTATAGTGCTGTGATTGGCAGCAGAAGGTGAGGAAATGCCGGAGACACACATGAACTAAGCGTGAAGGGGACACACTCGTTAGAGGACCGGTGGCATCCTCGAGGTACACTAATGTTCGAGGGAGTGTCTGATCTGATCAGTGGTATTGAACAGATTGCATGGGGAGCGGAGTGATGCTGGATGGTATTATGGGATGTCATTAAATCCAGACTGAGGTGCCCAGCAATGGGATTGCAAGAGCTTTGATGGTCTGTTTTATGATTTAATGCTTTACATGGCTTCTGCGAGGGAGACCAAGAGATTAGAGGCAGCTGAAAAACTATTTTTGTGCAGTCCAATGTTAGTAAAGGGGAGAGCTCTTAAGCAAGTAATGGTGATGTTGATAATGCGAACATTCCTAAGAAAGTACTGTGGGACAACTTCTGAAAGACCTCCAAATGGGAGGAAGCAAAATGGTGGGAGCCAGTGACTTTGCAAAAATATGTGGACTGTGGAAGAGTACTTACGGGGCTAAGAATTTTTGTAATTCCTACATTCAATAATCGTGACCCCCAGATGATTTATGAATGGGCAGCCAATTATCACTAATGCTCAACCAATATGTTGAACATTTTGATAAAATACACTTGGAAGGAAAGAGAGAGTCTACTGAAAGAAATAGATGTTATAACACCAGCTCTCAAAGGGAAATGCACCAAGGAAGAATTTGAGAAGGAGATGGCGAAGTTAGATGATAAGCTTGATGAAGCAGAGGAGGATTTGAAAGTGAAAAAACAGAGGGAGTTTTTGAGAGATCAATTGGATTATGAACGGGGCCAGATTTTGACCTTTGGTATAAAAATATGATGCAGTTCAGAATAATCAACAGAATACAGGGACATTAATGAGAAACACAGGGGGTCTGGGAAAGGGTTTAGTGGAGTCAATTTAGCAAGCAATAGTCCAGAAGGCGGGGTCTAAGAAACAGAATGAGAACAGTAACAATAGTGAGAGTGATGCTTCAGTGCAACCTGATGCGGGGGAGTAAAAACATTAATTTTAAAGGAGTTCGACCTGATGATCCTAGGGAGGATTGTGGGCCAACAAGGAAAAGGCAACAACTGAGGAGGCCGAAATCGAGGTGTCTTACGAGGAGAAGGAAGAAATTATAACAGAAGTCCAGTGGGAGTTCAGACAAAGGGCCAGGCATCATCAAAATGAAGGACAGCAAGACAGTGGTAAATCTTTCTAATGTGTGCCTCAGTGATGCAGAATTTGAGGTGTTATCATTAAGTTTCTCATTCAGTTCAACAGCCCAGTTTGATTATACACAATGTAGAACTGATTTGTTTCAGTTCACTCAAAAGTTGAAGTTAAAAAAGTGGCATGCGACTAAAACACAAGGAAGGTTTGGAGCAAGTGGAAGAGACTCCTTCTAATTTGAGAATCAGTGACATTGAGGTTTTACATGCCCTGGGTGAGTTTAATGAGAGTGTTAATCTCAAACTATTCCCCCTGTTTAACTTGATTGACTGCAATGTGGATATTGGTATGAGTTGCCCAATAACTTTAGGTCGAAATCAGTTTTCTTGCCTCAGTAGTAAATGAATCTATTAATGTGTTTGAGAAGGGAGGGATCAAGGGTCTTAAGAAATTAAGATTCAAAGGTAGGTAGAAGGTGGAATAACCTGGAACCCAGACAAAGAGATTTCACCAGGACTTGTTATCCTGAAATCTGATAAGTGTGGTAATATAGTCATCTGGCCCTTAGAAATGTACTTGAGTGAGGGGTACAGACAGTTACATGATACTAACATCTATGAGTTAGCTAATAGAAAATTGGTGTACTTATGTATCCTACATGATCAGGGCAACAAGGATATTTTTTTTTTTAAATATATTTTTATTAACATTTTGTTGTTACACAGTTTCATACTTGTTCATTTTACATGCATTTTTTGTTTATTATGCTATATTCTACCTTTTGCTCATTGTTTGCACTTTTTATTGTCATTTGTCTTAATGGTCTTTATTCAACAAATTGTGCGCATTTACTTGTTAAAGCGTGTTTCCTTTCTTCAATTCGCTGTTCTGCATAATCAACAATCAAACAACAAACTTGAACCCCTTCTTCCTTGTAACTTGGGAGGGTGGCGTATAGGGTTAAGTGCAGGAAGATAAGGGAGGTAGAGGGGGAAGAGGAAAGTAGGGGAGAGGGAGAAAACACGGTATGTGATATACAATTTCTGGTGACAGTCATATTGGACGGGTTGGAGGTGAGGAAAAGGAAGAAGGGGAGTAAAAAGAGAAACAAAGGACCCCAAAAGGTCAACTTTACGGCTTTGTGCGAATGGCTTTTGTGATTGTTAGCTTGAAGGTACTATATTGTATTTGTTTTTGGGTGAGGGAAGATGTCAACCCAGGGCGCACCGGCGCACCGTGGAAGTGGCGGGTCACTCGCGTTGCTTGCTATTACTGTCAGTGGAGTGGGGGTCAGAGTTCCGACTGTCCTCACACCCTTACTCTTGATGTGATCTATGTGTGGTCTGGGTCTGTTTTTGGGTGTCTATCTATGTACTTCCACCATTTGGTTCCAACCTCGGTGGGGATTGGATTTCACTGGTTTCCCCTACTGGGCCTGCCAGCCTCTTATTTATACTCTCCCAACTCGTCATTAAATTCTCCCATCCCGGAGCTATAGGAACCTGGCGGATATTCCTGGCTTCTTCTGCTTTTAGGACCTGTAGTTCAGCTCTAGACCATGTTGATATATCCCTTTTCCAGTCAGACAGCAGTGGACGGTCTGTGGTCTTCCAGCCCCTCGAGATTAGTCTCTTATAAAGGGCCAGGGAAAGGTCCAGAAAGCGTCCCTTCACTTTTCCGCAAAGCGCAGCCGGTCTGAGGCCCAGCAGGCACAGCTCAGGGGTGGGTCTCAACTCAAACTCAAACAATTCAGTCAGGGTGGGCAATATTTCCCTCCAGCCTATCTGGATCGCTGGGCAAGTCCAGACCATGTGGTCAAAATCCGCCCCTCCTCCTCCGCATCTCGGGCAAGTCCCCAAAGACCCTCCATATATACGGAACAGTCTGTGAGGTGTGAGGTACGTTCTGTGCAAATAATTGTATTGAATGTATCTTAACCGTGTATTACGTGATATCTTCCGGGGGTAGGCCAGTATTCTCTTCCACTCTGAGTCAGTTAGTTCCCGCCCAATTGTGCCCTCCCACCGTCCTCTCAGCGACCGTAATGGGTCTAAGGCTGCCTCAACTTGGGCCCGATATATTTTGGTGATTAGATGTGTTCCTCCCCTAATGTCAACAGTGAGTGCAGGACCTCATGTGTGGCAGGTTCCGCATTCACCGTGTCCCAGTGTGTTTTAAGAGTGTGTACTAGCCTCCCGTAAAGCAGGAACTGCCCCCCGGGAACACCCTCTTCCGTTAATTCAGCAAATCCCCTCATCACTCCCTCCTTGAAGAGTCCTCCCACTACTTCTATTCCAGCAGACAACCAGGGGCCAAGTCCCGTGCTTCCCAGCCCCCTCCCCCTAGGTTCTATGGCGAGCATCGCCAGTGGCAGCGCTGGGGAATATGGAGGGCCCACTCCCACCCTTTTCGTGCATCTTTTCCAGCATGCCATTGCCACTTTTATCATTATATTGTTCCCAGGGGGGGTTATCTTTCTGTTTGTCATGCATGCCGCAATCCACGCCGTGTCAATTGCTCCTTGGGCTGTATACAAATCCAGTGGGCCTGGCCCGCAAGCCAGCCGGGTATCCACTGTAATTGGGATGCCAGGTAGTATGCCTCAAAGTCGGGGGCTCCCAGGCCACCCGCGTTGGGCGGCCTGCAGATAGTTGTAAGTGTTGTTCGCCTGCGCCCATTGTCCCATATTAGTTCTCTGAGTAATGCGTTCAGATCGCGGAACCATGCTCGGGGTATTAACAGTGGCAAGTTGGTGAAGTAATAGAGAAGTCGGGGGAGCATGATCATCTTGGAGAGCGCCACTCTGGCCATCACCGACAGTTTCAGAGAGCGCCAAAATTCTACAGAGGATCTCAGGGATCGGAGCGCACTACCAAGGTTGCCCTCTCTTAGGTCTCCCACGTCATGATAGATCTGGATCCCCAGGTATCTAAATGTCCGTGAGGCCCATTTCAGGTCTGTTGGGCACGTTGCAGGACATCTATATCCGGGCATCAGGGGGAACACATATGTTTTATTACGGTTAAGTCTTAATCCTGACACCTCTCCAAACTCCTCCAGGGCGTTCAGGGCCCAGGGGAGACCACTCGCCCCATCTCTAAGATAGATCAGGATGTCATCTGCATATAGCGAGATAATGTGGTCAGTTGGTCCCCACTGAATCCCTCTATCCGCTCCGTCCCCTCGTACCCAGGCCGCCAGGGGCTCCATCGCCAGGGCGAACAACAATGGAGATAGGGGGCATCCCTGTCTAGTTCCTCGGTGCACTGGGTAAGCACCAGAGATTGTCCTACCTGTCTTGACCCTTGCCAGTGGGGATGAGTATAACAGATCCACCCATTCGACCCAGCCCTCACCCAGACCCATCTTTAACATTGTCGCCCTCAGGTAGTCCCATCTAATTGAGTTGAAGGCCTTTTCAAAGTCCACTGCTAGCATGATCCCAGTTGGCGGCTTCGATTCACTGGGCATATGTATGATAGAGAAAATACGCCTAAGGTTCAGTGAAGTGCTTCGACCAGGTATGAAACCGTTCTGGTCAGGATGTATCAGGGTGGGCATAAGAGGTAATAGCCGGTTGGCCAGGATCTTACTGAGGATCTTAAAGTCGCTATTTAGCATTGATAGTGGGCGAAAGTCTGTTACTGATGCCTCCCTGCTGTTTGTTTTAGGAAGTGGTACTACCAATGCCTCACGCAGTGTGCGTGGAAGTTCTCCGTTCTTTGCCGATTCCGTATACATTTCTATCAGTCTGGGGACTAGTAAGGATTTATACTTTTTATAAAAGTCCATAGGGAGACCATCTGTACCTGGGGTCTTCCCAGGGGCCAACTGTGCAATTGCTTCAGTTGTCTCATCCGCGGTCACTGGGCCACCCAAGCCGACCCTGCCCTCTGGGCTCAATACCGGTAGGGGTATCCGAGTTAGGAAATTGTCAAGGGTCCACGTCCTCAAGTCTGTGGGCTTCCTGTATAGGTGTGTATAGTAATCTCTAAATGCGTTGTTAATGGATTCTGGGCTGAGTCTGCGTGTTCCCCCCCTGTCTAGTACACATGCAGTAGGGTCACTGTCTCTGTGCGGGCGCACCAGCCATGCCAAAAGTCTACCGGATCTCCCCTCCTCTGACTGTATGGATGCCAAGTATCTTTGCCTACTATGGCATCTAAGCCGCTCTTCAGCTTGGGAGAGCTCTCTACGTGCACGTTCATACTCTTCATCCACTTGCCCTGCGGAGCACTGTCTCAGCTCCCCCTCATGTATGACCCTCTCCAATGCATTTAATTCTCTCTCAAGCGTACGTGTTATCCCCACCGACTGTCCAAGACAGTGACCCCGTGTCCCCACTTTGAGTGTCTCCCACTCTATGCCTCTGGCATAAGTGGATCCCTGATTAGTTTCTATATGTTCTGTTAGGTAGCGTCGTAATTCCTCCCTGTATGCCTGGTCTTCTAGCGCTGTCGGGAGCATTCTCCATGATGGTATGGGGGGTCTGTCCTGTGTTACTCTCAATGTCAGTAATAGAGGCTTGTGATCTGATATTGTGCGGGCAAGGTACTCAGCATGGGTCATATTTCGAGCCAGTCCCGCGGTGCAAACTATCCTATCGATTCTAGTGTGTACCTGATGGAGACCCGAATAAAACGAATAATCCCTGGTCGTTGGGTGTTGAAACCGCCAAGCATCTACCAGCCCCCAGTCGTCTAGCCACCCAACTAGTTTTTTTGCTGTTTTGGTTGATATTGCTCCCTGTAGTGGGGGGGTAGATCTATCTAGGTCAATGTCGAGCACTGCGTTAAAGTCTCCTCCCATTAGTACTTCCCCCATGTGTTGACGAGTGAGGTGCCTAGACAGGTCCGTCATGAATGATGGTTGGTCCTGGTTGGGGGCGTATATACAACTCAGGGTCAACTGGAGCCCCTGTAGTTTCCCTTCCAATATGACAAACCTTCCCTCTCTGTCTATGTTGGAGGAATCAATCGTGAAGGGGACCCCCTGCCCTAATACAAATCAAGACTCCCCTTGCGTAAGTTGAATATTCTGTGGCAAACACCTGTCCCCTCCATCTACGCCTTAGTTTCTCTCCCTCTCCAGGTGCGAGATGGGTCTCCTGTAACATAGCTATCTGCACCCCTCTCCTTTTTAGAAAGGAAAGAATTCTATGTCTCTTAGCAGGAGTACCCATCCCCCTAACATTCCAAGTTATGATATTGTAGTCCGCCATCCTATTCTCAAGTCCTGTTGTATGTAGAGCCGGCACGCCCATGGCCCCGATCGATTCCCCCACAAGCTTGTACCTTCCTCATGCTCATACCATTTCGCACATGTAGCCGATATAACTAGTAACTGCAAACCCCAACTCCCCATCCCCAGGGCACCTCCGGAACTGTAGGCTGCCCAATAAGTTCTGCAACACTGCAAATTATTCAAACACATCAATGCAATACTCGCCAGTCAGGACTGACAGGCAAGAGTCAGGTCCGGGGGAGTGGCCAGGTCCGGAGGGGCCACCTCACTACTTATCTTGTCTCGCCTTTCAGCGCCGGTGCGGGTTCGATCTATGCAAGTTCGTCAGCGGTCTGCGGGGTCACTCTTGGTGTGTAGGTCGAATCCCCAGAGCCATCGGGCGAGGACACCACTGCGTCGTCCAATTCCTCTTCTGAGACCTCCCGGGGCAATGACTCTCCACCCACCTTGGCTGCCGCTTCCAGGGCCTCTCTCTTGTCAGTTTCTCTCTGTGTCCGCGTTGGCGCCAGCCGCTGGCGGTCTCTGGGTCTTTTCCCCCTCGGGGTCCGCTGGGTCCCGCCCGCCCCGCGGTTCTCCGGTGCAGGTCGCGTCGGCCGTGTCCCAGATCTTTCGAGCCATTCCCATGCCTCCTCTGGAGTTTGGAAGAACGTGGTTTTCCCCTCCGCAATCACTCGTAGTCTTGCTGGGTAGAGCAGCGAGTACTGTATCCCCTCTCATCACAAGGTTCTTTTAACGGCTAAGAAGGAGGCACGCTTATTTTGGACCTCCAAGGTGAAGTCAGGGAATAATGTCGCTTCGCCATTGGCTACTTTAAACGGGCCGGTTTCCCTGGCTTTCTGTAATAGGATGTCTCTGTCTCTGTAGTGTAGGAGTTTAGCTATTACTGCTCGTGGTGGCCTGCCAGGAGCGAGTGGTCTAGCTGGCACACGGTGTGCTCGCTCCAGTGAGTAAAAGGGGGTCAGGCATCCTGGTGCGACAACTGTGCTTAGCCATTTCTCCAGAAACTCCACTATATTCGTCCCCTCGGCCCCCTCAGGGAGGCCCACCACGCGAATATTGTTCCTTCTATTTCTACCTTCTGCGTCTTCAGCTTGCTGCTTGAGCTTCGCCACTCTGCCAGCCAAGGAGGTCACCTCCGCTGATACGTCTGCTTGTTTTGGGACGACTTCCGCTAGTGTTGCTTCCACTTCTTTTACTCTGTCAGCTAATTTGTGGTGATCGGCTCTCAGGAGGCCCACCTCTGTCGCCACTTGATTGATGTCGCGCTGTAATGTGGATTTGGTGTCCTCAATGGCTCCCAGTATCTTGTCTAGAGTGTCTTGTATTTTGATTTGCGACTGGTTCTGCATGGTCGGTTCATTGTCCCCCAGTGGTGTATGTGTCAGGGGGTCCATGGCTTTACTCTTATGTCTGCCCTTGGGGGGCATTGGCCAGGCAGGGAAGGGTGACTCAGTGAGTCTAGCGCACTGTTCAGGCGCTTATGCTGTTTGCTGTTGATTCGTCTACTAGCCCAGGGCACTGTTGTCGCAGTCTCTGGATCTGGTCGCTCCAGGGAGAGCCCCAGGCACTCCGCCAGCCACACCCAGCGCCGCGTCCATCCCGCGATAGAGGATCATCCGATCCAGTGCGCTCAGGCCCAAGTCCTCCGGAGACCCCCGCGGACCAAACGATCATGCGTGCGCCGCGCTCCACAGATGAGGAACCAGTCCTGGGCCAAACCGGGGCAGGTGCGCTTTCGTAGATTTGCGTCGTTGTGTGTAGGAGGGGTGGATGCAGCAGGCCTTCAGATCGGCACCGGCCCGGTCAACCAAGGGGGGCCCCGCACCCGGGAACAAAGGCACCCGGCCCCCAACTCTGGCAGTCGATGGCGGATGGCGCAGGGCGATTCCACACTGCCCCGCCTCACAAAGGACAATCAACGCTCATCTCGGGCCACCCTGGGCGTAGAGAGTCCCGTCGTCGGCATCCGCGGGCCCCTGGGCTTCCAACACCGGCGCACCGATTGTGCATCCCCCAGGGGGGCGTAGCCAAAGCGGGCCCCCCGTCTCCTCGTTGTATGCAGTTCCGCAGCCAGGAGGCACCAGGTTCCGCCCCTCGAGCAGGGGGCCAACTCGCCAGCAGATGCTCCGATCCGCACCCCCCTCCTTCAGGGTGGGCCCGCGTCCGAATCCGATGCCGGCCGCAGCACACCGCCCAGTCCGGGATCTCGGCCGCAATCCGGTGGCGACCCCGCGGGTCCAGGCCCGTGCCGGGGCGCACGAGTCCGTCGGGGGCCGCCCCCGGGGCCACGGCCGCACCTAAGCAGCCCCGGGCGCACCAGCCGCTCACCTTCAGCGCTCCGACACGGGGAGCCTCCCAGCCCAGCGCGTCTCGGCCCCGCCCGTCGACAGGGCCTCGGCCTCTCTCCTCAGTGCCGGGCAGCCCCAGCCACTCGGGAGCCCGCTCCAGGGTGCGAGTCCGCACCTCCGTGGTCCCCCCGTCCGCAGCAGTCGTCCCACTCCTCTCTGGGCACGAGATAGCCCGATTTAGCGCGTCCAGGCACCCATTTGAAGTCGGCCCCTCCGGAGCCGAACAGTTAAGCGTGCGCCATGCTCGGCTCCGTGGCCACGCCCCATCAGGGCAACAAGGCTATAAGGCATTTTTTAAAGGTCACGTTCCCTTTCATATTTACTACATGCAGAGATGCTACTGGACATGATTTTCTTATGTTTGAACATTTTTTAAGCTTCAATAGGGAAATCTATCACCAGACCCAGGGGACTGTGATGGGGAGTTGTTTTGCCCCAAAGTATGCCTGGTTGTACCTTGGGTGGTAGGAGGAGCAGGTGGTGGTAACATCAGGCTAGAAGAAGAACACATAGGTGGTCATTAAGAGGCTGGTGGTCTTTAGATCGCCAGCCTTGTGGCAGTGGTCTCCCCACCTTGGACATGGCGGTGAAGACCGCCGCATTATGAAATAGGCAGTTTGGCTGTAGCCAAACCGCCACAATGCCGCCTGTACCACCAGGGCGGTCGGACTACCAGGCCGGATGTGAGCACCTCTGGCCTGGTGACAGCCATGAGGCCACAAGCGGTATTATGACCCGGCAGACCGTCAGACTTTCTGTGGCGGTTGCACGCCACAAATATTCTGGCTGTAACGCACCCAGTGACAGGAGTCTCCATTCCTGCCACCAGCACCCTTCCCTTCTATGCCCACATACATGCACGGACCCTCCCCCCCACTTCCACGTACATGCAAACACACTCCCCCACTTCCAACCATGTGCACCCACCCTCCCCACCCAACCACACACAACCATACACACACCACCACTCACTCTAACACATACACACCGCCCTCCCCAATCATGCACACTTCCACCCTCCACCGCATACATTCATGCACTCCCCCTCTCCGCATTCATGCACACACACACGCACTCCCTCCTCCACATTTATGCACACACCCAGACATCGCATCTATTCACGCACTCCCCCTCTCTGCATTCATGCACACACCCGGACACCTCATCCACATTCATGTACATGCACCCCCTCTATATTCATGCACACACACTGACACTGCATCCATTCACACACCCAGACATCACCATTCGCACACATACACGTGCCCAGACACCGCCATTCACATACATACACACACCTAGACACCCCCATTTGTACACATACATGTACACAGACACCCCCATTTCCACACATACACTCACCCAGACACCCCCATTTGCACACATACATGCACCCTGACACCCCCATTCATACACATACACGCACACCCCCATTTGTACCCAAAATCCCCCCTTGCGAACAATCAACGTACCTTTTCTGGCGAGGTGGTCGTCCGGGAGAGGCATTGTCGACGGGTGGAGTATTGTTGGTGTGGCGGCGCTGGTGCTGGAACCGCCTCTCTTCCTCCATCGGCCAGGCCGACGGGGTCAGATTTCCGCCTGTTAACGGGCGTACATCCTACCTAAGTCAAAATGTGCCAGTCTTCGGACTGTCAGCACTGTCGGTCTGTTGGCGGCAGCGGCTTCAGAAGTCTTGGAAAAAGACCGCCGAAGTTGTGATGACCACCAAAGTCCTCTGGGTCCGGTGCATAGATAATATTGTCTTTATTTAGAAAGTTAACTTTAAATATGCTCTTGTCTTTGTTGAGATTTTGAACAGCAATACGTTGAACCTGAAATTTGAAGGACAAGTTAGTGACAACAAGATTGACTTTTTAGATGCAGAAATGTATGTAGCTAATGGAAGATTGGAAAGTGCATTGTATAGAAAGAAAACAGCAGGGAACAGCTTCCTCCATGCAAGCAGTTATCACCTGAAGAGTTTGATAAACAGCATCCAGTATGGAGAGCTTCTAAGGGCAAAGTGTAATTGTAGCACTGAGGCAGCCTACACTAGGGAGATAGTGAAGATGACGAGGAGGTTTATCGAAAGAGGTTTTTCTAAGGCTACAGCGAAGAGAGCTCTTGATAGGGCAAAGCTGGTTAAAAGAGATGACCTATTAATGTTAAGAAGATAACCAGAGGGAGGTTCTGACACCATTAGATTTATTACAACCCACCATTGTAAAATAAAAGAAGAGAGGAATGTATTTTGTAAATGTTGTCATGTGTTATAAAATGATGGCACACTGAATACCATTCTAGATGATTATCATAAATTCACATTGAGGAAAAGTCCCTCTCTCCAGGACTCATTGACTCAGAGTCTGCTACCACAGAAGGCTCAGGATCTATCTGTTCAAGGTTTCTTTGCCTGTGGTGCATGTAAAGCTTGTAAACATAGCAAAAGTTGCAAAGAAGTGAAGGTTCCTATATACCCAATATGTATCAAATAAGGAAACACTGTTTATTGTGCATATACCTTGCGTTGTCAATGTGACAAATATAACATGGGAGCACAATCCATCAGGCAAAGAACTGAGTGCTAGAGCACATGAGAGCAGTTGTTCATGAGGATAAAGCATACCCAGTGGCCAGGCACTTTAAAATATATCACAATTATCAGGTCAATTTGGTGCAATTTATGGTACTGGACAGAGTTTCAATTTCTGAGAGAGGAGGCAATAGTTTGCTAGAGCTCTAAAGATTGGAGTCAAGAATGATCATTAGGCTTAACACATTGCACCCTGTAGGTTTGAACCTTGATGATGAATTAGCGGTAAATGTAGGATGAAAGAAGGGGCTGGTTGAACCATCAGGAGATGTACATTTGAATTGATTTGTATTGACGTATTTATGTATTTGATTGTCTCTCCTCATTATGTTATGCCACCTACTGGTTTTAGCAGGATTAATGTTTGACATTCGGTTTTATTTTTCTCACCTGTTTATGTTATGAATCAGGTGGAGTGGATGTGAAGCAGATAACAAGATCAATGGCTGTACCATCTCTTCCAAATTATGGACAAAAGAGCTATTACATCCTTTTTCTAGGATTAGTTCAAATGTGCAAATGCCTACTTGTGCTTGATTGTTTTGTAGCAGTGATACTGTCACTGAAATGTCTCTGGTGAAAATATTCTCTTTATTTAAGGTGGGAGAGTAGTTTAAAATGGCTGACACTTTTTTGCTGGCTGTCTTGTAATGATGAAGTCCCTCTTTTAAGTTGAGTTTTTTTACTTGGTATTTAAATGTAGTATATTTCAAAGGGAGCTGACCCGTGACCAAGGGGAAGAGATCCCCAATACGTGTTGGGTGTTTGTTGCTGTGTAAGTGCTAATAAACTTCTTTGGCTCAATAAGGACATTGTGGCCACAACTGTCTTGTTTGCCAGGGGAGCCTGTAGCCTGGGGCTTTGGAGACGAGTTGTTTTGATCACCCAGTTTAATTACAGGAGGTCGCCTCCCATTGTGGTCTGCCACTGTTAAGTGGCTGGGCATTTCAGCTATTTCTTGATGGATAAATATATATGTACATTTAGATATGTGTGTATTGATGGGAAACACATTTGTGGGGGTCCTTTTTAGTAAGCTGTCCATCTTCCTTGGAAAAGGAATAACACTATATATGGTCTCAGCACCAGATGACAAGAAAGAACCCACACATCACAGTCACTACATGAGATATTGTGCTAAAATAAAGCAAGGATGCAAACACCTCCTTCAAAGTTTACTCATAACATTTCACAGTGGAGATGCAGAGAAAACACACTTGCTTTGCCTTGTCCAAGCACATGACATTAGGAAGATGAATTCTTTACAGATGTGTAGCTTCAACTTGGGCACCTGCTTTGGTATATCTTCCAATACTTTCCGTTTGAGGTTTATTTTCTGTGAAATGAGCATCATGCCAGAATTAATCCTGGCCTACATGTTTATCTTAGTAGAGGCCAGCATTTTCTGCAGAATGTCTACCCAACTGGCTGGCTAACTAGTAAGTGCTGTCTTGTTGGGTAAATGTATGATGCATCTCCTACACTGCAGCTGCGTAAAGGATGCCAAGGTAATGTCTCCAGTTTCCTTGTGTGTCTATAACTTTGCCAATGTCATTGTTCCTCCACACTAGGCAGCAGTAACCCTCTCCCCAGTTTTTGCTGGAACTGAGCTAGTTAGTGGGGCTGGAGGGGAGGCATCTTCTGCTGTACATGGGCCTGCCCTATGTAACTTTGAATCTGTAACAACAGGCTGTAGGAGGCTGGCCTGGCTTATAGTGGGTACCTTGTGGTACTTACACCTTTTGCCAGGTCCAGTTACCCCTTATTAGTAGATTAGTAGTGTTCTAGCAGCTTAGGCTGATAGAGGCAGCTGTAGCAGAGCAGCTTAGGCTGAACTAGGAAACATGCAAAGCTCCTACTATACCACTTAGGAGGTAAGTAAAATACACAAAATATACACACAAATCAAAATCAGGTAAGTTAAACACTTAGAAAAGTAGTGCAAACACTGTAGAACACAATAGAATGCAATAGGAGAAAATAGGCCTAGGGGCAACACAAACCATATACTCTAAAAATGGAATGCGAACCACAAATGGACCCCAGGCCTAGTGCAGTGTGTGAAGGGTCACTGGGAGTGTAAGAACACACTAAGGGTGTCCAAGATACCCCACCCCAAGACCCTGAAAAGTAGGAGTAAAGTCACCCAGAAAGACAGTAAAGTCGAGATAGGGGATTCTGCAACTGACTGCAAAGCACTGAAGACGGATTCCTGGACCTGAGGACCTCTAAGGAAGGGGACCAAGCCCAATAGTCACACAAGTGTCCAGGGGGTGGCAGGAGCCCACTAAACCCCGGATGAAGGTGCAAAAGGGCTGTCTCTGGGTGAAAGAAGCCGAAGATTCTGCAACAACGGAAGGTGTCAGGAACTTCTCCTTTGGTCAGAAGATGTCTCACGGCGTGCTAGAGGATGCAGAGTTGTTTCCACGCAGAAAGACCGCAAACAAGCCGTGTTAGCTGCAAGAGTCGCGGTTGAAGGTTTTGGGTGCTGCCAGGGCCCAAGAAGGACCAGGAGGTCGCCCCTTGTAGGAGGAGACAGAGGGGGTGCTCAGCAACAGAGAGAGCCCACGCAGAAGCAGGCAGCACTGACAGAAGCACCTGATCAGGCATTCAGAAGATCTGAGCAGTCCACTCAGCACAACAAAAGAGGGTCCTACGAAGTCAGAGTCCAACTCAGCAAGTTGGGCAATAAAGGACGGAATGCTGGGGACCTAGGCTGTGCTGTGTACAAAGAAAGTCTTGCAGAAGTGCACAGAAGCCCTAGAAGCTGCAGTTCACGCAGTATACAGGATTACTGCCTGGCGTGGGGAGGCAAGGACTTACCTCCACCAAATTTGGACAGAAGGGCCACTGGACTGTCGGGGACACTTGGATCCAGCGCCTGTGTTCCAGGGACCACGCTCGTCAAGATGAGAGGGGACACAGAGGACCAGTGATGCAGAAGTTTGGTGCCTGCATTAGCAGGGGGGAGATTCCCTCGACCCACAGGAGATTTCTTCTTGGCTTGCAGTGCTGGTTGAAGGCAGACAGCCCTCAGAGCATGCACCACCAGGAAACAGTCGAGAAAGCCAGCAGGATGAGGCGCTACAATGTTGATGGTAGTCTTCTTGCTACTTTGTTGCAGTTTTGCAGGCGCCCTGGAGCAGTCAGCGGTCGATCCTTGGCAGAAGTCGAAGAGAGAAGTGCAGAGGAACTCTGGTGAGCTCTTGCATTCGTTATCTGATGAGAAACCCACAGGATAGACCCTAAATAGCCCTCAGAGGAGGATTGGCTACCTAACCAGGTAAGAGCCTATCAGGAGGGGTCTCTGACGTCACCTGCTGGCACTGGCCACTCAGAGGTCTCCATTGTGCCCTCACACCTCTGCATTCAAGATGGCAGAGGTCTGGGACACACTGGAGGAGCTCTGGGCACCACCCCTGGTGGTGATGGACAGGGGAGTGGTCACTCCCCTTTCCTTTGTCCAGTTTCACACCAGAGCAGGGGCTTGGGGATCCCTGAACCGGTGTAGACTGGTTTATGCATCTGTGCCCTTCAAAGCATTTCCAGAGGCCAGGAGAGGGTACTCCTCTCAGGCCCTTAACACCTATTTCCAAAGGGAGAGGGTCTAACACCCTCTCTCAGAGGAAATGTTTTGTTCTGCCTTCCTGGGACTGGGCTGCCCAGGCCCCAGGGGGGCAGAAACCTGTCTGAGGGTTGGCAGCAGGGGTAGCTGCAGAGGAAACCCCAGAGAGCTAGTTTGGCAGTACCCGTGGCCCATGCTGGAGCCCCAACGATGCATGGAGCTGTCACCCCAATACCAGAATGGTATTGGGGTGACAATTCCATGATCCTAGACATGTTACATGGCCATGTTGAGAGGTACCATTGTGAAGCTACACATAGGTATTGACCTATATGTAGTTCACACATGTAATGGTGTCCCCGCACTCACAAAGTCCGGGGAATTTGCCCTGAACAATGTGGGGGTACCTTGGCTAGTGCCAGGGTGCCCTCACACTAAGTAACTTTACACCTAAACTTCCCTAAGTGAGGGTTAGACATATAGGTGACTTATAAGTTACTTAAGTGCAGTGTAAAACGGCTGTGAAATAACGTAGATGTTATTTCACTCAGGCTGCAGTGGCAGTCCTGTGTAAGAATTGTCTGAGCTCCCTATGGGTGGCAAAATAAATGCTGTAGCCCATAGGGATCTCCTGGAACCCCAATATCCTGGGTACCTAGGCACCATATACTAGGGAATTATAAGGGTGTTAAAGTGTGCCAAGGAGAATTGGTAAAATTAGTCACTAGCCTGTAGTGACAATTTTAAAAGCAGAGAGAGCACAAACACTGAGGTTCTGGTTCGCAGAGCCTCAGTGATACAGTTAGGCACCACACAGGGAACATATATAGGGCACACTTTATGAGCAATGGGGTCCTGGCTAGCAGGATCCCAGTGACACAGGCAAAAACAAACATACATACCAGTAAAAATGGGGGTAACATGCCACGCAAGATGGTACTTTCCTACACAGTCGAAGGAACGTTTGAGGTTTGTAATCCAGGTAGGACTGGGCTAGACCCTCAGGAGTCAGCACAAGTGGAAAATCGCTCCTTTTCTAGGGGATCCTGGGGTTTTATTCTGTGCTAGGTGAGTGTTAGACCTGGCAGCTTTTTGGTGTGTCTCCCCTGTCTTTTGCCTTCCGACCTCCTGTTTTCAAAAACTCTGTTTTGCTGGTTTATTGTCTTTGTGCACTTTACCACTGCTAATCAGTGCTAAAGTACAAGTGCTCCCTAAGTTAATTAGTTTATCCAACATTGGCATGTTTTATTTACTGGTAAGTCCCTAGTAAAGTGCACTAGAGGTGCTCAGGGCCTGTAACTCAAATGCTACTAGTGGGCCTGTAGCACTGATTGTACCACACACATGAATAGCCCTGTAAACATGGCTCACCTGCCACTGCAGTGTCTGTGTGTGCAGTTTTAAACAGCTGATTCGACTTGGCAAGTGTGCCCACTTGCCAGGCCTAAACCTTCCCTTTTACTACTTTGTAAGGCACCCCTAAGGGAGGCCCTGGGTAGTCCCATGGGCAGGGTGCAGTGTATGTTGAAGGTGGGACATGTACTGATGTGTCTTGCATGTCCTAACAGTGAAATATTGCTAAATTCAGTCTTCATTGTTGCAAGGCCCATCTCTCTCATAGGTTAACATGGTGGCTTCCTTTAAAGTACAGATTCCCTTTTGGGTCTCTGAACTCACAATTTAAAAATACATCTTTTAGTGAGGTTAGTTTTTAGATTGTTAGTTTGAAAATGCCACTTTTAGAAAGTAGGCATTTTCTTGCTTGAACCATCCTGTGACTCTGCCTGTTTGTTGATTCTGTGTCTAGGTCAGTTTGACAGTTGGGCTGTTTACACCTCTCCTCTAGACTGTGACACAAAGGAAGGTGGGCTGTAGCCTGCATAGCCTGATGAGCCATCTGAGCTAGAGTGGAGGGAGGATTCGTCACTTACACCTGAAAGGACTGTGCCTGCCCTCACACAATGCAGTCTCCAACCCCATGGGGGTGTGTCTGGGGCCTGGCCTGGCCTGGACATGGAAGGATCTTACAAACAACTGAGACTTTAATTTGAAGTTTGCCAACTTCAAAGGCAAAAAGGGGTATAAGTCTTGGACCCAAAACCCCAGACTTCTAGATTTTTTCTAGAATCAAGAGGAACCTCTGCCAAGGAGAAGAGCTGAAGAGCTGAAGAGCTGGAGGGAGATTACTGTCCATTTGCTGTGTTACTTTGCTGAATTGGCCTGCAGTTGCTGCTTCTGCCTTAAAAGAGAGCAAAGGGTAAATTTTTCTGTCTATACTGCTTGAGAAAGTTCTCCAAGGACTTGGAGTAGAGCGTGACTCCTGTTGGAAATCTCAGGGATATCAAACACTTCAGTTTCATCTTCCTACAGCACTGGGAACTGTGTGGTTTGTGTTGGTCAAAGAGAAAAACCACTGCAACACCATCAACGACGCCGTTGGCCCGCACTGTGATCTGCCGATGCCGCACGGATCTGCACCGTCCACTTCACACCGCAATCCTGGTCTCACTGACGCCATCATCAGACGACTTCGCTGAGCCACTGCTCGCACCCTGACCTGTGGCCCCAGCACTCCGGCATTGCTTTGCTCATACCGCAGTCTGGGCATCCCTGATGACGCCGCTCCTGCTGACACTGGCACCTCTGCCGGCACAATGCCCTGTGGACACTGCTTGTGAGGAACACAAAGCACCATCCCGTCCCGTACTACAGCCCCGGTCAACCGACGCCAGCACCATTGACTCCTTTGTCATCAACGGGCGTGTCTGTCAGCACCACGACCCGTGGACATCACACAGAGCCCGTCCCATGCTGCACTGCTGACTTGGGCCTACCGACGACAGGGCTTCAACAACGATGACGCTGCCTGCACCATGACCTGGTGACACACCGCACGTTGCACTGCCCGCTTCACACCGCAGCCCTGATCTCACCAATGCCGCTGGACGATCGTCGCCGAGCCACTGCCTGCATCATCCTGCTTCACACTGCAGCCCCGATGCCATCCACGCCAGCGCTCCTGACTTCATCAGCCCGGAGTTTGATCTGCACCACATGTGACTTCAAGGGCCCGATGGCTGCCGCACTGACTCTGAAACCGACACCACGAGGCCAGGGATGCCGCTGTCCGGAGCTCACTGCTAGGATCACGGCGCCCTCCAAATCCAAAGGTACTGTTTACACCGTAGCTGGCCAGCAACGCTGCGGCCGGCCTGAACTGTTGGTTTTGTTGATCCTGACGCCGTGATAGCCCCAGGTGGAGCTATAAACTTCAAGGAACTGTATTTTTAACTTAAAGCTTACAAAATTAATGTCTTTAGCACAGTATGTTGGATTTTTCTCATGTTGGTCTTGTTTTACACAATTAAATATTGGATATCTTTCTAAACTGGTGTGGTGTCCCTTTGTAGTGTTTTCACTATTTTACTGTGTATTATGTGCAAATGCTTTACACATTGCTTCTGAGATAAGCCTGGCTGCTCATGCCAAGCTACCAAGGGGGTGAGCAGGGGTTATCTAAGCTGGGCATTTCCCGTATCCTGACTAGAGTGAGGGTCCCTACTTGGACAGGGTGCAAACCAACTTCCAACTAGAGACTCCATTTCTAACAGTGAGCCACTCCAGTAGTAGGTGCAATGCACCAAAGCTCTGTGGAAATCTCCCCTAATACCCCGACCCCATCAAGACAACCTGGTAGGCATTTTGAGCTGCAGCATAGCAGGAACTGGGCCCAAACTAAACAATCTGTCATGGGTCAGTTTATAGATAAGCACCAAATATTATGTTCCAGGAAACCAGGGCACTAAATCCAACCTACAGTAATGGTTTTAAGAGCTTTTGGGTCCCTGCTTGTGGATCAGTATTAGGGCGGGCCACGGGAGGCTAATTAGTATGAGTAAGTGTGAAACTTGTTTGCATTGTGAATGAATTAAGCTGGGGCTCTAGTGTCATCCAGGGAACAGAACTCCATAAATAAGGAGAGCTCTGTTTTGTTGATTAACCTGTGCAAAAGAGGTGTGGGGAAAAGCTGTGAGTCAACCACATTACATTGATTGGATAATTTCCTTTCACTTTCCAAGGCACCCCATTACTTGATTATCTTGGGGGATTTCAATGTCACATTTAAGCACGATTTAAATGCTCAGGATTTATCCCATGAAGAAGATAAAATAAGGGCTATACCAGAATTGATCACTCTACCCAAGGGCAGTTCATGTTGTGCAGCGCTGCAGGTAGTGGACACTACCCTGGCACATGGGTTCTGAGCGTGCAATGGTCGCTCACACTCAGATGCCTACCCTGCTCCAAACATTTAGACACTGAACCTATAAAAGCCACATTGACTATATCCTGCTAGATATTAGACTGTGGAAGTATATGACTGACATGGAGGTAACAGAGCAAAAAGAGAGTGACCATGACTCCCTAGTTATATCCATCTGCAAGTTGCTATCACTCACTACTAGACCAATTTCAGGGAACTTTGACCGGCAACTTAAGTTGACCAACAATAGGAAAAATGTGAAATGGAGGCCGTAAATTGCTACTCTACTACGATCTCTCTATTATATCAGTCTGTAGGTGAGCATATGGAGTCCATGATTTTACATTGATGTGATTGCGGGAGGATCGTTAAAGAGAATTTGGAACTTTATAACACTCTGAAGAATTTATTTGTGATGGGTTCCCTCAGTTTGGACAGGCAAAGTTGTGACAGTGGGCAGTTCAATAAAAGAAAAGCAGGGAAACCAATTTGAATCTATTAAAAGACATCAAAGTAGGCAATAGAAGTGAGATCAGGACAACTAGAGCAGAATACAGGCAGGAATTGACCTGAACAAACAGGGGGGGGGGTATGGTAAAAACTATTGAAAGCAGCCCAGAATAATAACCAAAAAGGTTTCTGGAAGCTCTTTAGCAGCTGTAGGGGGACCACTCACTCTCCTATTGGGTCCTCAATTTCCCAGTGTGAATGGGTCACCCACTTAGTTCTCCTTACTTTGGCTCTGAGGATCCCAGCCTAGATAGCCTCTATCTCATCAGCAATGAGGCCATGGCCCCTTTTGAGTTTTCAATTTCCTAAACTTTAACAGCGGTTAATTCACTGAAGCAAGGGAAGGTTCCTAGCAAGGACAAACATCCTGGTGACTTATACAAATCAAACACTAGCATCTGGGTGTCTTGCATTAATATTGTCTTCAACATGATCGCTGCGGGTGCTCCGATACCTCCGACAGGAAGGTGCAGAGATAGTGCCCATATTTAAAAAGGGCAGCCCAGGTGATCTGTCTAATTTCTGCCCAATTAGTTTATTGGCTAATCTACAGAAGGTCTTTTTGGAAGCAAATCCTAGATCAGATGATGGAGTGGATTGACAATAGCAGTATAGTTTCAAATCTGTAAGCAGGATTTAGACCGTTATCCTGTGCCATTGATCAATAATTTAGATTCTTGCAAATTAAGTGGAAGAGGAGGTGACCTATTTGTAGCTTTTGTAAATCTTGGGTGCAGGTTTTGATCTGGTCCCAAGAGGGAAGTTATGGCCACCCTTCGAGAGATGGGGGTCCCAATAGAATTGTATCATTATCCACCTACATGAGGGGAATTTTGCTAGGATCAGGTATGGCAATAAGGGCAAGTTATCAGATCTTGTTAGTGTTAGCAAGGGGGTTCGCTAGGGCTGAGTCCAGGTGCCCATACTTTTCCTGATGTATATAAACAATTGCATAAGTTACTCAACCTGTTGTGCAAATGATTCCTGTTATATAGAAAGGTACACTGTTCCAAAAAAGGCAATTAATAAATGCAGGGACAGAGAGTGTCTATGATATCAGGAGAGCCCTCAAGCACCCAAAGGGTGACCAGTATCATCACTGGGCTATCTCCTCGTCAGACCGGTGATGCAATGTCTGGCGGACGACCCCGGCAATGGGGGTGGTGCTAAACCGGAGGCAATTTGCCAGAAAAGGTCTGAAGCGAATACTAACTTAGTGAATAGACAGGGTGTAAATGTGTAGGAGAGAGTGAGAGAATAAAATTAGCTCTGTGCTTCTAACATCACTTTAATGAATCAGGGAAGAGGCGCAGGCCAAGATTAAAAATAGTCCAGAGTGTTGGTGGGGATAATGTCCCACTGAACTCTATAGGGAAGGAAAGGTAGTGTGCCTAATCCTGCTAATATTTGGTCAACATGTTTCGCGTCTTCTATGGGTCAATCAATAGATTGACCCATAGAGACCGTACACTGGACCAGTAATCTCCCTGTCCCTCTTTTGTATTGAACGTGCAAATGATTCCCCCTACTAGCTGGACAGAATGTCCTGGGCTTGTTTTAGGCTGACAACTCTCTTTTAGTAGCTAAGACCAGAACTTAATGAATAGCTTCTGCTCCTTTTGTAAAGATTTGAGGGTGGAAGTCAGGGTTGCTAAAACCAAGCTGATGGCATATACCAGAAAGAGGAGGTTGAATGGGATGGTTACTGTGAGAAAAGGCCCATTTTGACATGGTAGCCCTCACTTTTTGTTTGTAAAATAATGTAGTTTCAAACTATGAGTGCCCTGGGAACCTGGAAAACAGGTTCCCATAGCCAGATCTTTTCCCCCCAAACTGTACTATGTTTGGCACTTCAGCCACCTATCTAAGTCCCTAGTAAATGGTACCCCTGGTATCTAAGGCATGGGTACTGAAGAAGGCCACTCAGCTGCAACCAACACCAATTGTGCCACTCTGGCAGGTCCCACACCAGCCCTATGCAGCCTGCTATTAAAAGCGCATGACAAGATGTATCAAAAGTTGCAAACTCGCTATGCCACTCACCAAGAGTGCCATGCCCACTAACACTGCATGTAATATAGGAAAGTCACCCCTCTGGCTGACCTTCCAGCTCTAAGACACTGTGCACTAAACTGCATGTGAGGGCATAGGTGTGCATGAGCAAATATGCCCCTACTGTGTCTTTGCAAGTTTTTAGACATAGTAAATGTACAGGCAAGTCATAGCAAATGCATGTTTTGGACACTGGTCATTACAGGTTCCCTAGCTACATGATGGCCTCTCTGAACCCTGGGTTGTTTGGTATTGAACAGCTCAGAATAATAAACCCACACTGATGCCAGTGTTGGATATATTATAAGATTTAACCAAAGGGGACCTAAGAGGTGCCCCCTGCAAAACCTAACAGCCCTGGCATGCTTGCTGACTGGTCCTAAGCAGCCTGCCATGACCAGACACAATTCTGGGATCCTGGGTTGAGAGTCTGTGTCCTCAGGAACCAGAACACAAAGCTTTTCTTGGGCAGAGGTGTCACACCTATGCCCCCAGGCAGGCACCCTGCACCAGTGGTCAGCTTAAAATGCATTTCCACCTTAGAACTCTGACGTCCGCCTCTGATGCTAGCAGAAGATGGCTGCCCAATAGTTTTGCCCCCATTTTAGGTGTGGCAAGCGAGGTGACCACTCCATTTAATTTACCTCCATCTTGGATGGCAGGAAAATAGCCAATCGGGGTTAGGGATGTAACCCCTTCCAACAGGAAGTGGTAATTTAGTGGGTGTAGCTGTAGGAAGGTGTCATCTTTCTTTGCATGTTACTCCCATTTTTACCTGTATGTCAGTAAGTTTTTGCTAACCAGAATCTCAGTGCTTATGCTCTCTCTGCTTTAAAATTTGTCACTGTAGGCTAGTGACTACATTTGCCAATTTCAATTGGCACACTGGACCAACACCCCCTTAGAAGTCCCTAGTATATGGTACCTAGGTACCCAGGGCATTGGGGTTCCAGGAGATCCTTATGAGCTGCAGCTTTTTTTTTTGCCACCCATAATGAGCTCAGACAAACCCTTTCACAGGACTGCCATTGCAGCCTGCCTGAAATAGTGCACACATTGTTTCACAGCCATTTTCACTGCACTTAAGTAACTTATAAGTCACCTATATGTCTAACCTTCATTTACTGAAGGTTAGGTGCAAAGTTACTAAGTGTGAGGGCAGTAGCAAAGGTACCCTCACATAGTCCAGAGCCAATTCCTGGGACTTTGTGAGTGTGGGGATGCAATTACACGCGTGCACAACATATAGGTCAATACCTATATGTAGCTTCACAATGGTAACCCAGAATATCGCCATGTAAGGTGTCAAAGATCGTGGACGTGTCCCCCATTCCAAATCTGGTATGGGGGAGCCAATTCCATGCATCCTGGGGGCTCCACCATGGACCCCCTGTGCTGCCAAACCAGCTCTCTGAGGCTTGCACTGCAGCTACTGCTGCTGCCACCTCCCAGACAGGATTCTGCCCTCCTGGGGTCTGAGCAGCTCAGTCCCAGGAAGGCAGAGCAAAGCATTTCCTTTGGGAGGAGGGTGTTACACCCTCTCCCTTTGGAAATAGGTGTTACTGGCTGGGGAGGGGTAGCCTCCCTCAGCGTATGGAAATGCTTTAAAGGGCACAGATGGTGCCCTCCTTGCATAAGTCAGTCTACACCGGTTCAGGGAACCCCAGTCCCTGTTCTGGACAATGGAAAGGGGAGTGACCACTCCCCTGTCCATCACCACCCCAAGGGTGGTGCCCAGATCTCCTCCATGTGTCCCAGACTTTAGCCATCTTGTTTTCCAAGGTGTGAGGACACTCTGGACGCCTCTGAGTGGCCAGTGCCAGCAGGTGACATCAGAGACCCCTCCTGATAGATCCATACCTGATAAGGTAGCCAATCCCCCTCTCAAGGCTATTTAGGGTCTCTCCTGTGGGTTTCTCTTCACATTCTAGTTGCATGTTTCCAGCAGGAATCCTCTGCAACTACTACTTCATCCTCTGACCTCGAATCAAATGCAGACTGCTCCTGGAACTGCTGTAACAGCAACAAAGTATCCAGAAGGGGTACTTTTCCTCTGCAACTTCAGCTCCAGCCAGCAACTGCAACAGTTTCAATGGTGTGCACACCCTGTCTTCACCTTGCACCAGAAGGACCAAAGAAATCTCCAGTGGAGTTGTGGAATCACTTCTCTGCTTCTGCAGGCACCTTCTAAGACGACGACCTGTTTCTCTTGTACTCCTCTCCTGGCAACGAGCGTGCTCCTTGGAACACAGGTGGTGGACCCCTTTGACACAGAGGGGTCATTTTTACCTTGCCGGTCTTTTTTCAAGACCGCTGAGGGACCGTTGTGCGGAAGACCGCCAGTGGTGGCGGTTTGCCGCTTGGCCTATTATGACCGTCGGCAGCTCTCCGTCCTTTTACGGATGGAGAGCCGCCAACAGCCATACTGGCGGGCAGCGGGGAAGTGGAGGTTGCTCCACCTCCACCGCCACACCAACAGAACACCGCCCAGCGAATCACATCCAGTGATTCGGCGTGGCGGTGTCCTGTTGGCGGTGTGGTGTCGGCGGAGCAGCCCCCATGGCACCCGTCCCCTCCCGGAGGATCGTCAGACCAGGTAAGCTGATCGTCCGTGAGGGGAGGGGGGTGGGGGTGTTGTGTGTTGTGTGCGTGCATGGGGGTGTGTGTGTATGGGAATGAGTGTGTGTATTTCTGTAGGTATGTCTGTATGTCAGAATGTGGGTGGGGATGTTGGCATGTATGTCGGTGTGTGTGCGTGTATGTGTGTTGGTGGTGCCTGCATACGTGCCGTGTGTGTATGAGCGTTGTTATGTTGGGGGTCGGGGTGGGGAGGGGGGTCCTGCCACCTTTGGGGGGTGGCAGGGGGGGTGAGGGGGGTAGGGGAGGGAGTCGGGGTGGGGGTGGGGGGTTGGGGAGACCCCTATCAGTGCCAGGGAAGGAATTCCCTGGCACTGATAGTGCTTACCGCCATGGATTTCATGGCAGTTTCAAACCGCATGAATCCATGGCGGTCAGCCGGGTCCAAATACCGCTGGCGGGCGGAACGGAGAACCGGCGGATGACCATGGCGGTAACCGCCATGGTCATAATCCACTAGGGAAAGACCGCCAGCTTGTTGGCGGTCTTACCGCCGCTTCTCCGCGTTCCGCCAGGGTCAAAATGCCCCCCAGACTGTCCTAAGGTCCTGCTGTCCAAATGTGGAGGAGGTAAGAGCTTGCCTTCCCTGATTGCGACAATACCCCTGTGCACTGGGTCATCTTCACCTCCTGAGGCCTCTGTGCACTATTTGCAAGAATCCATCATGCACAGCCTGGCCTAGGTCCCGTGCACTCTATCCTGTGATGCTCAACTCGCTGACTTGTTCTTCGGCGGCGTGGTACCTTCCTTTGTAGTGCTGCAACAACTGCAATTTGCACCTTCTTTGTCCCCGTTTCCTGGGACCTCCGTGGGTGCTGCCTGGTCATCTGTGGGATCTCTCCAGTGTTGGGAGCCCCCCTGCCTTCTCAGTCTGAGTTGAGGTCCCCAGGTCCCTCTTGGGTCCAGGCAGCACCACTTTGACGCAAAATGCAACTTTGTTGAACCAAGGCCTGTTTGATGAAAACCAGCGCCAAAACTCACCTGCATCCAACATCTCTTCGTGGGACATCCATTGCATCACACATGATCCTGCAGCCATCTTCCTTTGATGCATTTCTGCAGACTTTGTCCAACCTGGGACTCTTCTTTTGCACCCTCTTCTGGGGTGGCAGGGGCTCCTGTCCTTCCTGGAACTTCTTCTGACTTATGCACTTGGTCTCCTCTCTTTGCAGGTCTTCAGGCCCAGGAATCCACCAGTTGTTGTTTGCAGTCTTGCTTGGTTCTTGCAATAACTCTAATCACGACTTGTAGTGTGACCTAAGGAAACTTGTAGTACCTTACTCCTACTTTCCTGGGATCTGGGTTGGGGTATTTTGCTCACCTTTGTGGTTTTCCTACTCTCACAGTGATTCTCTACACACTACACTTATCTAAGTGGGAATTTGTGATTCACATTCCACTTTCTTAGTATATGGTTTGTGATGCCCCTAGACCTATTTTTTCCTATTGCATTCTATAGCATGTCCTATTGTTTGCACTATCTTATATCTAAATACTTACCTTATTTTGGTGTCTAGTGTATATTGTGTATAATACTTACCTCCAGAAGGAGTATTGTCTCTAAGATATTTCTGGCCTTGTGTCACCCAAATAAACTACCTTTATTTTTGGTAACACTGAGTATTGTCTTTACTTGTGTACTGTGTAACTAAAAGCGGTATTGCAGGAGCTTTGCATGTCTCCTAGTTCAGCCTAAGCTGCTCGGCTATAGCTACCTCTATCAGCCTAAGCTGCTAGAACACTACTACATTTCACTAATTTGGAGTAACTGGACCTGGTGTAAGGTGTAAGTACCCAAGGTACCCACTACAAACCAGGCCAGCCTCCTAAAATAGCCACCCTAAGGTAGGTGGCCCATTGGCTACTACCAGGTACTCGCTCTAATGCCCCCTAAATTCAGTATCTAGTGGGCATCCCTAGACCAAGATCTCAGATTCGATGGACACAAGGAACACAAGGAAAAAGAAGACTCAAGGCACAAGAACTGAAGTCCTGCTGCAGGAAAAGAAAGGCGGCAAAGCCTGCCTGCTGTTCCAAGTACTCGACCATTGCCTCTGAGGTGTCGCCTGGAAACCTGAAGGACTCTACAAAACCCCAGAGCCCCTCTAGCCTTCTGATAAGTACCAAAAACCTTCCTCAGAGTGAAGGTATCGCTCTCCTAACCCTGCAAACATGGAACTCATAAAGTCCAGTAAGGGGACCCGCTGCTGACCAATGACTCAGAACAAGTACCCCAGTCAAATTCTGCACAACAGCCCTTAAGGACAAAATCTGCCTCTGTGCCAAGCTTAGTGGCACTGCAGCTCTCCAGGGCTGTTGTGTATCACTACTCAGGGTACCAGAACCCCACCATTGGACACCCAGAAGAAAAGTCCACTTCAGACTATCCAAAGAGCAGGAGCAAGCACCAGTCAAGGGACTTCATGACACCCAAGAAACACTCCCCAGAGTTGCACTGCTGACCTGCAATCTACCCTCCAAGTGACCTGCTCCTGACTCCAAGGACTCTAAGACGCACAACTCCTCACTGACACATCTGCGTTGCACCCGGCCTCTCAGTCCCTTTCATTGACCAACCAGCTGTTCTCTAGGAGTCCTTAACCCCTTGCCACCTCCACCCTTCAAGGGGACCTACCGTACTTACCATTAAGTCCATCTTTACAGTGTGCTTCCAAGTGGTCCCCTTCTCCTTTGGGCTCCAGTTCCAAGACCTTCAGCCACTGCTCCTGCTTGAATCGGGAACGGTCTGCAATTCTCCAACTAGCCCATTGGACACTTCAACAACCTCAAATAGAATGTGACATTTGTGAGAGCATTGCCTGAATTTATACTCATTTTTAAAGTTATTGCCATTGATTCCTACGTTGTGTGATGACGCACAGAAAAGCAACATTTTCTAAACTTTGAAAAATCATAAGAAAAGAAGTACTTACCATATATTAATGATCTTGGTCTTTAAAATTATTTACAAATCCGAAGTATTTTTGTAAATTGTTCACAAGTTATTCTTCCAAGTGTGTGTCCACATTTATTGATACTATGAGTACAACAGATGCATAGTACATCTCCTGGATTAGCCTAATTATCCGTCCAGGCTACCACAAAAACAGAGCATTATGTGTTTTTTTTTACCTCTTGTTACCAAGATGAGGTTGATCGGACTCTCTGCACTGTGCATGTCATTTTTGTACACTATATAGAGAGCCAGCCTTCTATAGTTACTTTGAATAATGAGCGGCTACAAAGGGTTACCGAGCTCAACTTCCTAGGTGTTAGATTGGCTGATTCTGATTCATAGTGCCTGCAAATAACCAAATGCTTGCACGCCATCAGCTCCTCTTTAAATGTTATTGTAGCCCCGGAAAGGTGGAGCCTCACGGGCCCAGGGGGTCTCTGCAGCCCCAAACACATTGTTTTCATTTAGACCTGGGTAGGTGGTGGTCCCCAGGGCATGGAGGGGTCTCTGCACCGCCCTTAGATTTTTTAAGTGTGGCCCTGTGTAGGTGATGCTCCCCAGGGCCCAGAGGTTCAGTGCAACTCCCCCATATAATTTTTAAAAATAGCTCTGGGGAGGTGGTGGTCCCTGTGGATTGATGAAGTCCCCCTGCATAGTTTTTAAATATAGCCCAAGGAGTTGGTAGTCCTCAAGGCTTTTAAGCATAGGCCGAAAGTCACTCTACCTATGAGATTGCTCTGCACCATTTTTTGTGGCACTTTTTAATGCCTGCACAGAGCAGGCCTTAAAAGGAGGCACACCATTATTTATAATGGGCCTCTATTTACTTTACAGGATTAGTGCCAACATTTTTTAAGCTAATCCTGCAAAGTACAACAATAGTGTGAAAAATGTCAATGCTATTGTCCCTAGCCTGCGCCATGGTGCTCCGTATGTTTGATATGGAACACACATAGTGGTGTTAGGGGGCACCACGGGGCACAAGAAAAGGGTCGCTGCATATAGTGATTGGACAAACTAAATCTGGAACCCGGTCTGATCTGTGTCTGCCAAAAATTATGTTTGAGATTAAGGAAGTGGTTGCACCACCTCTCACCCTGCTGTTTAACGCCATCATAGAATCAGGATCTTTCCCACTCGAATGGAGGAAAGCCTCTATTCATCCTTTGCTGAAAAAGTCTACTCTGGACCCTAAAGTGATGATGAACTATCACCCCATTTCTTGTCTTCCCCTGCCAGCAAAGGTTTTAAAAAACATTTGAATGCTACTCTGTAAAAGTATGTGGAAGAGAACCAGGTCTTAGATCCAGCACAATTTGGCTTCAGGGCGAATCACAGCATGTAACCTGCCTTGGTGGTGGCTACCAGCCAAGTAAGGAGTAGTTAGGAGAGCTGAGGGAATTCTGCCATGATTCTATTAGATTTGTCAGCAACTTTCAATACCGTTAGTCATGAGATTCTGATAGAGGGTTTGGCAGAAATTGGAATAGGAGGCCCTGCCTTAAATCTGTTTCGCTCTTTTCTGTCACAGAGAAAACAATTTGTGGCTGTGGAAGACTTGAAGTCAAAATCATTTACCCGGCCTTGTGGAATCCTTCAGGGCTTATTTTTGAGCCCAATCCTTTTTAACAATTATGTAGCTTCAATGACATAACTAATTAATTCTTTTGGCTTTTCCCCCATAGCATGGGCTTACAATAAACAGCTTATGTTCTCCACTACAAACGACACGGAAGAGACAGCGTTGAGGTTTAATAAATGTATGGGGGTTATTGCACATTGGATATAAATAGCTTGATGATTAACTCAATAAAAACTGAGGTCCTCTGGTTTGGGAAGAATTCACCCAGGCTTGGTGGTCTCAATCCTTGGGCCCCCTCTCAACACGATTACCCACTGTAAAAAATCTGGGTATCATGTTTGATGCCAGTTTGTCTTTCAATGCTCAAATAACAAAAAAAAGCAATTTCATGTTTCTATTTGTTGTGTAAGATCAGAAAGATACTGGTTTATATTCCATTTGGGTTGCAAAAAACAGTGGTCACACGTTTGATCCTGTCTAGACTGGTTTATTGCAATGCCTATTACATGGTGGCTCATCAATATTCCCTGAACAAATTACACTCCCTTCAGAATGTAGCAGCCAGACTTTTAAATTTGTTATCTCAATTCCAGTCTGTTTCTGCAACCTTAAAAGAGCTACACTGGTTGCCTATGAGGAAAAGGGTCAGGTTTAAGCCACTCTGGGCATGACTATGACCTTGGAACATGGTATATTCTGTCACAAACGGGAGGGCTATCCTGTCCCCCATATTACAAGTTCCATTATATCCTATGGAATTTACATAACGGCGGGCAGGATATCTGTCACATTTGTGACAGTGTATCCCATCCATCAAGGTCATAATCAGGTCCTCTGGCTTGGTCATACAACCCTGTATGGAGTGGCTCCTGAATATTTTAAGGATAATCTCATTTGGTATAACCCCCAGCATACTATTAGGATCTTCCAATGCCACAATGATTAATGTTTGCAGAATCAGAAGATCCAGCTTGTGGAATGACCTGCCTAGTCAGCTGAGAGGCCAACCTAATTTTCTGGGTTGCAGGAAACTGCTTAAAACTTAGCTATTCTCCTGACCTAACGGTGAGGCTTAATCTATGTCAGGCCATAATATGGGCCTCCACTGGGATCATTGGGTCAATGGTAGTTTTTAGCGCCAAGACGCCTTTGGGCATTCAACCGCTCTATAAAATTATCAATATCAATATTTTAACAATCCTAGGTGAGGAGGGCCCTTGTGCTTCCCTATTGAATAATAAAAGCAAGTATATCCCCGGGACCTGGCCCACCCAGGAGCATGATAAAAAGTAAGCGCAGGAGACAGCGCTTGATATTTTTATAATTCACAGTGAAAACTTATGATATATACACATACACACACATATATATATATATATATATACATACATATATATGTATCTATATATATATATACATATATATATATATATATATATATATATATAAATATATATATACAGACACTGGACTCGGCATAGCTCATCTGCTCCAAATGTTGGACGCATTCCACTGCATCAAAAATCTCCACTTTTCCTTCAATGTTAAAGATAGGAATACAGCACTCCACATCTGCTGAAAGATAATTCTTATTGACATGCTAAGGATTGTGTTTCAGCGTTTCTGCTTTTTTCAACCTCGCAGTAGCCATCTTGGATTCTCTTTTTATACCATACAATCCAAACATATCTCATCATTTTACGAAATTCATTCAATTTTAGTTGTTTAACCCGATAGCCAGTATCAATTTGTTTCTCACACGATAATATCATAGAAAAGATTATTAATTCAACTTCTCTGAAATACTACTCGTAAATCGCCCCAAAATAAAGATAACAATGTGAATGGCCATACACTTAAGATTAAATATATCGCTAATTTTGTGCCAAATCCCTCCAAATAATAACACCATAGCAAGATAATTATACAATAATCGTCTTGAACTTCAATGCGATAAATGCGCACTTCAACATTAGCGTTCCCAAAATTAAAATATTAAAATATGGTATGAGTGATTTCTAGCCAAAGTTTTACACTTTCCATAGCTACATTTATGATAGCTATTGAAAAATACTTAATTCTAAGTATTAATGCTATTTTTATTATACAATATTTACACTTGTGTCCTGCTATAATTAATTGTAGGAATAACATGAGATCACTATACAATCATCTACATACTTTTTCAACAATAGAATTTACTGCAAATATAAAAACATTTCCTCGCTACTGTTCAATCCAATCGGTTCTTTGGTGTCCAACATGATTATATAACCTGATTCTATTGTCCTCAGTTTCCACTCTCTATTACCACCTCTGATATCCTTAGTTATTCCATCAATCACACTGTATTTGATTTGATCCAACCTTCCATTATGTATATCATGAAAACGGCGCGCAGCAGGATAAGTATCATCCTTATTTTGTATTGCTCTCAGGTGCTGTAAAATCTGTTTGTGAACCGGTAATTTGGTGCTCCCTACATATATTGTGGGACAACTACACTTTAAAATATATATCACAAAATCACTCTTGCATTTATATCATCCCCTGATTTTATGTATCATTTTCTGTCCCACCAAGGATTTTATACTCTCACCCAATAAACCCCAGATAACATATAAGAGAAGTAGATCTATGAGGGACATATTGGTTAAAAGTGATATTAGGAAACATGATAAAGAAAGTACGTGGCTGCAACTACATGATGGATTTTATAAATGCTTTAAGTATAAAGCTTGTAAGAACGGTGAGAGTATAAAATAAAAAAGTATATATATATATATATATATATATATATATATATGCACACATATATACACACAAATAAATATACCGTCTGTTGGACCTGGCACTTTCTGCAGAGTCATTCCCCAAACTTTTTGCCCCAAAAGTGTGAAGAGATAGTGAAAATAAAAAAGATTTTGGATCAACACACCGACCAGGAGGAAATTCAAAAATTTGTAACGGGGATGGAGCAGAGACTCACTAAATATGAAAAGGTGAAGAAAAGGAAGACATTTTTGAGAGACAAATATGACTATGCATCGGGTCGAATCTTTACTTTTGGTAGGAAATATGATAATGCAGTGAGAGTTTTAAAACAAGGGGGTGTATTAAGACAGCATGGATTGGGCATATCTGAATCTGGTTCAGAAATGTATTCAGATTTGGAGGAGCTTCCCGGTCATGGCAATAGGGAAGGTGTGCCTCTGTCTACTGTGGATGAGTATAATTTTTTATGCCAAAGCCGGGGTCCACAAGACAAACCTTGGACATGAGGAAAAGACGCAGACAACAACAACGGTGGAAAATCAGGAGAGGTGGGAAAAAGAAATAACATGGAATAGCTTTATGGGAAACCAACACAGCAAACAAGGAATAGATAATGGATGAACAGATAATGGGTGAGAACCAATTGACTGTGGTAAATTTATCATCTCAGAGCTGAATCTAGGTGAACAGTCTCTCTTGGAGTTAGGTTTGTCATTTTGTCATGTAGCTAACATGGATTGTTGCAGAACTCGTATTGATGTCTTCCTTTTCTGTAGAAAGTTGAAATTGTTAAAGATTTTCACGCAATAGAGGAACGAATCTTCAAAAACCTCTGATCTGGTCCCTGGTGTAGACCACACCTTTGATAATTTGTGTTTGAGTGACATAGAGGGACTTAGAACTTTACACGATTTGGAATATGGTGTAGAGTCCTCTCAATCAGAAAGGGAGTTTCGGGTGGCAATGAATTCAGAGGTAGACAGAACAAGTAGCATCTCATTTACACCCAAATTTAAGTGTAACCCCAGTACTCCACATGACAATATTGATACTGTTCAGGAATTAGTGACAAAGGATTTGTTTACAATGTGACAGAAGAGCAAGAATTGTTTTGCTGAAAATCTTAATGTATCTAATAAATTGGCTCTCCATTCATTAGCAGAAGATTCTAATGTAGTTATTAAACCTTCTGATAAGGGTGGAAATGTAGTCTGATGGGATGTACAGGCATATCTGAAGGAAGCAGATAGCTCATGAGATCAAGAGATTATGAGGTCTCATCATGTGAAAGTTACAAGCAGTCTATAGGATGTTACCATAGTACACTTTGTGATTGGAGAGAACGGGGTCTTCTTAGTACAGAAGAATTCCAGTTACTATATGTACAGAAACAGGTGGCACCCTGTTTTTATGCTTTCAAAAATCCATAAAAACAATACTAATCCCCCAGGAAGGCCGATTATCTCGGCAAATAGCAGTCTTTTGGAACCTACTTCGATTTATTTGGATATTATTCTGCTACCTTATGTGCTGAACCTTCCTTCCTTCTGTAGGGATTGTCGCGTAGGCTCTCATTATTCAATGAAACTACTGGATTATGAGCAGCAAGATCGTCCACGGTGTGGGAGACTGAGTCTGATCCACTGTGGGTGACACCTGTTGCTCTAAATCCGGGTTTTGCTCTGGCTAACTAGCAGTGCCTCATCTCTTCCAGGAGATAGTGATGATTGGGCAGCCGAGCGCATGACATATTAGCCTTCTCAGGGAAGTCGTGGTCCCTCAGGTAGCATCCGGTTCTCTCATTCACAATTCGGTCACATACATAAATGACAAACAGAAGCAGTATATGTTCTAATGATTGGTTTAATAAAACAACTGCATCTTGGATAGAAAAGCGTGAGCTGCATTAACCAGGATTACACAACATGACAATATCAAATGGTGACTAGGAGAGTGAAGCACAAGAATAACACTATCATAATGTCATTAGAATTTATGGACTATTTTCTATCTAAATCATAATCTGAGCACAGCATGTTAAACTCTAATTCTGCCTTTCAGTTTCCCCCGGGAGGACATCGACCCTCATACCTGAGCAAAGGCCTGTAGTCTTCGTTAGCATCTGCAGCGAAGCATTCAGCATTCAGCATACAGTCGTGGTTCCCTGGCTGGAATCTCCCTCTTAACGTGTAATGGGACTAGGAAGTGTTTTTATAATAACACAGCTGATCTTCTAAGAAAATGTCCCTACGTAAGGATGTGTATTTTCTACGAATGTTGGAGAATAAACTTCTACAACGTTCACCGGCAATGTAACAAACTGTAGCCTTGACTGAAGCACAAAGTGATCAAGAATGTCTTGTTTGAGAACACAGTGCTGGGCTAAGCAAAAACAGTTAGATAGATGAAAATAAAACAAGACGGTAAAACTGGTTATTGTAAAAATAATAATGCGAAGCCGAATAAAATATATCTAGGTCAAAGTGCACAGCGGCCTAGTGTGTTCAACTAACGTGCATGGAGCTATAACTAAAATGGCTACACAACAGGAAAGTGCAGATTTTATCTCTAGAATTGAGGAAATACCTTGGCAGTCCACATATCTTTTGGTCACCATAGATGTAGTGGCTTTGTATACATGCATTGGGAATTGGAGCATGTAAACATTTTTTTCGTGACAAGGCTATCCATATGTATTATCATACCATGATGTTGTTGGAGATGTTGGATTTCGGTCATAGTCACATATTTTTCATCTTCAGCCACAAATGGTTCAGACAGGTTACTAGGACTGCCATGGGAAGTTTCTTTGCTCCAAGTTTTTCTGGAATCTTTATGGGTTGGTGGGAGCAACAACATGTTTGGACAGATGAGAACGAGCATTGGATAAGGCATACAGCCCTTTGGATAAGGTATATTGATTATATTTTTGTCATCTGGGATGGGTCTGTTGGTCTTTTACTTGACTTTTTGACCTTCATATCGAGCAATTAGATGATTTGATCTTTCACTCATCCATTCCACAGTAGTGCATGTGGAGATTCAGGAAGGCAAGGTGTGTACTAGTCTTCACCGAACAGAGACAGCAGGTAACAGTCTTCTGCAAGCACAAAGTCATTATCCGACCAATTTGAAGTGGAGTATCCCCTAAGGTGAATTATTGAGGACCAGGCGTAATTGCAGTGATGAGTATACATATGTCAGAGGATATTCCTATCAAGTCCTTATGACGGCCAGAGATAGAGCAAGAAGTGTCCCTAGGAAGGATCTCTTTACAAAGAAATCTAGTTTTTCCAGATGTGAGGATAAGGTGATATCCACAGAAGTAGCCTTTCAAACCTGGATCAGGCCTGCTAGCGCAGAGCCTGTGTGTGCAGTTTACTGCCACAGGGATCAGACTTCTAAAGTTACTTGTCAGGTCCAGAACTCCCCTTTTACTAGATGTAAGTCACCCCTAAGGAGGGCCCTAGCTATCCCTATAGGCAGGGTGCTTTGTATGTAGAAGGCAGGACATGTGCCTGGTAACGTGGTCTGTCCTGGTAGTGGCAAACAGCCTATTTTGGTTTGCCACTGCTGTGAGTGCTCCCCTCTCATAGGATTGCATTAGAAAATACCTGCCTTATGTCTAGGGGGTATTGTCTGATTTATGAGGGGTAACGTAGGCATGTTAGGTATGGTTGTAATGGTAGTGAGAAATGTTGCTTAGTAGTATAGGCGGATTTGTTATTACCATTATAAAAATGCCACTTCTAGAAACTGTGCATTTCTCTGTGCTTATGTCTCTGGAGTTTGCAGCTTGACTTCAATCCATGTCTGGGCAGAGTGATAGCTGGGCTTTGTGCATACATTTCATACAACCTGTACATAGAGAGGGTGGAGGTGTCACAGAGGTGCATCTACATATGGAATGATCTTCCTGGGCTGAGAGAAGGGGAGGCAGGGCCTACTTGCATCTGTAAAGGCTGTGCCCTGGCTTCAGACAAAGGGCTCCTTTACCCCCAACTGATGTCTGGAGCCTGTGCTGGAAGAGAGAGGGGACACTCCTAAAACCAGTTGTATCTGGTTGAAATCTCCTCTCGCCCTCATATGAAATGCTTTGCAAAACTGAACATAAGTAAAAACACACAAATAAACATACTTTGAACTGGACACAGAATGCTGCTGGAGGGACTCACCAGGTACCGCTTTGGACTGCTGCTGGGATGACCTGTGACCTACTAGGTCACTAGGAGGAATTACCACTGACTGCAACCCTTTGTGCTTGCCTGTTGCTGTGCCCTGCTGCCCTGCTGCCCTGTGCTCTCCTTGTATTATCCAGTAGCTGAGTGCTGTGTCCCCTGCAACCTGCAAGCCATTGATTTCTAGCACCAGGATAGAGCTATACCTACAAGCTCCAGTGGTGAAGCTAAGCGCCTGACGAACGCTTTACTGTATACCTTGAGCGCCTTGCAAGCACTCATTCTTTTAGTTCCTAGCACTTTGTGAATGCTTCATTCACAACTGCTGTGGGCTCACCACCCTGACCCGGGCGGGTTAGCTTCGTTGGAAAGCGCACCTTTATGTGACTACTACTGGTTTTTGCAGGGTAACAGTACTGTGTAATGTTCTGACTACTGCTTAGGTAGCAGGGTATTACTGACATGTTGTGTTTGGTCTAATGATGTTGGGTACAGTACAGTTTATTTTTATATAACTTGGTGTTGTGTTCCCTTTGTGGTGTATTTATTGCATCACGTGTGTTGTGTGTGTTGTGCAAATGCTTTACACATTGCCTCTGGGTTAGGCCTAACTGCTCGTACCAAGCTACCAAAGGGGTGAGCAGGGATTAACTTGGACGTGTAACTCCCTTGCCCTGACTAGAGTGGGTGGCTTCTGGCAGGCTGGTCGCTCCCTACACCGCTGCCCCTTTCTGCCTCCACTCAGGTGCCATTGTTTTTTTTTCCCAGTTTTCTTCGGTTTCCGAGCTACCCAAGCTGCTGCGTCCCTGAGGCCCCACCCCCCTTGCTCTCCCATTCGCCGTTCCCTCCCTCCTCCTACCTGCCACCCCCTCCCACCTCCTCTCTTATGGCAGCTGCCGGGCGGGGGAACGAAGCAACCCTTGACCCGGCTTCTGTCAGGCAGGTCGCTCCCTACACCGCTGCCCCTTCCACCTCCACTCAGGTGCCATTGTTTTTTTTTCCCCCGTTTTCTCTGATTTCCGAGCTACCCAAGCCGCTGCGTCCTTGCGTCCCCTCCCCCCTCCCTCCACCTCGAAATTCTTTTCCTTTCCACCGCTGAGCCCTGCGGCCCCGCCCCCCCGCTCTCCCATTCACTGATCCCTCCCTCCTCCCAGCTGCCACTCCCTCCCACCTCCCCTCTTATGGCAGCCGGCGCAGCGAACAAAGCTACCCTTGACCCTGCTTCTGGCAGGCAGGTCGCTCCCTACACCGCTGCCCCTTGCCACCTCCACTCAGGTGCCATTGTTTTTTTTCCCTGTTTTCTTCTGTTTTCTGAGCTACCCAAGCTGTTGCATCCCTGAGGCCCCGCTCCCTCCCTCCAACTCAAAATTCTTTCCCTTCCCGCTGCTGAGCCCTGCGGCCCTGCCCCCCCTGCTCTCCCATTCGCCAATCCCTCCCTCTTCCCAGCTACCACTCCCTCCCACCGCCCCTCTTATGGCAGCCATGGCGCGGTGAACGAAGCGGCCCTTTACCCTGCTTCTGGCAGGCAGGTCGCTCCCTACACCGCTGCCCCTTGCCGCCTCCACTCAGGTGCCATTGTTTTTTTTTCCCCGTTTTCTCCATTTTCCGAGCTACCCAAACCGCTGCGTCCCGTGGCCCCGCTCCACCACCTCAAAATTATTTTCCTTCCAGCCGCTGAGCCCTGCGGCCCGCCCCCCCTGCTCTCCCATTCGCAGATCGCTCCCTCCTCCCAGCTGCCACTCCCTCCCACCTCCCCTCTTATGGCAGCCACAGCGCAAACGTGCGGCTGGCATGCCAAAGGTGCGCCAAAGGCAAGCCAGTTTGTGCCCATCCGCCCCAAGACCGCGCCCAGTGCCACACACCCCCGTACCACCAATCACCCCTACACTGCCAATGACCTCCACGCCCTCAATCCAGGATGCTCCTCTATCTGCTTCCAGTCCACTCCGAAGCACACCAAAGGACCCTTCTCCTGCAAAGCCTGCAATTTCACCTGCAACCTAACCTCCAAGCTCCAACTCAAAGCCTCAGACAACAACCTGAGATGCATCTTGCTCAACACCCGCTCTGTCCACAAGCACGCAATCGAACTCTGGGACCTACTGACCACATCCTCGCCTGACATCCCATTTCTCACCGAAACTTGGATAAATTTGGCCTCGGAACCAGACATAGCCATACCAGAAGACTAGAAGATCACAAGAAGAGACCGCAGCAACAAACCAGGAGGAGGAATCACCATAGTCCACAAAAACACCATTAGAGTCTCCACCAGCTCCCAATACACCATCAACTCTGCCGAGCACCTCCATTTCAAAATCCAGATCAACGCCAACACCACCCTCAGAGGAACACTGGTCTACAGATCCCAAGGCCCCAGACCGCAGTTCTGCGATGACATCGCAGACACCATCAGTTCCCAAGCCCTCGCCTCAACGGACTACATCCTCCTCAGCGACCTGAACTTCCTCCTAGAAAACAACAACGATATCAACACCACCAACCTAATCGCCAACCTAGCCAACCTCGGCCTCAAGAAACTCGTCACGTCGTCCACCCACACCGCAGGACACACACTCGACCCCATCTTCTCAGCCAGCAACCACATCTCCTTCAGCCACACCACCGAATTCCTCTGGACCGACCATCGATGCATCCATTTCTCCTTTCAGAAGCCGATCACTCGCCACCTCACCACTAAACCCCCCTGCCGGTACTGGAACAGAATCTCAACAGAACAGCTGATCTCCACCCTCACCCAGGCTCCTCCTCCCAGGACCCCAGCACAGCCGCCACCTACATGCATAAATGGATAGAAGACTGCGCCTACACCCTCGCACCACTCAAACAACCCTCAGACACCCACCACAGACCAAAGGCCAGCTGGATCACCCTGACCTGCAGGCCTCCAAAGGGGAATGTCAAAGAATGGAGAAGACCTGGCGCCTTGCACCCACCGAATCCAACCACACCGCCCTCAAGACTGCCACCTGCAAACATCACCAGCTGATCCACACTACCAAAAGAACCTACTACAAAATCCAAATAGACACCAACGCCCACAACAACAAAGAGCTCTTCGGCATCATCAAAGAACTCTCCAACCCCAGTACCTGCTCCCACGAACCCTCGCCATCACAGGAACTCTGCAACTCCCTCGCCACTCACTTCCGTCGTAAGATCGAAGACATCCACAACAGCTTCAAACCCCAGTCCCATCAGCCAACCACAGACAACTACGACCCCAACGCATCAAACAATACCAACCCTCTATGCTCCTGGACCCACGTTAAGAATGAAGACACCATCAACACCATGGTCTCCATCCACTCCGGCTCCCCCTGCCCGCACCAGATCTTCAACAAAGCCAGCAACATCATCGCACCCCACCTCTGTGCCATCATCAACAGCTCTTTCGAAAAAGCCACTTTCCCGGAGAGATGGAAACACGCCAACGTCAATGCCCTGTTGAAGAAACCCAAAGCAGATCCAGATGACCCCAAAAACTACCGGTCCATCTCCCTCCTCCCCTTCCCAGTGAAGGTCATTGAAAAAATTGTGAACAGCCAACTATCCCGCTACCTGGAAGACAGCAAAGCGCTCAATACCTTCCAATCCGGATTTCGCAAGAACCACGTCACAGAGACCGCACTCATTGCTGCCACAGATGACATCAGGACCATGCTAGACAAAGGTGAAACCGCAGCGCTCATTCTCCTGGACCTTTCCGTAGCTTTCGACACCGTCTGTCTGGATCTCCTCTTTCCTCTCCGGCAGAACCCAGAGAGTCTGCCCTACCTATCCGAATCCTCCAATACCATCTGTGGTGTCCCACAGGGATCCTCACTCAGCCCAACACTTTTCAACGTTTACATGGCTCCCCTCGCCAACATCACATGATCCCACCACATCAACATAGTATCCTACGCAGACGACACCCAGCTGATCATCTCTCTCGCGAAAGACCCCTCAACAGCAAGAAACAACCTCCACAAGGGACTTCACGCCATTGCCAACTGGATGGAGTCAAGCTGCCTCAAGCTAAACACAGACAAAGCAGAGGTCCTCATCCTCATCAGCAACCCCTCTGCCTGGAATGACTCCTGGTGGCCTACCTCCCTCGGAGCCGCCCCCACCCCTACCACTCAAGTATGGGACCTGGGCATCATCCTCGGCTCAGCACTCAGCATGACTCAGCAGGTCAATGCAGTCTCCTCTTCCTGTCACAACACCCTCCGCATGCTGCGCAAGATCTTCAAGTGGATTCCCGTCAAAACTAGAAAAACAGTCACCCACGCTCTAGTCAGTAGCCGACTGGACTTCGGCAACGCACTCTATGCAGGAACCAAAGCCAAACTACAAAAGGAAATGCAAAGTATTCAAAACGCCTCTGCCCGACTCATCCTTGACGTCCCACGCCGCAACCGCATCTCTGCCCACCTCACAGAACTACACTGGCTACCTGTATCGAAGAGGATTACCTTCAAATTACTGACCCATGCACACAAAGCCCTCCACAACACAGGTCCGGCCTACCTCAACGACAGACTCAACTTCCACACCCCTGTCTGCCAGCCTCGCCCTCGCCTCCGTCCCCTGCATTCACCGCACAACCACCGGAGGAAGATCCTTTTCTCACCTCGCCGCCAAGACCTGGAACTCCCTACCGCTCCAACTACGCCAGACCCAAGACCTCCTGACCTTCAGAAAACGCCTCAAGACATGGCTTTTCGACCAGTAGCTCCCACCCCCCTTCAGCGCCTTGAGACCCTAAAGGGTGAGTAGCACGCTTTATAAATTGATTGATTGATTGATTGGGTTCGGCCTGGCTTAGGAGCATACCTAGCCAACCAGAAACCCCATTTCTAATACCGCAAGTACGAAATGTATACACATCCAACTGGCGGTCACCAGTAAGTAGGTATAGAGTTATATTTAGGATCTAGTTTCCATGGGAGGAGCATTTCTTTGTTCTGCCAATTCCTTTGGTGCCGCTTGAAAAATCTTCACACACTTTTAAAACGTATACTTTAGTCCGATCAGCTTCTGTTTTAAAAGTTTTGGGATGATCCTTTAAGGGGGTGGCCAATAGGCCAAGAAAAAGGGGGCGGGAGTTCCCAAAACAAATTTTTGCGATGCTTTTTCCTATAGGGATTTCAAACACAACTACAACCCAAGCAGCTGAATGGAGTTACACCAGATTTGGCAGAATGCTAGTTCTTGGTCCGAAAACACATTTTTTTGATTTGGTTCAAATCTGCTCTGTAGTTTCTGAGATGTTAGAGTTGAAAAAATATAGCTATATAGGGATGCAGATACTCCACTGATCCTAGGGGGGGGAAAGCAAGGTCCTGATTAGCTGACCGCAACCTTTCAGCAAAGTTGCGGCTGCCATTTTGTTTGTCGCATCAGCTGGGGAGCGGGAAAAGAAGAGTACCAAAACACATAAAGGGTCAGGGTACAGGTATCCTGATCCCATAGAACACATAGAGGGTTCCCTTAGGGATTCATCATGGGCAACAAAATTGCCCAATTTGTTTTTCATCCGATCTGCGGATCCACACTGTGGATATGTGGATCTAGAAAAAAACTGAAAAAAACACCCACTGCATCGAACCTCATGGTGCGTCCAGCCAAAGGCCATGCGTGCAGCTCGTTATAACTGCATGTGTGCATGCTAAAAAAATATAGAAGTTCACTGAAAAAAACAAGTGTTATAGGGACGTTATATTTAGCTTCTGAATTTACTCTCAGAAAACCATTAAAATTCAGCTATTATAGTTATGGTTACCTTCAGTAACTACAACTCGCTCCATAAGGTATCTTGAACTCGCGCCTTTGCCATGGGACACAGGGCTTGGCAATTATTAGTTTAACAATATGGGCCTGATTATGACCTTGACAGATGGAATACTCCGTCCCAAACGTGACCGATATTCCATCTGCTGTATTGGCATTTCCATAGGATATAATAGAGTTGTAAATCAGGGGATGGGATATCTGTTACGTTTGTGATGGAGTAACCTCGTCCCCCAAGATCATATTCAGGCCCCATATGATATAACTAACATTCTCACATCTTAAACATCCCTTTAACCATTTTTTCAGGTGAATAAATGTATACATTAATTGAAGATTTAATGCTTAATTATAGTTAGGAAAACTAATTGTCCCTGTACAAACCAAGTTTAAACTACACAAAATTTTTAAATTCTTAAGATATAGCTAAAAGTTATGTTGGCAACTGATCCGCCACCTTCAAATTATTATAAGTAGTGGACCTTGTTACATACTCTTTTCGGGTGGCTAACCAGACAACATTAACTATAACTCGCCACTCTACCATGCACTCTACTGTGACAAATAATGTGATTTGAGAAGTTTTAAGTGTTGTTTGAATGCTATCATTTCACAGGGTATAAACAGTGCATGGAAAAGACATGAGTTGTAGTTAATGTATTGTAGCAAGTGCAGTGATAAGATTATGTTCGGAGGTGCATGACAGAATAATTTGAAAGTGGTGGGTAAATTATGAATTGAATTATAACTTTAACATTTTTAATGTTTGTGCATTTAAAGTTGTGTTTGCATAGAAAGAACACATTAGGTATTTCTAACTACAAATTACCCTTTAAGTTAGTTTTTTTCATTTTATGTTAACAGTTTTTATTGTTTTAATACAAATATGCTTCAGATCCCAGTGTTTAGTGTCATTCACTCTTCAAATAGAGTGTTGTATAGTGCTGTGCTCTAGAATGGAACATTGTAGAGTGAAATAAATTAGAGTTGAGTAGACTAGAGTGACGTACAGTACAGTGAAGAAAAGTGTTATACAGTGGAGTGGAGTGGTGTGTTGTATCTTGTAGTGGAGTATCGTAGAGTGTAACAGTATGTTGTACAGTGTAGTGGCATGTTGAAAACAGTAGAGCTGAGTGTTGTACAGTGGAGTGTCCTCAATGACAGCATCATGAAATGGAGTATGGTGGAGTGCCATCAAGTAGAGTGTTGTAGAGTGACATAGAGAGGTGGTTCTTAAATTGTGGTTCAAAGATGCTGGAGGGTACTTGATTGCCGCTCAGGAGGTCCTTGAGTGCTTAGAAAATAAACTAATATAAGCAAATTATTGAAGTGCAAGTCAACAAGTACAATATAAAATTAAAAATGTTAAAATGCTCAGTAAATGTGAAGGAATTTTTAATTGGAGGCTGAACATTGTGTTGGAATCCTCAGATTGATTTGTGGGAGCAGTGCGAGCCCTACTCTTTTCAATTTCTATCTGCATCCGCTGCCTGACATCGTCAAGCATCACAGGTTTGACATCATATTGTATATTGATGATGCAGAGTTGATTAACACCTTTACATGGAATTCTGATAGTGTGCCAGCTTCTCTGTGAGCATGCCTGTCAGAAGTACCCCAATGCATAGACCTCAACTGCCTAAAATTAAACACCAGCTAGGTCCTCATTTTGGGCAAGCAGCCATCAATCTGGTCTCCCGATTGGTGGCCTCTACCTTAGGCCCCCTTCTTTCAAGAAAGCCTAGGGTTTAGAACCTGGGCATTTGGATTGATTAAAATCTTACCTTTGACAGTTAAATTACAGCTCTGGTGGGCAATTTTGTTGGGATTGTAAAATACCTGAAGAACATTGTTTGTCTTTTACCTGAGTCTGCCCCAAAAACTTTTAAGTTTTCGCTAATGAGCACATGCAAAATTCCGTGGCCAGGCTTCGGTTAAATCTTTCCAAGCGGCACCTATGAGTGCAGCTCTGAGCAAATTGCACTGGCTCCCGATCAAGAATCTTTTTCCTTTCAGGCTCTCTGCTATTGCCATTGCCTTTAGAATTACAGGGGCCAGATACATGTACCCGCTTATTAAGCCTTACTCGCTTATGAGGTGTCGCAGGACTACTCACACTTTGTTGGCTCAAATACCCAGAATTAAGAAGGTCCGTATTAGGGGTAGCTCTTTCAGGTTTTTAACACCCAAGGTATGAAATTCTCATCTTCTTTGTTTTAGGCAATCAGAGACCGAGGAAATCAGAAAATTTAACTTTTTAGTTAGATTGTTTACTGTCTAGTTTTCTGTTGACAGTCCTGGGAGTTTCTGACTATGCTGTGTGGGGCCACTTCTATGACGTAACTATTGTGCTTTAAAGATTCTATTGTATTGTATTGTAAGTGAGTCAAACAGAGTTTATTGTGGGAGATGGTTGGCCTCAATTTAATTTAGAAAACCTCCAACCTTCCCTTTAATATTTTGATGTTTTTAAATTTGTTCGATAATAAAATAACATATTTCACCATGTTTGAAAGATGCTTGTTTCCATAACTTTCTGTATTGTTTTGCAGTTGACATTATTGAAATTGCTTAGGCTGGGGACCTGGATTCCAATAATGATTCAGATGGGGTCCCTGGATTCCAGTAATGATTAGGTAGGGGTCCACAAAAGTTAAAAGGTTAAGAACCACTGGCATAAAGTGTAGCAGAGTGTTGTAGAGTATAGTGGCATAGAGTGGAGTTCAGAACAGTGTCATAAAGTTCAATGCTGTTGAGTGTAATGTTGTACAGTTGAGTGGTGGAGAGCATCATACAGTGTAATGCTGTACAGTTAAATATCATTTTTTGTGAGAACAGTGCATGACAGAGTGTTGAGTTATAGTGAGTGTTGTCTGGTTAGCGATCTGAAAAGAGTGTCTAACAAGGTCCACTACTTATAATAATTTGAAAGTGGTGGATAAATTGTAAATAAAAGTTACAACTATAACTTTTGAATGTTTAGTGTTTGTGTTGGTTAAACTTGTATTGTACGAAGGAAAATAGATTTTCCTAACTAACTAAGCTTTAACCTTCATTTTTTTCATTGAATTTCAATGTTTCTTGCTTCATTTTTTTATAAAAATGTGCTTCAAATCGTAGAATCCAGTGTTGCAGGTAAAGAATTGCCATGTGGAGATTCATACAGTATAGTGGTGGACAAATTGTGAATAAAAGTTACAACTATAACTTTAGAATTTTTAATGTTTGCATTGGTTAAACCTGTGTTGTATAAAGAACATAGGTTTTTCTAACTTTAACTAAGTTTTTTTCATTGTATTTCAATGTTTCTTGTTTAATTTTTAATAAAAATGTGCTTCAAATCGTAGAATCCAGTGTCACAGGTAAAGAATTGTTATGTGGCGCTTCGCACAGTATAGTGAAGGAGAGTGTGGTAAAGCCTATTGTCATAGACTGGAGTATTGTAGATTGAAATCGAGTGCAGTAGAGTACAGTGTAATAGCTTATTGTACAGTGCAGTAAAGTGTTATATAATGTATTGGCATGGTGGCTCATATAGTGGATTTAAGTATTGTAGACTGGAGAAATGAGTTGTAAAGTGGACTGGAGTACTGAGCATTAAAGTAGGGTGGTGTAGACTGTCATAGAGTGGAGTAGAGTTCATTAGAGTCCAGTAGGATGAGGTAGAATGTCATAGCATCAACAAGTGGAGTGTTGTAGAGTACAGTAGAGGAAAGTGTCACTGAGTGGAGTGCTGTCTCATTTAATGGAGTACCGTATCATAGAGAAAAGTTGAGTGGTGTCTCATCACGTGTCATACAGTGTAGTACAGTGGTATAGAGTGGATGGGCATAGAATGGAGTAGAGTGTTTTGAAGTGGAGTTGCATATAGTGGAGTAGAGTGTCAGACAGTGGAGTGGCATAGAGCAGAGTATAGTACAGTAGGATAGAGTGGGATAACGTTTCATAGAGTGGAGTACAGTGGAGTGGAGTAGTGTAGTGGGGAATAAAGTATCATAGAGTAGAGTTGTGTGTCATAAACTATAGTGGCAAAGAGTGAAGTGGAGTATAGTGGGAACCATACAGTTGAGTAAAGTGTCATAAACAGGAGTTTGTATTGTTCAATAGAGTGTAGTGGGGTGTTGTACAGTATTGAAAGTGATATAGGCTATAGTACAGTGGAATACCAGAGGTGTACCGTACAGTTAGTACAGTGTTGTACAGTGTGGTAGAGTTGATTGGCATACGGTCTTATAGAGTACAATGCCATTAAGAGGCGTAGAGTGGAGTGGCACACAGTGGAGTTGTGAAGTAGAGTGGAGTACTGTGTCAGAGTATAGTGTAGTAAAGTGAGGTGCAGTGTCATACAAAGAGTTGCATACAGTTTTGTGTAGTGGACTAGAGCATAGTAAAGTGGAGTAGAGTGTTGAACTGTGGCATACAATATAGTACAGTGTCGTACAATGGATGGAAGGGGTATATACAGGAATAATGTGTTGAGGGAGGCATACGGTGTAGTAGAGTGGAGTACAGTAGTGTGTGAAACAGTGGGGATTCATAGAGTGGATTGTTATGTAGTAGTATAGAATGAAGTAAAGCCTCGTGCAGTGGAGTAGAGTAGACTGGAGTGGTGTAACATAGTGTGGAATAAAGTACAATAGAGTGTTTTGATGTGTTGTAGAATAGAGTGGCAAGGAGTGGAGTGTGCTAGCATAGCATAGGTAGTAAACTGTGTCAAATTGGAGTGGGGTCTTGCGCAATAGAATGAAGAGTTGTCTCATATAAAAAAGTGTCCTATAATGGAATAGAGTGTTGTACATTGGAGTATTTGAGGATAGAGTGGAGTATAGAGTTGGACAGTGGAGTGTTTGGGGAAAGAGTGGAGTAGAATGTTTTTGAGAGTCAAAGTTTGTAGACTTTATATGGAGTAAAGTTATATGGAGTGGAGAAGAAAGTCATACAAAGGAGCAAGAGTGGAGTGGTTTATACTGTAGTGGTGTAGGGTGGGTTACCATAAAGTGGAGTAGAATATTGTGAAATAGCATACAATGGAAAACTGTACAGTGAAGTGTGGAAAAGTGGAGTGGAATAGAGTGGAGTAGCTTAGAGTGGAGTGGTGTACAGTAAAAGGGCATATAGTGGAGTAGGGTACAATGAATTACTGCTGAATCGTACAGTGTTGGAAACTGTCATAGAGTGGAGTAGATTGTTGTACAATAGAGTGTATAGTCATAGAGTTGAGTGCAAATTTGTACAGTGGTATGTACGGGCATAGAGTGGAGTACCGCCTAGTGGAGTGGCATAGAGTGTAGTAGAGTTTTGAAGAGTGGAGTTATACAGTAGGGAGGAAACTACTCTGGAGTATTATAGAGTGGAATAACATGCACTATAGCGCCATAAACTGGAAAAGCATTGAGTGGAATAGTGTCCTTTGGGGTGGCTTACAGTGGAGTGGTGTAAGAGTGTAATAGCATATAGGGGGTCATTCTGACCCTGGCTGTCATGGACCGCCAGGGCCAACGACGCGGAAGCACCGCCAACAGGCTGGCGGTGCTTCCGGGGGTATTCTGACCGCGGCGGTAAAGCCGCGGTCAGAAAAGGGAAGCCGGCGGTTTCCTGCCGGCTTCCCGCTGCCCCAGGGAATCCTTACAATAATAATGCACCTTGAACTGCTTGTAAGTCACGCATAAAGTATATATTTGTTCTGTTGTGTCAGAATTTTCACTGAATTTATGGAAATAAATATCCGTGCTTTACAAATATCAAATTTATATAGAAATTGTAGATAGCACTACAAGAGAAATTTTTAGAATTCTTTAACATTAGTATGTGCACACACAAGGCTAATAATGTATTAAAACGAGAAGCTCTAGTTTCTGGCATACATTTTGGCAGCAGGCCTTTGTACTATCTGACAACCTTCAAATGTCTGTCTACAGCTCACACTTGTGCTCAGCCTCTTACTTGTTTGACTAAAGTACTGCTTGCACTTAAAATACCTAAGAAGAAATAATGAATGGCACAACTAGGAATTCTGTCCATCATATTGTTGATGTGTTCACTCTATTGTCGTTTTCATGCTAGTAGTTTAACTGGAAATCCTTTTCTATTTTGGCATACAGGCCTGAATGACTGAGTGCTGTTGACAGATATGGGTTCGTAAAATGGAATCCCAGTACAAATGTTATCCAAAAACAAATGGTTCTCAATGTGTAATATAGGGAAGCACAAAGTTTGAGGGCAATTTCTCACGGATATACAAAGATGGGGAGCAATGTATAGGGACCACTGGGTATCTTTGCTGGCATTGCATGTAACTAGTTAAACAGTGTTGGCGCGCCGGTCCTTAATAACTGAACTTACAAGGGGATGCGCATAGGTCGATGAACCTTTTGATTCGCATGGAGTATCCGAGCCATGATGTGACCAATGTTTCCCAATAGTCAATACACAAATTCAATAACCATTAGACAAGTCATTAATCAATGATCAATAAACATCGCACCATGACCTTTCAGCCATGAATAACCACAACTCAGTACACATTTTAGTAATTTTATTTCCCGGTTACAATACTAAATCATGAGATTAATTCAAACTCAATTCAATTCAAGCAGAATCCGGTATTACCTTATTAGAAGACGCCAAAAACATAACCTAAACAAAACTTGCATCAGAGTATATTCTAAAGCATTAGCACAAGTCAATAAAAGAATCAAAGGCAATAAGTAATTTCTCGTCATAGAGTTCAGCAAATTAGTCCGTCAACCATTCATCTCTGTAATCTGTCAATTGTCGTGGAAGGAAAACCCTCACCTCACCCAGATTAGCATCAGCATGTGGGACATCATGCAAAACAATTTAATCAAGAATTTTAGAAAACATATAGCTAAGAATACTATTTAGACAGCGCAGTTGGTACCTAGAAAGGAAAGGCACAAAAATATAATTCAGTCACATTGTCCTATCTACCTATCCTCGGTATGGTCAGCAACAGAGTCAGTCTTCGTCCTCAGGTCATCAGTCGATCAGCATCACATCAGGCTCACAGTCAGAGAGTATGAGCCCAATGACAAAAAATCTCAAATCACCTCTACGATCTCGAAGTTTGGCTCCCCTAGCATCTAACATCTCTTCCTTCTGTCACATTGTTATATCAAAGTCACCCAGACTATCCCCTAATTTCTGATTGGTCAATTAGTTGTACGTATTTACTTAGCCAATAAAGTCTATGTACCAAATCTATGAATTCTAATATTTCGCAGTTAACATGTCGTCGATTGGTCCACCTTACGATGTCCTCATCATCCGGCTCGTCAGGTATCGAAAGTGTTGCATCTTCTTCTCCAGTCAGTGTCTTCATTGTTCAAGTCCTGGGAAAGTACATCAAGCGCACATTACACACCAATTGATACAATTCTAGTTCCATCATCTCCTGTCCGTCAGTTCACATGGAAGCTCCAGTTAAGCAATTTTTATTAACAATGGACAGTTAACGGTTAGTTCATTTCGTCAGCACTTTTCATTGAATGCTAAGAAATACAGCTTCTGCATGAGGTCTGGCAAGACTAGGCCAAGACACTCACTAAGTTAATGCCTACAATTATTGCAAAACATAGGTTATATCTCTCAATATGACATATTACTACATTAATCTAATACATTTTCAATATTTCATATATGTTAATCACTCATTTAGTACAATTCGTAAATACTGATGGCCATTCTCTGAGGTCACAAAATTTCAAATGTGCACATTATTTTTCTACGTGAATCATTTTCTACCAATGTCATTATTCAAAATACATGAACATTCATTAATAATTTCTAATTAAGACTTTTTATGTTAACAACAGTAATTCACATGATGTATTTTCATAGTATATAAAACACCTCTAAAGACACAAGTCTTTTGAGACATTCTTGTGCGGTGTATACATGTTAAAGAAACACATGGAACCATGGTGAATTTGAGACCTAATCTTGTGCAGCAATCATCTTGTGGATATTATTTTTGGTTGACCTTAGAATTGACACTGACATGCTGAAATATAGAAATCATATGGGAACTTAAAAATGATCCATACACACTAAAGAAGGAAACAAAGGAGTGAGGGGAACACGGTGGCTTGACCAGAATTACTCAGTTTAATTTTTACAAGCTCGATAACTAGCGTGAGAACTCACATATTTTTCTTTCTACTTTTCTGTGCTGAGCATCCTCACTTCTAACAATTAATTAGCTTTGAATTCGTTTGACATTCTTCAAAAACTGTATCAAAACTGTGTTTTTTGTAGTAGAAAGTGTTGGTTATAATGGAGAATATTTAGCTAGGAGACAATAGATATTTAGGTGAAAAAACCTGTATTTTATATACAGCACAGATAAAGACTTGAGAGAGTGTGTATGTGCGTGTGTGTATGTGTGTGTAAACATCTGGGCATGGGTTAAAATGAGTTTATAGTGATGTTAGATGAGTGAAGGAAGGAGAAGGTGCAATTAGGAGACTGTGGGGGTCATTCTGACCCCGGCGGTAATTACCGCCATGGCGGAGGTTGGCGGTAGCACCGCCAACAGGCCGGCGGTGCTCCGCCGGGCATTCTGACCGCGGCGGTACAGCCGCGGCCAGAAGCGGAAAGCCGGCGGTGTACCGCCGACTTTCCGCTGCCCGTCAGAATCCTCCATGGCGGCGGAGCGCGCTCCGCCGCCATGGGGATTCTGACACCCCCTACCGCCATCCTGTTCCTGGCGGTTCTCCCGCCAGGAACAGGATGGCGGTAGGGGGTGCCGCGGGGCCCCTGGGGGCCCCTGCCGTGCCCATGCCACTGGCATGGGCACGGCAGGGGCCCCCGTAAGAGGGCCCCACAACGTATTTCAGTGTCTGCTTAGCAGACACTGAAATACGCGACGGGTGCAACTGCACCCGTCGCACCTTCCCACTCCGCCGGCTCAATTCTGAGCCGGCATCCTAGTGGGATGGTTGATTTGCCCTGGGCTGGCGGGCGGTCTTTTGGCGGCCGCCCGCCAGCCCCGGGCAAATCTCAGAATCACCGCCGCGGTCTTTTGACCGCGGTGCGGTGTTCTGACGGCGGTACCTTGGCGGGCGGCCTCCGCCGTCCGCCAAGGTCAGAATGACCCCCTGTGTGTGTATGAGACAGAGGCATATACTTTTGTGAAGGAAGTGAGCAGTGTCTCTTTCTTGTTTATTCTGTTTACTGTGTTTGAGTGAGTGTGGTTGACATTTAAGTAGGCATAGTTTGGTAAAGGTAATAGGTGATTTGGGGCACTGGTGTGAGGCATTACACACAAAGTAACTGTGTGGCTGGAATTTTATTGAGTGCACAAGTTTATGAGGAAAGTGACATAGCTTGCAGCCCGTTTGTTTTCTAAAAGGTATGGATGTGTTTTCTCTGCCTGCATATGTGAACTGTTTTGTGTGTCAATGTTGTGTGGTGATCAGGATGATGAATGTGTGTGTGCAGTGGTGTAAGGCAAGGTGAAGAAGGTTGTTTGTGTGTCTTGGAAAGTGCATGGGTGACTTATTTGTGCAATTGAAAAGAAACAAGAATTTTAAATCCTAGGAATGTGATCTGTAGTTGTGTTTGTGAGCACCTGATGTATGTGTAATGTATATTGTCTTGATATGCAATTCTTTACATGTGTGGTGTTGTGTGTATGCGTTTATATTTATGTATGTGTGTGTTTGTGTGTATGTGTATTTAGGCCCTCATTCTGACCCTGGCGGTCGGTGATAAAGCGGCGGCCAACCCGCCAACAGGCCGGCGGTCCAAAATATGCTATTCTGACCCTGGCGGGAACCGCCAACACAGCCCGCCGCATTAACACTCCGCCCGCCACGGCGGAACAAACAAACAGCGCGGCGGTCCCCACCAACAGCCAGGCGGCAGACAATGTACCGCCCACCCTATCACGACCCACCAATCCGCCACCTTTTCCGGGGCGGGAGCACCGCCGATAAAAACACGGCGGAAACAGACTACGAACGGGAAAACGCTCACCTCCACATACTCCATGCGAGATTCCGGCAGTATGGAACCCGAGTTACAGGTCATCCCCGCACTCCTATACCTGCTCCTGTACCAGGAGCACGCCCGGTGGCGCGGAAGACATCGGTGAGTACTGCACCTACGACACAGGGGAGGGAAAAGATTACCGGCACACACCCACACCCACTACAACACACACATCAATGCATTCCCACAGATCACTGTCACAACCCACAAACCCCCCCCTCCGAAATAATGCAAAGACCAAAAGAAGAGATCTTAAACGGGCAGATATATTGAAAAATGGACAGCAGTAATCCAAATAAATAAATAAACTATGTACAAAATATATACATCTACTATATGTAGTCCAACCACTGTCCGTGGACCACAGGGGTCCTGAGCAAAGGGGCAAGGCCCAGTCCCACGACAAGAACTCCACGGAGAGAACACTGCAGGGGCATCAGAAAGAAAAAAGGACAGGCACCTCAGGGGGAAGGGAAGGGGGGGCACCTCAGCCACTTGAGTACACGACGCCAGATCCACGAGGGGACTCCATGACCACTGGCCCATCCTGGGGAGAGCAAAGCCACAGCCCATACAGTCCATACAGTGGGTGGCCTGCCCACTGGGCCATCCTGGGGAGAGCAAAGCCACAGTCCATACAGTCCATACAGTGGGTGGCCTGACCACTGGGCCATCCTAGGGAGAGCAAAGCCACAGTCCATACAGTCCATACAGTGGGTGGCCTGCCCACAGGGCCATCCTGGGGAGTGCAAAGCCACAGTCCATACAGTCCATACAGTGGTTGGCCTGCCCACTGGGCCATCCTGGGGAGTGCAAAGCCACAGTCCAAACAGTCCATAACAGACTCCACTGCCACTGGAGGAGGCATGTTGGCCAGAGGACATCCTGCAGCCCTGCCCGAGACAGATCCTGCCCTGCCACGTCTGCCAAAGGGCCAGCGGTTCTTGCCTGGAAGGGCCCAGTTCAGCGGTTCTTGCCTTGAAGGGCCCAGTTCAGCGGTTCTTGCCTTGAAGGGCCCAGTTCAGCGGTTCTTGAGACGGCGGTGCCCAGCGGAGCGGTGCTGGAGACGGCGGGGCCCAGTTCAGCGGTTCTTGCCTGGAAGGGCCCAGTTCAGCGGTTCTTGCCTTGAAGGGCCCAGTTCAGCGGTTCTTGCCTTGAAGGGCCCAGTTCAGCGGTTCTTGAGATGGCGGTCCCCAGCGGAGCGGTGCTGGAGACGGCGGGGCCCAGTTCAGCGGTTCTTGCCTGGAAGGGCCCAGTTCAGCGGTTCTTGCCTTGAAGGGCCCAGTTCAGCGGTTCTTGCCTTGAAGGGCCCAGTTCAGCGGTTCTTGAGACGGCGGTCCCCAGCGGAGCGGTGCTGGAGACGGCGGGCCCAGTTCAGCGGTTCTTGCCTGGAAGGGCCCAGTTCAGCGGTTCTTGCCTTGAAGGGCCCAGTTCAGCGGTTCTTGAGACGGCGGTCCCCAGCGGAGCGGTGCTGGAGACGGCGGGGCCCAGTTCAGCGGTTCTTGAGACGGCGGTCCCCAGCGGAGCGGTGCTGGAGACAGCGGGGCCCAGTTCAGCGGTTCTTGCCTTGAAGGGCCCAGTTCAGTGGTTCTTGCCTTGAAGGGCCCAGTTCAGCGGTTCTTGAGACGGCGGTCCCCAGCGGAGCGGTGCTGGAGACGGCGGGGCCCAGTTCAGCGGTTCTTGCCTGGAAGGGCCCAGTTCAGCGGTTCTTGCCTTGAAGGGCCCAGTTCAGCGGTTCTTGAGACGGCGGTCCCCAGCGGAGCAGTGCTGGAGACGGCGGGCCCAGTTCAGCGGTTCTTGCCTGGAAGGGCCCAGTTCAGCGGTTCTTGCCTTGAAGGGCCCAGTTCAGCGGTTCTTGCCTTGAAGGGCCCAGTTCAGCGGTTCTTGAGACGGCGGTCCCCAGCGGAGCGGTGCTGGAGACGGCGGGGCCCAGTTCAGCGGTTCTTGCCTGGAAGGGCCCAGTTCAGCGGTTCTTGCCTTGAAGGGCCCAGTTCAGCGGTTCTTGAGACGGCGGTCCCCAGCGGAGCGGTGCTGGAGACGGCGGGGCCCAGTTCAGCGGTTCTTGAGACGGCGGTCCCCAGCGGAGCGGTGCTGGAGACGGCGGGGCCCAGTTCAGCGGTTCTTGCCTGGAAGGGCCCAGTTCAGCGGTTCTTGCCTTGAAGGGCCCAGTTCAGCGGTTCTTGAGACGGCGGTCCCCAGCGGAGCGGTGCTGGAGACGGCGGGGCCCAGTTCAGCGGTTCTTGAGACGGCGGTCCCCAGCGGAGCGGTGCTGGAGACGGCGGCCATTCTATGGCCAACTGCTCATTGCTTGGTGGTGCCCTCCTGGGCAGCGGGGATGGTGCTCCTTCAATGCCCACCTGGGCTGTGGGTGGTGGGGCCCTCCTGGCCAGCTGGGCTGGGTCCTCCCTGGGTAGCGGCTATGGGGGTGGTGGGCTCTCCCGGGGCAGCTGTGCCGGTTCCTCCCTGGGCAGCGGCTATGGGGGTTGCGGGCTCCTCCTGGGCAGCTGTGACGGGTCCTCCATGGGCAGCAGGCCTGCTGCCTGACTTCTCCGCCTTGCTGCCCTTGCCCTCCTTAGTCGGGAGTCTGTGGCCCTTTCCTCCCTTTGGAGCTGTGGCTGTTGACGGTGGCTGGCTAGTGTCCTGGGGGGATATAGAACCCGGGCTCCTGCGGCGCCCCTTCCGCCTTCTGCTCCTCTTCCCAGGGGGTGGGCTGGCTGTCCCCTTGCTGCTGGGCGAAGATCCAGACCTGCGGGCTGGTGGGCTCCAATACCCCTGCACCCTTGTCAAGGGGGCTGCAGGGCTGGTGGTGGCTGAGGTGCTCTTCTTACCCCGACGAGAAGGAGGGGGGAGCTCAGGGTCAGGAAAGAAGGTAGCAGTAGAGAGATAGATTTTCCTGGGACAATGGATAGTGGTAGGTACAGTGGGTATGGGAGTGGAGGGAGAGGATGTGGTTGTAGGCGAGACAAGTTTGCTGTCTTTGGGTGCAGGTGCAGGAGCGGGAGGCTGTCGTGAGGTGGATGGCTGTTGGGTGGGTGAGTGGCTGCGTTTGTGTGGTGTGGAAGAGGGGGTGACAGACACAGTGGGAGAGGACACAGGGGACGTGTAAATGGCAGTGGGGGTGGTGACTGCACGTGTGCGGACTGGACTGGAGGGTGTGCTGGTGATGGTAACACTGGCTGATGGTGAGGTGAATGAAGGTGTGAGTGTAGACGTCACAGGGAGGGAGGAGGGAGACGAGGAGGTGGGGTTCACAGAGGTGGTAGTGACTGTTGGCATGTCTGCATCGGAATGTTGCTTGTGTGAATGTCTGCGTGATCTGTGGTGCTTATGTTTGGATGAGCTGCTCTTGGGTGTTGAGGTGTGTGCAGGCTGGTCTGATGGTGTGGGTGGGACAGGCAGAGGAACAGGAGACTGGGAGGAGGGAGTTAGTAGAGGGAGGCAGGAGACAGGGACAATGGCTGCCGTCAGTGCTGAGGCCAGAGCCTGGAACGATCGCTGATGGGCAGCCTGACCCGAATGAATGCCCTCCAGGTACGCATTGCTGCGATGAACCTCCCTCTCCACCCCCTGGATGGCATTCAAAAGGGTAGTCTGCCCAACAATGAGCGTTCGGAGGAGGTCAATGACCTCCTCACTGAGGGCAGCGGGGGTAACAGGGGTAGGGCCTGAGGTGCCTTGGGCGAAGGAGATGCCCGGCTTCCTGGCAGAGTGGGCACGGGGCGAACGCTGAGGGGCTGCTGGGAGGGCGGAGATGGTGCGCTGGGTGGCGGCTGTACCTGTAATGGCGGGGGGCACGGATGGTGCCACCCCCGCAAGGGAACTCCCTTCCGAGGACGTGTCCGTGTCGCTGCAGGGTCCAGTCATCCCCGTTGTGGAGCTCCCCTCGCCCTCCGTCTCACTGGTCCAGTCAGACTCTGTGGCATGGCCCTCCTGGGCCATGTGAGATGCAGCTCCCTCCTGCCCCGATGCCACTTCTCCTCCGCCTGATGATGCTGATGCACACAAGCACAGAAAGACAAACAAAAAGGGGGGGGAGAGAGAAATAAAGAGATTTTGAGTACATGGATCAGCGGTACAGTTAGCGGACATGACAGACACAGATGCCCCCTGCACTAAGTTGCGCACTTGGGGTCCCCTACGCATTCCGTGGAACATGCCCTACACGCCTAGAGTTGACAACTGCACCCATGGATGACACGGCCCAGGGATGGCTGTACTGGCACACTACTGAGGGTGGTGGCTGGGGACACAGGGGCTTACGGGGGTGCCCAGCCTACAGATATCGCCCTGGCCTAGGGGGACCCACAGCCCTCCTCCCCCACCCAGACACCTCCACTGCGCGACAACAGAGTAGATTATGCTTGTACTCACCCCCTTGTGTCTGCTGTGCTGCCCTCACGCGCCCATCCAAATCAGGGTAGGCCACCGCCAGGATCCGGAACATCAGGGGGGTCAGTTGACGGCAGGCACCCCGCCTACGTTGGGAGGCCATCCCCAGCAGAGACTCGGCGGTCTTCTTGGTCCCGCGGCGGATGTCCTCCCACCTCTTGCGGCAGTGGGTGCCCCGTCGATGGTGGACCCCCAGGGTCCGGACTTCCTTGGCGATGGCACGCCAAATCCCGATCTTCTCATGGGCGCGGACCTATGTGACACGTACAGGGAGGGAGAAATACCACGTTCAAGTTTGTCTGCATTATCGTTGCCAGTGGCCCAACGCCCCCCATCCCCGCCAGGCCCCCCGCCAGGCCCCCCGCCAGGCCCAACATGCCCCCCATCCCCGCCAGGCCCCCCGCCAGGCCCCCGCCAGGCCCAACATGCCCCCCATCCCCGCCAGGCCCCCCGCCAGGCCCAAGATGCCCCCCATCCCCGCCAGGCCCCCCGCCATGCCCCCCGCCAGGCCCAACATGCCCCCCATCCCCGCCAGGCCCCCAAGCCAGCCAGCGGCCCCAAATCCATATTGAATTAAACTCACTTGTTGGTCTGGAGGACCGTAGAGTAGCGCATACTGGGGGAGGACCCCATCCACAAGTTTCTCCAACTCTTCTCCAGTGAAGGCAGGGGCCCTTTCCCCAGGCGCAGCAGCCATTGTCCCTTCCAGACCGAGGTCACAGCAACACTTGCAGTATAGGTCCTCTCCTGTGAAAGTTCAAGTCACAAGTGAATAAGTAGATAGAAAATGGCGGTCACGTCCGCGGCGGTGCGTACAGCGGCGGTGCGTACCGCGGCGGTGCGTACCGCCACCGCCGGCGCCCTTCGCCATTGGCTCCTGAAACCCATAGGCTTCAATGTTAACCAATGCGGCTTCGCGCCGCGGTCTTCGACCGCCTACCGCCACGGTGTGCCACGCCAGCGCATTGACCTCACATCCCATTGTCACACTTCACAGGTCAGGCAGCCGCCATTTCGAGGGTCCACATGGCTCAATTTCAACTGCGTCACACAGGCCTAGGCCTTGCATAGCCACTCAGACACGCCATTCACTGCATAGAGAATCGTTTACTGTGCAAGCTGTGAGTACGTACCTGTGGGTTGCTTGACTGTGTGCTCCATGTTGTCCTTCCTAGGCACCGTCCGCTGGGTTTGGCGAGGAGACGGATGAATCCTCCCGTGTACAGGCCGCTGGTGGACCTGTCGACAATGGAAGCACGCCACATTATCCTGACCTACCGGCTTGACCGTGCCACTATACATGAACTGTGTGCCCAGCTGGAGCCCGACCTGATGTCCGCCAACCCACAGGGATTCCCCCTCTGGTGCAGGTCCTGTCAGTACTCCACTTCTTGGCAAGTGGGTCATTTCAGACAACAGTGGGAATTGCTTCTGGGATGTCTCAGCCCATGTTTTCGAAGGTGTTATCCAGAGTGTTGTCGGCCCTGATGAAATACATGAGGAGCTACATCCTTTTCCCTGAGGTGGGCGAATTGGCTGCAGTGAAGGGTGATTTCTATGCCCTTGGACATATTCCCAACGTCATTGGTGCCATTGATGGGACCCATGTGGCTTTGGTTCCCCCAAGAGACAGGGAGCAGGTGTACAGGAACAGAAAAAGTTACCATTCTATGAACATCCAGGTGGTGTGTTTGGCTGACCAGTACATCTCGCATGTAAATGCCAAATTCCCTGGGTCAGTGCATGACGCCTACATCCTAAGGAATAGCAGCATCCCTTACGTGATGGAACAGCTAGAGAGACACCGTGTATGGCTATTGGGGGACTCTGGGTACCCCAACCTGTCGTGGCTACTGACCCCAGTAAGGAATCCCCTGACCAGGGCAGAGGAACGGTACAATGAGGCCCATGGGCGTACTAGGAGGGTGATCGAACGCACCTTCGGCCTCCTAAAGGCCAGGTTTCGGTGCCTGCATATGACAGGTGGATCCCTAATGTACTCACCTAAGAAGGTGTGTCACATCATCGTGGCCTGCTGCATGCATCACAACCTGGCTTTGCGCCGCCAGGTGCCTTTCCTGCAGGAGGATGGTCCAGATGGTGGTGTTGTGGCAGCTGTGGAACCTGTGGAGAGTGAAGAGGAGGAAGACGACGGGGATGAAACAGACAACAGGGACAGAATCATTGCACAGTACTTCCAATAGGACACAGGTAACAATTCAAACATAATTTTGTTAATGTAAACTACTCTCCTGCATCTCTGCTGCCTGTCTATTTGCCCCAGTGTATGATGACTGAGTTGTGGCTTTTCCCTCCCTATTTCAGATCTGGGGTCCCCACTACGAGTCCTGTGCTTCGTTTCCCCATGGACTACAGCTTTGTGGCAGCTGTTTGTTGACTTCACTATGTACAAGGACATATTTGCCCTGTCATGTCAATTACAATATTTTGAATTCACAGCCAGACTCCAGATAGTTTTGTGCAAAATAGGTGTTTATTTCAGTGCTCAAAATGGGATGGGTGGTTTCAAGTGGGTGGGGGCTATGGTGAAGGAATGTCCATAGCAGAGTCCAGAGTAACAGTCACACAGGTGCATTGTCCATAGGCCTGTGGAGAGATGGAGCATGGGCAGTTCAAGGATGGACAGGGTGACAATGTGGGACAGTGGGATGACATCAGGTGGTATCCTTTGCTGGCGGGGGTCTTGACATCCTACTCTGTCTTCTTGCGAGATCTCAGGGCCCTCTTGCGGGGTGGTTCTTCTCCTGCAGGAGGTGGGGGTCTGGTGGGCTGCTGTTGTGCGGGGGCCTCCTGTCCACTAGCGCCGGCGGAGGTGGTTGGCTGTTCTTGGTCCAGGCTAGTGGCAGGGGCCCTTTGTTGTTGTTGAGTGTCCGTCCTGGTGTTGATGAGTTCCTGCAGCAGCCCTACCATGGTAACCAGGGTGGAGGTGAGGGCTCTGATGTCCTCCCTGTACCCCCGATAGTGTTCCTCCTGCAGTACCTGGATCTCCTGGAACCAGGCCAGTACCGTCGCCATCGTCTCCTGGGAGCGGTTGTATGCTCCCATGATGGTGGTGAGGGCCTCGTGGAGAGTGGGTTCCCTGGGCCCGTCCCCCCCCTGTCGCACAGCTGCCCTCCGAGTTGCCCTGTTTCCCTGGGCCTCTGCCCCCTGGCCGGTGTGCCCAGTACCACTGCCCCCAGGTCCCTGTTGTTGTTGGGGTGGTGGGTTATCCTGGGTGCCCTGTAGTGGTAGACACACCGCAGATTGACGCGCCCTGGAGACAGAGGCATGGGCCCGCTGGGTGGGAGCTGTGCTGGTGTTCCCAGAGGGGTTTGGGTCTGTAGTGGCCTGTGCCTGTGTGAGGGGAACCGACTGTCCAGAGGTCCCCGATGGTCCGGGCTGGTCATCAGTGTCCAGGTCGACAGAGCTGCTGTCATCGCTGACGGCCTCTTGGGTGGGGGGTGTGGAGAATTCTGGGCCCTCCGTGGCGGTGTGTTGGCGGTCGGGTCCTGCAGGGGTATAGAGGTATGGTTATAGTTTCAATGTGTGCCATATGGGTGTATCTGTGGGTTCCCGTGTCCCCAAGTGCTGGCATTCGTGTGTGGGGGCTTTGGTGAGGGTGGCTTGTGGGGGGGATGTGTATATGCATTGGGCATGCTTTGGTGATGGGTGTCCATGCTTAGTGGACGCATGCAGGCCTAGGTTTTGGGATGTGTGGGTTGTGATGGTGAGACATTGGCAGGAAATAGGTGTGCTGGGGGTGGGGGTGAGGATGGTGGTGGGGGTGAGGGTGAGGATGGTGGTGGGGGTGAGGGTGGGGGTGAGGATGGGGGTGGGGCTGAGGGTGGGGTTCAAGGATGGGGGTGAGGGTTGGGGTATGATTTGGCATGCAGGTGGGGGGGAAGCAGTAGTGAAGCTTCAACTTACCAGAATCCATTCCTCCGCCGACTCCTGCGAGGCCGTCAGGATGCAGGATGTTCAAGACTTCCTCCTCCCATGTTGTAAATTGTGGGGGTTGAGGTGGGGGTCCTCTGCCAGTCTTCTGCACGGCGATGTTGTGCCTGGATACCATGGAACGCACCTTCCCCCGTAGGTCGTTCCATCGCTTCCTGATGTCTTCCCGATTTCTGGGGTGCTGTCCCACAGCGTTGACCCTGTCGACAATCCTCTGCCATAGCTCCGTCCTCCTGGCAATGCTGGTGTATTGGATCTGTGTGCCGAAGAGCTGGGGCTCTACCCGAACGATTTCCTCCACCATGACCCTGAGTTCTTCGTCTGAGAAGCGGGGGTGTCTTTGGGGTGCCATGGAGTGGTGTGTATGATGTGTGGGGTGGAGTATGTGTAGTTAAGTGTGTTGAGTGTGGTGGTGTGTGTTGTTTTGTGTGTGGATATTGTGTGGGTGATGGTGTAGTGTGCCTCTGTGTGATGGTGTTCTGTGATCGCTGCTGTGTCTCTCAGTGCTTCTTTTTGGATTTTGGTCGAAGGGGTTTGTGGGTGATGTGGGTGTGTGTTTTATATTGTATTGTGTGTGTGGGAGTGGTGTGTGTATGTGTATCAGGTGTGTGGAATTCAAATCGGCCAATGTGGCTGAGTTTTGTTCGTTTGTGTGTATTCTGACCGCGGCGGTGTGTACCGCCAATGGAAAACCGCGTTTGAAAGGCCGCTGCGTGGATTCGTGGGTCGTAATGGCATGGGCGTATTTCTGTTGGCGTGACGGTGGAGGTTTTGTCACCTCCACTTTTCCGCCGACCGCTGGTCTGGCGGTCTGTTGTGGCTGTCGGATTTTCGGAGGTTTGGCTGCTGCGGGTCAGAATGACCGTGGCGGGTTACCGCGACCGCGGCGGAATTATGGAGGATTTCTGACCGGCGGTAGGCGCCTTTTACCGCCGAGGTCAGAATGACCACCACAGTCTGGATTTTTGAATGCAAGTTCGTGTATGGTTTGTGGAGATGCCTAACGGTTATCTTTGAGTTTCAAAACAATGAGTATTTCTGGAGAAGCACTGCAGGTATGTAAACTGTTTGAAATATATGTATATCGCTTCCCCACCATGCAGAATTTTCTCATCAACAATTTTATTGCAAATTATGTAGTTATATTATAAATGATGTCATTACTGACATAATATGTGGATAAGTAGCACCGCACAGTGAGGATGTGTTATAGCTACCTTAGGGCAGAGTTATAGTTTCTTGAGAAAAGCATAAAGATCAATGAATTTTATTGGTTTTGTGCATGCAAAATCATCTAACCTAACTATCACATCCCTCTAACCTTTGGCTTTTTAGTAAATTCCTAAGTTTTTCAAAAAATTTATTTCCCAACTATAACATCCCTGTAACCTTTGATTTTTGTCAGTGAATTTCAAGGATTTTTTAATTTTAAGTAATATTTATTTACCTTATGTTATTCCAACCCCTGGGGTTGGCGCAAGGCCTGGAGCCACACATGGCTTTTGGCCGTGCATTGCGGAGTTGACCACAGGGCCTGAGCTATGGTAGGGCCCTACGGCCAACCCCTGGTAGTCACCCAACCCGTCACCATTCATGGTCCTGCGGACAACCCTCGTAGCCATGCATTCCTGCATCATGTAGGGCCTTGTCCTCGGCCAACATCCATATGCCAAACCTTGAGCATGCACAGTCTGTGGCCATGCATGGGGGGCCTGCCATGAACCTCCCGCAGGCACTCACTCCGGCAACCCCACTCTCCATTACAGCCCTGTGGACCCGATCGATCAGTGCCCACCCAATTGCTAAAAAGGGAAGGGGGCTATGTGGTCCCCTTATCTCGGCTGATTTTGGACCTGGGGACTCGACACCCCAGGGCCTGGACAATTATTGGAAGGGGGCACTGGACAATTTTGGCCCAGGGACCTCAAATCAACCACTTCATGCAGGGTGGCCTGACCCCACCCAGGGCACCCAGTGTGCACTGTTGGGGGCAACAGAGGGAGATTGAATGCCCCTGCAATCTCTTCTGACTACCTGCCTCCCTTTGTGGGGGAGGAATTTTTTCATCTGTTTTTGTGCCCCCTTGATAGCTGGCAGGGAAACAGATGAAAAGTCTGCCCCCAGCAGGTGGGAAAAGTTTCCTCTGCCCACTTGCTGGGAGCGGATTTACTGTTTGCTTGTGGCAAGACCCTGCAGCCAATCCCCCTAACCACCCAACCCCATGCTGTGCATGGCCCTTTGGCTGTGCGCGGCTGGAGTTGGCTGTAGTCTGTCTCCCTGGGTGTGAGAATAAGTGTGAGAGGGTGTTTCTGGGGGTCAGATTGGCTGTGAGAGTGTCTGTCTGGGTGTGAGAGTGGGCGCATCAGTGTCTTAGTGGGTGCATCAGTTTCTGTGTGGGGCTGTGAGTGGGTATGTGAGGGTTCAGTGGGTCTGCGAGTGGGTGTGTGAGAGTCTGACTGGGTGTGTGAGTGTCTCACTGGGTCTGTGAACGGGTACCTGAAGGTCTGAGTGGGGCTGTGAGTGGGTGCACAAGGGTCTGAGTGGGTGTGTGAGTGGGTGTGTGAATGTCTGAGTGGATCTGTGAGATGGTGTGTAATGTTCTGAGTGGGTGTGTGAGTGGGTAAAAGACATCAAAAAAGAGAAATTGAGAGAGAGCGAAAGAGAGAGGGAGTGAGGTAGAGAGTCACTGCGAGAGACTGAGATCACCTTTCATTATGAATTTTAAACTTTTGAAGTTGAAAACAAATTAAAGTAGGGAAATGACCACACACACACATGACCTAGAACCCTCAACTTTCAAAGTGAGGGTATGTGACCATAACCATTACGCCACAGGTGATTCCTTACCCTGCTTTTTCCAGACATACCTGTGATATTTAACCCATGCATGTTAAAGGAAAGAAACACAAATGTCCCATCACTAGGAAGGTTTAACAGTCAAAACATTAGTGAAATAGCAAACACACTTCCAAGCAATACTAGGATTTGACCCTTCATCCTTCTGAATGACAGCACAAGACCTTGACCTTTAGGCCAGACGTGACTCTGTTCCACTCTGCATCCAAATGCAAGTATACCATTCATCCCAGACATCTTGCTAGTCTTACACTTTGAAGGCACTGCATGGAGAGACCATTGAAATGACTATCTCTCTCTCTCTCTAACTCTTCTATCCCATTATGGGATAAAAAAGAGAGTGAAAGGACGGCAGGGGGAGCCTCAAGGCCCCCAAGTCCTAGCCAACTGCCCACATCCTGCAGGAGCCAGCGTTGCTCCCAGAAGCAGGAAGCTATTTGAGTTGGAACCTCCTGCACTTGTGGACGCAGTGTTTTAATATGTTTCCCTGCATGCATATTTGTGTGCTGGAAAACAGATGAGAACTTTGCTTTCTGACAGTGGGAGCTGTTTGACAGCTCCAGCTGTCAGAAAATGATTTTTTTTTGCTTTTGTTTGGTGGGAGCTGTCAGCTCCTACCAAGCAAAAGCAAACAGCTGTGTCCCATGGGTGGGCACCCCGGGACATAGCAAGGACCGGCCCTGGGGTGTGGTGGTCCCCACGGCCATCATTTGCTCCTAAAGAGGGTTGCTCTGCCCTCAATGGCTATTGCCCAGGGGAGGTGCTGGTCTCCGTGGCTGCAGGTGGGCTGCATGTCCCCCACAACCATTTTAGATTTTCACCCGGGGAGGTGGCGATCCCCAGGGCTGTGGGGGGGGCAGTTGATGCCTGCATTAGATACAGAGATGTGCCCCAGGGAGGAGGTGGTCCCTGGGGCTGCAGGGGGCCTTGGTGGCCTCCACACAAATAATATTTATAGCCCTGGGGAGGGGGTGGTATCTGGGACAGCAGGGAGGCCAAGTGCCCTCCACTCTTTAACATTTCAATGTCTCCGTGAACTGGTCAACCCGGGGGCTGTTTATAAAACAATCAAGGGGGCCTGCACTTTTTTCAAAACATTTTTGCCGGAGCAGCGGATGTGCAAATAAAAAAAAAAAAAATCTTTTAAGCTCTGGGGGAGTCCCTCTGGGACTCCAGCACCGGAGTTAAAGGGTCAGAGTGTACCTACCGTGAATGGGGAAAACACGTTTTGGGACCCCCCTTTTCCTCAGCACCGCTTGACAGATCACCCTGAAACTTTCTAGAGAGCACCTGAAGTGAGCACCATTTTTTTGGAAAAGTTTGTGAAGGTTCATCAAAAGGCGCCAAAGTTATTAGCAAAACAAACAACGCTTTTTCTTCAGAATCTAGTTCCTATCTATAACTACCTTGTGGCAACTATATAGGTAGGTAGATAGATAGATAAATAGATAGATAGTAGATAGATGGATAGATAGATAGACAGATAGATAGATAGATTGATAGATAGATAGATAGATAGATAGATAGATAGATAGATAGATAGATAGATAGATAGAAAGATAGATAGATAGAACCAAGGTTTTGAGGACGTTATTGTTGTATAGCTATTTTAGCCATGTTTCAGACATGTTATTTTAGAAAACTAGGCCTGTATTTGTGCACTTTAGCCAAGTTACTTTTTAGTCAGCGTTGCTTTATTTTTCTAGCATTAGCCACATTTGCGGTGTTTATTTTCTCTATCTAGTTGTTCTTTCACCTAGGAAAGCATGACGATCTTAGCCCTGCATTCATGTCACTTTGTGCTCTCCTAAAGGCTGCAGATAGATAGGGATACCGGCAAAAGTGGTACGCTGTGTCTCTGACATTCACAGAAGCATACATATCCTTATATGGGTACCCTTTCTTTGAATATCAATTATTTTTATTATGAAACACTTCTCTGTCCCATACCCATTAGAGGGAAATTACAGCCAGATGACCACGACTACATGCTGATTGCTGAAAGTCTTTGCTGCAGCTGCTTGCTTAGACTGCCAAATCCTCAGCCTACATGGGGACGGTATCTTTTCTAGACAACAGGCTTCCTTGCTCAGGTATGGGGGAGGATATTTTCCCGGGGAGAAACCTGAAGGGTGGATTAGTGCTTATCAGACTGTGCTCTAACATAGCTTAGGTAGGAAATATGTATATTATTCCTAGTGACAGTATGGTGGTACTGTTTTTGTGTTTCACTCTCCTTGTCACAATGTTGCTTTTAGTGTGTTTTATCATCCTAGTTATTGCAATACATGACATTTTATCTAAGATCAAGTTACTTCAATAAACCTTATTGAACTATATTCTGCTTCTGTTTGTCTTTGACTATGAGATACTGGTGGGACTGAGAGAAAGGGATGAGATCTGATTGACCATGATTCCCCTGAGGAGTCTTTATTTTATTTAAATGCATTCGGTCCAAAAAGATTAGGGCCATTTAAACTTAAAAAAAGAGAAACACAATCTTACATAGTTGTATAAAATCCATTGGGATCGCAATTACTCATCATAATTCATAATAACAGTCAAACAAGATACTATAAAAACTCTAATAATCAACTAGCATGTAAAATATTTTAGCAAAATCCTTACAACCAAGATTAAAATCAAACTTAAAATACGACAATTAGCAAGTTTTGGCATAAAAAAAACATCTCTCTAGGCTTGTGCGATCACAATTGGCTCCTACAGAGGTCGCAAGTTCTTGCTGTAATACAGAAAAGAATGTCGCATATGAGTTGATAAGATCACAATAATGACAGGGTACATGGCATATTTAAAAAAAAAGAAAAGAAAGAACGAAGAAATATGAATCTTGTTGATATCTCCCTCAATAAACAAACAAAGGTTCAGCCTAGAGCTCTAAGGGCCCTTCACAGAAGTGAGCCTATGATGAATACACCAAGCCTCCGGTACAAATTTGGTAACTGAGGAGGCAACCGGTGTGGATGTTTCATATTTGCATATTCTAGTGGCATTGGCTCTGTCCAACAGTGATAGATTTTCACAGGGCGATAATCCACTTTCCTCTAGGGCTCTTGTATGAGGGGCAGAAGAACAAAATATGCTCGATTGTTTCTTTATAATGAGGGCAAGATATGCATCTATCAGTTGGAGGGGCGCTGGATGACCAGTGGGCTGTATAATTGTTGATAGGCAGGGAACCATATCTAAGCTGTAGATAGAGGGCACGAGCATATGGTGGCATGGGGAGGTTCAAGAAAGTCTCGGGCCAGGGTTCATGTTTGAATTGGAGGAATTCTGTTGTTAACCTACCCAGCCCGTTTTGGCGCAGTGTATCTTCGTTGACTTTTTCCCAGTATCTTCTTTTAACAAGTTGTCTCGCGTTATTGGGAATCAGTTCCGGTTGTTCCCAGTAATGGGAGAGACCTATTTCAACCCAAGCAGATTTCATCTCCTGCAGCCATTGGATTTTGGTTGGGCCCTGAGGAGTAACTATAAGTTCCCTCACCGCCGCCCTGTATGGTTCGAGTTCAGGAGTTTTCCAAAGGCGGATCTAGTAGGAAAGCGATCTCAGGGCCGCTGTGGTTTTGATGCTGTTTAATCCTAAATCGAGCCTGAGAGGAATCATTGGGGTACCTACCCCTAACCAGGAAACCTGTCTAAGGAAGTTGTTTTCTTTTGTTTGTAAAGTATCCAATCTTCTATGTAATCCCCAGAGTTCCGCTCCATAAAGGGCCGCCGCACGGATTTGGGCATTATAGATCTCGGCAATTATAATCAATGGGGAACTCGGAGCCTTTCTGGACATACGTACTAGGGCCCCACCTCTTTGACTTAAGATAAGTGCCCCTTTATCAATGGCTGCCTCCCATTTTCCTGTGGTCGATAATCGAATTCCCAGATAGTCAAACTCTTCCACTTTCTCCAGCGGTATTGAATTCATTTCGATTCTGGCACGTGGTCGTTTTCTTAAAGGGCTGTATATCATAAGTTTCGTTTTTTTTGCGTTGACGTCAAGCCCAAAGTCCCTACAGAAAACACAAAATTGGTCAACCAGATTTTGGATCCCCATGGGAGATTTAGCTAGCAAGATTGTATCATCCGCAAACAATAAACAGGGGATTTTTTTCCCAGCCAGTTTGGGCGAATTGTTTATGCAGTTTTCCAAATAGCGGATACAGTTATTAATATAAAGCAAGAAAAGGGTAGGAGCCAGAACGCACCCCTGCCGGACACCTCTGTTGATAGCCACGGGATCTGTCAACTCACCCTCCTTGCTGCATCTAATTAGGGCATAAGTATTGTCGTGAAGCCGGGTGATAAGACTCAAGAGACCTGAAGGAACCCCCATATTGGAGAGTGTTGACCATAGCATATTCCTGGGGATCAAATCAAATGCAGCTCTCAGGTCCATAAAGACCACATACAGATTTCCCCCCCTAAGTCCACATTCTTCCATTTAATTGCCAGGAATCTCAGGACTTGGTCGATAGTGCTCACAGCAGGTCTAAACCCTGCTTGTATATTAGATAGTGCATTAGATTCCAAGATCCATTCATCGAGGCGGCACAAAAGGTGATTGGCATAAATTTTTTGAAAATTATCTAGGAGACTGATCGGACGATAATTAGCTGGAATATTGGGGCAACCTTGTTTGAAAATGGGGACTATCTCAGCCCCTTTCCATGAGTGAGGGATAGGGGCTCCAGCTGCGATTGCATTGCAGATTCGATTGAGATAGGGAGCCCAAATGTCAGGTCTTGTCTTGTATAGGTCGCCCGGAATCTTATCAGGACCTGGAGCCTTTCCCCAATTTAGTGAATCAATAGCGGCACTTGTTTCAGCTAAGGTAAATATGATCGGGGTCGTGTCTTGGGATATTGGAACATCAAGGGACCTAAAGGGTACCTCGGGAGGGCCTGCATATAATTGGCCAAAATGCTCAACCCAGGCTGCAGGAAGAATTGATGTGCCAGGTACAGAGGCGGAGTCTCCACAATTTTCTGCTATTAATTTCCAAAACCTAGAGGTATCTTTTGATTTAGCGGTTTCCAGGATAGCTGCCCATCTAGCCTCTTCCCAGCTTCTGCGTGCCTTGGTACATTCGTTCTTGTAATATTTTCTGGCTGTTCTGATAGATTCAACTTGGCCTGTTTTTAGAGCTTTCAATAAAGTGAGCTTTGCTTCCCTACATAAATTGTTAAACCACTGTGCCCGGCACTTTTTCTTGGGATTACTGGTGATCTCTTTTGTGAAAAGGTGTTTTAGAGAAATGAACAATTTACTGTGGGCTGCTAGAAGCCTATCACCCTCATCATCTTCTTTGTAATGAAGCATACACTCCATTTGATTGGCTAGCAGATTGTATATTAATGAAAGATGCTCTCCCTGAGGAGTCCTTTCTGTCATGTGCCCGGTTGCCACAATCATCTCCACTCTCGGGTGGAGATATGGCACTGCTTATTAGCCTGAAAACCCGGATTAGGCCGGCGGGTGTCACATGGCGTGGAATTGTACTCAGTACCCACAATTCAGGTAAACTGCTGCCCAAATCCAGTAGTCTCATTAGGATAATGGGAACCTACACAACATTATAGTTAGGTCCACATTTCACACACACATCAGTTAAATATAACTTCGGCTCCATAATGCACTGCTTATCATCTCACATATAATATCACTCATGACATGATAACTGATGACATCCCAAATGACATCACTGATGTGAGCAAGTTATAGTTAGCTGAGGTAACTGTAACTACTGAATTTCCCTGGTTTTGTACCTGTAAATTGTGAATTTCTATGTTTTTTTAATGCTACTTCCTAAATATATTGCCCCTGTAACCTTTGTTTTTTTCAGTAAATTTCAACTTTTTTTAACGTAAAGCAATTTTCATTCATGTTATTCCAACCACCACCGCGCACACCCTTGGGCTGTACATGGCAGCAGCTGGCCAGAGGACTGTGCACAGCAGTGGTTGGCCAGGCCCTGCAGCCAAACCCTATAACCACCCAAACCTGTGCTGTGCTGTGCACAGACTTCGGCCGTGCACAGCACGGGTTGACTCTAGAGCCTTGCCTGTAACCAGGCCCTGCAGTCAACCCCTATAACCACCCAACCCCATGTTGTACACAGCCAGGATGGCCACCACACCTTGCCCACGGCCCCCCTCCCCAGGCTGATCGCAGCCCTGGGAGCCTCATCCCACAGGGCCTGGCCTAAATATATTGTTTTGTTGGGGGAGGGGGGCCATAGGGCCCCCCTCCTTAGGCCAATCTCGGCCCTAGGGACCACATCCCCTAGGGCCTGGCCTAATTATTGAATTTTTTGGCCATGCCACTCCCAAGGCTGATATCAGCCCATCCCCTGGTCCCCAGCCTAATTACTTTACATTTTTTGAGGAGAGGGGTTGCGCAGCTGAATCAGCTTCCCCTCTGTGTGAGCAGTTTCCTCTTTTTTCCTGCCTGCATCTCTATGCCTGTGCACCCCGGGCATAGCAGGATCCAGCCTTGGGGGTGGTTTTCCCCAGGGCAATCAATGGCTCCACGAGGGGCTGTACGGTCCACTCAAACATCAGTAGCTCCAGGGTGGTGGTGGTCCTGGGGACTCCCTATTGGTTTTAAAATTAGTCCCAGGGACGTGGCAGTCCCTGGGGCTGCAGGGGGGCTGCCCCCCTACATTCGATTTATACAAAGCTGGTGGAAAGTGGTGGTCCCCAGGGCTGTGGAGGAGCCAAGGCAGCCCCCACTAGATTTAGTTAAAGCCCCGGGAAGGAGGTGGTACCCAGGGCTGTGGGTAGGGCAGGTGGAACCCCATATTACATTTGTTAAAAGCCCAGGGGAGGTGGCATCCTCCCCCACATTAGTTTTCTTTAAAGCCCTGGGGAGGTGGTGGTCTCTGGGGCTGAGGGGGGCAGTGTGGCCCCACACATAAAACAAAACCTTTACCCTGGGGAGGAGGCGGTCCCCAGGGCTTGGGAAACCCAGGAGGAGGGCCCCATGCACCCTTCCTTATTTCTTGCATGCCCCCGAGACTTGGCCCACCCAGAGGCCTAATGAAAAGGGAAGGAAACTGCTTTTTAAAAAAACAAATGTCAGAAAAATCTGCGGATCTGGATTTGTAGATTTTTCTGACTTAAAAAAAAATGCTCTTAAACCCTGGCAGGTATCCTCTGGGATTCAGCATCAGATCTAAGGGGTCAGGGTTCCACTACATTTGCCACTTTTTTTCTGGTACTCAGGTAAGCTGTTATACCTGTTTTTGGACCCCCCCTTTTTCTTGGCTCCCACTCAGCAGGTAACCCCAAAACATTCAAGACAGCAGCTGAACTGAACAAGGTATGCGTTTTGAAAAATTTGAGAAGACTCGTACAGTGGTGCCAAAGTTATTGGCAAAACAAAACCCGGTACACATATATATATGTACAAAAAAAGAGTTGTCCTGAACAAAAGCGCACTCACAACAGGTCATTATGGAATGTAACAAAGTCAACAACTTACAGAGAATTCTTTGGCATTTTCATTATTTCAGGCATTTAATTTTCAAGCATCTCTGGACAGGTGTTCCTAGGTTCATCCCTTCATTAGCAGAGAACAAACATTTCCTTTCTTTTTTTAAAGGCCAACTGCCTGGCTGATCAGCAGATTTAATTGCAGGCACCTGATATCAGCTGAATACCAGTTCAGTCCCAGTGGACCTCCTGGTAAGGGTAGTCCTGCACATTTTAAAATTATATCCCAAGTGGGTTTCTAAAGCCAAACAAAATAATAAAACACAGTTCATTACCCCAGTGGGCAATTCAAAGTATGAAAATCGTTTTTGCTGCCATGTTCCAACCTGCTGCTCTGAAAGTGACCATCCATAAAGTCACACATAGAACTGCTCCTTAACGCAGTGGTGCTGCCTTCATGGCTGGACAGGCCATTAAATTTGAACAAAAAAGAGTTCTTCTGAATGAAAAAAAAAAATATATATATATATATATATTTATATATATATATATATATATATATATATATATATATGTATATATGTATATATGATATTATGTATTCTCTTTCTATCTCGGTTTCCTCTAAAGAGAAACCATCTCCCCCTCACATATTCTTTTTTATATTTTTTTTAACAATGTGTGCACCAGCATAGGGGACAAGGACAGGAATGCATTGCATCTTACGTCACATTCCTGCCCTTTTGTTTTGACCAAGGTGGGGCAGCAAAAATGCTTACAGAGCTGCCCTGCGCCAAAACTTAGTAAATGAGACCCACAGTTCCTTGCTTGTCCTCAAAGTGAGAATGAGCATATCCTTTTAGTACTGTTGAGCCTTCTATCAGCATGTGACAAGAATCAGAGACTCAGGTAGTGAACTGAAAACCCATTGCTCTCTAAATTGGTTTCCAGTTCACTTATTGTAGAAATGTGCAGTTTCCCACAGTGGGAGCTCAGATGATACGCTCCTTTCCTGGCCTCTGTACAACCAGTTCTACCTGTTTGAAAACTAGAGTCAGGTTCTGGGTTCTGCTTTGCTAGATCATACTACTGTGAATACTGCACTTAACAGGCACTTGCCTGCCAAATGGGAGTATACATCTTTGTGCAGGACCATCAGGTTCCATCTAGGTAAGTATGATTTATGCATATATGCTTCAGAACAGCACCGTGTGGACTTCATGTCCTATATATAAGTCACAAGGGCAGTCAAAGGATTAATATTAGAAAGGGCCAGATTCGTGAATGGAGTACTCGTCACAAACATGACGGATATCATGTCTGTCATTAAAAGTACATTATATACAGTGGCCCTTGCAATACAAGCAATGGTATTCCCTCATTCCCCTGAGTTCCAGCAACACTTAGAAAGACAAGCAGGAATGTCAAGACCTTCCCTCAGTTATCAAAGCACCTTACAGCCAATTTCTTTTAAGCCCCAATGTTTGGATTTTGGCTATCTGGTCACCTTTAGCACCACCACCGATGGTCTAGGACAGAAGGGGCACCACTTGGGTGTGGCTCAATCAGGTTGGGTCCAGGTGCGGTTTCAAGATGGTGGGTACCTTTTCTGTACCTGAGGCTCTTAACAGGAGGCTAGCAAACTAGCCCTTGTAGTCACTCTAGTAGTCCTGGGTTGAGGTGATGAAACAGGGTTCAAGCAGCAACCAGGCTTCTGATGGTTCAAGGACGGTTCCAGGTAGAAATGCAGTGATTTCAGGTGCAGCAAAGCAGTGTTGCAGAGTAGAAAGCAGGCCACAGCAGCAGGCGGTCCTCTGAGAGTCCTCCTGCAGGACAGGAAAGTAAAGTGATTAGTGGGTCTGAGACACCCTTTTCATTACTTGGTGCCTTTTTTGATGTAGGAGAAATTTCTCGAGAGTTTATTTTGAAGTTTAGGATTGAAACTGCAGAGAGTACCAGGGTTAACAGATGCCAACTATGAGATTTTTTAATATTATACAATGGTAGTTGTTGATTAATTTTATTCATACAAATCAGGTATAATAGTTTCTTAGCTGCTACTTGCAGGAATGCCTCATTTGTGAATTTGTCTCTAGATGTCAGCTGCTGCTTTGAGGACCTAGGGCCTAATTATGAATGGGGTGGTCCTTGCACCACCACACTCGCGATGGCTGTCAGACCACTGCGGTTGTAGTGGTCCAACCACCACATTATGAGGTTGGCAGTCAGCCCGGCAACCTACCACTGACTCCGCTGGGATCAGAGATCCCAACATGCTAACAAGAGGGGCAGGTTGCAGTCAGCCAGGGCGGGCTGCACGCAGCGCAACCTGCTGATTACAACCTGGAACTCCGCCAGCCTTTTCATGGTGGTTTAAACACCATGAAAAGGCTTATGGAGAACAGGTGCAGGTGGCCACAGAGGGTGCCCTGCACTGCCCTGGCCACGGCTCTGCCCAGCCCTGCCAAGCACACTTATAATGCACACTGTCTGCTGAGCAGACAGTGTGCATTACGAGGGTGATGGTGCCCCCGCCGTGTGGCAACATTACCGCCGGCTCGTAATCGCTTTGGGCACTTTACCACTATTTCCGAGTGCTTAAGTGCAAGTGCTCGTATGTAAAATGTATATGTAATTGGCTTTCCATGAATGGCATATTTGATTAACTAGTATGTCCCCACTACAGTCCACTAGAGGTCCCAGGGCATGTAACTCAAATGCTACTAGTTGGTCTGCCGCACTGATTGTGCCACCCACATAAGTAGCCCTGTAAACATGTCTCAGGCCTGCTACTGCAGTGTCTGTGTGTGCAGTTTTGCACTTCTAATTCGACTTGGCAAGTGTACTCACTTGCCAGGCCTCAACCTTCTCTCCGGAATACTTTGCATCTGCCGGAACCAAGAGATCGACTTCGCATCTGACACCGCTCCACCTCCACTGCCCTGTAGTGAGGACCTGACGCCGCTGCACAACACCGCTGTACTTCTGCCCGTGGCACTGGAACCGACGCCGCATCGGACCCAGAGATCTGACCTGTTTTCTACTTGTTTCTTAAGGTTCTATACCTGGGGGTCGACGACTCCATAAACGGTGCCATTGGTGTTGCATTGTAGGAAACGACTCCTTCATGACGACGCATAATACCAACCTGCAGCATTTATGCCTCAAGGCACTGGTTTCTTGCTTTTAAGTGCTTTGTATTTTTAACTGTATATTGTGGGATTTTATTGTATTTGGTCTTGTTTATTTAGATAAAATGTTTACTATTTTTCTAAACCTGTGTTGTATCCTTTTATAGTGGTTCACTGTATTACTGTGAGTGTTTGTACAAATACTTAACACATTGTCTCTGAGTTAAGCCTACCTGCTTGTACCAAGCTGCCAAGGCGGTGAGTGGGGGTTAACTGAGTGTGATTCTCCTTTGCCCTGACTTCAGTGAGGGTCCTTGCTTGGCAGGGGTACCCTGACTGCCAACCAATGAACCCATTTCAAACACAAATACATTCTGTAGCAGTATATCGAAGTCAAGAATATATATATTTAGTGTATAACGTTTTTAAAGAATAATGTTGTATTTAATATTGCTTATGTTTGTAGACTGGCAATAAATATTGTTATTAAATTGATTTGCTATATATTAGCATATCATTCTTTAATTGTAGGTGTTAGCATTAGTAGGCAATTGCCATAATGGTTATTTTAATATTATAATTTTAAAACTTTGATGTATGTTTTTATTTGTCACTACTAATATATAATGTAATATATAATAATGTATTTACAAGCTGTGTTTCTATAGGAAATGGGTGAGGACTTTTTTTTCTTTGTTAATTCTTGTTAATGTAATTTTAATATTTAATTAGTTATTAATTACATATGGTGTTATTTTATCAATTGTTACTTTTTATTATTTAACTGTAATTGGTAGTTTTTAAATGTGTTTCAGGTATAATTAGTAATTTAGATTTCATTAGCCATTTTTGGGGTTTGTAGGAGATAAAGTGGGGTAGACAGTTAAATAATGTATACTTTTTTAATCTTAATAAATTTGTTCATGTAGTTTAAATAGTAAATTGATTAAATAATTTAATGGATTTATAGATTTTTTTAAATTAATTTAATGAAGCATTGTAGTTTTGTATATAAATTTTTCAAAATTAGTAACTTAGAATTAAGATGTCAGTGTTTGGATTTGTAGGGGAAGAGAGTGGGAAGTTATTAAATTCTATTTTTATGAATTACCTTTATATTAAGAATAATAATTTTATGATAATTCAGTATGCTAATTTTATAATTGACTGTGTTATGTTCATTTTATTAAAATGAAGTATCATTCAAAGTTATAAGTGCATTTAATAACTATTTTTGTATTTATTATTTATTGTTGAGTTACCTTTTATTTACTTTATTAAAGAAATAATAACATTTTATAATTATTTTTAAAATGTATTTATTTTGCTTGATATACTTTTGAGTACCAGGGAGAGAAGCAATGTGTATTTTAAAATGTTTAACTTTTTAATACACTTGAAATATTTCCCGTCATTTATTTAACTTTTATAACATCAACATTACATTTTGAATATGTATTAATCGCTGTTTGTTGTTAGGTTTTTAAATTTGTCATAGAAAGTGATTATGGGTCTCATTACGAGTCAGACCACCAACAGGCTGCTGGAGATGTCCTAAAAATTATGAGTTTGACAGTGATGCCAATGGAATACAGCTAAAGGTTATACACCGCAAACATTTCCGCCACAGTTAGACCACCATGGAAACCCAGGCAGAAATGAACTGCATAAATGAGAGACTCACCTCCAGGAAGCCATACTCACCTGGAGCCGCCATGGAACCACAACTAGACTCTGCTCCTGCTCGCCGAAAGACAATGGAATCATCGCCGATGAGGACGACAGCAACTGTAGGTACACACACTTATCTGTTACATCTGTCTATTGGCAAATTTTGTTAGGACACATATCATACCATAGGGAGGGAGATGCGAGGGCTATACTCACACGTAACAGTACAGTGACAAGTACACTCATATACAGCAACAAATACACCCACATAAATACAGCATGCACACTGCAGCCATCACACACACACCCACCATACGTCAAGAACAAACAGTTGCGCACGACAACACAGCACAGGCCTAGTCTTAAACAATCTCATACAACATACCAACACGCTACAACTACATCACAACTGCACAATCTTAAACACATTGTCAAGCAATCACAATCGACACTGGCCAGGGACTCATCGCACAAACAACACAATGTGCAACCAACTGGGAATGAACACACACAGTTACGCCCTCATGCAACTTAGCAAATAGGCACACACACACCGCACATCATATCTATCATAACATGCACGATACACACATACTCACACAGTCAAAGCACACACAGCCACACACTACAACAACAAACACATGTCAACACAAACACGATACAACACCATGACAGCAACATGTCAGCAACATGCCCATCACACTACACACACCTTATCCATGGGGGCACCAAAGCACTGCACACACCCTCACATAATGCTCAAAGAACACAGGAAGTACAAGCACCACACACCCACAAACACTGGGACAGAACCAATGTCAACCAGGAACAACTCAGACCTAGGAAAGGAAATGCAGGGCAAAGATGTAACCAGAAAGCCAACAACTGGTTGGCCAGAATATATTCATTTAAAAAATAAATAAAGTACAAGGCCATTGGCTAGTCGTTGACTCCTGAATGCTGTGTAACCTTCACAGAGGTAGAGGCATCAAGGGGCAGGCAGGCATCTCAGGGACTTTTTGGGGTGTTGCAGGAGGGGAGTTTGGGGTTAGGCTGGGAAGGGGGGTTTGGGCTTAGACTTGGGAGGGTGGGTGTGTTTTTTACTCAGGGGAGGGTTGGGTCTTCTTGTGAGGGGTTGACTTCTTGTGGGAGGGGCATGGGTACTGACAGGGGGTAGGCAAAGCTTTGTAGGTGGAAGGTGTGTCTTTGGGGAGAGAAACAGATCTTTTAGGGGTGCTATGGGGTGGGGGAGAACAGTAGGGAAAAGGTTAATCTCTGAGAGGAAAGCTTTCTTAGACACACAGGGATGATCATAACAAAAGGGTTTGGGTGTGTAAAAAGTGTTGGTGTGGATGTCTTGAATGCATGTTTGTGGAAGGTATTATTGTGGGTGGTGGGTGTATGTTGGCTGGGTGAAAGAGGGTGTTTATGTGTCTTGTGTTGAGGGGCGGTGGAAGTGCTGGGGAATCCCATACTGGATGAGTGGCTGTCAGTTGGGGGTAGGAATGGTAGATGTTATGCATGTAGGTCTGTCTGTGGTTGTGTTATCGCTCAGTGTGGTGTCTGGAGTGGATGTCTGAGGGTTTGCTGTGGTGATGTCTGTGGTTAGGATAGGTGTGGTGGCTGTAACACTGAATGTTGGTGTGGTGTCTGCAGGTGTGTCGTGTGTCAGGTGTTGTGTCTGTGATGCTGGAAGTAGAGGGGGTGTCAGGGCAGGGAGTGACTGTTGCTGTATATACAGGTGGATGTTGCTTGTGTGTATGCCAGTGGTGTGTCTTTTGGTGCTTATGTTTGTCTCCGCTACCTTTTGATGTTGAGGTGGGTGCACGCCTGTCTGTTTGTGTGCTTTGGCTGGGTCAGGGAAGGGGGGAATCAGATTGGGAAGGGGGGTGAGGGGGACCGTAGACAAAGGGTGACTTGGAGCTGCAGTGTGGAGGCCAGAGCCTGAAAAGATCTCTGTAGTCCAGCCAGTGCACCTTGAATGCCCTCCCGGAATGCATTACTCTATTGTGACTGAATTGCAAGTCCCTAGATGGCATTCACGATGGTTAACTGACCCACAGAGATCAACCTCAGGGGGGCAATAGCCTCTTCACTGAGGGCAGCTCTGCTAACAGGGTCTGGGGCAGAGGTGCCAGTGGTGAAAGAGACTCCCACCTTCTTAGATAGCCAAGTATTGCCGGTCAACGGTGGTTTAAAAGCTCAAGGTAAACACAATCGAATAAAACTCTTATACTAAAAAACATATATGTCAATAGTGACAAGTTAAGAGACACAGAGGCAGGAAAAGGACAATTTGAACAAGTAATGAAAAAAAACAGATTCAATAGTCAGTGTCACTTTGGAAATTGCCAATTACATCCGGGACAATTGAATCCACGAGACGTTCTACTTTAGCAGGTGGTGAAAGATGCAGATCATATCCAAGGAAAGACACAGAGCACTCATGTTCCAATGCCTAAGCTCCAGCTGAGGCAGCATCATTCTGTGTCATGCCCACCACAGAATTAAGAGTCATGGAATCCACAGAGGGCAACTCATAAACGGCTTCACGTAGCAAACTCACCCTAAATACATATGTCTGATAATGAGCCCACATCGAGAACATCACTGTGTAGAAGGACAGACTTTCAGTGCACATTCAAAGAGGCACCAGAGGTATCAAAACACAGACTGCACACAATCCAAAACCAGTCGGATTGACAAAGGCCAGTCACACTCCAGTTGTTCCAGGAGTGGTGCTCCGAAATACTGCATCATGTGTTCAGGGCATAGTTGTGCTGGCGGTAGGGCTTTCAGTACTCCTTGCTGTGAGGGTCAGTCATTGTGCAGAAAAAGTAGCAACTGCAAAAAGCCATCTATTATAGCCAAAGTAATTGGAAATCCCCCAAAAATAGTCAAAAATATTGAATGTATGGCTTATGGTATTAAACCGAATATGGAGGGGAAGGTGTGAACAGGACCAGAACCAACAGCCTGAAAAAAGTGGGTGATTCCAGTAGTACTGGGCACATTAAATATTCGCCCCACGAGTTCACCAAAGTGTCTCGGAAAGTTTGCAGTTAGAAGGGACTCAATCTCTGCTGATGACCTTGCAACCTGACGCGCCTAGGTCTCACATGCAGATGTAAGCACCACATGTTTTTGAATCAATAAAGCCTTTAGTCTGCTCAACTTGTCAAAATTCACATCAGAAGTAGCAATATGAGGCCAAACGTCTGCTACACCTTGAAGCTGCATAGGGGTAAAAAGGACATTCCCGCAACACATAACAATTGGGCAGACCGAAACGACATAAGCTATTTTGGCTCACATTTCACAACAGCTCTCACTGTTAAGTAACACATAGCTGTCATTTGAGAGCAACTGAAATGCTGATCTAATCCAGGGGATCAGACTCCCTTCAAATAACAAGCCAAATTTGCCACTGAGGCATTACATGCCCCGTGCAAGGACAGCTATTTACAAACCATTGAATGGCTCACAGAAGTCCCACATTTAATACTGTCAAGAAAGACCTCTTTCATGTCATTGAAACATTTGCACGAGAAAGGAAGTTCCCACACCTTGTGTATGTAACTATCGCCCAGCCTTTCATATCTACCCACTGGAATGTGTTTCAAACAAGATGTAAATTGAAGTGTTGAAATTGGTAGATTTATAACCCCATTTATTAGCCATTCAGCTGATGGTATTTCATCCACACTAAAAGGCAACTTTTCTAGCTTTTCAATATTCAACATGATCTATTTGCCTTAACCGGGCAGCCGCTTCTTGTTGGGAAAAGCCTCCATATCTCATATGCAGCATATAAGAAGCGTTTTCTGTGTTGCCTTCTGGGGCCTAACAAGGAAATCCTATACATCAGTGTTGTTTGTCAGGAGACTGAGATGTTCTTTGACAGCATCCAACGAGGAACCCTTCAACCATTCCTGTTGTCACTATACCTGAGTGTTCCGAGGACACATAGCCAGGGTCCGGCCTATTTGTTCTAAAAACCCCAGAGTTAACAAAACGTATGGCACCCATTGGTGTCTCAGGCCACAATAACCACCCACAAGGACGTGAAAATGATGTGTTAAATGTTCCATTCTGGACCCATTCATTGATCTGATCTTCTGACGCAGCTATATACCTTTGCTATTTGTAAAGTTTAGCAGGGGCGGAAATACTGGGCGCATTCAATTCCTTAATGTTTGCTAATCCTAAACAACTTTGTTTGCTGTCCTGTGTCATTTAAAAATATCACCTGAACAGGAATCATGCATGCTCTAAATAAAGCTTCTGTTCCTCTTATTTGCCAATTGTTTGTTCCACACACACTTTTTAAGTCAATCAACTTCAACCAGTACTCATAGCCTTCTATAGCAAATCAGGAAACAAAGGAATCAGAGTAAATCAATTTTGTATCTGTCAATAAAACATGTTGACTTTCCATTTCTGGCAATTTAAAATAATATGACTCAGCATTCTCAACATTGTGCACAGAAAAATATGCAAATTGTTCAGTATACTTTTTAGAACTGCCTACTGGTAGAGTTGGGCAGAGTTCCCATTGTGTCTATTTAAAAATAATCTTTGGGGTACTTGCTCTGTGAATGAAATAATGTCCATGATAATTATAATAGAACATATCTCCATAAGTTCCTTTAAACTGGTACACATCTTCATTTTCAAATACTGTATAATACTGCAGATCAGACATCATAGCATCAACAGTTTTCACATTCCAATCATCAGAAACCACTCCAGTGTGATTACATCAGTCATAGAAAGGTTGAATACATATGGTATTTGAATGACCTCAGTAGGCCCATATATATCGAATACTACTTTATCCCAAACAATCCCATCAGGAATTGGTATGGCTGCAATGTTCACTAGGGACATGTCTTTGCGAATTTTAAGTGATGAAAAATGTGTTCTTAGGACCTCATCCACCAGTTCAACTGCAGAGCGTTCAGGAAGGAAATGACCATTCACAAGCAAAAGAAAACACTAACAAACCCAATCCAAAGGAGGAATGCAGTTACTTGCTGAAGGCTCCCTTGGTGGTTCATAGTAAATTACAACATCCGTTTGTGTAGAATTTGTAAGAAATGCTCATTATTATCATTACTAATTGTAGAAGTAGTTGCAAATGGAACAAATGAAAGCTCATTTTCCACCCTCCACAAGCTCAGAGAGGGGTCAATGTTGCTGTTGAAGACTTGTAGGGGGGAACATCTTGGTCTGAGGTGGGAGGGATTCGGGCACTATCCAGGAGTTCTCTAGGTCTGCTGTGCAGGATCGGCCACATGGTGTAACTTGATATTGTTGATGGAAATAAAGCGATTTTCTTTAGAGCCAGACAGCAATGGTAGAATCACAGTTTTTGGTACCGTGTATTCCCAAGACTGGAACCGGTGCTCGATAAGAAGGACCAGGCTCCTTTTTCACAGCAATCTTTTCATAAACTAGATCCCCAAGATTAGGAATCTAGACAGTAGATGTTACTGGTACATCCCTAATTCCAGAGAAGGCAGCATTGGCAGATGTGTTGTCATCACACAACTGTTGTAAGTCCTCCAAGACAGTGACACATTAATTTATGTCCAAAGAGGCATTCATATAATGTAGGCCCCCCAGGGACTTTCTGGGCAGATTGTTAAGTGCCCTCTGGACTCCATATAGGTGAGTGAGCCAACTATGACCTGTGCCTAATACTCTAGCTGTTAAGGATTGCTTTAAATCTCAGTTTCGTCACTCCACAACACCATTTCCATCGGGATGAAATGGAGATGAGTAATGCAGTTGGACCCCTAACGAAGCCATGGTGTCCCGATAAGTCCTTGAGGCAAAAGCAGGGCCCTTGTCCGAGTGGAAAACTGCAAAAGCATCGGTGCTGATAAAGACTTGCAAATCTTTGATTGACAGTTTGAGCGACAGCCGAGCGTTGTGGCCGAACCCACAGAAATCTGGAACATGAGTCAACAGCGACTAGAATGTATTTGTATGCACTATCTGGGGTCAGGGGACCACAATGGTCCAAGTACACACATTGTAAAGGTTTGTTGGAAATAAGAGGGGTGTCTGATGTTGGCATTTCACAGTGGACCCTTTTATTTGCTGGCAGATGTCACAACAAAGGACATACTGCTTGGTCTGTTTGTAGAGACCTGCCCACCAACAGTGTGATTGTAATATTGAACTTGTAGCCACCACACCAGCATGAGCAGAAGCAACTCCCTCTTTTACTGCTTTTATTAATTCCACTCTTAAGTCTTTATTAGGAATTACTCGAACTCCCACACCTGGTAATGTTACTTATGCATCAAACATGCCTGTCACCCGGTAGGAATATTTAGCAGGATACGCTTTAGGTAAAGGCGTACCGTCAGCCGATACTTTCACTGCTGTCAGTGTGTCATCATCCACTTTCAGCTTAGAATGAGTTACTGCAGCAACAGAAGCTAGGGCTACTGCTGATTTGGGTGCTTCATCAGCAAAAGTGTTGCCTTCAACATGTATTCCAACACGCTGATGTCCTAGTGTATGTACAACATGGACATAAGATAGCATTTCTTTCAGCTCCGCAACTTTGCACCACAGTAGTCTGTGTTTCACGATATTGCCTTTTGACTCTTTGAACCCATTTATGCGCCAGTAATGCAGATATTCATTGAAGGACTGGACACAATAGTACGAATCATAGCCAATCAATTTCATCTGCTCCAGATCCATATGTTCCAGTGGCATCACCAGAGCCTTGAGCTCTGCAAGTTATGCAGTACAATCTCCTTGAGTCTGCGTGTAAGTATTTTGTGGATAGAACTTGCCATCCGTCATGTAACCACTCACAACTGCACAGGCAGCGGAGTATTGCTGTTTGGTTCCTATTGCTGGTTGGGCTGAACCATCAGTGTACAAGATTCTATGATATTGTTCAATAGGCAATGTATTTGCTGGAACTGGGTATTCAAGTTCATGTTGTAAGAATTCTTGGGTCTGTAATGTAGAATCAAAAACATAATCAACATCAGTGGCTGTTAGAGACATTGGCCATTGGATCCAATGTAGATGTAATGCTTTAGCATTTGGAATACTTGCTTTGGTAACAGCCTCATGGGCTGGAATTGGGGATTCGACAATAATGCTCTTCCCCTGGACAAGAGGTCTCTCTTTAAGGAACGCCATCTGAACAGCAGGAGGATTTTCTCAGTGGGATCAAAGTGTTGTTCAGCTGTTGAGTATAGGTGTGATTTATATCCAATTGGGACGGTCTCACCCTCATTAAATGTCACATAGGTGAAACCAATGGCACCAGCAATTACTCCGTTTTACTTTAAGCATGTCTTTTTGCAAAGTTTTTAGAATGCGTGTATGTTTGACCGTCCAAAATGTGCTAGTAAAATTAGGAAGTATTAAGTCGTACAATTTTTTAATGCGTTGTGAATAATCTGGAATATATGTTCTGCCAAAGTTTAAAAAGCCCAACACTGACTGGAGCTTTTTTATTATATTTGGAGGTTGTAGTTGTGTGCATTATTCTAAAAATGGGGGCACAAGGCTTTTGCCTGATAATTTGTATCCCAAGAACAGGACACTAAGGAAGGCTATTTTCATTTTTTTTATGTTGAATTTGTAGCCGATTTTGGCAAATCCTACAACAATGCGGGCTACCCATCTTAAATGTTGCCTGAGGTCATCGTCTGTGAGATAAATGTCAACCACATATGACAACGCCTAAGGATCAATGTCATGTAGTATAGATTTTACACAAGCTGAGAACATTCCTGGGATGTTCTTGTACTCCTGTGTGAGTCTGCATTTTTTTTTTTATGAGAGCCTAAAACTTGTTAACTCCCTACTTTCAGGTGCTATGTTTTGGCAGAAAAATCTTTTGGATATATCCAGGGTCTACTTGTATTTTTTGTGCACTAACTTGTTCATAAGTGCAGTGCTGGGTCCATTTTGTATGGCAAATGTTTTTGTGTGACTATTTAAATGTCTGTAGTCTAAGACTATTCTATATGAGTTGTCGGGTTTAGCGATTGGAAACAGTAGATTATTCATGGATGCTTTTGCATCATATCATTTATTGTGTATTGAGGTTGCGGTTGTGGTTGGGATTTTATTGGTATTACGTGGGAGGGGTAATCTTTGTCCCACCCTACATGATTTCTATATATCGCAGTACCTGTGCACTGCCTAATCAATGGCATGGATTTCAACAAGCTTTCTGGGAACAAGGGGCGAGAAGGATTTTTTACTCACAACCTCTCCATAAGGGAGATTGCTGATGAAATCTGGCGGCCAATCTTTTTCAGCCAGCAAAATATCATAGATAAAATGACGTGGTCCTAAAAGATGGCGTCTACACTACGTTCAGTGTCTCCTTCTAACTGAAGAGTTATTTTGTACACCCTATAGGGTGTGGAGACACTCATGCCCGCAGTCTCAACTTGTAAGAATTAATCAGTTGCTTCACCTCCAGATGCTCTTGACAATCCTGGCGAACTTTTGTGACCTCTGCTGCACTGTTGAGCAGTGCCAGTGCACACTTCAGCCCTGATTTATACTTTTTGACTCAAACCTGCATTAGAGCAGGTTTGCGTCAAAACGTTTACCACCAGATAGCGCCACTCCTAGATGCGAACTGGGCATTATATTTAAGGAATGACGCTAGCTGGCAGTAAGGCCTGGTTAGCGTCAAAATAATTTATGCTAACTGGTTGGGGAGGTGCAGGGGAAACAGGAGGTTGTGGGTCAAAGAATGGCACTAGTCAGGTTAGTCAGAAAAAGGACGCTAACCTGACTAGCGTCATTTTTTGATGCACAACCCCCATGTACATGACTCCTGTCTTAGTAAAGACAGGAGTCATGTCCCCCGCCCAATGGCCATGCCCAGGAGACTTAAGCCAAGTTAGGCCCCCTAAGGCACTTTTAAAAAATAAATAAAAAACTTACCTGGACTTATCTGGGATGGCTGACCCAGGCATTAAATAATGGCGCTAAGCAAGCTTAGAGCCATTATTTAAGGTCCTCCTCCTCCTGTGCGTGACTTTTGCATAGGAGGATAAAAAAAGGCGCTAAGGCCGGGAATGTCTACCTTGCATATCATTGATGCAAGGTAGGTTTTCACAGTAAAAAAAATATGTTAACTCCAATATTTTTAAGCTAGACGACTCTAGCGTCAAAATATCAATATGGAGTTCAGTTTGCGCCGGATTTGTGAAAAAAATTGACTCAAATCTGGTGCAAACAGAGTATAAATATGCCCCTTCCTGTTCTGCTGTAAAGCCCTCTTCTTGAGTGGCATGTCGGATTGTAACTTCTGCCACTTTTTTCTTTTTAAATTGGGTTTTTGTTGGGAAAGTTTCTCTTCCTTTTAAACTGAAACTTCAGATGAGCATTGTGAGTCCTTTCTCAATTTCACGTATTCAGTTCACTGCTCTGACCGCACACCTCTCTCACTGCATTTTTCTGGTGAGTCCTGAAATGAACTACATTGGCGTGCATCAGTATATTGATATCTGTCAGGCATTTTTATATTATCCCTATTTCTACGGTTACACCTGTTTTGTGGGGTCTCCGCATATGGAAATTCTCCCCTTTCTTTTTTAGGTGTTTGTTGTCCTTTTTTTAATCCCAGCGTTTTTTGGAACCTTCAGGCGCTTGTTTGTTAGTATCTTTATTAGATCTGCTTTGAAATTGTGGTTTCATCTGCCTGGCGCCCAAACTATCTCTTCCAATACTAGAATAGGTCTCTGCGATAATCTTTGGTAGCTCACATTCTTGATCTTGTGCAGGAACGTCCCAGAGCTGCATGTGCACTGCTAGTGCAACTTCTTCCCCTTTAAGGTTACTTAATATGATTGGAGATACTGTGGCAAAATTGCCCATTAATTGCATCCCCAAATCCAGGGCCGGGACAGCCCTGTATTAATTTTGAATTTGTTTTAACACCTCTGGAAAATTGGCAAGTGTTGGTGTACCGTGTGTGGTGGTATAGAGTGTGGCAAATACCGTGCCCCATGTATTGAAGTTATCAACTGTAGGAACCATCCTAAATGGCAAGAACATAGTGAGAATTCTATGTTTATCCTGAGATCCTGTATGGGGAAAAACTGCTTCCAGTGCATTTTTTTGGGGCCTAACCAAAACGAAATGTCCTCCCTCTTGGTGGGTACCTTACCCATGATCGAATGTACAGTTGCAGGGTTAATGCCTGCTGTAACTGCATGTTGTTGCACTGGGACAGCACGTGCTGGGTTAGTATTTAATGTTTGCATAACAAACTGTACAAATAGTCTGTATAATGTCGTGAGCTCTATATATAGGCGGCAAACTTTAGCTACGTCTAAGGTTGCCGCATCACGGTGTGGTGCATATGTGGCCAATAACGGCCAGGTCAGGCCATCGTTGCTCAGGGGACCTAACCTAACATGTAATATTGTATGTGGTAGGGCGCTATCAAGCCAGTTATTATGGTCTTGATAAGATAAAGGTATCTCTAAATATGCATAAGCTCTGTATTATGCAGGTATGTTTGCAGGTGTATAGTGGTGAAATGTATTTGTGTTCCCATATACTGCTGGAAAAGTGATGCAAGAGTCAAACATTTCTGTTCCATAGGCTGGATGAGCCTCAACAACAACTGTGATTGGACCCCCTGGGTCGTTATGCCGTTAGCCCAAAAATATGCAGTAAGGAGAGGTAGCATATTTACTGCAATGGCTACCCGTTGTTGGTTTGCCATTTTACTGGTAGGTGTATGTTCAGACATAAGGACACCAAGCGGGGATTGGTCCTTTTAAGGTTCAAGCTTGAACAACCTGCAGCTCAAGATAGGTACTACCTATGTGGCTGAGCAGGAAATCCTCAAAACCACAGACGTCTCCGTATATAGTACGAGGTGACTTTAGTTTTAGATGAGACAGAGATTCTCAGGAGGATTCGAATATTAGTGCCTGACCAAACGTTGGTGGCGCCATGTCGCGTAGGTTCTCGTTATGCTAATGAGGCTACTGGATTTGGGAGACAGGATCACATGGATTGTGGGTACTAAGTATGATTCCACACCACTTATCTCCTGTCGGCCTAATCTGGGTTCTCCGGCTAACTAACAGTGCCTCATCTCTGGCTGAGATGATTGTGGCAACCGGACACATGACAAGGAAGACTCCTCAGGGGAATTGTGGTCGATCAGATCCCACCCCTTTCTCTCAGTTACCGAAAGTCTCATACAGTCAAAGACAACAGAGGCAGGATAAAGTTCAATAAGGATTTATTGAAGTAACTGCATCTTAGATAAAATGGCATGTATTCCACTAACTAGGATGATAAAACACAATAAAGCAAGCAGGTGACTAACAGAGTAAAACATTAGAACACTCCTACCATATATTTCTCCTACCTACACTATTTTTTAGCACAGCGTAATAAGCCTAATCTGCCCTTCTGGTTTTCCCCCTCGGGGTACATCATCCCTGATACCTGGAGGAAGAAGCCTGTAGTCTAGAGAGACACCGTCCCCATGTGGATCAGGGATCTAGCAGTCTAAGCAAGTTGCTGCAGCAAAGCAATCAGCATACAGTCATGGTGATCTGGCGGAATCTTCCTCTAACATGTCTGGGCCAAAAGGGTGTTTTTATAATAAAACAGCTGACATTCTAAGAAATGGTCCCCACGTATGAGTGTGTTTTCTGTGAATGTTGGAGACACAGCATACTACATTTGTCAGCAACTCTATCTAACTGTATCCTTGAAGGAAGCACAACGTGAAATTAATGTCCTACCAAGAATATGATGCTTTCCTAGGTGAAAGTATGAGATAAAGAAAATAAAACGGCATTGCAAATGTTGCTATTGCTAGAAAAATAAAGCAATGCTGAATAAAATGTAAATGGATTAAAGTGCACAGTGGCAGGCCTAGTAAGCTAAAACAACATGTCTAAAACATGGCAAAATAGCTATAACAAATGTGAAATGCCAGACGGACATTACAGCCTAACATGATGCTGTCACACATTTGTAACCTTTTGAAAAGTAGGAATTACTTCAAAATGTCTGACTCAATATTGCACATAGACATAGATCAAGGGGAATTGCAAAGGACAGAGAGCAAGGACCTTGACAGCTTACCATCATGATATTGGGAGTATTACTCTGTAGTTGGGATCGAACAACCACCAGGATATGAAAAGCTGTATTATGGTACACATATGACACTGTCACATGTGCATCATCATATGCTTTTGTACAGAGGGTACAACATAGGTGAATAATATCACCCTATGCACATTACAATGTGCATACCTGTGTACCATTGTTGGAGACTGTGTTGACTAGTGATTTTTGACCCTATGCACCCACCACATTGTCAGAGCCAACATGCTTTCACATCAGACACTAACCTGCTAAAGGGGTGAAATTGTGTTAGGTCTGTACTTACTCCCTTGTGGCTGCTGTGCTGCCCTCAAACACCCATACAATTCGGGTAGGCCACTCCCAATATGTGGGCCATTAGGGGGTCAAGGTCTGATGGGCATCCCATCCTCGTTGCAAGGAAATTCTCAGCTGTGCCTCTGCGATCTTCCTGGCCCAGCGTCTCAGGTCCTCCAACCTCCTACTACAGTGGGTGCTGCCTCGGCTGTGGCCCCACAGGATCCCCACTTTCTTGGTGATAGCATATAATATCCCCTTTTTCTGATGGGCATTGACCTGCCTGGATGACACAGACAAGAATAGAATGTCATGTCCACATGCACCATACCAAAACAAGCAGGGTGAAAAACAAGTTAGTGCACATAGCCATACACTGACTATCTTCAACATCTCCTTCAATGATAGATGAAGATACGCAGTCAGGCCATGTGTGATGTTGTAACAGACATACAATATGCAAATCCAGCAACAGGTGTCAGCTTGTTGCATATGGCCAGACCACATACATATCGGTTAAGATGGCATTCCTGGCAAAGTTAGTTACACCACCTTCAGTGATCATGTATTGCAGTCAGTAGGTGGGTCACAGAACATACATCACACACTCTCTACTATGTCTAAGTGCTCAAAATCTATGAAAACACATATGCACATGCCAATCTACCCACACATATCATCACAACCCTTCATTCTGCCACATTTCTTGGACATCATCACAAACTTTACCCACCATCCATTGCTTGTTATAACAAAGGATAGATGGGAAAATATACATATGTGCACATGGTGCACTTACCCGTTCCTCTGGTGTACCATAGAGCTGTCCATACAGGGGTAAGACCTCTTCCAACAGCTTATTAACCTCCTCCTATGGGGAGAAGGCAGGGACCCTATCACCTGTAGGATGTGGCATGATTGCTCCCACAGACAGTACACAGCAGCTCCGGTCATGGAGGTCCTTCTGGCAGCAGTGTCAGGAGTCAAGTGAGAGATGAAATATGAGATTGCGGTCACGTCTGCCAAAAAAGACACCATCACAGCCTGCAGACATCGCCATTGGCGCAAGGCGGCCAAAGGCAGCAATGTGTTTCAATGGCAATGTCCAACACAGTTGTATCTGCCTACCACCATGACGACTTCTGCCAGCGAAGTTAGGTCATTTCTTAATGTCCAGCACAGTAGGTCAGGCAGCTGCAAGTTTAAGTCTCATAGCTGATCGGTAAAGTTAGATCAAAGTTGCATTACAAGTGGTCAGACATATTTACAACCTTGTGTTCACTGCTGGCTTTGAGCAAACGTAGGAAAATGCAGGATTTATGCACAGCTTGTAAACTTGATAAGTTAATAGTAACTTAACTTTAGTGGCATAGTCAACACACCAATGGCAATCCGAAATATGGCATTTACGTCATCAATGTGAAACATGGTAAGAATGTCATTATCACAGAGACTTTTAGTGACATTCTTCTCCACTTCTAAATCATGATTGAGGAAAGGGAATGTGATTGCAGTAAGAAGCTATTATTTGCCTAGGTGTGTACTGTGTACAATGTTTCTCAAATTTAATTTGGCATGTCCGAGCATTATGTGTGACAGATGTATTTTAACACTTACAATGGACAGAATGAGTGAAACACATACATCTTGGTCTTATCACACATAGTTACCCAGGCAGGAGAAGAGTAAGAGAACCTCCAGTGTACTGTCCACAGGCAGACCTGGGGACCATTAAGAATTGACATATCATCCAAATCTACCGCCTGGATTGGCATATAATCATGGATCTCTGTCATCAGTTGGAGCCAGATCTGATGTCAATCATTCGTAATCCCTATGGAATACCACCCATTGTACAAGTCATGTCTGTGCTGCACTTCCTGGCCACAGGTCCCTTTCAAAATACAGTGGCCCTAACTGCAGGGGTATCTCAGCCTTTGTTCAGTCTGGTTTTGAAGGGTATACTGTCTACATTGTTGAAACACCTGGACAGCTATATCATATTTACACAACTTGTAGATTTGGCCCACGTGAAGACTGATTTTTATGCTTTGTCACACATCCCACATGTGGTGGGTGCCATTCATGACACCCATGTAGCCTTGGTTCCGCTAAAAGCCAATGAACAGGTGTAAAGGAGCAGGAAAAACTACCACTGTATTAATGTCCAAGTAGTCTGTTTGGCTGATTTCTACATTTCACAAGTTTGTGCAAGGTTGCCAGGGTAAGTCCATGATGCATTCATCATGTCGGACAGCAATATCCCACTGCTGATGTCACAACAGTACACAGAGAGGGCCTGGCTGGTTGGTAAGTCATATATGTCATGTGTGTCTGCAACTTGTATCTGCTACCAAATATGTGGATGCCCTAGATTTAAGTTACCCTCTTTGTAACTATTTCTTACTGGGGACTCTGGCTACCCAAACTGTCCTTGGTTGTTGACACCTGTAAGGTACCCAACCACACCAGGGGAAGTATGCTGCAAAGAGGCCCGCCAAAGGACAAGGCATGTCATGGAGTGGACTTTTGGGTTCCTGAAGGCAAGATTCAGTAGCATTGAGAAGTCTGGTGGAGCCCTCCTTTATTCACCCACCAAAATATGTCAAATTATGGTTGCCTGCTGCATGTTTCACAACCTCGCCCTAAGATATCAAATCCCATTTATACCAGATGAGGGGGAGCCAGCAGTTCCAGCTGATGAGAATCAGATGTGCCAAGTGAGGATGACTATGATGAGGATGAGGCCAGAGACATCCTGGCAGATCTCATAAATCAGCATTTCACCTGACTGTAGGTATGTCATGTCCTGTAATTTTACTAACTCAGTGAGGTATTGGGGGTTAGGGATACTTGATAAGGGTCTTAGGCCCATATTTATACTTTTTTAGCGCCGCGTTCGCATCACTTTTTTGACGCAAAAGCGCCTCTAACTTACAAAATACAATTGTATTTTGTACGTTTGCACCGCTTTTGCATCATAAAATGGTGCAAATGCGGCGCTAAAAAAGTATAAATATGGGCCTTAGTATCACCATCAGACAGGTCATAAGTACATTACTTAGATGTGCTTGCAGAACACTACATTGAGTAGTATGCAGCTTTTTGATCGCTGTAGTTTAAGTTTGTCACAATACACAATCAGAGTTATCGTTGTCTATAGGACATAGCTGAATGATATTTTACAATCAGTTCCTGCCTATACCTTATGTATTACATTATTATTTTGCAGATTACTTCACAAGGTCATTCTCGTTTGGGAATATCTTACAGTGTCACAGGCAGGTGGGATTTGCAGTCTGACATGTGACTTGTGAAGTGAAAATGGATTGAACCAGGTACTGTCAGCATGGGATTTTGTGGTGTGTGAGTTATATGTCCAGACTCTCAGGACAGTGGGATGGTAGTGTCCTATAACACACTATAGACCTGTTTGCCATAGTAGGTGGGTCCAATGGTGCCATATATGTGGGCATGTGTATCTGACACATGTCATCCTGTTCAATCCGTACTCTCAAGCATCTTGATGGCTTTTTTTTTGTAATACCTTACTTGTATGTAGCTGTCACTGTGTTTCATCATTACAGGCCACTGTGCATGTGTATCAAGACTGACGTAGGTGAGGAGCATGCCTACTGATTCCTGTCCATGGTAAGTGGAAGGTTCCATGGCTGGGGGTATATGTACAAACCTCTGTCTGTATTATAAGGTACGGTAATTGGGAAGGTATGGTAAGGGTATTTGATGATGATACAGTGAACAAATCGATTTACCCATTTGGGTAGTGAAAGACTGAAATGTCTCTAACTTTTGTGGTCTTTGGGGTGCTAGTTATTCACAGCTATGCTGAGTCATTAAAGTGAGCCGCAGTACTTTACTATGTGATCATTTGGATTTTCCCAACCTATATGTAGGAAAGTGCAATGAAAGTGATAATGAGTTTGTCCATCAGTATCATCAAATGCAGAATGTACCCTGATTAAACAGTACATGTGAGATGGGACTTTAAAAAGTTGGCCCATGTGTGCATATCTTTTATGTGCAAGAGGTATTACAGTTAATAGTTACATATAGCTGAAAAATGACTCTCACACATGATCTGTGATTTAGTAGTGTTTAATAAGCAGTGCACATTTATGTTTGGATTTGGATCCAATCAAATGCTTGTAAACAGTGAAGAGGTTAGTCATGGTGTATGAAATCATCAGGGTACCTGTACAACATTTGGAGTCCAAGGTCCAGTGTTCTTATACCATTGTAAAATAGAAATTGGTTGTAGGACAGTCAACAGGGTCTATCAGTGACAAACAAGGGGAACCAATCAGTAGAGGTTCACTTTCTGGTAATGGTAAAATTGTTGGCACCTGCTCCTCCCGAACATTTAGGTGGACGTTCACGTTTACGGGGAGGGGGTTGTTAGCTACAGAGGTCTGTCTTTCCCCAGGCAGGGCCTCCATTCTACTGGCTGCCACAGATGTTGATGGGCCAGATGTCACATTGCTAGTGGAAGGGGCCACGTGTTGTGGACATAACCTGCTCAGGGTGACATTCATGTCTCCCAGCATCCCTGCAATGGCAGCCAAATTTGCATTCTGGGCCTCCCACCACTGTATCCCTTCCTGGTGAATGTCCATCTGCAGCTGCCTGATCTCCCCCTTCATTGTAAGTACCTGGTTTATCACTCCTTTGGATTTATGGTGTCCTCACCGGTTGTATTCCTAGGATCCTCCATGCTCTAGCCCACACTATCTCTCCCATGCACCCTACCCTGACATGCCTGTGCCCCTGGTACTGTTTGCCCACTCCCACTGGTGTCAGGTCCATCATTGTCTGGGTTTACGACTAGTGACTCAGGTACCTGTACTGGGGGGCACATGATGGTTGACACTGGCCTTGGAACACAGGATTGGGGCGAACGGTTGCCTGTTTCAACAGATATGAAAGGTGTCTGCAGATGGACCAGAGTCGTCCTCAATGTCTACACAACCAGGGGTGATTTCCTCAGTGAGAGCTTTATCCAGAGGGGAAGTGGCAGACTCTAGTGTCCTTTCTAATGTCAAAATAGCTAGGTTACCTGTAGGAGAAATGGAACACACAGTTACTGAAAATTATGCAACAAGTGACGTCAAACTTTGATTGGTAGACCTGCTATATGACATGCACAGAAAGCCTTTACTTGATCCCATGATATGACATTGACACCTGCTTCCAAATCTGCGTTAGAGCTATTTGGGAAACAGAGGTTTCCTATATCATAAACCTTGCTACAAGATGTCAGAATATCTTGGTGGTTAGATGTCTGTTTATAGACTCATATCTTGACTGCAAAATGAATTTACATTTTTAAATTATCTCCAAGTTAGATGTATGGCATAATTGAGTCAACTAACAGCTGCACAGTGTACAATAGAAAGAGACCTGGCCAACATTATGGGAATAAGCATTATTCCTAGGCCTCGGTATGGGTGTACTCCAAGAACATCCAGCTTCCTATATCCCCCCAGGTGAGTACATTGCACTGTTTGAATGGAGATTTGAAGGTCAGTTTAGCAGTTGGATGGTATTGTACTGGCATATGCCCATAGCCTTGCTGTCATTGCCATAGACTGTACATTTGTGGTCCATTCAGGTGTTCTGGATTCTTTATGGTGGAACCGTGCCTGCTGGGAATTATAGTGTTATCAGTCCCCATACTAACCATGCCAAACACAGACACTGGAGCCCCAGGTGAGTTTAGTTGACATGTGAGATGGCAGAGTGGGGTATTTGGACAGTTGGACATAGAGGTGGTAAGTGGTTTGGCAGTTAAGGTGTCAAAAGGTGATCAGTGATCATGCAAGACAAAAGTTTAGGGTGCCATCATAGATGTTGTGACTTACCCGACTCCACTCCCCCAGGTGTCACTGTCAAGCCATCACAAAGCAGGATGTCCAAGACCTTCTCCTTCCATGATGTGAACTGTGGGGTAGGTGGTGGGAACCCACCTGAGTCTTGCTGACCCCCAGCTGGTACCTGGCGGCCATGGAATTCACCTTCCCCCCTGAGGTCATTCCACCTCTTCCTGATGTCATCCCTTGTGCTTGGATAGTTCCCTACAGAATTGATCCAGTCTACTGTTCTTTGCCATAGCTCCATTTTCCTGCGGTGGATGTTTGTTGGACTTGTGCTCCAAATAGTTGTGCCTCTACACTGATGATTTCGTCCACCATGGCCCTTAATTCATCATTGATGAAACAGTGATGTTTTTGTGAAGACATGGTAGCAGTGGATGAGATGGTAAGGATGTAATAGAATAGGGAAATTGAATTGATCATGAGGTGTGGGTGCTGTGATGTGAGTGGATGATCGGTGGTGTCTAATGTGAGGGGTACTTATTATTGTGCTGGTTATGTTGTGAAGGTGTGTGATGAGTGTGATGTGAAGTGTGTGGGGGTGACTAATCTATGGATACTGACATTTGATTTGTTTGACAGTGGCCTTTTTGAGCTGTGTATGTCGTTCTGGTTGCAAACGATTGTGGGGTGTGAAGGGGCGTATTATTTTATAGAGGAGTGTATAGGTGTGCCAGATGTGTGGGTGTGAGTCATGTGTGTGGTTTTCAAATTATCTAATGTGGTATTGTGTATTACTGTGGTGACAGTAGACGGCCGCGATTTGTACCCCCATTGGTCTTCTGCAATGGAAGAACTGCTATTATGATTTGTGGGTCGTAATAGGTTCATCTTTTTTTGGCGGGCTTGCAGTGCTGGTGTTGAGAACGCCTCTTTCCAACCCTCCAGAATCCTGGAAGTGCTGGGATTCTGGATTCTGGCTGTCTTCTGGCAGACTTGGCTGTGTAACTCCTAATACGGAGGTCTGTATGACTGCCAACATGGTGGTCTTTTGGTGGCCCCCACCGCGGCGGTCTTACCGTCAGACCGACAAACTTGCAATGAGGCCCAATATGTTGAAATTATGTATTTAACCTGTCTGACAACTATTGCTAAGACTGGTGAGAGAACACTAAATTTAAACCCTTTGACATCCAACACTTTCCCTTACATTGAGTGGGAATAATAAATGTAATTCTTCTGAAGTCTTCCATTTTCCCTAGTGTTGCTTAGACTGAAGTGGAAATAGTACACTAACACTGAAGTCCAATGTTTTCCCTACTGTTGATTATATTAGAGTAGAGAAGTACGTATAACCCATCTGAAGCCCAACACACTCCTTTATTTTTGCTTGAAACGGAGAAGGAATAGTACATTTCACCCCACCCGCAGCACATCACCAACCATACCTTTGCTTAGATTTGATTGGAACTAGTAAATGCAACCCTTCTGAAACCAAACACATTCCATATTTCTTCTTGGACTGGAGTGGGAATATTAAATCTAATCCCTCCAATATGTTCCCTACTGTTATTTAGACGGGAGTGGGAATATTATATGTATGTAACCTTTCCTAAAACCAACACTTTCCCTTTTACTTCTTAAATTGGAGTTGGGATAATAAATTGAACCCTTCTGAAGACCCACACTTTCCCTACTCTTGCTTACATTGGAGTGGTAATAGTAAATCTAACCTCTCAGTAAAACAATACTTTTTCTACAGTTGCATTGACTGGAATGGAAATAGAAAACCGAACCCCTCTGAAAGTTAACAAATTCCTATTGTTGTTTAGACTGCAGTGTGAATAGTAAATGTAACTGATTCTAACATTTGCTTAGGGTGGTGTGGGGGAGAAATGTAAGTTATGAAAGGTGTAACACTTTTCTTATCTTTTGTTTAAATTGAAGTCAAATTATGTACTTTATTTAATACTTTTTGTTCTAAATTGTTTTCTTGTTTGGATTTTTCAATGTTTATGTTACTTTTTTTTTTAAATGTGTAATTTAAAAGCATGTTTTGCTAGAAATATATTTAAATAATTATTGATATGTGTTTATTTGTTCAGTTATTTTTAATATTATTTTTCTTTTTTTATTTTAATTCCAAATCCGATCATAGAACATTCTGAGAGCATGGATCATCATTTCAACAGTGTGGTGCATTTAACTATTAATTGGGACAATAAGTTCCCTGCCTTTTAATGTACAAAAGGGTGAATTGTTTGTGTCATACATTGGAAGATTATTAGTACAGTACAAAACTCTATACAGTGTGTGCAAGAGATGAAGTGAATGTTCACTGTGGATTTTGAACCTGTAACAACTGCTTATCCAGGAATGAAGTAATAGAAATTCTGGGTAAAACCAATCCAGTGCTAGGGTTAGAGTTCTTGCGGTGGTGGCAGAGATGATTTTTAATGGGAAAATGGTTGTTTTCATAATTAATGTTTATCCAGACATACATACTCCCTGTAGCACTTACAAGGAACTCAGAAAAAGGTTTCACTTTTTAGGGAAATCTGTGTTATTTTGTTCTAGATGTTATTAACCTAGAAATGAAAGAGTTGCTTAGCTCAAGGTAAGATGTTGGTGAGGTCGCACAAAAATGTGATTTCACATGAAACATTGGGGGTTACTTCATCCTCAGGAAAAATAGATGTGTCTAATCTACTCTGTGCAATTTAACAGCAAATGCAGAGAGTTTCTCACTTCCAAAGATATTTGCTCAAGTCCAGAAAGATGATGATATAAAAATAGCCCCGCATGATATACATTTGCTATTACATGTTTGTGAGGATCATTCAAATGTGTGATTTATCTAAGCATGCTTATTCAGATGCTGGGTGACCCAGAGGAAATGTTAGAGAAATGCAAAGAGCTCCCCTGGGCCCCAAGCACCTGTTCTCCACCAGCTTTTTCATGGCGGTGAAACTGCCATGAAAAAGCTGGTGGAGAACCAGGCTGCAATCAGGAGGGCAGCGCTGCTGTCAGCCCCTTCCTTGCTGATTGCAACCTGCATCCTCCATCTGCCTATCAGGATCTCTAATCCCGGTGGAGACGGCGGTAGATTGGCAGGGCTGCCCACCAACCTTGTAATGTGGTGGTCAGACCACAAAAACTGGGGTGGTCTGACAGCCAACGCAAGTGTGGCAGCCCGAGGACAGTCACACTCGTAATCAGGTCCTCAATGTATTCAAAACCTTTATGAGAATGTCTGGTAGAACTCTAATTAGATTAATGTAATTGTTTGTTAAGAATACATTTATTACCTTGTAAAAAATGGACTGCATATCAGAAACAGGATAGGAAATAGATTTTCAGAGCAAACTATTGTGCCTAAATATTGTTAACAATTAAATCATCCCATTAGGTATAGATTTGATGTTCAGGTAGCATACCCATAGATGTCAATTACATAGTTGAATGATTACACCAATACTCATGCTGTAATGTTTTATGCATTTCAGTTAACAGACAACACATTTGAAGGAAACAAAATGATAGTGTCTTAAATATGTATCTTTACACACAACTCAACAATGAAACAAACTATCTACTGTAATTCCCCAAAGCAGAATAATATAGTTTGAGAGAAAACAAGCAACATCACAAATAGATATGTTCAATGCAAACAAGTAAACTTCTCCATTTTACATGTTTCACGATAACCTGTTATGATGTTACAAGTTGTTTGTAATCAAGGATGTATCTGTAACTATGACACACAGTGTTCTGTACTGATAGTTTGCTTAAACTATCTGTCATTTAAAAGGAAAAACATTCCATGTTAGTTTGATTTAGGTACAGTATTAAAAGCTATATGTTCCAGATACTTTCTTTGCTGCCATGGTGCACCGCTTGCAAACTGGACTGATCCTTTCTAGGATGCTTGTAGTTTTCACACAGCAGCTGAGGCACTGATATTATCACATACACACACTTAAGGCTATTAACAAAGGTATGTTACACTTACAAGAAATGTACATAATTAAATTTACTAATACACTTTTGAGTAGTAGTAGTACAAACTTTATTCGACTTTCAACAAGTCATAAAAGTATCAGATAAAACACATCTATGTGTAATAACACAATAAATAGGGTAAAATAATAAAAGGAGAATAAATAACAAAGATAAAATACATATCAATAAATTGACCATTCACAAATATCCGAATAACCTGGTTAGGTTTACACCAGTGCCCACATAGACCTTCTTGCAGTTAATACAGAACTTAAAAAGTTTGCCAGAGTTCCACACATTTCAATAGAAGATAAAACCTGTAGGCTGACATACGTACTACGGCACTGACGCAAATTAATTGATCTTAAAAGAGGGACTAAAAGATGCTTTCTCTGTTTGGCATAAAATTTACAAAATAGGACCACATGGATCGTAGTTTGGGATGCCTTTGCATCACAGGGACATACCCTTAGAGTTGTGCCCCAATCATTCATAGTCGGAAAAGTAACTAGGCGATGGAAGGTATCTAACCTTAGTCTTGTGAGAACAAAGCGATTCCGAGAATTTACCACATTTGCCAAGTAGGGCTGCATACCCTCCACAGACAGAATTAGTAGGTTAGACATTACGCTAGACTTTTTTGATTCTACTTCCCATTGGCGTTCTTCTAGATACTTCAATGTCGAGGCCCTCAGTTACTTTCTAGTGATTTTTACCAGTGAATCTGGGTTTATATAGTATTCTTTACTGCCCATGTTTTCAAAAAAGGTCATAATATATCTCAACCAAGGGACTCTTAACGAGTATGTTGACGCAATACAATCAGATAAAATAGCCTTATTAAGTCCAGTGTGCTCAGAGGTCCAAACTTTATGCCATAGTACTAGTGGTTGTATCTTTATCAGATCAGCTAAAAAAGAAACCCCTAGCTCCGCATGGCTTATATACGACGATGTGCCGTTTGGTACCATTAACAGGTATCTGAGGAAATCATTTTCCACCGTCTGGATCGGTTTGCAACTAATATAGCCCCAAGTACCTGATCCATACATGGCGGCCGGAATACACTTGGCTCTGTAGATTTTTACCATGTTCGACGGGGTAATCCCCCCTAGCTTTTTTGAAAACAATTTCAGAGCCGCCGTTGTCTTAATGATCTGTTTTTTTTTCGTTTTCATACAGTGTGCCCAGGAACCCTTTTTATCAAACATTATACCCAGGTATGAGAATGTTCGAGCGCTGTCGACTTTCCCCTCCTGGATAGTAATATTATTGATCTTGCCCTGTTTTCTACCGCAATTCATTATAAATGTTTTGGAACGATTAACGGTAAGTCCCAAGTCTGTCATAAAAGTTAGGCAAGTCGTTAAAAGTTTTTGGAGGGCTAGTGGTATCCTGGCCATAAGAACTGCGTCATCTGCATATAGTTGCACCGGGACAGCGCGATTACCTATTTGGGGAAGGTCTATACATCTACTTATCAGTTCACGTTCTAGATTGTTTATGTATAGTGAGAACAAGAGTGGAGCAAGTACACAGCCTTGGCGCACTCCTCTATATATGCCAAAAGGCCTGGTGCATTCCCCTCCTATCCCGTACCTTACTCTTGCTTTGCACCCTGTATACAGGTCCCATATAAACTGGATTATTGTTGGTTCTGCCCCCATACTGCTTAAAATGGCCCATAGCATCTCATGCAATACGCAGTCAAATGCTGAGGATAAGTCTATGAAGGCCAAGTACAAATTACCCTCTCTAGTCCTTGTATACTTTCCAATTATAATGCTTAAATTCAGACCCTGCTCCACCGTTCCTATTCCTGTGCGGAAACCATACTGTACTGGAGATAGAATACCATTTTCTTCTGCCCATGTTTGAAGTCTATTCAAAATAATTCTCCCTGCTACTTTAGCTAATGTGTCAAGTAGGGAGATTGGCCTATAGCAAGTTGGGTTGAGGCAGTCTCCTTTTTTATATATAAGGAGGATGATAGAATCTCGCCACGATGATGGGGGGCCTTGTATACAAATAGCCCTCAATGTCTGCGTCAATAAAGGGCCCCATAGACGCGTATTGTTCTTATATAAATCTATCGGGACACCGTCAGGACCCAGCGCTTTCCCCGCTTTGCTTGAGTTTATGGCTTCCACTACCTCCTCTAGACTAAACTGGGGTGTTACAGTCGGACGTGGGCCTTCCTGGGCACCTTGGTCCTTTAAGGAATCTGATGGCTCCATATCACTGGGCTGAGATAGGATCTTAGAAAAATATGCATTCCAATCCTCTTTTGAAATTGCAATTTCCATCCTAGGGATATCTCTATCCCCTAGCACAGGAGTGTTTATTGTTTTCCAGAAGAGGATATTGTCCTTCGTACTGCTGGCTTTATGTAAAGATTCCCACAAATTTGCTTTCAAAATGGATTTCCTTTTTTTAATGACTGTCTTATATTCCTGTCTATACGTACGTATTTCAGTCAGGCATCTTGTTGGGGCACTTAAAGCCTTTTTAAGTCTCTTGTGCAATCATGATCAAACCAACCCATTTCCCTTTTCTGTCCTACCTTTCCCATTCTAGTAGTAAGAGCTTCTTTCACGCCTTGCGTAATCTGCGAGAAGGCACTTAAACATTTTCCTGGGTCTATGTTCTCACTAAGACAGTCTACAAAGGCTTGGTTATGATCACGTATTAACTACTTCAATAGAGTCTTTGGGTCCGTCTGGGACCATCGCAATGTGTATCCATTGCGCGGCGTTATGTTGATGTAATTTGCCAACCTGACCTTATCGACTTTGGCCGATGTAGAAGGAGTTAGTGAGAGGTTCAAGCTCTGAGGGAAGTGATCACTTATTGCAATGTCATGTAGTATGTAATTAGTGAGATAATATGCAAAATGGGTTGACATTAAAACATAATCAATCACCGTATCTGCGCCCCTTCCATTAAACGTTGGTTTAAACTGAGGTACTTCAGAATATAATTCATTTACAAAAGACAAATTGTATTTTTGAGTCATTAGGTTCATTGCGTCTCCTTGAATACTATGTGAGAAATGAGGCCTTAGACCAATGTCTTCAGTGTCCCAGCCGCATACCTTCTCCGAAAGTTCTTTGCAAAGATGAACATTAAAATCCCCACCCCAAATAATAAGAGTCTCACGTCTGTTGTTTGCACATACTTTCTCTAAGTCCTCTCCCATCTCCATTAGAATATTGGGGACTTCTCCTGGTGGTGCATTATTATAGAAATTAATGATTACTAACTGAGTCTTCTGATCCAAATTGCTTTCTATAAGTTGGTAGTGCAATCTCGTAATTTGCATCCTTAAATTCTGTAACCATAACTTATTGGAAATATATGTGCATAGGCCTCCTTTTGGCCTGCCATGTTTAGTCTGGACAGCTGGTGTATGGAATGTCTTATAACCATTTATATGAACAGGGTTTAGTAGCCAGGTCTCCTGGAGACATAAGCATGAGAAGTCTTCTATAAAATTCACCCAAATCACATTACTAGTCTTATTAGTTAGGCCTTCCACATTCCAGTAAAGTAGGGTCATTTCCAATTTCTGTTGAGTTTGGCAATACACATTATTTATTGCTGGGGGGGTATGCCAATATCTATTGTGTGAATTACTGTCAGTTACTGTGAGTTACTGTGGGGGTATATCTTCCTTATTCATGCTAAGCCCTTCTGTGTTTGAATCTATTACGAGAAAGGATAGGATCTGGACTGATTATTTTGCTTATTGATTGTGGATTCTTGATATTATGCCCCACAGGTCTTTGGTAGAAAAATCCCAAGGGTAATAGAGAAATTCCTTGAGGAGTAACTTGCCTGGGTCCTAATTTGCGGATAATTCTATCCACTAAGTCTGGGGATTTGAATGAAAGAACCACACAGTCTCCTTCTAGTACTTTCTTACTACTTCCTATCCACTTAACTCTTCTGACCATTTTTATGTCATCAAAAGGGACCCCCGCCATTCCGGGGCCCAAGCGTGTTCCTATCCAATTAAGAGTCTTATTCCTCAAAGAAGGCTATGATTCCCGCTGTTGATCTTCTACAGATGGAACATTAGCCAGGACCACTACGTATGGAGTGGCCTCCGGAGGGAGATGTAAAAAGTCGCTTGGGATATATATAGGCTTTGAGGATCTTATTCCTCTGCAATGACTCCCTCCTGAGTTTAACTGGGGCTGATCTATCCTGGCCATGGGTAGAATATTGTTTGCTGTCTTTGATGGTATATGACTAATATTTGATACTGATGGAAGTGATTGTAATTTGGTCGAAGGCCTTGAGGTCAGGTGTAATTGCCTAGTATTTAATACTGTTGGTGGTGGTTGTAATTTACTCAAGGGATTTGCATTCAAATATAAATCATCTACCCTGTCTTTCATGGCAGGTTGGGTATTACTCTCATAATTTGGAGTCAGCAGTGGTGTGCTAAAAGCTTTCTTCGCATATTGTAGATCCTCGGGTTGTAAAAGCTTTATGATTCCTAGGCCTGCCTCAAGGTTACTCTCCACCACTTTTAAGCGCTCTGACAAAGAGTCCAATGAAGCCCCAATTGATGATTTCAGAGTGTTTACTAAATCGTAAAGAGAGTTCGGGTCGTGTCTACTGAATTACTTGAGATTTTCTTTCGAGATGGTTTCTTTAATGGCTGTCTGTGAAGGGTGGTTACTGAGTCTTTCTTTGGCAATTTTTTGGGGGATATTATCTACCATTCCTGCCACCGGTTTCCTTGGGCATTTAGCTACAGGGGAAAGATCATCCGGAGTATAAATTAAATCCGAAGTATTTTGAATACATCCATTTGTGTGCCTTGCTTCTATTTTTACAGCCCTGTGATCACTATGATTAGAATCATCGGGTATCCCAATATGCTCTTGTAATTGAGTAGTATGTTCTTTAGGTGTCAACAGGTTTCCTTCCACATTAGTTTTGTTTATCTATCATCCCCATTGCCCCTGAAATGTATTTTAATATAGATGTACCATCTTTTAAATTTGTGGGGTGATTCAATGTTGAATGCTTTCTTTTACGCAAGTCTTATATAATATCGGACTTGTTCCAATGTGGAAGGTAAATTGGAACGGAGAATACAAATTAAATTAGCTTACCAGCCCTCAACAACACACTACCCCAATTAGATAGCTTAGCAAGGAGCTGGGATACACAATCACAATCAATAAACGTTGGTTATTATTCTGCTCAAAGATCAAGTGTCATGTAAAATGAACATTCTCACTTGTATGTCCAGCGTACGAAAGGCTCCTAAAGTGCTCCTAGGGCTAGATTTCCTGCCGAAGCTAAGACATCTCTTTCTCCTCCTCGTGGGATCCCCTATTCAGTTAGCGATGTTATGAAGATCTGTCCCAAAGGCCCCCCAAAGAAAAATTAAAGGGGGGGTGGCCAGCCAAGCCTCTTCCTGGTGATGACGGGCAAAGGATGGGCCCGTCCCGCGAGGTGGGTGCGCTTCCGGGATTAAGAAGGGCCTCCTCCGCCCCTCCCTGGCAACAGCAGCAGCAAATCAGCGCGACCCGCGAAGCGGGCACGCTCCACAAAGTTAAAGGGCTCCTCGGTTGCCCCGGCAGCACACAGCGCATCCCCCTTTTGAGTAACATTTTTGTCTGGTTACAAAATCCACATGTAAGCTTAATCAAAGGTGTAGAATGACAGGTTTAAAAAAAAGGCATAGAGCATCATTTCCAAGGGCAAATGACTGCTGAATTAAACAGAAGCAAGTCCACCACAGTACATGGGAAACCACTGGTAGTGCATCACCCTCCCACAGAAAATTATGGATGCGGGGGTGTAAATCCCACATGACATAACATTATTTTAAATTAAATGAGGAACATAAGAAAAAGCATAAATAAATGTAATTTATTGTTAAATAAATATGCAAACGTTGCATATTGATATTTAAACATAAAATGTTCTAATACCCCATTGGTTGTGCAACATCCTACAATAAAAAATAATGTTGGGGATGTGAACCCCACAGGACTTAAAGTTAATTTAAATTAAGAAAATAGTAAAAAGTATATATAAAAATAATTTAATGTTAATTAAATATACAATAGTACATATTTATATTTAAACATAAAATATTTTAATAAACCTTTTGCATTCAAAAAGTAATGTGACAATATAGTTTATTATTAGATATAAGTAAAGTACTTTAAATTAAATCTTTACATTGTTTATGATAATTAATAATGCATATTGTTAAACTTTTATGTGATGTATTTTCAAATTTAATGTTGAAAAAAATATTTTAATATATTTAGTAGATTTTAAATAATTGGTTTTCATTTCAAAATGTAGTGCTATAGTACTGTAGCATTATTTTTATTTACAATATTTCAACACATGTTTTTCGAGTTCAATAAACCTTTTTATGTTTTCTCTTTGCTTTGTCATACTGAGACTGCAGAATCTCTCTGTGGTAAAATGTAGGAAAAAAAATAAAACATTTTCTAAACTCATGAAAAATTAGTAAACATCTTTATGATAAATACTAATCTAATTAAATGTCATGTATTTATTTTAGACATTATGTTAACATACATATACACACACACCCACACAACCACATATATTTTTATTAGTTTGAATAATTTAATTTAGTTTACAGTATTTCTTTTGGAATTTTATTTTTGGTCCTTAATTCCATTATTTCTTTAAGGGAGGGGGTTGCAATACCGGAGGTTGACTATATGTGGTGCTAGACTTACTCGAAGTCTGAGCTGGAGTATATTGCTACTTGTTTGACCCCTTTTGACTTTAGTAACTATAGAAGTGAAGCTTATGAAGAGCTATTGGCTTACTCTTTTGTGGGTGGATTGATGTCACATAGGACCTCATTTCAAGTTCGGTAGAAGGGAAAGCCCGCCGCTAAACGTACCGACAGGGTGGCTGCCACCTTAGTGTCCACTATCCCACTGGAGTCATTAAGCATTTCCCCCTAGGTTGGCTTGAGGTTTCCACCCCCGGCCTAGCAGGAAACAGGCTACAGCATTATCTCTGATTCATAATCGAGCCAGCAGCATTGCTGCAGCCCGCAGGGTGCACCAGCACCCTTACAATGTTCACTGTCTGAAAGCAGACAGTGAACATTGCGATGGTGCTGAGCATGGGCAGTGCAGAAGCCCCCCTGTAGCCCCCTGCACCTGTTCTCTACCAGCCTTTTCATGGCGGTGTTACCGTCATGAAAAGGCTGGCAGAGAACAACGTTGTAATCCGCAGCACTGCCCTGGTGGATTACAATCTCTGCCACTGCCAGGCCGCTGGGATCATGGATTCTGGTGGTGCTGGCAGCTCCTTGGAGGTCTGACTACCAATGTGGTCGAACTGCTGCAACAGCAGCACCCCTGACTGCCACCACCAGTGTGGCGGTCTGAAAACCCTCACACTTGTAATGACGCCCACAGTCTCTGGAACAATGGGTTTTCTTGGGCTTTCCTTCTCCAGCTGGTTCATACCTCAATTTGTCCATGGCTAGTGCATGGGTTAATGGTTCAGGCATCTCATTATACACTGAGGGGTATATTTTCAAACCCCATGTGCAGCCGGTGCTTCAATTTTCCTGAAGCGCCAGCAGTGCATAGTACAGACCCATATCTACGAGGCCCATGCAACACCCATGGGTTTTGCTGCATTCCCAGATTTACAAAGATCTGTAAACCTGGGAATGTGTCAAAACTGTATGCCTCCCAAGGCAGGGACAACAAGGAGAAATATCTTTATTTCCTTCCTAAACAAAAACAATCCTGCCAACAAAACAGAAGCCCTTGCAGCATGCTGCGAGGGTGCCTACGTTGACGCTAGGCAGCAAATTGTTCGCCAGCGCAGGGGGAAATCACAGAAAAGCACTCTACCTTGAAATATGGTGTATTTCTGCCCTTATGAATTGCCATAGGGCAGCACACCAAAAAGACTTGCAGCGCTGTCCTACATCAATTTCTTGAAAATATGCTCCCCTAGTCTGCTTAGAGCCTTTCTACTGGTATATTTAAACATCATGAATGTCTCATTGAGGAAATACTTTCCCGCACAAAAACAATCTCGGGAGGCGTTTTCCTCTTTCTATTGGTGCTGCAGAATGCAGCACACAAAGAAAGTGGAAACAATGAGGAGAAATAAAGATATTTCTCTTCATTGTGCCTGCCCTGTGGAGGCATACAGTTTTTACGCATTCCCTGGGTTCCAAATCCTTGTAAATATGAGAATGCATCAAAACTCATGGGTGTGGCATGGGAACACATTCTACAACCATGAAACACCTACCTCACACAGTGCAAGGCATCGCAGCGAGTTGCACTGCATTGTCTGACACCACATCTAAGAGGCCATTAAAAGCCACACAAAGAAACTTTGCATGGCCTCGAAGGTATGGGTCTGCACTGTGTGCTGCTGGAACATCAGAACAAGCGATGTATCAGCAGCACAAAGGACTTGAAAATATACCTCTTGATGTATCCTTGAAAATTATTCAGCTCAATTTGACGCACAGCTGCAGAATTTTCTTACCCGTTTTGCACTATTTCCATCAAAGAAAGAACAAATTGAATAATATTTCTGGGTAGTAAATTACTTGTACAAAAACCTGATTTTTCTTTGTAATAAAGTTTTTCATGTTAGTTTCATCTTTGAAGACTGTGGGGGATATTGTCAAAGAACTGACATAGGGCAGCGCTGCAGTTCTTTCTGCTGCGCTACCCTATGCCAATTCGAAAGGGCAGGAATGCACTATATTTACAAGACAGTGCATTTATCTCCTTTCCTCCTGCACTGGTGCACAATTTTCTGCCTAGCGCCAACGCAATCACCCAGGCACCATGGTGAAAGGGTGTCTGCGTTGTTGACAGAATTGTTTTTGTGCAGGAAGGGGCACCTTCCTACATAAAAACAATCCAAAGAGGCTTTTCCTCTTTCCTTGTGTGCTGCAGAATGGGATATTTCTCCTTGTTGCACCTGCCCTGGAGAGGCTTACAGTTTTGACACATTCCCAGGTTTGCAGATTCTTGTTAATCTGGGAATGTGTCAAAACCTATAGGTGTTGCTGGGACCACCCACGACAACACCCATGTTATGCCTCCTTGATGCCATGTAAGTCAATGCAGCACCTAGTGCTGTGTTGCCTTAGACCATATATTGGAGGCCCTGAAAAGCCATGCAAAGTGGCTTTGCATAGCCTTGTAGATATGGGTCCGCACATTGCGTCGCCGTGGCGTCAAAAAAAGTGGCACATCTGCGGTGCATGGGGCTTGAAAATAAGCCTCTCTAGGTGCAAGGAGTACATGGTAAACACAGGAAACAGCAACTAAGCCTTATTTGAATCTTCTAATTTATGCCTTACACTAAATTGTTCCTGTTGTAGAGCATGATCTCTTTGTTTAGTGATACTCTTATATTTTCATACCATCACCACCCTGTGAATTTCCGGAAGCATGCAATCTAAAGCGCATTAAATATGTATGTATTTAATCATTTACTTTTATTTTTGGAAAGTGGAGTTCTCTATGCAGATGAAGAAGTTAGATAATTTATTCTGTTTTTCTCGTATTTGTGAATTGTGCAATATTGTTCTTCAGTTGGAAGCACAACATGTGGTGTAATTTCAGAGTTCTCCAACCGAGTTTGCCACTGTAGTAAACTGTCTGATTACATTAGTAAATAATGTATTAAAACATTGAGCTGCTCTCGAGCCTTTATTACATGATTAGGGAAGAGTAATGTAATTTGAGGTACAGCACGCTTTTTGTGTTGCCGGATTATTCCATTTCTAGACAAAATGTATGCTCGGGAGGCTATGGAAAATTGGCCGGGAGACAGAAAACTCTGGTGTGTGTTTTTATTTACAGCTTGGCATTCACTGAATGGTAATCAATATTTTTTTCATAAAATAAATGGAATATTTCACCAGTAAAAGGTGATTATCTTTTTTTCTCTCTTGACTGATTTTAATAACTCACAATTTCTGGAGGCACCAGAGGCGCGTGAGAGTTATGGGAGTTTCATATACATGTAAGAAATATAATGATCACCCTTCACCGGTGAGGTATTCCATGCCAATGACATTAAATCAGTGAATGACACATGCTCCCTTGGAATCGCAAGCAGAGAAAACGAAGATGCATACGTTTTCATTTGAACAGTGCATAGGGCACTGCAGATAAATTGTAAAGCATGTTCTGCAACGGCTCACTTAACATACTACACATAGTATTAATAGCTAAAATGCACAGTTATTGTGCTATGCATTTTAGTGTCCTTTCAAAGCAAACTACTGTTTGTTTTTCTACTGTGTAAATAATTTTTTCTATCTGCCAATTTTTTTTGTGAAGGAAATGCCAGTTCTTTGGCATATCAGTTGCTAGCAATGATTACTTGACACCAGGGCAGAGCACTGCTGGTGTGGGGTTTGTAGAGGGAGAACAGATTCATGTGCAGTTCTGCTCGCGATTCCGTCTCCACATGCTCCTGTACCACAGCTATGCTTATTCTGTTAGACATCAATCGTTTACTCAGATATATTAAACAGAGCTGAACTGATGATAAACTATCTACATTGATGAAACAATGAGCTATACATGCCTGTACATTTCATCTTCATGGGCTCCATACAAAGCTCGTTCACTGTCCATTGTTCCCTGATACACGGAATAATATATGTCTGATTGAACACTTTCTCCGTTAGCCAGGAAGAAGATTCCACTTCATATTTAATAGACATCTGTCAGAAGTTTTTCATCCCTTTCTAATATCCTCCGTCACCTTTTAGTTTCCATTATAGTGCCCTGCGTATATCGTACATAACTTGAGGGATTCAATATGTGTTTTTTTTTTTTTATATATTGTAAGGCTCCGTGCAGGATATTTTCATCTAATTACTTTCATACACATATTTCAGGGCATTATAAATTCGTTGAATTGACTATCTTCATCTAAAGCATGTATCACAATAAACTCTTTTTTCCTTAACATTTTAGGAGAATTTTGACACTAGATTCCAAGGCAAAAACAAACAATCATTTGCATACAGTGTTTATTTGTAATTGAGCAATTCAGTTTCATAAGTTAGATGAGCAAATAACATATTGTAGATTTTTATAACATTTTAAAAGAGTCTGTAAAGACATATTTTACCATTGTAAACAACTACTGGCAATGCCAAAAGGTCTGGCTTTAATGTTCCGCACCTCATCTTGCACACACACACAACACTCATGCTGTTTTCCCACAGGCACATGACTCACTACGCACTCACAAAGGAACAATGCTCTCTGTACACTACACTCATACAGACACTCCATCCCCCCTGCACTTACAAAAAAATGAAAACCATATACTCTGGCAGCCTGCATGCACACAACCTCACAACCCATACTCGCTTACACAAACTGACCACTCATCTTTACTTACACAAACAACGTGCTCACCCTACACCCATAAAGACACACCGCTCACTGAACACTCAGAAACACACAGCCTTTAACCTACAATCGGACAGGCATACTACCCACCCTGCATTCACAAAACATCAGTTGCCCAGCAATCAGACACATTGATCACCCTGTACCTACAAAGTACTTACTCTGTTCACTGTAAATTCACAAAGACTCACCCATACACTGTACTCATAAAGGTACATCGTAGACCCTGCACTAACATCATCTCCTTGCATTTGCAGGGGCACATGATCATCTTGCACTCACATATGCACACCTTGTACTTACAAAGGCCTGCCTTTCACCTTGCAGAGAGACAAACACAAGACTCGCCCTGAGTTTCAGCAAGCACACTCTGCACTCACACCGGTACACTACTCACTGTACCTTGACAAAAACACAAATCACACTACACTCAAACAGATACACCCTGTCCCTCACACACACACACAACCACATTACTCATACAGAACTCCCCTTTACCTTTCATTACCCAGCATATGGGTCTATTACTTGCCCTGCACTGACACAAACCAGCTGCATGCACTAACTCACACAGGCACACTGCTCACACTATAGTCACACAAACACAGTGCTCCCCTTACAGCTAGTACCTATCATTCACCCTGCACTCAAACACACTGCTTGCCATGCACTCACACAAACATACCACTCAACATAAATTCACAAAGCCTATCTGTCATTCTGGAATCACACACAGTCACACTTCCCTGGCTGCACTCAAACAGACACACTACACTCACAAAGATACACTACTCCTCCTTCACTCATAGGGCACATCACTCACAATACACTGCCATGGGTACACTGCTAACACTTCGTTCACATTGGAACATTGGTCACATCACACTCACAGAGGCACACTGCTCACCCCTCTCTCACACAGGCCCACCTCTCACCTTATGCTCAATTCACTCCGCATTTAGGCACATTTCTCACCCTTAACATGGCTAACTGAACACAAGGGCATGCCCAGACCCTGCACTACACAGGCCTGCCACTTACTCTTTACTCACACAGGTAGACCCTGCATTCACCCAGGCATACATCTAGCATTCACATAGGCCTGCTAGTCATTCTGCCTCTCACACTGCATTCATAGGCACTCAGGTCACCCTGCACAACACAGGTGCACTTTGAACTCACACATAAACACTGCTCACACGAGAATCAGACAGGCACAACACTCACTCAGCACCCACACAGTCACACCTGTCACCCTGCACTCACATAGGCACACACTGCAGTAACATTGGCACACTGTGCTACATGCACTCAGAGAGGCACGTTTAACAATACACTGATATATAAACATCTTGTTGCCTGCACTCATTAACACATACTATAAGGAAACAGGCTTTTTGCAGGGCTGCCCCCACTTGGACTATTCGCTGCTGGTTTTTCGACTCTGAGATTGCACTGAGGCCAGGTAACTAAACCTCAGTGCCCTGTACACATTGCATGTCAAATTGGATATAACCAATTGGCAAGGAGTGACTTATTTATAGGTCCCTGGTATATGGTACACAGGGCATATATGACAGAGTGTCCCCTCAGAGCCCCAGCACCGTTTGTGCCACCCTTTGTGTGTCACCTTACAGAATGGCTGCCAACCTGCCAATGCACACTGAAAGGACAATGTTTTCACTGCCAATTAAACCTTACCATTTAAACCAATGGCAAAGTCTCCCTATTCCTTAAAATTACATATAAGTCTCCCCGAATATGTCCTAGCAGCAACACTTCCAAATTGTTGTTTTGCTGTTCACAAAGTTAGTAGCCCAATTGGCTAAAACAGGGTTACTCGGTGGCATCCCAATCCAGCTAACATCTGAATATGACATGGGTCATTTAACGTATCAAATTAATTGTGACATTAAAGGCGACTTGATAGTCAAGTCGAAATTGATTTTAAGCATTTGCAACTTTTAGAAAGTTTCCACTCTGTGCCTTTGCTAGTCCAGTGGCCACACACAAAGTCATTCACACAGACAGCTTTCTGCCCACCTGGGGCGTCGTAAATGACTCCCAGGCTCAAAAACAAAAGCAGTTGCCACAAAGGGAGGTGTCATCTCCTCAAAGCTTCAAGCTTCAAATGGGAAGCCACCTTTGATGGGCTGCCATCCTCAACACCTATGAGCTGGATGCCTTTAGTTCTCGTAGACAGAATGGAGATAGGGGCCAGAGAAAGAAACCTCACCTTCAAACCATTTTTAACCATGGGTGTGTAGCCCTTAGGTAGACACACCTAAAGGGTGGGCTATCAGGCTCCTGACGACAAGGAAGGGTTGTACCTTCTTGCAAGGGGCTAGAGTGTAGCATTCTGGGATAGCCAGATGCCACACATCACAAGAATTTCATCACTAGGTAAGAAATGATCAAGTAGCCCATCAGCTAGTGACTGTGTGTTCCCATCAGGACACTTTTCTGGCATAAATATGGCAACCCTGGCACCCTGACCCTAAGATCATGCTGGAATCAGAGAGAGGACTGAAGATGCTCAGCTGCCCTTGGACATGCACAGAGAGAGCCTGCATGCTCGGAAGGACTGCACCTGCTGCACTTTGTTCTAGCAAACTCTGGACTGTGCCTATGGCTCTTGGTTTGGGGAAAAGCTGATTCCTGACCACCAACAACAGCAGTGACTACCAGGATCATTTGGCTTATCTCCTGGAACCAGCACCATCGCCCAAGAGCTGAAAAAGCCCAAACAAACAAGTTGGTAGCCACTGCAGGAGTTTTGTGACTACCAGTCACTGGGCACCCAAGAGAACAACTCCGACCTATGCAAAATCTGCACCTGTGTCTGCCAGACCTAGGAGTGCTATCAGAGTCCAGCTTCATTATACGCAAGGGACACCATCCCCGACTGTCCAGGGTGCAAGCTGACCAGTACCCCCTCATTGATTGGCCTGCTACTGCATCTTAGAGGACTTTGAGTGACTCTGACCTCAGTGGCCAAGCTTGGCCCACTTCAACCATGGACTGAGGAACACCCACAAAGGCAGCCCCATCGACTGCACCGCAACTAGAGCATCCTTTGAATATATTTTTGCCTGCATCCCTCAGCATCAGGACCACTCTATCTATATCTATTGTGGTTGTCCTGAAAAGTTTGGATCTTGCTTTGAAAATGCTCTGGTGGCCAAGTACTCTCCAAGGCATCCTTTTCAAGTCTCTTTGACTTCTGTCCTGTCGGACTTGGTCACCCATTTCTGGCCAGAGTTGCCAAACTAATTGTTTTAAAGTTTTCCAAAGTTTCCAAACATTTTATTGGCCAATGCTTGTTTGCAGTTGATATAAATATATTTATTTTTCTAAAATGAATATCTCTGGTGGATTTGGATGATTAAGGTCTGATAAAATTCATATGAATATAATCTATTTTTATAAACTGGTGGCTCATTTCTTTCCTGTTGTGTGACTTTCTTATTTGGTGCTGTTAAATGCCTTGCACACTGTTGCTTTGCTAACCCTTACTGCATGCAACAGCAACCCAGGGTTGAGCTTAAAGTTAAGTAACTGTTCCTGACAGACCCTAAGACAGCATTTGAGAATATCCCAGCCGTATCATTTAGTACACCTAAATCCCCACACATACTCACCAGTGATAATGGTTCAGGTTTCTCCCTACATCACCCTCATGCTGCACTCATACACACAATTCACTAATCCTTCTCTCACAATACATACTGAAACCACAAACTCAAAATCATTACTCACCCATGACTCACAAAGGCACACTGCTTCCTGTACACTCAAAAAGAGAGACGCTGACATAGCATGTACACAGGTACACTGCTTACGCTGCACTCATACTTTCACAGGCACACTTCTCACTGTGCAATCAAAGAGGCACAGTACTCACACTGCACTCTAAGAGGCGCACTGCTCACACTCTTGCAAACACACTCTTCCCCTGCCCTCATGCAGGTTATTCTCGGATTCCCAATGGCACAATGCTCACCCTGTATGAACACAAGCACACTGCTCAACCTTTACTCTTATAGGGAAACCCTGCACTTACACTGGCACACAGCTTGATTTGCACTCACAACAGTACACTGCTTACTTTGCACTCTTACAAGCGAATTGCCCAGCCTGTACTTAAATACTCCCTCACAGAGACACACCTCTGTCCCTCAAAATACATGAAATTCATGCTGCGCCCAGCCACTCTTACAGGCACTCAATTTAAGCCGCACTAATACATTTCATATCAAACTCATGCTACACTAGGAGACCTGAACCTTCTCTCACACTGGCACAATGCTCACTGTGCTCTCACACAGACACCCTGCTCACCCTACACTCACAGAGATGTGTAGCTCACCCTACATGCCATTCACCCCTCTGTAAGGCATATTATTTGCCCTGTACTCATACAGTTACAGTTCTCACTGAAAACACAAAGGCAAATCACCATTCTGCATCCGCACAGGAAATCCTCAACCTTGTCCTCACACAGGCACACATCTCACCATACACTCACACAGGCAGCACCTTGGTCCCAAACATGGACACTGCTCACTGTGAACTTACATAGGCACACCATTCTTTCACACCGGCACATCACTCACATAGGCACAGTGCTCACACAGATAGACTATTCACCATGAAGTTACACAAGGATACTGCTGATTGTACACTTACACTAGCAATATTCACACTATACTCATAAAGAAACACTCCTATCACTTTCTCTGCAGTCATACAGGCACACCCTCCACATGTACTCAAAGACACAATACCCACCTCACAGTTAAACACTGCCCTCACCCTGCACTCACACAAACATTCCCTCACCCTGTATTCACAATACACACCAAAACTATGGGTGAACGGAACTTGAAGAGTTTTACTCCATAGGATTCTGCAGAGTTACATAAAAACTCCAAGATATTCTGTGGAGTATCGGAAGCGGGCAGAATCGGGAAGCTTGTGATGATTTTTAGTGCCAGGAGCTTTTTCAGCACTATAAAGTCAGCACAAGTGGAATTAGTGGTGCGGCAGAGGGTACTGCTTCATTCTGCCACTTGAGTAGATTTTATAATTGAGCAGTAGCTATCTCAACATGAACTATTGTGACCTTTCATGACTGAATGCATTGAGAAATCTCACTGGGAGGCATTCTGGCACCTGAAAATTGCACTAGGGGATGCCGATTCTTGCGCTTATTTGCCAGCTTAAGGTCAGCGAGCTGCGTGCGAGGTAAACTCACCCACACTGCGGTTGGGTGAGGACAAGACAGGCACAATGCTCATCCTTAGCTAGATAGACACAACGATTACTTTACACTCACAAAGGTACATTGCAACCTCAAAATTCTCATAGACATAGCATCACTCTTTACTTACTCACACACTTACCATGCACTCACATTGGCACAATTAACATCCTGCACTTACACAGTCAAACTGCTCACCAAACAATGCTATTGCAGAGACACCTCTCTCCATGCACATACACAGTCACTGCTCACCCTACACTCACACAAGACCACCACAGTCCTCAGCCTGTACTCACATATGCACACATACAGGAACTTCCTGCCCTTACAGAGGTGCACAACTCACCCTACACTCAGAGAGGCACATCGCTCTTCCTCCACCCTCATTACCTATCATTCAACCTTCACTCAGGCACATTGCTCAACTTTCACTCACAAAGCCACAAAACTTACTGCACTTTCACAAATGCATACCACTCAGGCTGCGCTCACACAAGCAGACCTCACCTTGCAGTTGCACAGGTTCATTCTACACACTTGCAGTTAAAATTTTCTTGATGTGCTCACAGAGTAACACTGTGCACTCTTGCAGGCAGATTTCACTCTTTTTTTTTTCCACAGGCTTATTTTGCACTCTTGTAGGAACACTGCTCTTGCTGTGCTCACACAATCACACTGTGACCTCTTCCAGGTACACTTCTCATCCTGCAATGACACAGATACACCCTGCATTCACACTAACACATGCAGCACTCACACAGGAAAATCAGGCACATTCTGCACCCACAGGGTCACCTCTAGGAAAGCCCTATTGCTGAAAAGTGAATTAAAAGTTAGAATGTCCTCACCGCTAGTAGCTCTACATTATAATAATTACAATGCAGTCTGTTGGGAGGGAAAAAGTTGGCAGAGGGGGACGTTTATGCTTGAGGATAGGGCAATAGAGCTAGAATGGATCTTAATCAGCCTCATAGGGCTCATGCCTCATGGGGCTTCTCCATCTAAGAGGTGAGAAAAAGAGGAGGGGAGCAGTATAGAGAAAGGCGAGAGTTAGGCCTAATGTTAGAAGTCAACAATTAACAAGACTATTGCTTACCTTACCTGGGTAAAAGGGGTTTACAGAAAATGGAGAAACCCAACAAGGAGACTTACCTCTTTTATTTGCTGATCTCCTACCACTCCAAATATGCATTTGGCCATCTGACCCTCTTAGTAGAGGGTCTCAGTTTCTATGCACTACCCCCTTTTGTGTTGCTTTGATGTGCTGCCTCTTTCTCCCTTATTCACGCTTTGCACCACACCCACTCCTTCTCTTGATTTTCTTGGGGAATGGGCAATTTGCAGCACAGGATATTCCTTCTGGATGCAAAACAATGGCTGGGGACTCTGGTGTAAGGTCTGGTTCCTGTCCTCTGGCAAAGCATATGAACAGTTCATATTGGCTAGGCACTCCGAGGGGCATCTATGGAGGCATCTGGAAAGTGCTACATTACCTGATTACATAGGGTTCCTAAGGACTCCATGGCGGCTCCATTGGAAGTGCATGGCCAAATTAAGACATTACCTTAGTTAGCAGTGCACATCACATTGGAAAAAATAGCTTGAAATGTTAAGCCCAACAGGCAAAGACAGCATGACAGTGTACAAATGCCAGCTTTACACGCATGCACCAGAATCCGACCATATGGGAAAATCTGAGGAAGTTGAGAAAATATTGAAATATAGGTCCTAAGAAATCTGAAGCCAGCTTTGGGTAGGAGAGACTGAGTGGGTGTTTGCAGCTGCTGTACATCTTCAAAGGAAAGGAGACCTGTATGATGCATCCATAGGCAAGGAAGCAATAAGGAAAGTGTTAATTGGAGTCAAGTACATGTGCAGAAGTGTCTCACACCCAACTCAATTTGCCATACCAATAATGAAGAATTATCCCCTTTGGGTTAGGACTCCTGCCTCCTGACTGTCCTGGGCAATGCAGAGCTGCAGGGTCATTGACAAAACACATAGGCCATCATTATGACTTTGGCGGTCTTTTCTTAAGACCTCTGAAGCCACGGGCACCAGAAGACCACCAGTGCTGGCGGTTTTCCTCCCGCCATATAATGGTACTGCCAGATTTTTGCCACACTTTGGGTGGAAATCCGACAGTAGCCATGCTGGTGGACGGTGGTACTCAGGCGTTGCTACCACCTGCACCTCCTCGCCAGTAGGATGCCGCCAGCCATATTAAGACCATTAATACGGCCTGGCAGTGTCCTAATGGCGGGGAGCTGCTGGTGGTAGCAGCGCCCCTTCCCTGCCGGACGACCTCCTCACTGGACACAGTAAGTCAGGTGTCTGACAGGGGGTGGGGTGGGAGGGTGGGGGGTGTTGTGTGTGGTGTATGCATGTGAGTATGAGTGTGGGTGCATGTGTGAGTGTTGTGGTGTATGCGCGTGAGTGAATGCATGTATGAATGCTGCAGTGGGTGCCTGTCTGCATGTCAGTGTGTATACGTCTGAGTATGTGTGTGAGTATGTTTGTGTGGATGCGTGCCTGAATGAGTGTCAGAATGTGTGAGTGAATTACTGAAAGCTGATGATGCTGTATCATAAACACAGGAAGCATGCTAAGACCGGTCTGCTTCTCCTTGACCCTCCTCATAGAGAAGGACACTTGGAGCCAAAACAGTCATTGCAGGCACTTCAGCTTAACCCCACACTTTCACAAATTTTCACAGAGTTGGCACAGTTTGCTGATTCCAACGAGGGGCAGCCCCTCGGCTATGGCAGAGAATCGTTGCCACTCCACTGAAAAGGCAACGGAAAAATAAAACGATAATACAGCTACTGTATTATCATTTTAGTTTTTGCTACATCCTCGTAGGTCAGGGTGAAGTGGGGCAATCGACATCATCAGCAGCGGGGGGGACTAGTGAGCACTTCTAAGTGCGCATGTCGGTTTAGCAGGCCGTCCAAGGCCGGCCAAACTGACATGCGCACTTGGAACTCTCCACCTGGGCTGTGTATCGCAGCCTGGGTGAAGAATCAATGCTGTCTCCCAGTCCCCATCCGAGCGCCAATTCAGGCTGCTCAGACCAATCCAGGCACTTGTCTCATGCTTGGTAACAGCATGAGATAAGCATCTGGATTGGATGGGGAGAGAAGATGCACGGAAGCACTGAGGCGGCGAGGAACACCGAGACAACCTTCTTAAGGTAAGTGGTTTTATTTAATTTATATAAATTGTTTTCTTATCCCCTCAACCCCCCACCTCTGCATGTACACCCCCCCCAGGGTGAACACCCCCTTCTGCTGCAACACCTCCCCCGCCCCACCGAGTATTATTAAAAGCAGCCCCCACTGATTCCAACCCACCTTGTGACATACTGAGAAAGGGTGGCTCGACTAGCCTTAAGTGACATTTGCTAGTCTCATTTCGAGCTGAAAAGTTAAACATGTGAGGCTGTTCTCTATCACTGCCACCAAATGAATGAGGAGACTCAGAAAGGTGTGCCTGTACTGCAATCACGAGAACACAATTACAAAGGAGCTTGAGCCCAAATACTCCTAAACGTTATCTGCCACATGCAGGCTAATAGAATTGCAACAAACTCTCTTTTTTAGGGCAAGCTCACAACTTTTGCCGTGAAATGCTGTACCACAATTAATCCAACATATGAGTGGAGCCACAACCCTCCTCTTGGTATTGCTTATTAAAGATCTTTTTTCTATTCTTCACATAACGTCACCAATAGCTGAGCTATCAAGCCAGGCCTAAAAGTAAAAGTTAGCAAAAAAGAAATTCAAAACAAAGAAAATCATGGTTTTCTCTATAAAACATATAAAAAAGGTTGCTTAGAAAGTTTAAGCATTTGAAAGTATATATATTTGACTAGATGATAGGTATATATGTGAAAGGTTGGGGTAAACATCCAAAGTGAGTAAGATCAATTAAGAGAACAGGGTTTGTGAGAATGGGAGGGTTCACTTATTTTCAAGATTGTGTGGCTTTATACCCTTTAGGGGTTTAGAAAAGTTGCAATTCTTTCCTATGCAAAATACATGCACTTTTTGCAAAAAATAATTATACTAAGCAAAATATGCTTGAGAGAGCATGTGCACTAAAATCATACCTGAATCTAAGAGCCACTCATGACACTCGGTGGAAGTATTTTCCATACAGTTTCACAGTTTTTAAAGTCACTCATGCAGTAAGCGTTGGTGACCCAGTCCATGAGACATTTTAAATTTAAGCAATCTCCCATTTGTGGAAATTATGCAAAACAGTGAAAGCATAGGAATAAATAGGCAAAATATGTAAATCTCAGTAACTGGCATTTAATGAAGCTACGATTGCTTAACTGAGTTACCCAAACCTAGTGCCCATATATAAAAGAAATCATAAGATGTTTTTCTGCAGTACTAAAAGCCTGCCAACAGGACTGTTACAGGACTTCTCAGTGGTTCTGACATATGACTGACATACAGTGCTGGTATTATGCCTGGGGAAAATTGAAATTCTGCCAGCGTAATTTATGTAATTTCAGGAATTTCACCCTACTTTTACTACTCAAAATTCCTGAAATTACGCCATTACACCACTTCATGTAATTATGTGCCATTGATTCTAAAACATTACCGCAAGGTAAAATAGAGCTAAAATAGAGCACAAAATGATCACTTTCCATTTCATGTAATTATGCATGATTTCTTGCAATTCTGTCTACGTTTTGTGTAAATAAACAAGAGCAAATTACAGGAACCACTAGATGCTCTGGTTGATTGTCATCATCTTAAAGGAACTGTGGGGCAGATTTACGAGAAAGTGGTGCATCGGTCCCAATGCTCTCCTTTTCTTGTGTCCCCCTAGCACCACTTAACCACAACCTGGTTGCGCCGTATTTATAATTCAGCTCATCATGGTGGTCATTAGCACATTAGCATCAACATTTTTTAATGCTATTGTGGCGCTTTGCTGCACTAGCATCAAAAGTCTTGACACTAGTGCAGCAAAGCACAGGGAGACTCATAGGTTACTATGGATTCGTCATTTTACCACTATCCTTGGGCAGGCCTTCAAAATGATGGGAAAAAATAGAGCACTAAAATGTAAATTCACTGAGCCATTTTTTGGGCCTCCCTGCTTTGGAACACCCCAGTTACATACATTAAGCCTGACACATATTTCCCACCCTCCCTAGCCCAAAGACTAATGTATTTTACAACTTTCCCCTGTCCTGGTGATGGCAAACATCAGGAGAGATTTTTCAGAAACTTTGGTTCTCATTACGAGGTCAAGCCGACTGCCTGACTTGCAGTGAGGAGGCTCCTGTGGAGCTTGCAGTCTCCCCACCAGCCCTATTGCAAGGATGCCACTGGGCTGACTAGCCCATTGGAAACTGTGCAGTGGCATTGGTCTCTGCTCGACCTGGAGCCGAGGCCAATGTCGTCACACAGGGGGTCCCCAGCAGCTTTGGAATAAGCACTGTCAGCAAAGCAGACAATGTGCATTCTGATAGAGCTAAGCAGGGGGGGCCCTGCACTGCCCATGCCAGGCACCCCTGTGACCCCCAGCAATGGCTTACCGTCAGCCTTTCCATGGTAGTCAGACTTCCATGAAAAGGCTGGCTGTTAGAAGAGATAATCAGCCAGCAGCACTAAACTCAGGGCCGCCCTGGCTGAGTGCTACTCAGACCACCATTGAACCATCAGCGAATCTGTTGGTCTGACTGCCAGGTCATAATGTAATGGTCCAACTCTCACCACAAAGGCTGGCAGTCCTTGGAAAGTCAACCTCGTACTGAGGTCCAAATTTTTCAGGTTTGTTTTTAGGCTAATGCCATTAACCCCTTCCCCGCCACGGACGTAATGGTTACGTCCATGGCAGCGCCCGTGTGGCGCCATGGACGTAACCATTACGTCCAGGGACTGGCAGTCGGGGGAAGCGCTAGCGCTTCCCCCGAGGGCCGCCCCCCAACACCCCCAGGCCAGGGCTGAAAGGGGAATCCCTTCCCCTTTCACGCCCACCCCCCCCCCCCCCCCCCCATGACGTCAGCGCGCGATCGCGCGCTGATTTCATGGAAACGGGGAATGACGCGCTGGAAGCCATTTGCTTCCAGCGCGTCAAGGGAGAAGGTGAGTATTTCACCTTCGTGCGGGGTGGGGGTGCTCTCAGAGAGGCATTGAGGGAAAGGAAAGGGTTTTCCTTCCCTCGATGTCGCTTTGAGCATTCCTGCTGCCCGATCGCGATGCGATCGGGCAGCAGGAATGCCCACTAGACACCAGGGATTTCTGTATGTGTGTGTGTGTGAGTGAATATTAGTGTAGGGGAGCTACCCCTTGGGCAAGGGTCGCTCCCCTTTGGGGGCACATGCTTTTTACGTCGTTTCTGCCCCCCCTGGGGGCAGATTGGCCCTATTTTTAGGCCGATCTGCCCCCAAGGGGGGGCAGAAAGCCACTAGACACCAGGGATTTTATTGTTGCTGTGTATTTTTTGTGTTGGGGGGCGGCCCCTTGGGCAAGGGTCGCTCCCCTTTGGGGGCACATGTATTCTACGTCGTTTCTGCCCCCCCTGGGGGCAGATTGGCCCTATTTTTAGGCCGATCTGCCCCCAAGGGGGGCAGAAAGCCACTAGACACCAGGGATTTTATTGTTGATTTGTATTTTTTGTGTTGGGGGGCGGCCCCTTGGGCAAGGGTCGCTCCCCTTTGGGGGCAAATGTATTTTACGTAGTTTCTGCCCCCCCTGGGGGCAGATTGGCCCTATTTTTAGGCCGATCTGCCCCCAAGGGGGGCAGAAAGCCACTAGACACCAGGGATTTTATTGTTGATGTGTATTTTTTGTGTTGGGGGGCGGCCCCTTGGGCAAGGGTCGCCCCCAGGGGCCCTCATGTATTTTTGGGCAGTTCTGCCCCCCTTGGGGGCAGAGAGGCCTATTTTTTTTAGGCCTTTCTGCCCCCAAGGGGGGCAGAATCCCAATAGCGCCAGAAATAGTATGTATGTATGTGTGCTTTGTGTTGGGGGGTGGCCCCTTGGGCAAGGGTCGCTCCCGCCAGGGGCACAATGTATTTATTGTCGTTTCTGCCCCCCTTGGGGGCAGATTGGCCCTATTTTTAGGCCGATCTGCCCCCAAGGGGGGCAGAAAGCCACTAGACACCAGGGATTTTATTGTTGATGTGCATTTTTTGTGTTGGGGGGCGGCCCCTTGGGCAAGGGTCGCCCCAAGGGGCCCTCATGTATTTTTGGGCAGTTCTGCCACCCTTGGGGGCAGAGAGGCCTATTTTTTTTAGGCCTTTCTGCCCCCAAGGGGGGCAGAATCCCAATAGCGCCAGAAATAGTATGTATGTATGTGTGCTTTGTGTTGGGGGGTGGCCCCTTGGGCAAGGGTCGCTCCCCCCAGGGGCGCAATGTATTTATTGTCGTTTCTGCCCCCCTTGGGGGCAGATTGGCCCTATTTTTAGGACGATCTGCCCCCAAGGGGGGCAGAAAGCCACTAGACACCAGGGATTTTATTGTTGATTTTTATTTTTTGTGTTGGGGGGTGGCCCCTTGGGCAAGGGTCGCCCCCAGGGGCCCACATGTATTTTTGGGCAGTTCTGCCCCCCTAGGGGGCAGATATGCCTATTTTTTCGGCCTTTCTGTCCCCAAGGGGGGCAGAATCCCCATAGCGCCAGGGATACTATGTATGTGTGTGTGTGCTTTGTGTGGGGGTGTGGCACCTTGGGCAAGGGTCGCCCCCCCCCAAAGGGTGCAATGTAATCTGGGTGATTTCTGCCCCCTCCCCTTGGGGGTAGATTGGCCTATTTTTTTTTTAGGCCCATCTTCCCCCAAGCAGAGAAGACTAGACACGGGAAAATGAAAAAATGGTTAGTGGCGGAGTGTTTGTCAACTGGCGAAGTATTTACTTTTATGATAATAACAGTTTTTCTCCTTTTTGTTTTAGTTCAAAGCTTTTGCTGACTTTGCAGTGGCTTGTTGCAGTTTTGGCAGTAGTTGTCCTGCGGTTTGCGTAGTTGCATGTTTTAGGTAAGTAAATAAATTTACTCCAAGTGAGTATTGTTGCAATGCATGAATGACATGTTTGTAGGTGGTGTACTGAATGCAGGATTGTGTGTGAAATTGTCCTTAGAGTTATGCACAATGATTATTGTGTTGTCTTATGTCTAATTTGCTTTTTTTTTTCTCTTTTTAGTGGGATATCGTTGGTGATTGCTGTGGCTGTGCAGAGTAGTTGCTGGTGAGTCAAGCTTTTTCAGGCAAGTGAGCAGTATAGTTTTTGAGTTTATAATTCTTAGTGATAAACCTATACTTTGTTACTTATCTTACACAGTGCTGGTTGTTGGTGGTGTATTTGTCCAGTTAATTTTAGTAGGAAGGATCATGGCCAGCCGTAGGATGACCGCTCAGCAGGTTGTTAGTGTGCTTTTTGAGTCATCTTCTGACCATGAATATGAGACTGACTCTGCATCTGAGGCAGAGGAGGAAGTGCAGGATTCTGGAAGTGAATTTTCTGTCAGAGATGAATCATCTGATGATGAAGCCACTCTCAGTGCTGATGAAGGGCCTGTTTTAGAGGAGGACAGTGATGTGCCAATGGTGCAGGAGCCAGCGGCTGAAAGGCTTCCCATTGGAAGACCTGACGCAAGGGTTGCACCAAACATGGAGCAGCCACAGTTGCCTGCGTTTACTGGTTTTCCAGGGTGTCGAGTTAATACGGAAAACTTTTTGCCCGTCAACTTTTTTGAGTTGTTTAGGGACGATATATTTTTGGAAGAGATTGTTGAGCAGACTAATTTGTATGCAGAGCAGTTTTTGAGGGACAACGCTGCCAGACTTAGGCCACACTCTAGAGCTAGCCGGTGGATTCCCACAAATCTGGAAGAGTTGAAAAAGTTCTTGGGTTTAACTTTTTTGATGGGGCTGATAAGGAAGCCGTCGCTGTCTTCATATTGGTCTACTAGTCCCTTGATGGCAACTGCTATATTTCCTGCCATCATGAGTCGTAACCGGTATGAGCTTCTTCTTCGGATGTTGCATTTTGTAGATAATGCTTTAGCCTTGCCACGAGATCATCCTGATTCTGACCGTCTTTTTAAGATTAGACCTGTCCTTGATCATTTGGTAGATCGGTTTTCAGAGATCTATGTTCCAGGGAAAGAAATATCTGTAGATGAGTCTTTGGTCCTGTTCAAGGGTCGTTTGGTTTTTAGGCAGTACATTCCTAGCAAGAGGGCACGGTATGGAATTAAATTGTATATGCTGTCAGAAAGTAGTACAGGATATGTTTATAATTTCCGGGTCTACACTGGTAGGGATTCCAATATTGACCCCCCTGGTTGTCCTCCCACTTTTGGAGTTAGTGAGAAAATTGTGTGGGAACTTGGTAGACGACTGTTTAACAAAGGTCACCATTTATATGTAGATAACTTCTACACTGGAGTTCGGTTGTTCAAGGAGTTGTTCAGAGTGGACACTGTTGCTTGTGGCACAATCCGCTCTAATCGGAAAGGCTATCCAAAAGAGCTTGTCTGTAAAAAACTTGAGAAGGGACAGTGCAGTGCCTTGCGGAATGATGAGCTGCTAGCTCTGAAATTTGTAGACAAGAGGGATGTATACATGCTAAGCACCATCCATGATGAGAGTACTTCACCTGTGGCTGTTTGGGGTCAGGTTGCCGAAGTGCGCAAACCTGTGTGCATCTTAGACTATAATAAGCACATGGGTGGTGTTGATAGAGTAGATCAGAGGTTAGAACCTTACACTGCTGCTCGTAAGTCTTATGTGTGGTATAAGAAATTAGCGCTTCACTTGTTCCACTTGGCAACTTTTAATGCTTTTGTTGTGTTTAAGGATAGTTCTCCAGAGTCAAGGATGACATTTGTGAAATTTCAGGAGTCTATCATAGCTAGCCTTGTTGTGCTGGAACAGGCAAGAGTTCCTAGAGAAGCAGTGGTGGAGGATGTGGCTAGATTGAAAGATCGTCACTTTGCTGAGCACATTCCTCCCACGGCCAAAAAAAACTTTCCTGCTAAGAGATGTAGAGTCTGTGCTCGAAGAGGTATCAGGAAGGAGACTAGGATGTACTGCCCTGATTGTCCTTCAAAGCCTGGGCTGTGTGTGGGTGGCTGTTTCAGGAGCTACCACACACAGAAGAATTATTGGGAAATTCCGTGAGCGTAAACTGGTGTTTTATATTTTTATATGTTCGGTTTCACGGTTGGCATTAGTCATGTATTCAGTTAGAGCTTTTGTGTTTGTAGTTTTGTACTAATTTATGATTAGTGGTTTCTTTGTTGTTTAAAAACAAAAAAAAGGGGATGGCATGTGTAGAGTGGTGCTCTGCTGGCGGCGTGGGTGTGGTGGCGCTTGGCTGGCGGTGTGTGTGGGGTGGCCCTTGGCTGGCGGTGTGTGTGGGGTGGCGCTTGGCTGGCGGTGTGTGTGGGGTGGCGCTTGGCTGACGGTGTGTGTGGGGTGGCGTTGACCTGGCGGTGTGTGTGGGGTGGCGCTGGGCTGGCGGTGTGTGTGGGGTGGCGCTTGGCTGGTGGTGTGGGTGGGGTGGCGCTTGGCTGGCAGTGCCGGCCAAACGCCAGTCCACACACTCATCAGCTGGTGTGATTGCTGTATCAGGCATGTGGGCGTATGAAAGTGATGGGCCCTTGACTGGCGCTGTCTGTGGATGCGAGTCTTGTAATGTGCTGGGCCCGTGGCTGGCGGCGTGAATGGTCTAGTGCATGTCATGTATGAAAGGTGTGTGAATGGACTGTAAAGCGGTTGGTGCCTTGTCGTGGCTTTACAGCTCACGAGCTGTGAGTCATTGGTTCAGTTTTTTGGCCTTTCAGTTATTACCAGTGCATTTCACTTTTGTGAAATCTCTTGTTAATAAAATTTGATCTACTGAACCATCACTCACCCTCGTGCCAAATCCAACCAGTATGTGTGGTACAAATGACAAAACCTGCTCCGCTGTAATCAGGCGTCGCAGCACACTTGAGACACGCTAGGTGCCTCAGGTGGGACCCCGATGATGAAGCATGCCACCAACTTGGTTGGTGGGTGAGGGGTCTTCTTCACATAACCTAAGTGTGTTTCTTTTCACAATTTTAGTGTTTGGCACATCACGGACGTATGTGCACACATCAAAGTGATATATTCCAAAAATACCTGTGTTTGGGGGGGAGGGCCCACCTATGTTTTTGGTCCTGGGTGCGGCCGTCATGTAGGGAAACCTACAAAACCCAGAAACTTTTTAAAACTAGGCACCCCAAGGAGTCTAGGGAGGTGTGGCTTGTGTGGCTCCCCCAACATTTTCTTAACCAGACTCCTCTGTAAACCTCACAATTTGCATAAAAAAGCATATTTTCCTGATTTTTCTTAGTAGGATCACCGCTCCAGCACAAAATTCCTACTCCCCAGTTTTCCCCTCAGTCTCCCAAGTAAAATGACACCTCACTTATGTGGGTCCCCAAAGCAGAGTCCGTCTAAAGATGTATAAAAGAATATGCCCTTATAAACTTGCTGTGCTATCCCTTCTATCCCTTCAGGTTTTGGGCCTTATTATGTTGCAGGCACCTGGGCCACCCACACAAGTGAGGTATCATTTTTATCGGGAGACATGGGGGAACGCTGGGTGGAAGGAAATTTGTGGCTCCTATCAGATTCCAGAACTTTCTGCCACAGAAATGTGAGGAACATGTGTTTTTTTTGCCAAATTTTGAGGTTTGCAAAGGATTCTGGGTAACAGAACCTGGTCCGAGCCCCGCAAGTCACCCCTCCTTGGATTCCCCTAGGTCTCTAGTTTTCAGAAATGCACTGGTTTGGTAGGTTTCCCTAGGCGCCGGGTGAGCTACAGGCCAAAATCCGCAGGTAGGCACTGTTTTCTCCCAAAATTGTGGATGTGTCCACGTTGCGCTTTGGGGTGTTTCCTGTCGCAGGCGCTAGGCCTACCCACGCAAGTGAGTTATCATTTTTATCGGGAGACTTGGGGGAACGCTGGGTGGAAGGAAATTTGTAGCTCCTCTCAGGTTCCAGAACTTTCTGCCACAGAAATGTGAGGAACATGTGTTTTTTTAGCCAAATTTTGAGGTTTGCAAAGGATTCTGGGTAACAGAACCTGGTCCGAGCCCCGCAAGTCACCCCTCCTTGGATCCCCCTAGGTCTCTAGTTTTCAGAAATGCACAGGTTTGGTAGGTTTCCCTAGGTGGCGGCTGAGCTAGAGGCCAAAATCTACAGGTAGTCACTTTGCTTAAAACAGCTCTGTTTTCTGTGATATGTCCACGTTGTGTTTTGGGGCATATCCTGTCGCGGGCGCTAGGCCTACCCACACAAGTGAGGTATCATTTTTATCGGGAGACGTGGGGGAACGCTGGGTGGAAGGAAATTTGTGGCTCCTCTCAGATTCCAGAACTTTCTGCCACAGAAATGTGAGGAACATGTGTTTTTTTAGCCAAATTTTGAGGTTTGCAAAGGATTCTGGGTAACAGAACCTGGTCCGAGCCCCGCAAGTCACCCCTCCTTGGATCCCCCTAGGTCTCTAGTTTTCAGAAATGCACAGGTTTGGTAGGTTTCCCTAGGTGGCGGCTGAGCTAGAGGCCAAAATCTACAGGTAGTCACTTTGCTAAAAACAGCTCTGTTTTCTGTGATATGTCCACGTTGTGTTTTGGGGCATATCCTGTCGCGGGCGCTAGGCCTACCCACACAAGTGAGGTATCATTTTTATCGGGAGACGTGGGGGAACGCTGGGTGGAAGGAAATTTGTAGCTCCTCTCAGATTCCAGAACTTTCTGCCACAGAAATGTGAGGAACATGTGTTATTTTAGCCAAATTTTGAGGTTTGCAAAGGATTCTGGGTAACAGAACCTGGTCCGAGCCCCGCAAGTCACCCCTCCTTGGATTCCCCTAGGTCTCTAGTTTTCAGAAATGCACAGGTTTGGTAGGTTTCCCTAGGTGGCGGCTGAGCTAGAGGCCAAAATCTACAGGTAGGCACTTCGCAAAAAACACCTCTGTTTTTTTCCAAAATTTAGGATGTGTCCACGTTGCGCTTTGGGGTGTTTCCTGTCGCCGGCGCTTGGCCTACCCACGCAAGTGAGGTATCATTTTTATCGGGAGACTTGGGGGAACGCTGGGTGGAAGGAAATTTGTAGCTCCTCTCAGATTCCAGAACTTTCTGCCACAGAAATGTGAGGGACATGTGTTTTTTTAGCCAAATTTTGAGGTTTGCAAAGGATTCTGGGTAACAGAACCTGGTCCGAGCCCGCAAGTCACCCCTCCTTGGATCCCCCTAGGTCTCTAGTTTTCAGACATGCACAGGTTTGGTAGGTTTCCCTAGGTGGCGGCTGAGCTAGAGGCCAAAATCTACAGGTAGTCACTTTGCTAAAAACAGCTCTGTTTTCTGTGATATGTCCACGTTGTGTTTTGGGGCATATCCTGTCGCGGGCGCTAGGCCTACCCACACAAGTGAGGTATCATTTTTATCGGGAGACGTGGGGGAACGCTGGGTGGAAGGAAATTTGTGGCTCCTCTCAGATTCCAGAACTTTCTGCCACAGAAATGTGAGGAACATGTGTTTTTTTAGCCAAATTTTGAGGTTTGCAAAGGATTCTGGGTAACAGAACCTGGTCCGAGCCCCGCAAGTCACCCCTCCTTGGATCCCCCTAGGTCTCTAGTTTTCAGAAATGCACAGGTTTGGTAGGTTTCCCTAGGTGGCGGCTGAGCTAGAGGCCAAAATCTACAGGTAGTCACTTTGCTAAAAACCGCTCTGTTTTCTGTGATATGTCCACGTTGTGTTTTGGGGCATATCCTGTCGCGGGCGCTAGGCCTACCCACACAAGTGAGGTATCATTTTTATCGGGAGATGTGGGGGAACGCTGGGTGGAAGGAAATTTGTAGCTCCTCTCAGATTCCAGAACTTTCTGCCACAGAAATGTGAGGAACATGTGTTATTTTAGCCAAATTTTGAGGTTTGCAAAGGATTCTGGGTAACAGAACCTGGTCCGAGCCCCGCAAGTCACCCCTCTTTGGATTCCCCTAGGTCTCTAGTTTTCAGAAATGCACAGGTTTGGTAGGTTTCCCTAGGTGGCGGCTGAGCTAGAGGCCAAAATCTACAGGTAGGCACTTCGCAAAAAACACCTCTGTTTTTTTCCAAAATTTAGGATGTGTCCACGTTGCGCTTTGGGGTGTTTCCTGTCGCCGGCGCTTGGCCTACCCACGCAAGTGAGGTATCATTTTTATCGGGAGACTTGGGGGAACGCTGGGTGGAAGGAAATTTGTAGCTCCTCTCAGATTCCAGAACTTTCTGCCACAGAAATGTGAGGGACATGTGTTTTTTTAGCCAAATTTTGAGGTTTGCAAAGGATTCTGGGTAACAGAACCTGGTCCGAGCCCCGCAAGTCACCCCTCCTTGGATTCCCCTAGGTCTCTAGTTTTCAGAAATGCACAGGTTTGGTAGGTTTCCCTAGGTGGCGGCTGAGCTAGAGGCCAAAATCTACAGGTAGGCACTTCGCAAAAAACACCTCTGTTTTTTTCCAAAATTTAGGATGTGTCCACGTTGCGCTTTGGGGTGTTTCCTGTCGCCGGCGCTTGGCCTACCCACGCAAGTGAGATATCATTTTTATCGGGAGACTTGGGGGAACGCTGGGTGGAAGGAAATTTGTAGCTCCTCTCAGATTCCAGAACTTTCTGCCACAGAAATGTGAGGAACATGTGTTTTTTTAGCCAAATTTTGAGGTTTGCAAAGGATTCTGGGTAACAGAACCTGGTCCGAGCCCCGCAAGTCACCCCTCCTTGGATCCCCCTAGGTCTGTAGTTTTCAGAAATGCACAGGTTTGGTAGGTTTCCCTAGGTGGCGGCTGAGCTAGAGGCCAAAATCTACAGGTAGTCACTTTGCTAAAAACAGCTCTGTTTTCTGTGATATGTCCACGTTGTGTTTTGGGGCATATCCTGTCGCGGGCGCTAGGCCTACCCACACAAGTGAGGTATCATTTTTATCAGGAGACGTGGGGGAACGCTGGGTGGAAGGAAATTTGTGGCTCCTCTCAGATTCCAGAACTTTCTGCCACAGAAATGTGAGGAACATGTGTTTTTTTAGCCAAATTTTGAGGTTTGCAAAGGATTCTGGGTAACAGAACCTGGTCCGAGCCCCGCAAGTCACCCCTCCTTGGATCCCCCTAGGTCTCTAGTTTTCAGAAATGCACAGGTTTGGTAGGTTTCCCTAGGTGGCGGCTGAGCTAGAGGCCAAAATCTACAGGTAGTCACTTTGCTAAAAACAGCTCTGTTTTCTGTGATATGTCCACGTTGTGTTTTGGGGTATATCCTGTCGCGGGCGCTAGGCCTACCCACACAAGTGAGGTATCATTTTTATCGGGAGACGTGGGGGAACGCTGGGTCGAAGGAAATTTGTAGCTCCTCTCAGATTCCAGAACTTTCTGCCACAGAAATGTGAGGAACATGTGTTATTTTAGCCAAATTTTGAGGTTTGCAAAGGATTCTGGGTAACAGAACCTGGTCCGAACCCCGCAAGTCACCCCTCCTTGGATCCCCCTAGGTCTCTAGTTTTCAGAAATGCACAGGTTTGGTAGGTTTCCCTAGGTGGCGGCTGAGCTAGAGGCCAAAATCTACAGGTAGTCACTTTGCTAAAAACAGCTCTGTTTTCTGTGATATGTCCACGTTGTGTTTTGGGGCATATCCTGTCGCGGGCGCTAGGCCTACCCACACAAGTGAGGTATCATTTTTATCGGGAGACGTGGGGGAACGCTGGGTGGAAGGAAATTTGTGGCTCCTCTCAGATTCCAGAACTTTCTGCCACAGAAATGTGAGGAACATGTGTTTTTTTAGCCAAATTTTGAGGTTTGCAAAGGATTCTGGGTAACAGAACCTGGTCCGAGCCCCGCAAGTCACCCCTCCTTGGATCCCCCTGGTCTCTAGTTTTCAGAAATGCACAGGTTTGGTAGGTTTCCCTAGGTGGCGGCTGAGCTAGAGGCCAAAATCTACAGGTAGTCACTTTGCTAAAAACAGCTCTGTTTTCTGTGATATGTCCACGTTGTGTTTTGGGGCATATCCTGTCGCGGGCGCTAGGCCTACCCACACAAGTGAGGTATCATTTTTATCAGGAGACGTGGGGGAACGCTGGGTGGAAGGAAATTTGTGGCTCCTCTCAGATTCCAGAACTTTCTGCCACAGAAATGTGAGGAACATGTGTTTTTTAGCCAAATTTTGAGGTTTGCGAAGGATTCTGGGTAACAGAACCTGGTCCGAGCCCCGCAAGTCACCCCTCCTTGGATCCCCCTAGGACTCTAGTTTTCAGAAATGCACAGGTTTGGTAGGTTTCCCTAGGTGGCGGCTGAGCTAGAGGCCAAAATCTACAGGTAGTCACTTTGCTAAAAACAGCTCTGTTTTCTGTGATATGTCCACGTTGTGTTTTGGGGTATATCCTGTCGCGGGCGCTAGGCCTACCCACACAAGTGAGGTATCATTTTTATCGGGAGACGTGGGGGAACGCTGGGTGGAAGGAAATTTGTAGCTCCTCTCAGATTCCAGAACTTTCTGCCACAGAAATGTGAGGAACATGTGTTATTTTAGCCAAATTTTGAGGTTTGCAAAGGATTCTGGGTAACAGAACCTGGTCCGAGCCCCGCAAGTCACCCCTCCTTGGATCCCCCTAGGTCTCTAGTTTTCAGAAATGCACAGGTTTGGTAGGTTTCCCTAGGTGGCGGCTGAGCTAGAGGCCAAAATCTACAGGTAGTCACTTTGCTAAAAACAGCTCTGTTTTCTGTGATATGTCCACGTTGTGTTTTGGGGCATATCCTGTCGCGGGCGCTAGGCCTACCCACACAAGTGAGGTATAATTTTTATCAGGAGACGTGGGGGAACGCTGGGTGGAAGGAAATTTGTGGCTCCTCTCAGATTCCAGAACTTTCTGCCACAGAAATGTGAGGAACATGTGTTTTTTTAGCCAAATTTTGAGGTTTGCAAAGGATTCTGGGTAACAGAACCTGGTCCGAGCCCCGCAAGTCACCCCTCCTTGGATCCCCCTAGGTCTCTAGTTTTCAGAAATGCACAGGTTTGGTAGGTTTCCCTAGGTGGCGGCTGAGCTAGAGGCCAAAATCTACAGGTAGTCACTTTGCTAAAAACAGCTCTGTTTTCTGTGATATGTCCACGTTGTGTTTTGGGGTATATCCTGTCGCGGGCGCTAGGCCTACCCACACAAGTGAGGTATCATTTTTATCGGGAGACGTGGGGGAACGCTGGGTGGAAGGAAATTTGTAGCTCCTCTCAGATTCCAGAACTTTCTGCCACAGAAATGTGAGGAACATGTGTTATTTTAGCCAAATTTTGAGGTTTGCAAAGGATTCTGGGTAACAGAACCTGGTCCGAGCCCCGCAAGTCACCCCTCCTTGGATTCCCCTAGGTCTCTGGTTTTCAGAAATGCACAGGTTTGGTAGGTTTCCCTAGGTGGCGGCTGAGCTAGAGGCCAAAATCTACAGGTAGGCACTTCGCAAAAAACACCTATGTTTTTTTCCAAAATTTAGGATGTGTCCACGTTGCGCTTTGGGGTGTTTCCTGTCGCCGGCGCTTGGCCTACCCACGCAAGTGAGGTATCATTTTTATCGGGAGACTTGGGGGAACGCTGGGTGGAAGGAAATTTGTAGCTCCTCTCAGATTCCAGAACTTTCTGCCACAGAAAAGTGAGGGACATGTGTTTTTTTAGCCAAATTTTGAGGTTTGCAAAGGATTCTGGGTAACAGAACCTGGTCCGAGCCCCGCAAGTCACCCCTCCTTGGATCCCCCTAGGTCTCTAGTTTTCAGAAATGCACAGGTTTGGTAGGTTTCCCTAGGTGGCGGCTGAGCTAGAGGCCAAAATCTACAGGTAGTCACTTTGCTAAAAACAGCTCTGTTTTCTGTGATATGTCCACGTTGTGTTTTGGGGCATATCCTGTCGCGGGCGCTAGGCCTACCCACACAAGTGAGGTATCATTTTTATCGGGAGACGTGGGGGAACGCTGGGTGGAAGGAAATTTGTGGCTCCTCTCAGATTCCAGAACTTTCTGCCACAGAAATGTGAGGAACATGTGTTTTTTTAGCCAAATTTTGAGGTTTGCAAAGGATTCTGGGTAACAGAACCTGGTCCGAGCCCCGCAAGTCACCCCTCCTTGGATCCCCCTAGGTCTCTAGTTTTCAGAAATGCACAGGTTTGGTAGGTTTCCCTAGGTGGCGGCTGAGCTAGAGGCCAAAATCTACAGGTAGTCACTTTGCTAAAAACAGCTCTGTTTTCTGTGATATGTCCACGTTGTGTTTTGGGGGATATCCTGTTGCGGGCGCTAGGCCTACCCACACAAGTGAGGTATCATTTTTATCAGTAGACGTGGGGGAACGCTGGGTGGAAGGAAATTTGTGGCTCCTCTCAGATTCCAGAACTTTCTGCCACAGAAATGTGAGGAACATGTGTTTTTTTAGCCAAATTTTGAGGTTTGCAAAGGATTCTGGGTAACAGAACCTGGTCCGAGCCCCGCAAGTCACCCCTCCTTGGATCCCCCTAGGTCTCTAGTTTTCAGAAATGAACAGGTTTGGTAGGTTTCCCTAGGTGGCGGCTGAGCTAGAGGCCAAAATCTACAGGTAGTCACTTTGCTAAAAACAGCTCTGTTTTCTGTGATATGTCCACGTTGTGTTTTGGGGTATATCCTGTCGCGGGCGCTAGGCCTACCCACACAAGTGAGGTATCATTTTTATCGGGAGACGTGGGGGAACGCTGGGTGGAAGGAAATTTGTAGCTCCTCTCAGATTCCAGAACTTTCTGCCACAGAAATGTGAGGAACATGTGTTATTTTAGCCAAATTTTGAGGTTTGCAAAGGATTCTGGGTAACAGAACCTGGTCCGAGCCCCGCAAGTCACCCCTCCTTGGATTCCCCTAGGTCTCTAGTTTTCAGAAATGCACAGGTTTGGTAGGTTTCCCTAGGTGGCGGCTGAGCTAGAGGCCAAAATCTACAGGTAGGCACTTCGCAAAAAACACCTCTGTTTTTTTCCAAAATTTAGGATGTGTCCACGTTGCGCTTTGGGGTGTTTCCTGTCGCCGGCGCTTGGCCTACCCACGCAAGTGAGGTATCATTTTTATCGGGAGACTTGGGGGAACGCTGGGTGGAAGGAAATTTGTAGCTCCTCTCAGATTCCAGAACTTTCTGCCACAGAAATGTGAGGGACATGTGTTTTTTTAGCCAAATTTTGAGGTTTGCAAAGGATTCTGGGTAACAGAACCTGGTCCGAGCCCCGCAAGTCACACCTCCTTGGATCCCCCTAGGTCTCTAGTTTTCAGAAATGCACAGGTTTGGTTGGTTTCCCTAGGTGGCGGCTGAGCTAGAGGCCAAAATCTACAGGTAGTCACTTTGCTAAAAACAGTTCTGTTTTCTGTGATATGTCCACGTTGTGTTTTGGGGCATATCCTGTCGCGGGCGCTAGGCCTACCCACACAATCGAGGTATCATTTTTATCGGGAGACGTGGGGGAACGCTGGGTGGAAGGAAATTTGTGGCTCCTCTCAGATTCCAGAACTTTCTGCCACAGAAATGTGAGGAACATGTGTTTTTTTAGCCAAATTTTGAGGTTTGCAAAGGATTCTGGGTAACAGAACCTGGTCCGAGCCCCGCAAGTCACCCCTCCTTGGATCCCCCTAGGTCTCTAGTTTTCAGAAATGCACAGGTTTGGTAGGTTTCCCTAGGTGGCGGCTGAGCTAGAGGCCAAAATCTACAGGTAGTCACTTTGCTAAAAACAGCTCTGTTTTCTGTGATATGTCCACGTTGTGTTTTGGGGCATATCCTGTCGCGGGCGCTAGGCCTACCCACACAAGTGAGGTATCGTTTTTATCAGGAGACGTGGGGGAACGCTGGGTGGAAGGAAATTTGTGGCTCCTCTCAGATTCCAGAACTTTCTGCCACAGAAATGTGAGGAACATGTGTTTTTTTAGCCAAATTTTGAGGTTTGCAAAGGATTCTGGGTAACAGAACCTGGTCCGAGCCCCGCAAGTCACCCTTCTTTGGATTCCCCTAGGTCTCTAGTTTTCAGAAATGCACAGGTTTGGTAGGTTTCCCTAGGTGGCGGCTGAGCTAGAGGCCAAAATCTACAGGTAGTCACTTTGCTAAAAACAGCTCTGTTTTCTGTGATATGTCCACGTTGTGTTTTGGGGTATATCCTGTCGCGGGCGCTAGGCCTACCCACACAAGTGAGGTATCATTTTTATCGGGAGACGTGGGGGAACGCTGGGTGGAAGGAAATTTGTAGCTCCTCTCAGATTCCAGAACTTTCTGCCACAGAAATGTGAGGAACATGTGTTATTTTAGCCAAATTTTGAGGTTTGCAAAGGATTCTGGGTAACAGAACCTGGTCCGAGCCCCGCAAGTCACCCCTCCTTGGATCCCCCTAGGTCTCTAGTTTTCAGAAATGCACAGGTTTGGTAGGTTTCCCTAGGTGGCGGCTGAGCTAGAGGCCAAAATCTACAGGTAGTCACTTTGCTAAAAACAGCTCTGTTTTCTGTGATATGTCCACGTTGTGTTTTGGGGCATATCCTGTTGCGGGCGCTAGGCCTACCCACACAAGTGAGGTATCATTTTTATCAGGAGACGTGGGGGAACGCTGGGTGGAAGGAAATTTGTGGCTCCTCTCAGATTCCAGAACTTTCTGCCACAGAAATGTGAGGAACATGTGTTTTTTTAGCCAAATTTTGAGGTTTGCAAAGGATTCTGGGTAACAGAACCTGGTCCGAGCCCCGCAAGTCACCCCTCCTTGGATCCCCCTAGGTCTCTAGTTTTCAGAAATGCACAGGTTTGGTAGGTTTCCCTAGGTGGCGGCTGAGCTAGAGGCCAAAATCTACAGGTAGTCACTTTGCTAAAAACAGCTCTGTTTTCTGTGATATGTCCACGTTGTGTTTTGGGGTATATCCTGTCGCGGGCGCTAGGCCTACCCACACAAGTGAGGTATCATTTTTATCGGGAGACGTGGGGGAACGCTGGGTGGAAGGAAATTTGTAGCTCCTCTCAGATTCCAGAACTTTCTGCCACAGAAATGTGAGGAACATGTGTTATTTTAGCCAAATTTTGAGGTTTGCAAAGGATTCTGGGTAACAGAACCTGGTCCGAGCCCCGCAAGTCACCCCTCCTTGGATTCCCCTAGGTCTCTAGTTTTCAGAAATGCACTGGTTTGGTAGGTTTCCCTAGGTGGCGGCTGAGCTAGAGGCCAAAATCTACAGGTAGGCACTTCGCAAAAAACACCTCTGTTTTTTTCCAAAATTTAGGATGTGTCCACGTTGCGCTTTGGGGTGTTTCCTGTCGCCGGCGCTTGGCCTACCCACGCAAGTGAGGTATCATTTTTATCGGGAGACTTGGGGGAACGCTGGGTGGAAGGAAATTTGTAGCTCCTCTCAGATTCCAGAACTTTCTGCCACAGAAATGTGAGGGACATGTGTTTTTTTAGCCAAATTTTGAGGTTTGCAAAGGATTCTGGGTAACAGAACCTGGTCCGAGCCCCGCAAGTCACCCCTCCTTGGATCCCCCTAGGTCTCTAGTTTTCAGAAATGCACAGGTTTGGTAGGTTTCCCTAGGTGGCGGCTGAGCTAGAGGCCAAAATCTACAGGTAGTCACTTTGCTAAAAACAGCTCTGTTTTCTGTGATATGTCCACGTTGTGTTTTGGGGCATATCCTGTCGCGGGCGCTAGGCCTACCCACACAAGTGAGGTATCATTTTTATCGGGAGACGTGGGGGAACGCTGGGTGGAAGGAAATTTGTGGCTCCTCTCAGATTCCAGAACTTTCTGCCACAGAAATGTGAGGAACATGTGTTTTTTTAGCCAAATTTTGAGGTTTGCAAAGGATTCTGGGTAACAGAACCTGGTCCGAGCCCTGCAAGTCACCCCTCCTTGGATCCCCCTAGGTCTCTAGTTTTCAGAAATGCACAGGTTTGGTAGGTTTCCCTAGGTGGCGGCTGAGCTAGAGGCCAAAATCTACAGGTAGTCACTTTGCTAAAAACAGCTCTGTTTTCTGTGATATGTCCACGTTGTGTTTTGGGGCATATCCTGTCGCGGGCGCTAGGCCTACCCACACAAGTGAGGTATCATTTTTATCAGGAGACGTGGGGGAACGCTGGGTGGAAGGAAATTTGTGGCTCCTCTCAGATTCCAGAACTTTCTGCCACAGAAATGTGAGGAACATGTGTTTTTTTAGCCAAATTTTGAGGTTTGCAAAGGATTCTGGGTAACAGAACCTGGTCCGAGCCCCGCAAGTCACCCCTCCTTGGATCCCCCTAGGTCTCTAGTTGTCAGAAATGCACAGGTTTGGTAGGTTTCCCTAGGTGGCGGCTGAGCTAGAGGCCAAAATCTACAGGTAGTCACTTTGCTAAAAACAGCTCTGTTTTCTGTGATATGTCCACGTTGTGTTTTGGGGCATATCCTGTCGCGGGCGCTAGGCCTACCCACACAAGTGAGGTATCATTTTTATCGGGAGACGTGGGGGAACGCTGGGTGGAAGGAAATTTGTGGCTCCTCTCAGATTCCAGAACTTTCTGCCACAGAAATGTGAGGAACATGTGTTTTTTTAGCCAAATTTTGAGGTTTGCAAAGGATTCTGGGTAACAGAACCTGGTCCGAGCCCCACAAGTCACCCCTCCGTGGATCCCCCTAGGTCTCTAGTTTTCAGAAATGCACAGGTTTGGTAGGTTTCCCTAGGTGGCGGCTGAGCTAGAGGCCAAAATCTACAGGTAGTCACTATGCTAAAAACAGCTCTGTTTTCTGTGATGTGTCCAGGTTGTGTTTTGGGGCATATCCTGTCGCGGGCGCTAGGCCTACCCACACAAGTGAGGTATCATTTTTATCGGGAGACGTGGGGGAATGCTGGGTGGAAGGAAATTTGTCGCTCCTCTCAGATTCCAGAACTTTCTGCCACAGAAATGTGAGGAACATGTGTTTTTTTAGCCAAATTTTGAGGTTTGCAAAGGATTCTGGGTAACAGAACCTGGTCCGAGCCACACAAGTCACCCCTCCTTGGATTCCCCTAGGTCTCTAGTTTTCAGAAATGCACAGGTTTGGTAGGTTTCCCTAGGTGCCGGCTGAGCTAGAGGCCAAAATCTACAGGTAGTCACTTTGCTAAAAACAGCTCTGTTTTCTGTGATGTGTCCACGTTGTGTTTTGGGGCATATCCTGTCGCGGGCGCTAGGCCTACCCAAACAAGGGAGGTATCATTTTTATCGGGAGACTTGGGGGAACATAGAATAGCAAAACAAGTGTTATTGCCCCTTGTCTTTCTCTACATTTATTCCTTCCAAATATAGGGGTGTGTGTAAAAAAGACATCTATTTGAGAAATTCCATGTAATTCACGTGCTACTATGGTCACCCCGGAATTCAGAGATGTGCAAATAACCACTGCTCCTCAACACCTTATCTTGTGCCCTTTTTGGAAATGCAAAGGTTTTCTTGATAGCTATTTTTTACTCCTTATATTTCAGCAAATGAATTACTGTATACCCGGTATAGAATGAAAACGCACTGCAGGGTGCAGCTCATTTATTGGCTCTGGGTTCCTCGGGTTCTTGATGAACCTACAAACCCTATATATCCCCGCAACCAGAGGAGTCCAGCAGACGTAACGGTATATTGCTTTCGATAATCTGACATTGCAGGGAAAAGTTACAGAGTAAAAAGTAGAGAAAAATTGATGTTTTTTTCACCTCAATTTCAATATTTTTCTTTTTCAGCTGTTATTTTCTGTAGGAAACCCTTGTAGGATCTACACAAATGACCCCTTGCTGAATTCAGAATTTTGTCTACTTTTCAGAAATGTTTAGGTTTCTGGGATCCAGCATTGGTTTCATGACCATTCCGGTCACTGACTGGAAGGAGGCTGAAAGCACAAAAAATTGCACAAATGGGGTATGCCCCAGTAAAATGCCAAAATTGTGTTGAAAAATTGGGTTTTCGGATTCAAGTCTGCCTGTTCCTGAAAGCTGGGAAGCTGCTGAGTTTAGCACCGCAAACCCTTTGTTGATGCCATTTTCAGGGGAAAAACCACAAGCCTTCTTCTGCAGCCCCTTTTTCCAATTTTTTCGAAAAAAACGAAATTTTCACTGTATTTTGGCCAATTTCTTGGCCTCCTTCAGGGGAACCCACAAAGTCTGGGTACCTTTAGAATCGCTAGGATGTTGGAAAAAAAGGACGCAAATTTGGCTTGGTTAGCTTATGTGGACAAAAAGTTATGAGGGCCTAAGCGCGAACTGCCCCAAATAGGCAAAAAAAGGCCTGGCAGCGAAGTGGTTAATGGGCGCCAGAGGCCTCTATTTCCATAACAGGAACAAGATGAGTTGTTGTCATCACATGAGGTGTGTGAAATTTAAATAATTTGCTTTTGTGTCATTTTGCTAAATTTCAGCAAAATTACACATAATTAAGCACAAAGCAAAAGTCTAATGTTGTGCTGCAATTTAGCATGAAATGTATCCTTGTATCCTTTTTTAAGGCGAGGACATATTTTGTGCGCAAAATGGTACCAAAAAATCACCAAGAACAATAGAGTCTCACATTCTCGTGTTCCTATGCGTTCTTTGTAAATATTCACAAAGTATAGCATGTTCATGGTAAATTTTCACTGGGATTAGCATGTAATTAGGTGAACTTCAGTAATGGCATAATTCTGGGAGTGTTGTGCAACAAGCATGACACAAAATTCCCTAAATTATACACATTTTGCCCAGGCTTAATAAATGCTATCCTTACCTTGCCGCCTTGCCCATGGGCGGCAGTAGTTTATGCCTCATTGCTGTCTCACCTAGGCCACTGGTGAGGAATGGTTTAAATAAATTAATGAAGGACACGTTCCTCCATTACCCACACAATGCTGCAGAAAGTTTGATAATGGCCCATCCAAAGCTGGAATTTGTTTCTTAAAAACGAAAACAAAAAAAGAATGACCCACACACCCTCTGAGTTTTCTCTGTATGGGGTGTGGGGGCCAAATGGGCTTTCCTGGCAGTCCCAAACTGAAAAAAGTGCATTACACCTTCTGCTCTGAACAGGGCACATAATCGAATGCACCTACACTGACAGTCACAACTCAGTTGTGTAGGATTAATAACGAGGGAGTCAGGGGCGCCCCTGCTGTAAGAATAATGATCCCCTGCGGGGTCAAAGTAGAGCTGATAGGATGAATGTACACATTAAAACATTATGAGGCTGGAAAACATGCAGACTGTTAATTTTTAGTTCAACATCGTATTCTCCATTCCAGAACTCCAAACTCAAATGGGTAGTAATTCTAGTGGAAATGCAGACAATGTTATATTGCCAACTCTTGTATCAGTAGTCTTTGCAGGTCCAATTACTGTCCTACGTGGAAATGGCTTGAAAAGCACTATTGTGATTGTAAAAATAATACAACTTTTATCTGAAATTTATGTCTTTTGAATGCCAGGAATGGATTATATTTGACGACTAGGCCTCAGTTTATAGTTCAATTTCAACAGGCAATCCGACAGAATTACTTTTCTTATGGCTGCTTATGGGGGTAATCTTGTATGCTGTTTTTTAGTGTGGCGCTATGATTTTGTGAAACAAAAGGGAAGGTCAAAAATGTAATTGCAATTTTTTTTTGTCAGTCAAATTAGCCACTATTCCACAATGGATAGCATTTCATTTATTATTTGTATGTTACATTGTGCAATTCCTTTCTGACATATCATGCAGTTATGCCTCTGTTTTCCAGGGTCATGTTTCCATTATGTAGGGTACATTTTATCTTCTATATTCGAACAATATATACTTTTTTTAAGTGTTTATTTTTTGCCACCTTGTCATTCTTCTACCTCACTGTGGTCCAGTAACATTGTTTTGTGTGAGATGTTGTGACCATGCTTTTCACACGTTTGCGAAGTCTAACAAACACGACGTTCATTGCCATGTGACCTTGACGTTATTGCTATTTTTCAGCCACTAGACTCATGCAATCTTTAAATGTTGGATGAGGTACAAAGGTTACTTGTTTGAAGCTGCTTCTATCACTGTATCGCCTTTTTTATACAGTTTTAAGCCACAGACAACCTTAATTCCTCAGGAAGTACAGCTAGCCGATTTTGGGGAGTCGAAAACGAGTCTGACATTTTTGCCGAGTAAATAACAAAGATGGAAAATGACAAAGTGAAAATTTTTGACTGCTTTGCAATCTCAAAAGTTGACATATGATCTTTCTTGCACCCACGAACAAAATATGGACTTTGATGAATTTTTAAAGACTTGCACTCAGTCCACTACTAGAACAAAGCCTTCATGTTGAGGTTTCGTAAGTTATTTCCAGGAATGAAAAAAAATGATTTTTATTTTGTATTTCTAAATCAACCTAGTGCCTATTAATCTCTACTGTAGATGGTTGCATGTTGTAACATAAAGGCACAGATACAAAAGAATGAAAAAATATCTGGAAAGCGGAAACTATATTATTGTGCAGAATGCACTAACCATTTTTACAAATACCAGGTACATCACGTAAATAACTGGATGAGTTTGCATTGATTGATATATATGAATTGCCCGTATCTGTATTAATTTGTAAGGGCCTAATTCAGGATGCAATTTACACAATTATTAGTTGCATACACAGGTCAGTGACTCAATTATGAGTACAATATATTAATATAAGGTGGCCTTACACTTGTTATTTCTTTTTTCATACAGAATCTTGAAGCAGGAATTAACCATGGAACATGTACAAACTTTAAAAAAAAACATTTAATATGTTCTGGAGTGCACAGCACACATTCAGTCCATGGGAATTTGACTAGGGCAGTGATTCCCAACCTTTTGACTTCTGTGGATCCCACTTTATCATTACTGGAACCTTGGGACTCCCACTCAATCATTATTGGAATCCACCCCTCCTGCTGAGTCATTACTGGAAGCCGGGGACCCCTACCTAAAAATTGTTGATAATTTAATCTGCAAAACAAGGCACAAAAAATACAGAAACAAGTATTCATCAAACACATACACAAATGTTAACACATTTTATTTCATGTGCAAACATATTTACACAAAATAAAAAAAAAAAAATTTAATAGAGAGGCAGGAGCTTTTCTAAACTTGCCACACCTCGTCCATTCTAAATTCTGTTTCATGCACCTGTACTGCTCCCACAAATCAATCTAAAGATACTAATTACATTTTTAGCCTTCAACTTAAAATTCCTTGACATTTACATCATGTTTTAAAATGTCCAATTGTACGTTTGGCCACTTTAATTGTGTACACTTTATTAATCTATTAGCATTATTTAATTTTATAAGCAGTCCCGGACTCCCTAGTGAGGCTAGGCAGACCCCCAGGGGACTCTGGACCACAGGCTGGGAACCACTGGTCTAGACATAGGCATTTATGTAGGACGGGTACATACAAAGCCTATACTGGGTAGGACAATTCGACCTCTGCAACATGGTGCAAGATTGTGTCATGCAAGGCAGCCTGTTGGTGTGTCAGAGGAAGGCATAACACCAGAAGCCAGCCAATCTTAGTACACCTTATTCTGCCTTGTGTTGTCCCCTTGCACAATGTAGTATTTTAAAGTTGGTTTCTGCCTACAATGCATCAAAAACAAATACCTCTGGCCACTGATGTTTTCAGCAATGTTAGAGATGAGTCAGTGCAGTTTTCCTGGCCTTTGACATAGTACTCCAGAGCTACTGATCTGTACATACATTTCTCCTGATGTAGTTTTACAATTGTCGGATTTAATCAATAAAACAAAGTTAATTATTCTCTGATCTTCATGTCTGAGTGTAATACTATGTGCTCTTAATACAGAAATGTACAGCATTAAACATCTTCTCTTAACACCGTAACAATTCTTAAACAACAACTTTTTATAATAAGTAAATTAAAGAAAATAAGTTCCAAAACACCAGCGTCCTATTTACTTACAACTATGCCCTTTTGGCCTCAGGTAAGTTTACTTTTCAGAAAATAAACTTAATGTGTCCTCTTACCTGTTTGTCATTTATTGAAATTGGATCCAAAATGTAAGCATCCCATTCTACTTTTTTGTGTGTTATTTCCCAAATATTAGGTTGATATTTTAAATACATTATAATATTTATCTAGCATTTAAATTACTGTTACATTAAGTAAATTATTTTTTAAAACTAAAAATCAACTTTAATAATTTAAGACCTCCCATTTAATATTGTCCTCCCTAGACACAGGGGTGGCACCCAGTGCAACAACATTTGTTGGGCCCCCCCCAAAAAAAACCACCTTCTCCACAAATTCCCTCACTACCACGCTTCACCAGTGCCCCTCATCTCTCCATCGTCTTTTTTCTAAAATGCATCACATTTGTTTTATAGCGCAACCATACCAGTGTAGATTGTCAGAGCAATTTACATCACACACATTATACAGAGCCAATAAATCATGTATATAAATTAGTCCATAGGAAATGTTACATAAGAAGATGAGAATTACAAAAAGAACATTAATTACCAGCAGTGTCTGATTTGTGCTTGAGGTTTTTGGTACAGGGTACCGGCACTTATTTTTCTGTCTCAAGCATTTACTGTAAGCAAAAGACTCATATGGGAAAGACGAAGGAAGAGAAAAACAAAAAAGCGTCACAATGGGAGAAAGCAAAAAGCTGCAAGAGTGAGCTGAAGGGGCAAGGAGTGTCTGTAAATGGATTGAAGAGGCCTGAGATGGCTTTAGGATTACGCTGCCTCAGTATTTCGTATTCGCACATTTAATTGCAACTGCAACGTGTTTAAGAGGAGGGCTTTAGGCACTGGCAAGGTTTTATTTACAAGTCATGCACTGAGCACCAGAGTTATCTTGAAATTTTATTGTTGCATGAAAACCATAGGAAACATAAGGAATTCTGCACTTCAACTCTATCACAAGATCAGCTTCAGTTGTGTGGATTCAGACTCTTATTTCCCATATAGAGTGTCACTTGAGCATGTCCTGTCTCACAAGATCAGAAACTAAGCACACATTCATCAGTATCATCACATGCCTTCAATTCATATGTTCTTGTTCAGTGTCACATTTCCATGCATATGTACAGAATATGATCACCACTTAGAGACTGATATACACATGTACTATGTTCATTTTCCAATGTTTGACCTGTCATGCTTATCTACCCAACAAATATAAATGCACAGACATACACGCACACACACACACACACGGACATGCACACACAGGGGGTCATTCTGACCCTGGCGGTCATGGACCTCCAGGGCCAACGACCGTGGGAGCACCGCCAACAGGCTGGCGGTGCTCCCATGGCATTCTGACCGTGGCGGTACAGCCGTGGTCAGATACGGGAAACCGGCGGTGTACCGCCGGGTTCCCGCTGCCCTAGGGAATCCTCCATGGCGGCGCTGCAGGCAGCGCCGCCATGTGGATTCCGACCCCCTTACCGCCGGCCTTGTTCTGCCGGTTTTGACCGCCAGAACCTGGCTGGCGGTAACGGGTGTCGTGGGGCCCCTGGGGGCCCCTGCAGTGCCCATGTCAATGGCATGGGCACTGCAGGGGCCCCCTAACAGGGCCCCACCAAGATTTTCAGTGTCTGCCACGCAGACACTGAAAATCGCGACGGGTGCAACTGCACCCGTCGCACCCCTTCCACTCCGCCGGCTCCATTCGGAGCCGGCATCCTCATGGAAGGGGGTTTCCCGCTGGGCTGGCGGGCGGCCTTCTGGCGGTCGCCCGCCAGCCCAGCTGGAAACTCAGAATTACCGCAGCGGTCTTTTGACCGCGCAGCGGTATTCTGCCGGCGGGACTTTGGCGGGCGGCCTCCGCCGCCCGCCAAAGTCAGAATGACCCCCACAGAGTCAAAAATTAACCTGAATGTCTAATAGAATATACACTAGTAAATGTTGCAAGGCACATGAGGGAAAATACAACCGCTTATGTACACTTACAAAATGAAACAATTGCTCTACTCCTCCGACAGTCACTTTTGAGCCATGAAACCAGTACACCTTCCCCCCTAAATGTGCTGTACATCAAAGAGAATGTAGGTAAACAGGAGTGATAGCCACATGTGCATTTTGGACACTCCTCTTTATGTCTGCCAGCAGGCTTTGGGAAGAGGGGCACCTTCATATGTTTCCCACCTGTTTCAGGCTTTACTATCAGCTGTGAAGCAGGGTAGGGATGCACACTCATAAGATTTGTCTTCCGGCTTAGCAAAAGGTACAAAGAGCTAATGGGGCCTGGGTGGAACTGGAGTGCTGATGGGCATACAAGACTGATAGCCTCAAAGCCACAGCCTATGTTCTATTTGTCAGCGCTATTCAACACTCAGTTTAGGCTTCAAAAAAGGCAGAAGATGTATTTTGATTGTGTTCAGGGAGACAAGGGCCACCTCCCTGATCCCACTCAGACACTTGCTTTTAAATGCATTTTCAGTCATTCTAGACAAAGGCACACATTAAATTCATACTTAAATGGGCATTTACTTTATTTATGACACATTCTATTTTGCACAGACACTCCTTAATACGTGGCTAAACACTTTACATCTCACAGGTGACAAACAGTACAATTATACAAACATGCCATTGTAATATAATACTGTACCCCGATTACATCGTGCCATGTAAGGGGTTACAGGAGGTGGTTAGTGAAAGAAGAGGACATTCATTAAAACATTAACTGGAAAAGGTGGTATTTCATACATTTTATCTACGGCAAGGGAGATCATTTTTGCTTGAAAATGATGCCAAATCTTTATGTATTGCTGTTCTGTTTCAAGTTGGTCACAGGACAGTACTGTCCTAATGGCCGGGGGAATATAATTCTAATCCAAAAGGAGCTCCTCCAGGCAATGATTGATTTAGAGTTTGTGTTTTTGCCTGATACATAGAAGATTAAAGAGGCTTATTCCTTCAATGGGGAGCCATGCCAGCAAGATCAAAATCAAAGAATTCTAGTCAAACACGGAGGACTGATTTGGGAAGGAAAGGACTTTAACTGAAATACAAAAAAGGGAAAATGAGAAGAAAACAAAACATTTCCTAAACTTTATTTCTACACCTCTGGCTGGAGTGAATGGCGATAAGAACTAGGGGCCAGATGTACCAAAGGATTTTACCCATTCTGTGTCTATGGGGAAAAAGCTTTCGTACATATGGCCCTAGGTCACGAAAACAGAGAGTTATACAATGCAGAGATCCGTTCAAAACTCAATTCTATTTTGCCGTGTTTGAACGTAGATTGCTTCTCTCGTCTGGCCATAGCTGGGAAAGCTTAGTAGATAGTAGTTCATATAAATGGCAAAGTAATCCAAGTCTGAGGGTCCGGCCATGCGTCTGTCTTTTGTGCTTCATAGTTGGTGCTTGTTTGTCTCCTTCTGCTGTTCCACGTGTGTGCATTGTACCTCTCGATCTGTGATGCCTTGCACACACCCGACATCCCGATGTGTGATCTCCTCATTGGTACACCCTATTTTGACCCCTAATATTTCTGTACAAATCCTTGTGTGGCAATATTGACTTTTTATGCTACCATTCGTTGGTGCTTACTCTCTTTCAGGGCTATGCTTGCACCACTGCTTCTGTTTCCCTTTGGTTGTCTTTTCCCCACAATTGGCATTTCTGTTCCAGTATCTTCCTGTTCATTTGTGTCCTTATCCCTTTCTGTTTAAATCCTTGTGTTTCTTCATTGACACAGAATCGTTTTTCTTGTCCCCCGCGCCCCACATCTGTGGCCCCTTTCTTTTCCTTTCTCTCAGTTTGATTTGCTGCCTTCAGTATCCTCCTCTTCATTGGTAGCCATGTAACTTCCTATTTAAACCCTACTCCGACTATTTTTCTATCTCAATGTTTCTTCATTGTTTTTCTCAGAAACCTCAGGACTGCATATTCCCTGCCACCATCTTTGATATTTCCCTTGTCTTTTTTCACCCAATTTATGCCTCCTTCAAGACTATTCGTTCCTGGCACCTGCTGTACTTCCCTTAATTTGCCCCTTAGATCTGGGCTTCTTTATCACTGATTTGTGGCCCCAGCCCTGTACATTCTCTCATTTCTTCTGTGACCCTATCCAACCATCATTGTTTACACCCTATTTCTGCTCTTCCTTTTTACCTGTAGTCTCTTCTATGTCTATTTCACTCTTTGAGTGACGATTTTCCCTTCACTCAGTATTTGTTTGTTTGTGCAGGCCTGCCTCCTTTGGCTGCTTACCCATAAAGTCCCTGTGGCTAATGGCAAACACTTCTCTATACTCATGAGAGGGATTCTAAACTGCCAATGTCATGTGGTTGTTATTTTTTCAACTTCACTATGTTTCATAGTCTTACATGTGGGCCTATCAAATGTTTTGGCATCTGCTTGTGTGCACTTCTCAGGCTCTCTCATCACCTGGCATGTCCACTGGACACCTCATATAAACTATTATTCTATGTTCTGATAACCCTCTTATAGCCTTCCTACAGCCAGGGTGGGCCTTGAGCAACAGCCACTGTCCCTACAATGCCCCCTGTGTTACGTTATGTGTTTTTGGAAAGCCCACGATCGCATTCGAGGGTATCCTAGCACTGATCAGGTGTGTCTGCCTAACCCTGCCTAGGGCATGCTGATTAAATGATAAGGGAGGTAATTTAGGGATGGAATAAGTCATTAGGTATGTTTGTAAATTGCCACAAACTTCTAACTTTTTAGGTGGTCCCTACATTTTAAATGTCCACTCTCATGCTCAGATCCCCATTACACTTTCCCTAACATTGACTGTAAACAATTTGAATCAAAGAACATTTCCACAACTGTAAATTTTATTTGCAAGTATGAATGTCCACATGTTCTGTTTGTATAACCAGAGGCCGCTATTTGAAATTACACATGATATGTCAAAGTCAATTAATTAAATTACAAATGTATACATGTGAAAGGTAAAATATTCATGAAAAATACACAGGCCCCAATCCTCAAGAGGGACCTGCTTGTAGGGGAAAATCCTGGCCTAATGAGCTAATGCAGTGCTTTGAGTCAGCCCACCTGACTCATCGACTCCACCATATCACAAGGAACAGATGCCCTTGCCACTGCCTCACCTCCACTGCCTCTAGAAGGTACTGACACATCATCTCCACTGTGAAGCAGTAAGGAAACAACGCCTCACCTCCTGCATAGCAGTACGGAACCCAACCTCACCTCCCCAACTCCGTGCCACGTCTATGACTCAGCTTTGTTTCCAAGGTATTGTATATGGGGTTCATGCAACTTCGTGACCGGTGCCACACTCACTCATGAGTGCTCTTGGACTGTTGGGAACAACTCCATCACAACACCATGAAAAAAAATGTTGGAGCTATTGTGTTTCTAACCGCTTTAACTGAATTTAAAAATTTTTAAATTCATATCTTTGCTTGTGTATGTTGGATTTTTGTCGTTTTGGTCTTGTTTTTTTTTTAGATAAATTCTGACTATTTTTCTAAGCTGTTGTGGTGTCCATTTCTAGTGTTTTCACTGTGTTACTGTGTGTTGGTATAAATACCTTGCCTCTCAGATAAGCCTGACTGCCCGTGCCAAGCTACCTAGGTGGTGATCAAGGGTTATCTTAGGAGTGTGACTCCCTCACCCTGATTAGAGTGGGGGTCCCTGCTTCAGCAGGGTGTAAACTGACTGCCAACTAGATGGCCCATTTTTAGTGGTCGCCACTAGTTAGTTATAGTTAGGACCTAGGTTCCATAGAAAAAGCATTTTTTGTTTTGCTCATAGCTTTGGTACCATTTGATGAATCCTCACAAAATCTTACAAAAAATACAATGCTCTCTTCAGTGTCTTTGAGGAAAGTGTCAGGGTGATCTGCCAAGTTGGGGCCAAGAAAATGGGGGTCTCAAATGCTTTTTCCCATGCATTATTCCATAGCAGTCAAACCAATGGATGGAATTACACCAATTTTGGCAAAAGGTAGCTCGTGGTCCAGTAAGCAACCTTTTTGTTATTTGGTGTAAATCTGTTCAGTAGTTTTTGAGTGATTAAAGAAAAACACATTTGTATATGTAGTTATGCAAAGGCTCCGCAAACCCTCCAGATCTTAGGCTGAGATCTGATTGGCTGCCAACACTTCAACAAGGAAGTGTTGGCAGCCATGTTGGGACTCAGCTCCAACTGAGTCCCAAAAGAAAAGACTGAAAAAAGGAACGGGCCGGGGCAGGGACACCATGACCCCTTAGCTGTCTTACTGGGGTCCCAGAGGTACCACCCCGAGCAAAAAAGAACATTTTTGTTGAATTATTGGTGAGAGACACAGCGGATCCACAGATCCACTGAAAATTAAAGAAAAGAAACAAGTGCAGGCTCCCGCGCTTGTTTAAAGGCAACCCCCAGGTGGGCCAGTTCCCGGGGTATTGAAACATTGAATGCGGAGGAGCTGCCGCTTCGGGGACCTCCACCTCCCCAGGAGTAATAATTCATCAAATGAGGGGGGGCCACCTGGCCCTGCAACAGCTCAAGGAACCACCACCTCCCCAGTTCATTAAACAAAATGAATGCGGGGAGGTGCGTGCCCCCTTGCAGCCCAGGGACTGCCACCTCCCTGGGGCTATACTCATAATTAAGGGGGGTTGCGTAGCCCCTCCCACAGCCCTGAGGACCCCCACCTCCCCAGGGCTGCTTAAGTTTTAAGTAGGAGGGCAGCAGCGCGGCCCCCCCCTCGAGGAGCCAATGATGGCCCTGGGGGCCACCACACCCCAGTGCTCGCTCCTGCTTAATCCTGGGGTGACCACTCCTGGGACATAGCTGCTTGCTCTGACTTAGCTGGACCTTTTTTTAAAAAGTGTTTATTTATGTCGTCATATACAACACCAACATTATAATCAATGTCCAACATATGAGAGGCCAGCGTTAACAACACATGGAATGAGTAAAGCATAGTTATCAACGATAACAGGCATCGTTCTGACAGTGCCTTCCAATCTGGAGTCAGACTTCACTACGCATTATACAATACTATCAAATTCTGTGCACTCCCAATGAGCACATTGAAAAACAATAGAACTTAACATTAACCAGTAGGTTTAATCCAGGAAACTAAGAAGGGTGAAGGAGTTGAAGAGGAAAGTGAGAAATAGAGAACAAAGAGAGAAAAAAGAAGCAGGACAGTTCCGCCGCCGCAATTAGGTCAATATTCCTGCAGACCTTTGGAGATAGCACAAAGGAAAGGAAACCTTCCAACGCAAACTATAGGAAACGCGAAGCGTCTAGTCGCTCCCTAAAACTCAATGTGCCAAAAAGGCTTGCAGTGGGCCCCATATATCTTTCGGGTGAGAGCTCTCAGGCATGAGCTCCCAGTATACCATCACTGCTCCTGGCAGTACGAAGCATCCCGCTGCCACTCACGTCTCCTAGGTACTCCACCACGTCGCCAGCACATCGCAACCATGCGCTTGGCCAGCAGCAACAGCAGCCCTATCAGTCTTCTGTGAGCAGCGGGGACCCCCTCCACATATCCCAAGAGAGCAAGCTTAGGAGTGCACAGCAGCTCTGCACCAGTCATCTCCTCATTAATGCGCCACACTTCCGTCCAGTATTCACACAATTCCATGCAAGGTGCTAAAAATCCGCATCAGGGGCCCTCATCTCTCACAGCACACATCAGCATGCAGCCCCATGCGTCTCAAGCTGCAGGGCGTATGATACAGCCGATGTAAAAACTTGAAATGAATAAGGCGTAAATGATAATTTGGGGACAACTCTCTCATATGCGCGCAGTATCTGTGCCACACCTCATCTGAGATGGCCTCACCAATGTCCGCCTCCCAGTGCACTCTCGCCCCCGCCTCAGTCTCAGGTGCCGCAGTTTCCATACAAGCATAAAGCTTGGTAATAAGTCTGCTCGGAGACCGCGTCTGATACAGGAGCTCCAGAGCACAACACACCGGAGGCATCGCGGGGAGACAGGGGTAATGTGAGCGGAGCATAGCACCAATTCTAAGAACATTGAGCCAATTCATCGCAGTATCACGCCCATCACTTAGCGCCATCTCAGGCGAGATGACCAGTCCATCAGAAAACCAGGAGCCCAAGGTGGTCAGGCCAGACTCATGAAGAAACTCATGCACACGGGCATCTCCTGACAACTGTGCATCTGCAACATCCAAAACTGGCATCACCAGTGCAAAAGGCTCACGTACTTTAACACGCCTCAGCAGTGCAGACCAGGCCCTCGCCGTACAACCCACTGTATTGATCTCACGCAGCCTTGGCCCAACCGGGCTCCCCAAAACACGCGGCAGCCTATCAGGCCATATAGCGTCCACTTCAGGCGCCAAATGTGGCAGATGCCACACAGGATACAGGCATAAATGCAACATGCGCCTGCGCACAGTAATAATAATGCAACATGTGCCTGCGCACAGTAATAATAATGCAACATGCGCCTGCGCACAGTAATAATAAAGCTCTAAATCTGGGGCCGCCAAACCACCCATCTCAAACGGAAGTGTCAGTCTCTCCCATGAAATTCTAGGCTGCCTGCCGGCCCAGACTAATCTCACCAGAGCAGACCTAAGCCTTTTAAAAAAACACACAGTGAGAACGAGGGGTAGGTTTATAAACAGATAAAGAAACGTTGACAAAATTACCATCTTCGCTATGGCGATACAACCTGTCAGCAATAGCAGTAGCGAGCGCCACATCTCCACCTTTTCTTCCAACCATGCAATAGCTCTGCCGTAAGTCGCCGACCAGAGCGTAGTGACATCCCGGCTCAACCAGATGCCTAAATACCGCACCGGACCATCAGCCAAGCCAATTGGATATCCAGAGGGAAACTGTGTCGTACACGCGGAGAGAGGTACCACCACCGACTTGGGCCAGTTGATGGTAATCCCAGAGAGACATCCAAAGCACACAGTTTTGTCTAGCAAAACATCAAGATGTCGCTGTGGATCACGGACATACAGAGTAATATCATGCGCATACATAGAGATCAGTATGGGCCGCTGTCTGAATGCCAATTCTCTATGATTTTGATGTTGCTGCAGCAAGGCAGCCAACGGCTCCATCGCTATTGCAAAAAGCAGCGGGTACAATGGGCAGCCCTGACAAGATCTCTAGCTTTCAGAAAGTGGTCAGAAATAGTTCCATTTACTCTCAGCCTGGTGGAAGGTCTCGCATACAGCAAACATATCAGTTGGATAAACCTGGAGTTCAGCCCCACCTGAGCCAGTAGGGCAAACATATACGACCACGCAAGAGAGTCAAAAGCCTTGGTAGCATCTAAGAATACCGCCGCTGCACGTATATCAGGGTCTAGCAATCCACAAACCGCAAAGTAGGTATGGAGATTGTGCAATGTGGAACGGTGTGGTAAAAAGCCAGACTGGTCCGGCAACACAGGGACGAGAACAAAGGCTGTAGTTGCTTGGCAATTACCTTTGCCAGGATCTTATTATCTATATTGATTAATGAAAGAGGCCAGTAAGAATCACAGCTGCAAGGATCTTTCGCTTGCTTCAAAATATTCACAGTGAGGGAGCATCCCAGCATCAAGCGCTTCCGCATAAACCTCCAAGAGGTGCGGTGCAAGGATATCAGCATATTCCTTATAAAAGGATGCTGTTAAGCCATCCAGCACAGGAACTTTATCACCCGGCAAACTGCGGATCGCCCGGACCATGTCATCCACCGAAAAGGGGGCATCTAAATATGCCCAATGCAAACCTTCTAGCCACAACAAACTGATATCTTCAAAATATTCAGCTGACTCAGCCGAGTCCAATCCAGGAGGCTGTGCATACAGATCAGCATAGAATTTAGTGAAAACGCGGTTAATCTCATCTGTGCCCACATAACGATCGCCAGTGAGTCCAACAACTCCACAACATAAGTACTTGCCCACGGCTTGTGGAGCATGCCTACTAGCATACGACTAGCTCTCTCCCCTTCACCATATCTTCTTGCCACAGCATGTTTCCCCAAGAAACAAACCTCTCACAGCGCAGCCTCCTCATACTGTGTCATCGTACTTTGCAAGGAGGCCAGAGTATCGCCCGACCAATCCACTGCTAAGCGTTTTTCCAGATCAGCCAGCTGGGCCTCCAGCTCCACCAACTCCCTTCTCAGCACCTTCAGCACTCCATGTTGCTTAGCAATGCAAATGCCATAAATCACTACTTTAAAAGCCTCCCAAACTGTCCCAGCAGAAGACACAGACCCTCGATTCTCAGCAAAGTAGTGTTGAATGGCTTCACAGATCTCATCTCGGAATACCTGGACATTCCAGTGCTAATCCAAAGGTCCGCCTCCTCAGCAAGCTTCCTGGGATCAGTCAGCTTACTATCGACCAAGTGCTGGCACAACTCTGTAAAAGAAATACTGAGCATATGCTCTCTCAGCATCAAGTCATACAACCCTTTGTAATCATCTACTTTGTTGCCCCGCACCCATCCATCCAGTGCCTAAATGGAGAAATAATAACAATCTATCCACGTTTGTGTGGAAAGGTTGGTGCTTTCCCTAAACCTCTGACGGTATTTCTCAGGGGTCAGACCAAACTTAGCCAGTAAAGCAGCTTTTATGAGTGCATAGACGTATCTATCCTGTGGAGCTAGTGTAAGAAGTGTGTCCCTCCCCACTGCTGGTACATAAAACCACAAGGCCGCCCCCCAGTACTTCTCAGAGGTCCCATGGGCCCTTAGAGCAAATTCATAAGCAGCCAACCACTTGTCAATGTCATCTCCCACCACAAAACTTGGCACCACATTCTTGGGTATACAAACCTTTTTCTCCCCAACAGGTCCTGCTTGTATGCTGCCACCATCACTGCTCGACTCAGACTGTCTCACCTTGATCGCCAGCTCCTTGAGACTCAGTTCATGGGCCAACAAAAGTTTTTTCTCAGCCAAGGCTATCTCGGCTGCAGCCTGACTGGCTGATCTCTCGGTTTCAGCCTGTTTGGCTTCTCTCTCTGCTCTTCTTTCCTCCTGTTGAGCCTCAATTTTTAACCTTGCCATCTGCAATTGAAACTCTCTCTCCTCTCTCCTTTCCTCTGCGGTCAGGCCTTGACCAGAAACACTGCTCCCTGGTTTGGCAGGGGGCACAATTGCAGTGGTAATATCATTCACAGATGGCAAAAAATCCTCTGAGGAGCCATCCTCTGGACCCTCTTCCTCAACATCCTCCTCTGTTTGGGCTTCTGCCCAGGCCCTCAGTGCCCTCTGGAATTCCTCCTTCCTGGAGGCTTTCTGGGTAGGTACACCCATATCCCTGCAGAGTGCCCTCAGCTGTTTAACAGTGTAGGTCTCCAGCATAGCGATGTCAAAATCTTCATCTCTTGCTTGAGACCCAGCCAGAGACATGTTAAATGAGGATTTTAGTCAAATATTGTCAGGAAAAACAAATTTGCAGAAAAAGATAAAAAATCAATTTGACCTTTAACTGTGGCTAGGTAGTGAAATACTTAGCTACTGTATGTCACTGCACAAATACAAGTCCCATCCTCACTGCTGATTACCAATGTTAGAAATGGGGTCTTTGGTTAGCAGTCAGGCTACCCCCTGCCAAGCAAGGACCCTCACTCTAGTCAGGGTAAGTCACACAGTATCCAAATTATCCTGTGACAACCCTCTGGTAGCTTGGCACTGAGCAGTCAGGCTTAACTTAGAAGGCAATGTGTAAAGTATGTGTGCAATAAATCATACAATAACAATATAGCACCACAAAAATACACCACACAGTGTTTAGAAAAATATATATAATATTTATCTGGATAACTGCAGGTCAATACGATCAAAGATGCAATAAGTAAATGTTGAGATATCACTGAAAAGTTATATAAAGTGTCTTAAGTCTTTTAGAAGCAAAGAAAGTCTCTTTCAAGCATAAAGTACCTAGTTCGTGTGAAAAATCTCTGCAAAATGCCGCAGAGGAGGAGATGCGTGGAAACAAAGGGGTATGCATTGATTTCTCGGGCTGCACACGGCAATGCGTTGTTTAGTTTTCATGCAGGGACGGCTGTGCATCGATTTCCGGCGCTTGGTCGTGGAACCTCTTCGGGTTGTGGGGTTTTCAGACAGCCCGGGGGAGATGCGTGGATTACCTGCGCTGGCAGGATGAGGTCATGGGATCTGCGTCGATTTGGTGGGCGTTGCGTCTAATTTTCTCCCGTACAGCAGGCGCTACGTCGATTCCTCTCTGGAAGTCGGGCTGCCTTGTTCCGGTTCGGCTCTGCGTCGTTCCAGTTTTCTTCTCCAAGGAGTGTCTGAGGTGGTAGGGGCAGAGGTCCTATTTTTATACTCAAATGTGCCTTTGAAGTGAGGGAGACTTTAAAGAGTGGTTTAGAAGTGCACCAGGTTCCCTTTCAGTTCAATCCTGTCTGCCAGGGTCCCAGTAGGGGGTGTGGCAGTCCTTTGTGTGAGGGCAGGCCCTCCACCCTCCCAGCCCACGAAGACCCATTCAAAATGCAGATGTATGCAAGTGAGGCTGAGCCTGTGTTTGGGATGTGTCTCAGTGAATGCACAAGGGAGCTGTCAACTAAACCCATCCAGACGTGGATTGTAAGGCACAGAAAGATTTAAGTGCAGAGAAATGCTCACTTTCTAAAAGTGGCATCTCTAAAATAGTAATATTAAATCCAACCTCACCAGTCAGCAGGATTTTGCATCACCATTCTGGCCATACTAAATATGACCTTCCTACTCCTTTCAGATCGGCAGCTACCACTCAAACAATATATGAGGGCAGCCCCAATGTTAGCCTACGAAGGGAGCAGGCCTCACAGCAGTGTAAAAACGAATTTAGGAGTTTTACACTACCAGGACATGTAAACTGCATAGGTACATGTGCTGTCTTTTGCCTACACAGCACCCTGCCCTATGGGTTACCTAGGGCATATTTAGGGGTGTCTTATCTGTAGAAAAAGGGTAGTTTTAGGCTTGGCAAGTACTTTCAAATGCCAAGTCGGATTGGCAGTGAAACTGCACACACAGGCCTTGCAACGACAGGCCTGAGACAAGATTAAGGGGCTACTTAAGTGGGTGGCACAATCGGTGCTCCAGACCCACTAGTAGCATTTAATCTAGAGGCCCTGGGCACATATAGTGCACTCTACTAGGGACTATAAGTAAATGAAATAGCCCTATTGTGTCAGATCCAATGTTACCATGTTTAAAGGGAGAGAGCATATGCACTTTAGCACTGGTTAGCAGTGGTAAAGTGTACAGAGTCTTAAAACCAGCAAAAACAGTATCTAAAAAGTGGAGTGAGGCAGGCAAAAAGTTAGGGGTGACCACCCTAAGGCTGTCAGGTCTAACAATGAGTATTCGTGAAAATTCATGGAGTTTCACAATTTATTCATGAGGAATCTGTGTACCGAGATGTACAAATTTATTTTACTTTTAATGTCTCAAAAACTACTGAACTGATTCAGACCAAATAAAGAGTGATCTGTGACCAAAAGCTAGCTTTCTTGCAAATTTGTTGTAATGACAGTAATAAATTAATTGCTGTCTCTATAGGGTCAGAGTCACTAAACTTTTGTTCACCTTCACTTTCAAATTTGGTGTAATTGCGTCCAGCTGTTCGGGCTGTCGTCATGTCTAAAGGTTCTATGGGAATTAACTTGGGTACAGCAATGTGTTTGTACTTCCATTTTTGTCAGTTCCCGCTTGAACCTTTTCATGTGCAACAGGAATCACCAGGCCACATTTTTTGAAAATTTCATGAAGATACGTCTTATAGTGCCAAAGACATAGGTAAGTCAAAACACACTTTTTCTATGGAAACATGGCCCTAACTAAAACTACCTAGTATGACTGCTACTAGGTAATATAGCTATTTCTCTATCTATCTATCTATCTATCTATCTATCTATCTATCTATCTATCTATCTATCTATCTATCTATCTATCTATCTATCTATCTATCAAGCTATCAATCTATCAATCTATCTATCTATCTATCTATCTATCTATCTATCTATCTATCTATCTATCTATCTATCTATCTATCTATCTATACATATTTAGATCAAATGACGCTTGCTGGCCATCTTGGGTGGGGCTCATACATATAAATGTGCCAGCTGTCTGGCAACTACCAGTTGCTAAGACAATCTATTGTGGAAGAATTGCCCTACTAGTCACTTGCTACTGTAAAGACAAATGGTGTCATTTACAAGGGGACTGTGCTACTGGAACATCACTTTTTCAAATGTGCCAGTGGTGCAATGCCCTGCTCCATATTTACAAAGCGGTGTTAAGACACTTTTTTGAGGGTCAACGCCACTTTGTAAATACAGTCCCTTTACACACATCACTGCGTGAAAGGGGAGTGCAATGGTTGTTGCTGTGGGCTTTCCACCACAGCACCCATTGCATTTTGTCACTGCCCCAGATTTATGAGAAATTTTAACTTGAAGCAGCACCAAAAACGAATGCCACCCCAGTGGTGGCATTAGAGTGGCGCAACAAGTAGAAATACTTTTATTCATTTATTTTACTTTGCAGCACACATAAAAGGAACAACTTGTCATGAATGATTGTTAATGTGGAGGAAGGTGTCCCTTCCTGCACCTAAACAATAATTAAATAATGAGCATTTGTTACTTCTATGTGTGCTGCATGTGTGTTGCACTATGGAGCACACATAGAACTAGCAAATTGCCATTGTTGATTGTTTATGTACAAGAAGGGACAACTTCCTGCACATAAACAATTATTCCCTGCAACGCAGGCACTCTTGCACTATGATGCAAGGGTGCTTGTGTAGGTGCTAGACAGCACATTTTAACTTCAGCACTAGGAAAAACACTGGGGTGCCCTTCATTGAGGTAAATACGGCGCATCTCTGTGTTTCTGAAATGACATAGTGCGGTGCTGCAAAATTTGCTGCAGAGCTGCGCTCCACCACTTCTTTGTAAATGAGGCCCAAACAACCTGTGGACACAGGGAATTTCATAGGCTACAACTCAAAAGTTGTGAAAGCATATTTCTTGTGGAAACGGTCGCTTAACAGATTGGTACTTGATTTTTGGTAAATATTATCAGGAATTGGAAATTTTGCTTCGGTGAGAGTACTGATTGCCTAACAGAATAACCATTGTAGGTGATAAAAGTTTAAAACCACAATAGACAACTATTGGAGAAAAAGAGGAAAATTGAGACATTTTGTTAAAATCCCTGCGCTCAATGGGTTTGTGAGAAACTGGGGCTGATTGCAGAGGCCCCATAACTTTTTGCCCCCATTTTCCACTTTATGCTGGTGTTTTCCTGACTCTGATGGTGCCCTGGGTACTGCTAACCAGTCCCAGGGCCTGTGCTCTGTGTAAAATGGATATGCAAATTAGGCTAATTATAATTGGCTAAGTAAACCTACCTATAAGTCCCTAGTATATGGTAGGGCATGTAGGTTTAGGGACCACAGCATAGGTGGTGCACACCTAGGTGCATTGCTGAGGTGCCCAGTGTCATTTTAAAAGCAAGCCTGCCTTGCTGGCTGCTTTTAAATTAAAGTTATATGCAAATTCGACTTTGGAATTAAAGGTACTTCCAAAGTCTTAAACTACCTTATTTTTACATATAAGTCACCCCTAAGGTGTGCCCTATGTGCCCCTAGGGCTGGGTGCCATGTAACTATAAGCAGGGACTTTATAAAAATAGATTTATAAGCCCTGGTGAGGTAAAAACAGCCAAATTCGTTTTTCCCTCATTGAAGTAAATGGCCTTCATAGGCTAGAATGGGCAGACTTTATTTAAAATTTTAAAGTCTCCTTAAATGTTACATACCAAGAATTTGGTATCAAATTGATTGTTATAATAAATCCCACAACTTCCAGTTGTTGGATTTAATATAACTAGTGCAGGTAAAAAGTTTAGACTTTACCTAAAAAGTTGCCAATTTCAGCTCTGCATTGTTTTTGCTGCTGTGCTCTGATTGGCCAGCCTGCAGCAGCTTCTGCCAGGCTACTTTAATGAGGTGTGAAGTGGCCTGACTTCACACAAAGGAATGTGCTTGGGGGAGAGAATCTCCCCTCAGCAGATGGGGAAGCAGGAAGGGGGAGGGCTGCCAAACTGGTCTTCAAAGGCAGAGAAGGACATTTGCAGCACCCAGCAACACCCCCACATCCTGCAACCCCAGACAGCTAGGTGCCCCCTTGATTAGATTAGGAGAGGGCAGGAGAGGGGTGTGTTTATGATTTTTAGCCACACCAGTGGGTGGGCTCAGCCAGATCTCTCCTCTAAAAATCAGATTCATCCATTTTGGATTTTTAGAGACTGTTGCCTTCTGGGATGGATTTTTGCCACACTTCCCAGGAAGTGGTCATCACAGGGGGACGACCCTGTCCCTGATTGGAGGACCAGGGCCCCCCTGCTTTTCACCCAGGAGCAAGGATAAAACTGGCAGTCCTGCACCCACGCCTCAGATCCCCACCAAATTTCAAGAAGAAAGAACTACAAGGAGAAGAAGGACTGCCCTGCTGGACCCCTGGCCTGCACCTGGACCCTGCACTCAGAAAGACTGCACCAGCTGCACACTTGGGCTTCACCACAAGAAGGACTTTGCCTGGCTTCCACTGGTTCAAGGAGGGACTCCCTGTTTGCTACAGGTGAAAAATTGCTAACCAGAGTCCCCTGTACCAACTCCTGAAAAAGTGACCAGCTGACCACTGCCCAGTGGCCAAAAAGGAGTTTGCGCCAGGTGCACTCTGGGAGTTGAAGTCCGCACTTCCCAAGGACCATCACAGAACTTCTGGACCCTTGGGGTGAGCTGTGGACCCCAAAAGAACCTTAAAAGAACATCTGGGTGAAGCCCCAGAAGTTTGGAAAAGATTGGAGAAATTTTAGAAAAAAGCTCCATAAAGTGACCGACTCGACGCGGAAATTCTAGCCGGCTTGCCTCAACCGCGACCCGGCCTGACTTCGTGGTTCGTCCCGGTCAAGAAAAACATCCGAAAAAAAGACTAAGTCCGAACGTAAAAAGTTGACCGGGACCTTCCAGCCATCGTATCCGAGAAGGGCTCCACGGACGTCGGATCAAGATCCAGGTTTACCCCGGTCGAAGGATTTTCATCTCGAAAAAACGACTAAGTCTGAAGGTAGAAATCACCACCGAGGAAACCGACTTCGCGTATCCGGACAAGGGCTCCAGGAGGTCGGATCCAACTGGCAGGTTCGTCCCGGTGAAGAAAAACTTCAAAATAAAGACTAAGTCAGAAGGTAACTTTTTAACCGAGGCTTCCCGCGACCTGTATCCGAGCAGGGCTCCATCGCGGTCGGCCTGAAAGTTTGACTTTGTCCCGGTCCTGGTGCAACCAGATGACCCGATTGGCGCTTTTTGTTTCTATGCGCTAGAAAATAATAATACTTTAAAAATTCGTATCTCCGGTTCCCCTGAACCGATTTTAATCGTTTTTGTGTCATTTTAAAGATAAAAATATAAGCTATTTTTATAAATTGGTTTTGGATTTTTAAACTGTTTCCTGTGTTTTATTTAATTACTGTTTTGTGATATTTGAATGCTTTACACTTTGTCTCCTAAGTTAAGCCTTGACGCTCGATGCCAAGCTACCAAGGGTAGAGCTGGGATTAATTTACTGAGACCTAACTGTACTTTTGTGGAGGTTTGTGGCTTGTTGCTAGGTGTAGGTACCTACCTGCCCTACCAATAACCCATTTTCCAACATAATTGGAAGCAGCGACGGGATCCTGTACTTGTGTTCAATATCACGTTACAGTTTTAGATAAAACAAATTAAAAATCCTTTAAATTGTCCTAGTGCAAAAATTGTTTTTAATTTTTAATTTTAATTTTTTTTTGTAATTAATTTGGATTAATTTCAATTATTGAATTTTTTTAATTTTTCTAAATTCTTGTTTCCAATTTTTGCAAAAAGTTTTTGTTGACACAAAACTAGGGAACCATGGAGCTTGATCTGGCTAGCCTACCCACACTGACAGTAGTCCAGCTTAGGGGGTTGTGTATTGAGAGGGGGTTGCCTGCAACCACTAATCTCAGGAAGGAAATCCTGATTAAATCCCTGACAGCATGGGCTGAGGCCCAAGAGGTAGAGACAGAGGAAGCTCCAGAGGAGGAACCAAAAGAGGATGATGCTAACTCTAACCACTCAGGGGAGGAAAGGCATCAGACCCCAAGTGAGGAAGAGGAGGAACGGTCCTCACTGGACACAGTCACTAGGGGCAGACCCAAAGCTAGTGGTAGGAAGAGGGTCCTTTCAGGAGGAGAGAACCCATCCATCAGTGAAAGAGAGCTGGAAGCCCAGCTAGCCTACATAGCTTTGGAAGCAGAGAAGCTGGCCCTAGAAAAGAAAAAGTGGGCATACAAAGAGAAAAGAGATGGAAGCAGCGATAAAGAAGCTGAGGTGTCCATGGGTGGGGGAGTTTGCCCCAGATTACCCAAGGGGGTGGTTCCTGCTTATGTAGAGGGGGATGACATAGATAAGTGGCTAGGGGCCTTTGAGAGGGCACTCCAAATGAGAAGGGTTAAGCCTCAATACTGGGGTTCCCTTTTGTGGGAGTTGGTCCCCAACTCAGGGAGGGATAGGCTTCTGACCTTAAGGGGGGAGGAGGCAGATTCATACCCTAGTATGAAGAGGTGCTTAGTCAAGAAGTTTGGTCTGACCCCAGAGCAATATAGAATGAAGTTCAGGGACACCCAGAAGGTCAGTACCCAGTCTTGGGTTGACTTTGTGGACACCTCACTAAAGGCACTAGAGGGCTGGATTATTGGCAACAAAGTAAATACTTATGAGGGGTTATACAATCTGATCATGAGAGAGCACATCTTGACCAATTGTATCCAAGAAAGGTTACGCCAGCATCTAGTGGACTCTAAGCTGACCAACCCTAGAGAGCTAGGGGAGGCAGCTGATGAGTGGTTGAGAACCAGGGTGGTTGTCAAGTCCCAGGGGGGAGACTCCAAGAAGGGGGGGACAGGTCCCCAAAAACCTAAGGAGGGAGGTGGTAAGCCCACCACAGAGACTCCCTCTGTACCCCAGAACCCTAAGAAGGAGGAGAGTAAATCCCACTCCCACTCTGACATGCAGAGACAGGGAGACCCAGGGTTAAAAAAGCTCTTGGACAGTAGGGCTTGCTTTGACTGTCAGCAGACAGGTCACTTCAGAGGAGATGCAGCCTGTCCAAAGAAGGTGGTTAGCACTGGGCTGTCCAGTGTAGCCATAGAGGAGGATTCCTCAGATGATGAAGTCCTCCTAGCATTGTGCTGGGAGACAGGACCAGATGGTAAGCTGGTGATCCCTGAGGGTGGGAGTAGGCACTTCCACCACATTCAAGTGAATGGGATCCCTACCACTGGCCTGAGAGACACCTGTGCCAGTCACACTGTAGTGAGTGACCGGTTAGTGACCCCAGACATGTATGTCCCAGGAAAGACAAAGAAAGTCAGGATAGCCACAGGGGAGGTCACCTCCAAACCTGTAGCCATAGTGCCCCTAGAGAGGGAGGGTATCCTTGACTGGATTAGGGTGGTAGTCAGTGCTGACCTCCCCCTAGATTGTATCCTGGGCAATGACCTCCCAGAGGTGAGTCTGGTCACAGATGGGGTGGTCGCCCAGGGCGCCCCCCCAACCCAAAGTCCTGGGGAGTCAGTCCCTACAGTTAGGAGACAGGGGTCCCCAAGAAAAGGAAAGAAGAAAAGGAAGGGTAGGCCACTCTTAAAGAGAGTTCCAGGGAGCCAAGGGCCCTCTGCCCCAGTAAGGGGGGAGCCCAGAGTTGGCACTGGTGAGGCCTCCCCTGACCCCAAGGAAGTCCTGAGTAGTCAGGCAGCTGTCCAGATGCAAGGTGTTGCCCCTGCACTGACAGAAGGGAGAGTGGAAGGAGGGTGTCTGCCACAGGAGGTGGTAGCCCCCCACTCAAGACAGCAAGAGGGGTGCCAGGACCCCAAAGATGCCCCTAGAGCAGCTCAGCCACCTGTCAGTGGAGAGCTTAGGGTGTGGTTCTGGGTACTGACAGCTGTCAGTAGCCTCTGCTGGGTGCTAGCCTTCCTGGCAGCACTGTACTTGGCCTGGGAGGCAGACCCCAGGGCCAATAGCAAAGTAGGCCCCCTGACCCTATTGGTCATGGTGGGGTTGCTCAAGTGTTGGGTGACCTCTTTGGGTAAGCTAGGTGTTGCCCTAGCAAAGTTAGGAGTAGGGGAGGTGGGCACCTCACTACCCAAGTTGGCAGAGAGAGAGGAGGAAGACCCCCCTAGAGGGAAGTTTCAGTTTGAGTTGGGTCCTTTTACTGTTGGGATGGCTTCACTACCCAGAGGGAGTGACCCTGACAGGAGGATGTAAGGCAGAGTAGGCCCTGCAAAGGGACAGCCAGTTTTCTTCACTGTCTTCCTCGCCTAACAAGCCAGGAAGACTCTCCCAGGGTTGGGCTGAGTCTCCTGGGCGTGTGGGCTGGGGGGGGGGTTGTGTGAGAAACTGGGGCTGATTGCAGAGGCCCCATAACTTTTTGCCCCCATTTTCCACTTTATGCTGGTGTTTTCCTGACTCTGATGGTGCCCTGGGTACTGCTAACCAGTCCCAGGGCCTGTGCTCTGTGTAAAATGGATATGCAAATTAGGCTAATTATAATTGGCTAAGTAAACCTACCTATAAGTCCCTAGTATATGGTAGGGCATGTAGGTTTAGGGACCACAGCATAGGTGGTGCACACCTAGGTGCATTGCTGAGGTGCCCAGTGTCATTTTAAAAGCAAGCCTGCCTTGCTGGCTGCTTTTAAATTAAAGTTATATGCAAATTCGACTTTGGAATTAAAGGTACTTCCAAAGTCTTAAACTACCTTATTTTTACATATAAGTCACCCCTAAGGTGTGCCCTATGTGCCCCTAGGGCTGGGTGCCATGTAACTATAAGCAGGGACTTTATAAAAATAGATTTATAAGCCCTGGTGAGGTAAAAACAGCCAAATTCGTTTTTCCCTCATTGAAGTAAATGGCCTTCATAGGCTAGAATGGGCAGACTTTATTTAAAATTTTAAAGTCTCCTTAAATGTTACATACCAAGAATTTGGTATCAAATTGATTGTTATAATAAATCCCACAACTTCCAGTTGTTGGATTTAATATAACTAGTGCAGGTAAAAAGTTTAGACTTTACCTAAAAAGTTGCCAATTTCAGCTCTGCATTGTTTTTGCTGCTGTGCTCTGATTGGCCAGCCTGCAGCAGCTTCTGCCAGGCTACTTTAATGAGGTGTGAAGTGGCCTGACTTCACACAAAGGAATGTGCTTGGGGGAGAGAATCTCCCCTCAGCAGATGGGGAAGCAGGAAGGGGGAGGGCTGCCAAACTGGTCTTCAAAGGCAGAGAAGGACATTTGCAGCACCCAGCAACACCCCCACATCCTGCAACCCCAGACAGCTAGGTGCCCCCTTGATTAGATTAGGAGAGGGCAGGAGAGGGGTGTGTTTATGATTTTTAGCCACACCAGTGGGTGGGCTCAGCCAGATCTCTCCTCTAAAAATCAGATTCATCCATTTTGGATTTTTAGAGACCGTTGCCTTCTGGGATGGATTTTTGCCATACTTCCCAGGAAGTGGTCATCACAGGGGGACGACCCTGTCCCTGATTGGAGGACCAGGGCCCCCCTGCTTTTCACCCAGGAGCAAGGATAAAACTGGCAGACCTGCACCCACGCCTCAGATCCCCACCAAATTTCAAGAAGAAAGAACTACAAGGAGAAGAAGGACTGCCCTGCTGGACCCCTGGCCTGCACCTGGACCCTGCACTCAGAAAGACTGCACCAGCTGCACACTTGGGCTTCACCACAAGAAGGACTTTGCCTGGCTTCCACTGGTTCAAGGAGGGACTCCCTGTTTGCTACAGGTGAAAAATTGCTAACCAGAGTCCCCTGCACCAACTCCTGAAAAAGTGACCAGCTGACCACTGCCCAGTGGCCAAAAAGGAGTTTGCGCCAGGTGCACTCTGGGAGTTGAAGTCCGCACTTCCCAAGGACCATCACAGAACTTCTGGACCCTTGGGGTGAGCTGTGGACCCCAAAAGAACCTTAAAAGAACATCTGGGTGAAGCCCCAGAAGTTTGGAAAAGATTGGAGAAATTTTAGAAAAAAGCTCCATAAAGTGACCGACTCGACGCGGAAATTCTAGCCGGCTTGCCTCAACCGCGACCCGGCCTGACTTCGTGGTTCGTCCCGGTCAAGAAAAACATCCGAAGAAAAGACTAAGTCCGAACGTAAAAAGTTGACCGGGACCTTCCAGCCATCGTATCCGAGAAGGGCTCCACGGACGTCGGATCAAGATCCAGGTTTACCCCGGTCGAAGGATTTTCATCTCGAAAAAACGACTAAGTCCGAAGGTAGAAATCACCACCGAGGAAACCGACTTCGCGTATCCGGACAAGGGCTCCAGGAGGTCGGATCCAACTGGCAGGTTCGTCCCGGTGAAGAAAAACTTCAAAATAAAGACTAAGTCAGAAGGTAACTTTTTAACCGAGGCTTCCCGCGACCTGTATCCGAGCAGGGCTCCATCGCGGTCGGCCTGAAAGTTTGACTTTGTCCCGGTCCTGGTGCAACCAGATGACCCGATTGGCGCTTTTTGTTTCTATGCGCTAGAAAATAATAATACTTTAAAAATTCATATCTCCGGTTCCCCTGAACCGATTTTAATCGTTTTTGTGTCATTTTAAAGATAAAAATATAAGCTATTTTTATAAATTGGTTTTGGATTTTTAAACTGTTTCCTGTGTTTTATTTAATTACTGTTTTGTGATATTTGAATGCTTTACACTTTGTCTCCTAAGTTAAGCCTTGACGCTCGATGCCAAGCTACCAAGGGTAGAGCTGGGATTAATTTACTGAGACCTAACTGTACTTTTGTGGAGGTTTGTGGCTTGTTGCTAGGTGTAGGTACCTACCTGCCCTACCAATAACCCATTTTCCAACATAATTGGAAGCAGCGACGGGATCCTGTACTTGTGTTCAATATCACGTTACAGTTTTAGATAAAACAAATTAAAAATCCTTTAAATTGTCCTAGTGCAAAAATTGTTTTTAATTTTTAATTTTAATTTTTTTTGTAATTAATTTGGATTAATTTCAATTATTGAATTTTTGTAATTTTTCTAAATTCTTGTTTCCAATTTTTGCAAAAAGTTTTTGTTGACACAAAACTAGGGAACCATGGAGCTTGATCTGGCTAGCCTACCGACACTGACAGTAGTCCAGCTTAGGGGGTTGTGTATTGAGAGGGGGTTGCCTGCAACCACTAATCTCAGGAAGGAAATCCTGATTAAATCCCTGACAGCATGGGCTGAGGCCCAAGAGGTAGAGACAGAGGAAGCTCCAGAGGAGGAACCAAAAGAGGATGATGCTAACTCTAACCACTCAGGGGAGGAAAGGCATCAGACCCCAAGTGAGGAAGAGGAGGAACGGTCCTCACTGGACACAGTCACTAGGGGCAGACCCAAAGCTAGTGGTAGGAAGAGGGTCCTTTCAGGAGGAGAGAACCCATCCATCAGGGAAAGAGAGCTGGAAGCCCAGCTAGCCTACATAGCTTTGGAAGCAGAGAAGCTGGCCCTAGAAAAGAAAAAGTGGGCATACAAAGAGAAAAGAGATGGAAGCAGCGATAAAGAAGCTGAGGTGTCCATGGGTGGGGGAGTTTGCCCCAGATTACCCAAGGGGGTGGTTCCTGCTTACGTAGAGGGGGATGACATAGATAAGTGGCTAGGGGCCTTTGAGAGGGCACTCCAAATGAGAAGGGTTAAGCCTCAATACTGGGGTTCCCTTTTGTGGGAGTTGGTCCCCAACTCAGGGAGGGATAGGCTTCTGACCTTAAGGGGGGAGGAGGCAGATTCATACCCTAGTATGAAGAGGTGCTTAGTCAAGAAGTTTGGTCTGACCCCAGAGCAATATAGAATGAAGTTCAGGGACACCCAGAAGGTCAGTACCCAGTCTTGGGTTGACTTTGTGGACACCTCACTAAAGGCACTAGAGGGCTGGATTATTGGCAACAAAGTAAATACTTATGAGGGGTTATACAATCTGATCATGAGAGAGCACATCTTGACCAATTGTATCCAAGAAAGGTTACGCCAGCATCTAGTGGACTCTAAGCTGACCAACCCTAGAGAGCTAGGGGAGGCAGCTGATGAGTGGTTGAGAACCAGGGTGGTTGTCAAGTCCCAGGGGGGAGACTCCAAGAAGGGGGGGACAGGTCCCCAAAAACCTAAGGAGGGAGGTGGTAAGCCCACCACAGAGACTCCCTCTGTACCCCAGAACCCTAAGAAGGAGGAGAGTAAATCCCACTCCCACTCTGACATGCAGAGACAGGGAGACCCAGGGTTAAAAAAGCTCTTGGACAGTAGGGCTTGCTTTGACTGTCAGCAGACAGGTCACTTCAGAGGAGATGCAGCATGTCCAAAGAAGGTGGTTAGCACTGGGCTGTCCAGTGTAGCCATAGAGGAGGATTCCTCAGATGATGAAGTCCTCCTAGCATTGTGCTGGGAGACAGGACCAGATGGTAAGCTGGTGATCCCTGAGGGTGGGAGTAGGCACTTCCACCACATTCAAGTGAATGGGATCCCTACCACTGGCCTGAGAGACACCTGTGCCAGTCACACTGTAGTGAGTGACCGGTTAGTGACCCCAGACATGTATGTCCCAGGAAAGACAAAGAAAGTCAGGATAGCCACAGGGGAGGTCACCTCCAAACCTGTAGCCATAGTGCCCCTAGAGAGGGAGGGTATCCTTGACTGGATTAGGGTGGTAGTCAGTGCTGACCTCCCCCTAGATTGTATCCTGGGCAATGACCTCCCAGAGGTGAGTCTGGTCACAGATGGGATGGTCGCCCAGGGCGCCCCCCCAACCCAAAGTCCTGGGGAGTCAGTCCCTACAGTTAGGAGACAGGGGTCCCCAAGAAAAGGAAAGAAGAAAAGGAAGGGTAGGCCACTCTTAAAGAGAGTTCCAGGGAGCCAAGGGCCCTCTGCCCCAGTAAGGGGGGAGCCCAGAGTTGGCACTGGTGAGGCCTCCCCTGACCCCAAGGAAGTCCTGAGTAGTCAGGCAGCTGTCCAGATGCAAGGTGTTGCCCCTGCACTGACAGAAGGGGGAGTGGAAGGAGGGTGTCTGCCACAGGAGGTGGTAGCCCCCCACTCAAGACAGCAAGAGGGGTGCCAGGACCCCAAAGATGCCCCTAGAGCAGCTCAGCCACCTGTCAGTGGAGAGCTTAGGGTGTGGTTCTGGGTACTGACAGCTGTCAGTAGCCTCTGCTGGGTGCTAGCCTTTCTGGCAGCACTGTACTTGGCCTGGGAGGCAGACCCCAGGGCCAATAGCAAAGTAGGCCCCCTGACCCTATTGGTCATGGTGGGGTTGCTCAAGTGTTGGGTGACCTCTTTGGGTAAGCTAGGTGTTGCCCTAGCAAAGTTAGGAGTAGGGGAGGTGGGCACCTCACTACCCAAGTTGGCAGAGAGAGAGGAGGAAGACCCCCCTAGAGGGAAGTTTCAGTTTGAGTTGGGTCCTTTTACTGTTGGGATGGCTTCACTACCCAGAGGGAGTGACCCTGACAGGAGGATGTAAGGCAGAGTAGGCCCTGCAAAGGGACAGCCAGTTTTCTTCACTGTCTTCCTCGCCTAACAAGCCAGGAAGACTCTCCCAGGGTTGGGCTGAGTCTCCTGGGCGTGTGGGCTGGGGGGGGGGTTGTGTGAGAAACTGGGGCTGATTGCAGAGGCCCCATAACTTTTTGCCCCCATTTTCCACTTTATGCTGGTGTTTTCCTGACTCTGATGGTGCCCTGGGTACTGCTAACCAGTCCCAGGGCCTGTGCTCTGTGTAAAATGGATATGCAAATTAGGCTAATTATAATTGGCTAAGTAAACCTACCTATAAGTCCCTAGTATATGGTAGGGCATGTAGGTTTAGGGACCACAGCATAGGTGGTGCACACCTAGGTGCATTGCTGAGGTGCCCAGTGTCATTTTAAAAGCAAGCCTGCCTTGCTGGCTGCTTTTAAATTAAAGTTATATGCAAATTCGACTTTGGAATTAAAGGTACTTCCAAAGTCTTAAACTACCTTATTTTTACATATAAGTCACCCCTAGGGTGTGCCCTATGTGCCCCTAGGGCTGGGTGCCATGTAACTATAAGCAGGGACTTTATAAAAATAGATTTATAAGCCCTGGTGAGGTAAAAACAGCCAAATTCGTTTTTCCCTCATTGAAGTAAATGGCCTTCATAGGCTAGAATGGGCAGACTTTATTTAAAATTTTAAAGTCTCCTTAAATGTTACATACCAAGAATTTGGTATCAAATTGATTGTTATAATAAATCCCACAACTTCCAGTTGTTGGATTTAATATAACTAGTGCAGGTAAAAAGTTTAGACTTTACCTAAAAAGTTGCCAATTTCAGCTCTGCATTGTTTTTGCTGCTGTGCTCTGATTGGCCAGCCTGCAGCAGCTTCTGCCAGGCTACTTTAATGAGGTGTGAAGTGGCCTGACTTCACACAAAGGAATGTGCTTGGGGGAGAGAATCTCCCCTCAGCAGATGGGGAAGCAGGAAGGGGGAGGGCTGCCAAACTGGTCTTCAAAGGCAGAGAAGGACATTTGCAGCACCCAGCAACACCCCCACATCCTGCAACCCCAGACAGCTAGGTGCCCCCTTGATTAGATTAGGAGAGGGCAGGAGAGGGGTGTGTTTATGATTTTTAGCCACACCAGTGGGTGGGCTCAGCCAGATCTCTCCTCTAAAAATCAGATTCATCCATTTTGGATTTTTAGAGACTGTTGCCTTCTGGGATGGATTTTTGCCACACTTCCCAGGAAGTGGTCATCACAGGGGGACTACCCTGTCCCTGATTGGAGGACCAGGGCCCCCCTGCTTTTCACCCAGGAGCAAGGATAAAACTGGCAGACCTGCACCCACGCCTCAGATCCCCACCAAATTTCAAGAAGAAAGAACTACAAGGAGAAGAAGGACTGCCCTGCTGGACCCCTGGCCTGCACCTGGACCCTGCACTCAGAAAGACTGCACCAGCTGCACACTTGGGCTTCACCACAAGAAGGACTTTGCCTGGCTTCCACTGGTTCAAGGAGGGACTCCCTGTTTGCTACAGGTGAAAAATTGCTAACCAGAGTCCCCTGCACCAACTCCTGAAAAAGTGACCAGCTGACCACTGCCCAGTGGCCAAAAAGGAGTTTGCGCCAGGTGCACTCTGGGAGTTGAAGTCCGCACTTCCCAAGGACCATCACAGAACTTCTGGACCCTTGGGGTGAGCTGTGGACCCCAAAAGAACCTTAAAAGAACATCTGGGTGAAGCCCCAGAAGTTTGGAAAAGATTGGAGAAATTTTAGAAAAAAGCTCCATAAAGTGACCGACTCGACGCGGAAATTCTAGCCGGCTTGCCTCAACCGCGACCCGGCCTGACTTCGTGGTTCGTCCCGGTCAAGAAAAACATCCGAAAAAAAGACTAAGTCCGAACGTAAAAAGTTGACCGGGACCTTCCAGCCATCGTATCCGAGAAGGGCTCCACGGACGTCGGATCAAGATCCAGGTTTACCCCGGTCGAAGGATTTTCATCTCGAAAAAACGACTAAGTCCGAAGGTAGAAATCACCACCGAGGAAACCGACTTCGCGTATCCGGACAAGGGCTCCAGGAGGTCGGATCCAACTGGCAGGTTCGTCCCGGTGAAGAAAAACTTCAAAATAAAGACTAAGTCAGAAGGTAAATTTTTAACCGAGGCTTCCCGCGACCTGTATCCGAGCAGGGCTCCATCGCGGTCGGCCTGAAAGTTTGACTTTGTCCCGGTCCTGGTGCAACCAGATGACCCGATTGGCGCTTTTTGTTTCTATGCGCTAGAAAATAATAATACTTTAAAAATTCATATCTCCGGTTCCCCTGAACCGATTTTAATCGTTTTTGTGTCATTTTAAAGATAAAAATATAAGCTATTTTTATAAATTGGTTTTGGATTTTTAAACTGTTTCCTGTGTTTTATTTAATTACTGTTTTGTGATATTTGAATGCTTTACACTTTGTCTCCTAAGTTAAGCCTTGACGCTCGATGCCAAGCTACCAAGGGTAGAGCTGGGATTAATTTACTGAGACCTAACTGTACTTTTGTGGAGGTTTGTGGCTTGTTGCTAGGTGTAGGTACCTACCTGCCCTACCAATAACCCATTTTCCAACAGGGTTGGACTTGGAAAACATTATAATTTTCCAAAGAAGAATTTGGGCGTGTTAGTTGGACTCAGCTCTTAAAGAAATTAAAAGAACATTGCAATGTTTTTGCATCTTTTAGGCCTGATGTAAGGTCAACCAAGGAAACCCTTAAAAAAGGTCTTTTCAAGAGAAAGAAGCAAGTATAGACTTAATGCCACTTTAAACCTTTCTCCAGGTGTGTTGTTTCACATAAAATGTTGAGACTAAAATCTGTATAACTGTGTGACTTGATGAGGTGTTCCGTAATAATCTTTGTTGGTATTGTTTTAAGAGGTTGCAATCAAATAAACCTAACATTAAATCCTTATCCTGGGAGTAGGATCGTAGGTACAGCTATTACATGGCAGCCCTCTCCTTCCTTAGGTAAGCTAGCCCTGTAAGGGATATAGGTGTGACTGATCACTTCTCCAGTATAACAAGAGTCCCTGGATTGACGGTCGGCCATCTCTTGTCAGCAGGCTCTACTCCCTTGGGTCCCTTACCTACCCCCATCACTCACATTTATCTGCAGTCTGCCGGTGTTATTTCCAAATCAGCAGTTTTTTCAAGGTGTAAGTGGTTCATTTTGCTCCTGCATAATCATTCTGTCTCTGACATTCCCTCATTTGCAAAAAGGGTGGTGGAACAGCGTGTTTGCCAGACTCGATGCACCACCAATTTTTGGTGACTCTCCCATTCTGCCTAAATCTGAGTGAACCACCAGAGTGTTTGCCGTAAGTGCTGGACATGTTTGACTAGTAGCATGTGGTTTTTCTTTAGGATCATTGGATTTGAGCAACTCACAGACAAGATTGAAAAAAATATTTTAAAAATAGTAACGTGAAAATCGCTGTGTCCGTCTTAGCTCTAGCACAGCTCTGCAAATATTACCAACCAAAACAACTCACTTGTTGGTTCTTTGCATACATATTTGAATCGTGCTTAATGTTCGTAAGTATTCCTAATTGGGCAATTGTATACTTCTATTTATCCGTTGCATACTTGCCTGTTTTACTCTATTAAAGTAACCCTTTGTAGGTTAACACAAACTCTTCCTCAGTAACTAACATTTGCAAGGATCTTTTGAAAGTAAGTTCATATCTTGAGCACTAGACACCGCCTGCAGCACTGCAATGGTTGTGAAATGTCATATTAGAATGTTATGCTCAGCAGAGTTCTGTTTAGCAATTACTGAATTTTAATTGGAAATCTAACATTAAAACTGTTCAAAGTTTTCAAAGTAGGTTCCGTTGTAACATAATGTTTAGAGAATCAAATATCTAATAACCTGGTTGTAGAATCGGATTCCTTTTTTATATGTTGCAGTCCAAAGTGCCTCGAGCCCTTTTTCAAAATATGAAATTAAATAAAAAGATTAACTTTTTTACTGAAACAAAAAAGAACTTCAGTGCATTCACCAAATGCGGCAGTTTATCTACGAACTAAGGTTATTTTCCCTATGATTTATTTGTGCAGTGAAATATTCAACTCACACACTAGGGATTTGTAAGAAAGAGCTAAACCTTTTTTTCTGAAGAGCTATCTTCCCTCCTGGGATGACACTGCTATCTCTTCAAACTCTTCTTCTTTTGTATGAGTGACCTTGACATTTTATAACGATTTTGATATGGAGCACCTTGGCAAATCTAAGCATGTTAAAGAGGTTGGTTTTCAGTAAATATTGTTTTATTGTTGAGAAAATAAAAGCAGGTATTGGTTTTGTCTGGGCGAGCTAAATCGAGGTGTGATTTCCCCAGCTTTTCATGATATAGGTTAAGTCGAATTACAAATATTTAGAGAATAGGTCTTTAAGAAACAACATTTAAAAGGAACCACAAAAATATACATGCTGTTCCTTCAGAGGCAAGAAAAATGAGCCTGGTTGTTTAGGGCAGATATAACATTTTCAGCCCTCCAATACATTGGAAAATTGGAATGCAGGGAAAGTTACAAGATTTCTAAAAAAAACACCGACCATATGATCAGGTTTTGAGATTCTGGAAAAGCTATCAGTCTTAGGAAAATGCCCTATACTGCTTCTATTTCCTACAACAGTCATAAAGACATTGTTTACACAGTTTAAACCACTTTTGAAGTAACTTCGTCTTTCATTTGTTGTTGTAGGTGTATATTTTAAAATGGAAAACTACAGGCATTTACTTATTTTCCTTATGTTTTAACTCACCTTAATAGCAAATAATTCGCCAGGCTGGTGGAAACGCTTAATAGAGAGCAAAAGAAGCAATGCCTTAGACACAGTAGTCATGTTTTCTGCATTACAGTACAGAACAGTAAAATAAGAACAAAAATAATAGTTATTTTCTCAGATAATTCAGACTTATTCTTATATAAACACAACAGAAGAACCTATCAGCCATTCAACATCATCAGGGACACGGCGCCGAGAGAATTTAAACTACTTTGCGGTTTTTACTATTGCAATATGTGTGTTAGTGTGTTTTGTAAAACATAAGTCTTTGGCATTGACACTCTATTAGGGCACCTAAAAAAGGAATGTTTGTTGTAGTCTGATGCGAGAAGGACCATTGGTAAATGTTCTCAAACCTAGATGATGTTCATTACACAGCTATGGGTGTGACTTCTAAACCTCAGGGTTCTCGCATCAACAGTGTTGAATATAAAGTTTTGTGAGAGGGTACCCAGCAGCCGACCATGGTTCTGCACGCAGGGCTTCATTTTTATCTAATTGAAAGATAGATGAAGGGTACTGAAAACATTGAACTGGGTCTCATTTTATGCAAATGAATCATCCGCAGAACTGTGGTAATGTCGGTCTTACTGACAGCTATGTGCTACTTGCTGCAGTCTCTGGATGCTCATTACAAAATAGGGAGGCATGCCAAATCCAATGCCTTTGGCATACTCTGGACACAATTAAGACTATTGCTGCCTTGTGGTTTGTCTGCAAAAAGGTACCTTCTTTTGGAGATTTCAATTGACCACAGAGGAGGAGCACAGACAGTCCAGAAGTGCTGAACAGAGAGGACTGACACTTGAGACTTTCTGGAAGATCTGAAAGCCTAACCTAGGGTACACAGTAGGAGTCCGTTAGGCAAAAATAAAGGCTTTTATTTTGTAAGGGCTGTGCAGCCTATGCATAGGTAATCAAAGGTCACATGACTGTTCAAAAAGCTGGAACTAATTAATTGGGTACTGAAGCAACCCAGAGTCAGTTTTTAAAAATGCAATATGGTCACCTCATCATTGGTTTCAAGACACAAATAAAAATAATATATCTGAAGCAGGAGATACAGCAGTCAAATGAAATCGTTGTGCTACCAATTAGCCATGAACAAAATTAATGAAGGTGGAACTCCGGGCAGAAACTTGAGAAATCCCATAAGATATTGGACAGAAGCCAGCTAGGCGAGGGGCAGAAGGATATCCTGCATCTGTATGACTAATATTCTGATATCTACATTCCAGTTTGTGGTGGCCAGGGTGGTATGGTTCATTGTGTGGCTGGCAGCAGAGAAACCTAACATGACCAAGACATCCGTCACTGTTTACTCTAAATAGTGAGATCATCCTACACCCCCTTCTATGCAGACATGGTACTTTGTGCAGCACAAAAACCTAATCAAGAGGGCATTCAACATTTTCTGCAAAGTAACAGAATGTTGATTAATGCTATTTGCTATAATTTAGTCACCTATGAGCAGAAAATACATCAAAAGACAGATAGATAGCATTGCATGATCAGATGTAATTGTTTTGATTGCAAGGATAATCGTAGATATTTTGTACTCAAATATAACCTCACCTTCCTGGGTAGAAAGTTGAGAAGAGTAGTCATTGTATGTCATATGTTTCGATCATTCCCATAATTTAATTCAAAGTATAAAGATCAAGATGGAACAAAATCTTAGAAAGCTGATCCTTTTTCCACTTGTTGAACAGTAATGCCCACATTGCTATTTGATTGAGTTTTATCCCCAGGGTGTTCACTTTGTAATGCTATACTTTTGCCATGTGTCACTCTGTACATGGTCTAGCTCTCACAGAGTGCCCCCTTGTCATTGGAAAGAAGGAATTTGCTGCTGAGGTGAGTCATTCAAAATATTAGGTGTTGCAGATATTTAATTCAAAAGAGAGCACATGCATTCAATTAGATATGATGAAATTAAGCTTACCGAAGGGACTATTTTTCCAAAGTCAAAGGGAACTTCAACAATGTCTCATATCCTCCTCAACTATCAGTTGAAATAGACTAGGAAAGTGATCTGAACAACTATTTGTGACATGTCTAACAGCTTTAGTACAATGTAATGTGTGGCCTACTATTTGAGTGAGGGCCTTAGAAGTACTTAAAAGCCTACTGCTGTACAGAAGTAAATTGGTGACCGATCTGAAGACTATTCTCTAACCTTCTCCTAGACATTGAATTTCCACAGGTAAAACACCTCAGGAGTATTAGAAGAAGTACGATTAATACTATGATAGGGGATGGAGAAAAAGGTACCTGACATTCATGCAAGACAGCAGCAGAGTGTATCATAGAGGTCTATAACAATGAGTACTCAGAATTTAGCCGAAAAGCAATATTGAAAGCCACGGATATTTTATTATCAGCTGTGTCTAACTTACATCTGTAGTATTTCAGTGATCCCATCAAACCTAATAAAATCATAACAACCAGCCACAATTGTTATTGCATTGTAAACATGTTTATCTCAAAGGCATGTATATTGCAAGATCAGGCTGTATGTGCTTACCCACTTAAGATTCAGTGACTGCCAAATGATTGAGCTTGTGGTCCATAATAAATAGAGTTAAATTGTTCTTCCCTGTTCTGAACAGTTGAGCAAGCATTGGTTTCCATAGCATGAAAAGAGGAGCCACAAGTGGTAAGACAAGTTACTTCAGATAGTTCAAGGATGATGGAATGAACAGAGTCAGGCCACAGATCAAAATGGGCTCTTTAGGGTAACGTTTGGGTGGCCCACATGTAAAGGACTAGTCCAAATGGGGCACACTGGATGCTGAGACGAATCCCACTGGAGGCAAGATTATGCCTTGGAACTTTAATAGATGCCCTGGGCACATGACCGAAAGATAATTGTCACCTTCCCCAAGCTCCACCTTATCCTCACTCACTAGCAGTGGTATGGGTGGCAGTGCATAAATGGCAATGCAGTGTGGCCTAGAGACTTTTGACAGACAAGAACCGACTGGAGGCACAATCATCTGTGATTCCAGAGGTGGGCCATACCTCTCTCATGCCACCAATTTAATGTCATGAAACTCATATGAAGCAAGTTTAATATGTCCACATGCGTTGGCTTGCGAGAGTCCACTCCTCTCTTATAGACAACTGGAAATTAATGAACAGCCAACTCCGTCCCTTGCCCCGACTAGGAAACCGCAATGGCTCTCTGGTGAGTACGAGAAGGGATACTCCACACAGCTGAATGGGTCATGTGCTACAACCTCTGGCTGGCATTGTGGAGAAAACAGGTTGCCCCGTCAGTGATGGATATAAACAGAGATGAAAATGGACCAATATTGATAATTCAATCCTACTTTACAGTAGAGAGCTCAATTTAACACTTGTGAGGACAGTAGCAGTGCTTACAGTTGACATGCAAATAGTTGCATAACGTCTTCTGGACAGTTATAACAATCCAGACTTAAAGTACAACGGAAGACCCATGCAGCAGGCCTGAACGGGGAGAACTCACCACCATTACTTCTGCCACTAAACCTGCTGTGAAAAGGTTCGATTGGTAGGGGAGGTTGTGAGAGTCTTTGTGATTAATCTTCTTCCTTGATTCATGGGTATAGAATTTGTCACAACTTTGAAACTCCAGAGAGTTCACAGAATCTGGTCTTGTTTATCACCCAGAGATACAGTAAGACCCAGACTTATCATAGTTTGTATTCTTTGACAAGAACATGCTCAACAGGTCCTAATTATGCACAAAACCATGGTCCCTATGAATTGTATTGTCATAAGATGAGACGGCTGCTAACTTCTTGATAGAAACCAACACCAAAAGAAAAGCCTTCCCGTCATTGAAGCCTATACTCTTAAAATGGAACATCAAATATGGCCTTCTAGAGTGAGCAACAATGTGTATAACGATGGATATGAAGTCCAGGAACTATAACGAGCCAGAAATTTTGGCCCAATTTCTGAACTGCCTGGAAGTCCAAAAAATGGACATTCCATCCCAACCCTTGAAAGAAGATAGAGCATCATGTTAAGACAACAGACAAATCCATTACCAAAGCAGGATACAAGACTGTCTTTTTAGTAAACAGAGAGAAAGAGTGAACGTAATTACAACTGTGGAGATACACAATCAAGATAGAACCGGACACTCATCCAGATTGCCCATGAAGCCCTTGCCATCCTCTAAGGAAGAAATATTTGTGCAGCCTCCAGTTGACAGTGAATAGGAGCAGATAAGTATACCTGTCTTACAATAATGATACTGCTTCTTTTTTGTTTTATTCCTCACCATTCAAGTTGCTCTGTTATGCTCATATACCTCACTGCTTGCTGTTGCAACCTCCCTTTGAGACTTCACTGTGCATATTGGGAGGACATACTCACTTTTTGGGGAGCAAGTTTTATTTGTTCACTCAGAAACCATTTTTCCATGATTACATTTTCAACAAGGACCCTTCCTGCTCAAAAGGTCTGCAAGGGTGGCTTCACCATCCTCTTTGCTACTGTACCCCTTCCAAATTCCCTTCTCCCTACAACTATGCATCATGTACCACACCCAAAAAGGTCAGATCCCCCTCCTCATGGAGCCTGAGTAAAGAATGTAGAAGTAATGATGCAACGCTGAAAGATGCATTGCAGATCAGGCATCTATGATTGCTTTTCATTCAAGATTTGAAGTGCATGCTTCTAACACAGTGCCCATAACCACACATATGTATATACTTATACGTATAATCCCCTGGACTTATATAAGTAAGCTCTCTGCCCACACTACTCTTTGTACATTAGTCCAGAAGTGGCAGCTTCTGTGATACACTCTTGTAATGCTAGCTGTACTTAAGCACCAATTCCATCTTGACCACTTACTCCATGTTGTGATTAGCTTCAAATGCTGTCACATTGGTGGTGCGGATATTTTTCCATGCACAGCTTGTTTTTACATTGAATGTGTTCTCGCTCTTCTCACCAAAGAAGGGATCATATCATGGGGGATATGAAGGTGATAAGAGTGTACCAGGATGAGAATGTTTATAGCAGAGAAAGGTACAGCTCTGTCTTGGGAATGCACACTAGGACCTGGTCAGTTCTTTTCTGTGTTTTCAACACAGACCAAGTACAGTCAGGCTTGAATTTCACAACTTACTCGAAGGGAGGGGGAATGTTACCAGAACCTTCCTCTTGTTTTTTTTTAAGGTATATAAGGTGGGGAAGCTTGATGCTGAGGCAGAAGGAACTCATTGAGACAGTGCTCATGAATCTCATTGGAGAATGTTTCTCCTGCCTGAGCTGTCCAGGATTCCACAGCTTGATGTTGGCGAGGACAAGAATTTGATCCTCATTGTGATGTATCTTTAATTCTTAATTATCTAGCTTTGCTGTGTGCATGCATAAATATATATTCACTGCATACATATTAATTGCTAATGTATTGTACTTTTTTCTGCCTATTATTTTTCAACCACTGTCATTATTGTAGTATCTGTACATTTTTCTGCATTTAAGGTAAATGCTTATTTTAATATTTTTGCATGCCCTCGTTTGAGTTCTGGGAAGTGCCTTAATAAATTAATTACTCAGACTAAGAGTGCTGCATTCTTTGAATTCTTTAGCCTCGTTCCCTCTTAAGAATATGATTCTCAGACTCCTGAAATCATCTCTGTCAAGTTAAGTCAATCAATCATTATTCAATCAATTTTTTTATCATAAAAGCAGATTAATAAAACAATCTGCATCTCAAAAAATAAAAACATTAATTAGATAATTTTAAAATACATAAAAATACCTAGGGTACAGCCATTAATTAAATGACAGCATTTCTGTAATCTGATGGCTGCAATTATGTAACTAAGTACAAAGGTGCAAATTTCCGGCATAGCTAAAGATTGGCGATAACTGAAAATATTTTTATATGTTGTAAAGTAGGGTGCAAAAGTAGCTCTGAGTGGGCAATACATCTTAGTAAAGAAGATAAAATGCTCTGATTGAAAAGAAGTAACATTGCAAGGGCAGTGTAAGGAAAGGTCGACCCTGGAGCCAGCAATGGGAAAGGCAACTAAATGGTGGACCAAATTTAATCTAAACTTTGTCAAATATAATCTATGTTGGGGGTTGCAAATCCAAGTTAGGTACGAATTTGTTAAAGACACATGATAAAGTTGGATATAAGCTATAACTGAGTGCATATTGAGAGACCTTACAATTCGGCCCTCTTCCCTAAATGAGGCAAAGGCCCTTTTCACTCTATCTTTTGCATTACACTTTATCACTTCGGAAGAGTCAAACATTGAGATCAAGCCCATGCTTTGGAACATATTCTTGACGTAAGTCAGCTACTGACTCAGGCTCCCCCAACTCACGTTCAACTTGCGTTCCATGCTGCGGGAGCCACTGCCATTGTTTGAACACCTCTGGGCGCAAGGAGTGGTGGGTGGGTCCTCCAGGTACCGCAGTGGTGGCTGAGGATTGAAGTCAGGCCCCTCCCAGTCAGGTTCAACCGCATCTCTGTCAATATTAAAGGCTTGATGAACAGGATAGGCCTATCTGTTTATGTGTTGAGATATCTGCCCTGATTGCACAGTCTCAACAGTCGTAAACATACTATTAGTTTACTAGTTTGTGAATACATAAAAAAGTAAACATGAACGTACACTTATTACACAATGACGATACTTACTCCATACTTAGTTTAAACCATGCTGCTTTTTCCCGTACCATAGTTATAAACTATTCAATCTAAAGAAACCCATGATGCTTATGGGGAAATCCACATTTTGAGATAAAATGAAAGTGAATGGTTCTTCTGTCTATTAGCAGAAGTGTTTTGCTCTATATTGTCACACAACTTGCAATCCATGAGGCAATAAGCAGTGTTCTCTTAATTCAGTTACCCTGCATTTATGAATGTATGTATGTATGCATGCATGTATGGTTCTAAGTGTAGTTATACTTAGATCAGAGTTGTTGTTTCACTAATAACTTTGCCACCATTTGACAAATGTTCATAAACTTTTCCAACAATTATTTCATTCATCTACCTGGAATGTTTTGCACCAATCAGTCAAGCAGGGGCCAAGGTATATGGAGGTCCCAAAACATGAATTTGCAATGTTCAATGTCCATTGACTTAGGAAAGCTTGAGACTTTATACTGAAAAAAATGAGTGAACGGAATTCCTCCAGATTTTGCAAGAAGTTCGAACTTTACTCAGAAATTGTGCTTTTCATTGTTAAGTGGTAATCTGTTCAGCCGTTTTTTGCGGAATTTGCATTTATAGTGGTGCACTAGGTGGATATCAAAAGGTGAAAAAGATAGTGATATCTTGTCTGGTGGTTCTGGGGGGCTCCATCTGGATCGTAGCTTTTAAACAATGGGACCCACTGTTTGGCCATGGAAAAATGTTCTCCCTCAGACCGTTCAGTAGTAGGGTACCTGGGTTAGTCCAGACAAAAAAAGGAAGAGATACCCTATTATGCTGAAAGGGACAGGGTTAATAAAACTCACAACAAAGAAAGATTTCTTTCCATGTAATAATTCACAGTGGCGTCAAGCCTCCTTGCTCATAATATATGAATGTGCACATATATAATGGTGTGTGTATATATATATATAGATATAGATATAGATATAGATATATATCTATATATAATATAGGTATATATATTAATTATATATCTATATCTATATCTATATCTATATATATATATATCTATATATATATATAAATATATATATATAGAGCAAACGAAAACTGGAATACGGAAGCTATAGCGTAGCCGTCCCAGGCAGGCTCCGGAACTCCCAATATGCAATTAATTTTCCTCTGAATTGAAGGAAAAGCCGGGACACCTCCAAGCTGCTGGCAATAAATCAATTTTTTTGGGGAAGAATGACTCCCCTCCAACGCGTTTCGGCCGTAGCCTTTGTCATGGATGGAGTGTGTATGAGAGAACCCAGTATAAAAAGCATTACACATAAAAGACGGACACATATCCAGATTACAGTCTTTGCACTTTCACTTTGGTGGCCATCTTGGAATGGTGTAGGGTTTGTCATAATGTACATCATAGCATTCTATTTTTCTATATAAACATTACATATATACATATTTTTTCTCCAATTACTTATGTAAAACAGTACATCAACATAAATCTCAATTCATTAATACCAACTTTCAATGTGTAAATATCTCTGTGTGTTCTACCTTTTCTGAGATATCAACATATACTGTTATATGTCATGATTCTATTACGTTGTATATATGTATCTGATTGATTTATATCAGATAATAAATGAGCCCTCACATATATCAGCCCTATTATCTGTGACTGCGCTTATTACCTACATCTATGCAGTAATACCCAGCTGATTAAATATCAAAATATGCCCAGGTTTCCAAGTCCAAGATTCTTTTTCTCTAATTCGGAAGAAGTCCACCTACTATTGAGTGATCAATAAAAGTAATTGTGAAAACACCAATACCACACTAACCAAAATTGAAATAAAGTAAAATCTTTAAAAATATCATATAATAATCCTAACATAGAGGCTTGTAGTCATAAAGCTTATTCATCTATCCTAAATTGATACACATTTCTTCGCTAGAATTTAACCCTGAAGGATCAAGTGTGTCAAATTTAATTATATATTTGGATTCCAAAATTCTTAACTCTCGTTCTCCATCTCCTCCCCGACAATTCATTTTCACCTGGTCAATTACAATAAACTGAAGTAAATTTTCAGTACCAAATTGTTCATCAAAAAAGTGTCTTGCCACTGGATAATTTTTGTCATAATTGCTGATCCCTCTTCTGTATTCTAACACCCTCTTCTTGGCACTATGAATTGTACTGCCCACGTAATTTTTCTGACAGGGACATATTAGACAATATACATAATATGTTGTATTACAACTAAAATGTAATTTTATAACATGCTCCTTATGAATACTTGTTGCTTCTATTTTTTTGCAGTTAACACTATTCCTGCATGCTTTGCAAAGCATACAGTAATAAAATCCTGATGGTAACAAAGTACTGGATTCTTGATCTCCAGTTACAAGATTATGACATAAATCCTCATTTAGAGATCTATTCTTTTTAAAAGTGATCTGAGGTAAACCTTGTATACATTTGCTTAAGATAGAGTCTGTCTGTAAGATGTGCCAGCTTCTATTAAAAATGTTTCTTACATTATTGGACTGATTGCTGTAGGTCATAATGAATCTAATTATTTCAATTTTTTCTTCTTGGGACAAACCTTAAATAATAGATTTTCCCACAGGTCTGATCAGCCTTCTGTTTTGCCTGTATAATAGTCTTCATATCATATCCTCTTTCCTCCAACCTTTTGCACATGATTTTACATTCTTCCTGATAGTCTGCTTCATCACTTCAAATCCACCTTTCTCTCAATAATTCCCCATAGGGGATACTCCATATTAAGCTCGATGGATGTGCACTCTGAGCACAGAGTAAACTGTTACCTGCCGTCAGGTTCCGATGTAGTTTAAGGCAAGTCCACCATTCTTAACCACCACTTCAAAGTCCAGAAATTCAATATTGGTTGTGCTGTGCTGTTCAGTAAACTTCAAGTTATAATTATTCTGATTTAGACTCTGAACAAAATTCATAGCCGAGGGTACATCCCCTCTCCAAATCATAAAGATATCATCAATATATCTGCACCACATAATCACTTTTTCATTTAACTCCTTGATCTCAGTAGAAATCTGCTCTTCCTACCAGCCCAAAAGCAAGTTTGCATAACTAGGGGCAAAGCAAGTACCCATTGCAATTGTCTGTACACCTGATTGTCAAACAGAAAGAAATTGTTCCTTAGACAATAGGTTATCATATCACACAACATCTCTGTGTGCAACAGTAATAAAATGGATCTTGCTCGCATATAATATCTGATTTCTTTCAGGCCTAGCTCATGCTCAATACTCCTATACAGGCTTGCCACCTCTAATGACAACAATAGAGAATCATCTTCCCATTGTATATTGTCCATAATTTAAAAAAAATGTGCAGTGTCTTTCACATATGAAGGAATTGTCACAAATCGGAGAAGAAAGTAATCAATATATTTCGAAGTGTTTTCCAAAAGGGAATCCATAGCAGATACAATTGGTCTACCCAGTGGATATATATAAAACCATTCAAAGGAAACATAAAACTATGTACATGTATGAAAAGTCTTCTGTAGTTTATTGTTATCTACATTCCATACATTTCACACCAACTACACAATATCCACATTAAAGCTTTTTAAAACCATATCACTCCTTCTGGTACATATTTTTAAATCAATAAAACCCTTAATGTCATCTCTTCCATACAAAATTACAAAACCATAAACAACCAAACTACTGTTGACGTGTCATTTCAGTGGTATTGGCGATGGTTCACCCTACCATCTTCAGGACAATGCAATATTATTCAGATTACACAAATTCTTCTTCCCCTGTATTGGCATCGGTAGACCGTCCAGACGAGGTTGGCACTCTCTAAGAGTTCAACTTCTTAGACCAGTAGATACTTGCTTTAATGCAAAGAAAATGATGGCCCAGTTCACATCAAAGCCTTATTAACCCCTTGTGAGTCCAGGACGTAATGGTTATGTCCTTGGCTACAGTAAACGTAAACACTATGTCCTGCACCCAGCCCATGGGGGTGTGCTATTGCTCCACCTGTGGTCTTACCACCCCCTTCCCCTGACAGGGATAGCAGGGAAAGCGCTTCCCCTGCTACCCCCGACCCCTCCCAGTGACATCTGAGGACATCAGAGTGCGATCGTACACTGACCACATCAGAGGTCAACCCTGACGCGCTGGAAGCCATCCAAGAGAGAAACTGGTTAGTTTCTCGGCATGATGAGGGAAGGGGAATTCAGAGAAGCGTGCAAAGGAAATGGCGATCGTGCTGCAGGAATGCCCACTAGACACCAGCGATTTTGGTTACTCTATGCATACACATTAGGGGAGCGGCCCCCTGTGCAAGGGTCACTCCCCAAGAAGGGCATTTTTTTTCTAAGTCATTTCTGCCCCCCTTGGGGACCGATGGGCCTATTTTAAATGGGTTGATCTGCCCCCAAGGGGGCAGAAACTTCTAGGCACCAGGGATATATTTTTTTCTTGTTTTTTACAGGGGAGAGTGGCCCCTTAGGCTAGGGTCGCTCCCCATGGGACACATTACTGTTGGCCATTGGGGCAGATCAGCCTATTTTTATTAGGCTCTTCTTCCCCCAAGGGGGGGCAGAAACCACTTAGGCACTAAGGATTGTGTGTGTGTGTTTTGTTTAGAGGGCAACCCTTTGGGCAAGGGTCACTCCACATGGGGGCACATTACTATTGACTTGGGGGCATTTCGGACTATTTTTATTTGGGGACAGAAACCACCAGATAGCAGGGATTTTTTTTAATTAATTTAAATAAGGGGATCGACCCCTAAGGCAAGGGCAGCTCTCCAGGGGGGCATATTATATAAGGCCATTTCTGCCCCCCCCCTTTGGGGACAGATTGGCCTACTTTTATTAGGCCAATCTCCCAAGGAGGGCAGAAATCACTAGACACCAGAGATTTTAAAAAAATATGTTACATAAGGGAAGCGGCCCATTGGGCAAGGGCCGTTCACTAAGGGGGCATAATATTTTAGGTAATTTCTGCCCCCCTTGGAGGCATATTGAGCTATTTCTATTAGGCCCATCTGCCCCCAAGGTGGATAGAAACCACTTAGGCACCAGGGATTGTTGTGTGTATGGCCCTCATTACAAGTGTAGCGCTCTCAAGACCACCACATTCGCAATTACAGTCGGACCGCCACAGATAGGGTGGTCTGACAGCCCCATTATGATCGTGGCAGAGCCTCCACTGTCAAACTGCCAACACCGCCAGGCTGCAGCCAGCCTGCAGCCTTGCGTCCCAGCGGTGGTAATCCCTGGGGATTACGAGTCACCATCCGCCAGCCTTTCCATGGTGGTAAACACTATTTCTGCCCCCTTGGGCCTATTTTTGTATGGCCCATCTGCCCCCAATGGGGGCTGAAAGCCCACTAGATGCCAGGGAAGATTTTGTTTTTTAAAAAGAGGGTTGGGGTATAGCCATACCCCCACCCCAAATACATGGGGCCAAAGTTGTTATGCCCACCGGTGGGCAGATTGTGTTATTACCCCTGATCCACTCCAGGGGGGCAGAAAGCCAGGGAATTAAAAAAAAAATGAAGGGGTTGGGGTTGCCAACCATTATAGGCATTGTTATGTCCCCACTCCAACTGAAGGGGGTAACAGTCTTTCAGCCCCCCCTGCAAACTAAAGGATCTTATCCCAATGACAAGCAGGAGGACATTTGAATATTTTGGGTTTTGATTTTACATTTGAGCCAAAAGAGCTTGGCTAACCTTCAATATCATCCGACTTGAACTAGTGAGCAGCTGCACTTTTTAGACTTTGGGATACTGCCACATAGAAAAGTCTACAAGACCTAGACACATCTGAAATCTAAACATCTGGGTGAGTCCAGGGTGGTGCGCTTCACATGCACCCCACACTTTCTTCTTACCCACAACGGCTCCGACTTTACTTGAAATCATACATTTTCCCTACATTTTTGTGATAGAACCTTCCGCAATCTGCAGGAATCCACAAAAGCACTACCACCCAGCATTGTTGCATCTATACCAATAAAAATTCTGCCCCACTTATCAGCCTAAAAATGTTTTTTTTTCAAGCTGCCCTTTTGGACTCGCTTTGGTTCCCTCTCAATTTCAACATGTTTTTGGCCCTTCCCTGTCACAGGCACTTGGCCCACCTACACAAGTGAGGTATCATTTTTATCAGGAGACCGAGGGGAATGTTGGGGGTAGGAAATTTGTGCTGGTGTGGTGATCCCAGATCGAAATGTGAGAAAAAAATGTTAGCAAAATTTGAGGTTTGCAGAGGATTCTGGGTAAGAAAACACTGGGGTATCCACGTAGGTCACACCTCCTTGGACTCCTTTGGGTGTCAAGTTTTCAGAAATGTATAGGTTTGGTAGGTTTCCCTAGATGGCTGCTGAGCCCAGAACCAAAAAATCAGGTGCAAAAACAGATAGTTTTGTAATAGATAATTTTGACTTGTCCACGTTGTGTTTTGGACCCTTCCCTGTCGCGGGCACTAGGCCTACCCACACAAGTGAGGTAACATTTTTTATGAGAGACTTGGGGGAATGCTGGGTGGAAGGAAATTTGTGGCTTCTCTCAGATTCCAGAACTTTCCATCACCGAAGTCTGAGATAAAAGTGTTTTTTTTGTCAAATTTGGGGGTTTTCAAAGGATTTTGGGTAACAGAACCTGGTGAGAGCGCCACAAATTACCCCATCCTAGGTTCCCCTAGGTGTCTAGTTTTAAACCATGCACAGTTTTGGTAGGTTTTCCTAGGTGCCGACTGAGCTAGAGGCCAATATCCACATCTAGGCACTTTCTAAAAAACAGGTCAGTTTTCAATGTAAAAATTTGATGTGTACATGTTGCATTTTGGGGCGTTTCCAGTCATGGGCACTAGGCTTACAAACACAAGTGAGACTTTTGGCTCCTCTCAGATTCCAGAACTTTGCAGCACCGTAATGCGAGGGGAAAGTATTTTTTAGACACATTTTGAGGTCTTCTGTATTCTCCCAGGTGTCTAGTTTGTAAAAATGTATATTTTTGCTAGGTTTCTCTAGCTGCCGGCTGAGCTAGAGGACACAATCTACAGCTAGGCACTTTGCAAAAAACAGGTTAGTTTTTTGGGAGAAAATGTGATGTGTCACGTCGTGTTATGGGGAATTTTCTGTCACAGGCACTAGGCCTACCCACACAAGTGAGGTACCATTTTTATTGGGAGACTTGGAGAGGAATGCTGGGTGGAAGGAAGTTTGTGGCTTCTCTCAGATTTCGGAACTTTCCATCACCAAAATGTGAGGAAAATGTTGAGGTTTGCAAAGGATTCTGGGTAACAGAACCTGGTGAGAGCCCCACAAGTCACCCCATCCATCTAGTTTTAAAAAAATGCACAGGTTTGCTGGTTTCCCTAGGTGCCGGCTGAACTAGAGGTAAAAATCCACAGCTAGGCTCTTTCCAAAAACACGTCAGATTTCAATGCACAGGCACTCAGCCTACCCACACAAGTGAGGTACCATTTTTATCAGGAGACATGGGGATTACAGAATAGAAGAACATGTGTTATTAGCCCTTGTCCTTCTCTACATTTTTTCCTTCCAAATGTAAGACAGTGAGGTACCAAATTATCATTTTTGAATGATAGTTTATGTGTAGGAAGGGACAACCATTTATGGCCTTTTGCTCTTTCAATATGTGCTGCAGAATGCACCAAACATGGAAAAAGTAAAAAAACGAGGGGCAATAAAGTATTCCTCTCGTTGTGCCATGCTAATGCCACTCCTCGGGTGGCATTAGTTTTTGGCACTGCCACAGATTTCCTCCTTCTAGTAAATCTGTGGCAGTGTCAAAAGCAATGGATGTTGCGGTGGAATGCTCACAACAACATCCATTGCACGCACTGTTGACACAGAAAACTGTGTGAGAAGGGCCCACATTTACAAGGCAGTGTTTAGTCACAAAAAGTGGCTTAGCATTGCCTTGTAAACGTGGTGCACTGCATAGTGCCAGTGGAGCATCACTAAAAGTGATTATCTGGTGGGCTAGGGACTAGTAAACCTGGCCCCTGGTCTCTTAGGGAAAACCTTGAAGTATCCACACAAATGGCCCCTTACTGAATTCAATAATAAGTCTACTTTTCAGAAATGTATAACTTTCTGTGATCCACCATGAGTTTTGCACCCGTTACCACCACAAACTGGAAAGAGGTTGAAAGCACAAAAAATAGGAAAAATGGGTTATCTCCCAGTAAATTGCCAAAACTGTGTTAGAAAATGTGGTTTTCTGAATCAAGTCTGCCTGTTCCTGAGAGCTGGGGAGATGATAATTGTAGCACCAGAAGCCTTTCATTCATGCCATTTGCAGGAAAAATAGATAATTTATGAAGCACTTATTTGTATTTTCCACCCAGAAAACACAATATCACTATATTTTGGCGAATTACTTGGTCCCCTCCAGGGGACTGCACAAACCCTAGGTTTCTTTAGAATCTCTACTATGTTTGAAAAAATGGATGCAAATTTGGAATGGATAGCTTTAGTGGACAAAACATTATGGGGGGCCTAAGGGTGAGCTACCCCAAATAGCCAAAAAAAGGTTTAGCACCGGGGGGGACGGAGTCCTAGCAGCAAAGGGGAGAAAATTCAGATTGCCTCATGACTTTAGGCTCTACTCCCTAAGCAGGTCTCCCCACTTCTTAATGTTTGTGTACCTTAGCAGTTGATTCAATGCATCCTTCAGACAAGCTGAGGTACCAAGAGAATCCCAAATCAGTGCATTAACATTATAATATGATATTGAGCCTAACCTTAGTCATTGCCAACCTCTTCCTGAGCACTGCTGAAGGCCATGCATAGCAGGGCTTTGGTACCCAGGGGGAATTAGTGCAAGTCACCATAAGCCATATATAACAGAGCTTTACTGCCCTTGGGCAATTGGGTGCAAGTCACGAGTGGACAAATTGACTGGCTTGAGGCTGGCCCTGTGCCTAATCAGCCGTTCCACATAGCTAAATGTTTTTTAATGTGCACAACCTATTCTGCAATACTTTGTCCATGCTGAGCTGGTGGGATCAATGGACTTTGCTATGTCAGACCACTGATGTATTAAGAAAGAATTTTTAACTCAGAGACAGCATGAGACCCCCACCCACTGGAACGGAGGAATCAATTTACTTCTAGTGTTACAAGACAGAGGAAAAGGGATGTAGAAAGAAACACAACCCAAGCACTTTTTCCCACTGTTTACGACCACTGACCCCCCCTGCTGGCAAGGCTGAGTCTATAAATATATTTTTTAAAGTGACTTCTGTTAGCACAATACCAGAGCCAGTGGAGTAGAACCAGGGGGTCCGCACTGGGTGCAAATTCTGTACGTTTCTGGTCTGCAGAACCCTCTTCCTGATTTTTTGGGGGCTTTTACACCAGAAGAGCAGTCCTCTGGTGCCACCCTACCCCCTTATGATTTTTTAACAACAATTTTTCAGAACTCAGGATCTTGATCCTGTAATGGTCGCAGCAACAGTATGTTTCTAGCTGCACCCAGCCAACTAATTCTTTTAGTACTCTGGTACTAACCTTGTTACCCTTCCATGCAATAATTCACATTAGGTTCAAGCCTGCTGGCTGATATTATGTGAAAATGCACATATATAATGGTATATATATATATATATATATATATATATATATATATATATATATATATAAAACCATTCAAAGAAAACATAAAAATATGTATATCCTTCTGTTGTTTATTAGGTTATCCACTACTCTGATCTGTAAGATGAATGATGAGAAAGTGAGAATTACCAGAGCCTGTGGAACAGAAGAGTAAGAATAATAAAAATAGAATACTGCACCACACATGAAGTTTTCAAACAAAATTGGAAAGTGCTGTTTGAGTCAAGTAAATCTTCCCTATGTAAAGTTGTGAGGAATCACTCTTTAACCCATTCGCTGCCAGGCCTTCCCCCCCCCTCTGGTGCCATGCCTTTTTTGGCTATTTGGGTAGTTTGCACTTAGGCCCTCATAACTATTTGTCCACAGAAGCTATCCATGTCAAATTTGCTTCCTTTTTCCAACATCCTAGGGATTCTAAAGGTACCCAGAGTTGGTGGGTTCCCCTAGAGGAGGCCAAGAAATTAGCCAAAATACAGCTAAAATTTAGTTTTTTGGGGGGTAAAATTGGAAGAAAGTGCTGCAGAAGAAAGCATGTGGTATTGTCCCTAAAAATGGCATCATCAAAAGGTTTGTGGTGATAAAATCACCATCTACCCAGCTTTTACGAACAGGCAGACTTGAATCAGAAAACATCATTTTTCAACACAATTTTGTAATTTTACTGCGTCACACCCCATTTGTGCTATTTTTTGTATTTTCAGCCTCCTTCCAGTTAGTGAAGGAAATGGGTATGAAATCAGTGCTGGATCCTGAACAGCTAAACATTTCTGAATAGTAAACAAAATTATGAATTTAGCAAGTGGTCATTTGTTGAGATCCTTCAAGGTTTTCCTACAGAAAGTAACAGCTGAAATAATACAAATATTGAAATTGAGTTGAAAAAAAACAGCCATTTCTGTCCACGTTTTCTTCTGTAATTTTTCCATCTATGGCAGATCATTGAAAGCAATATACCATTTGTCTGCTGGACTCTTCTGGGTTCAGGGCTATATAGGGCTTGTAGGTTCATCAAGAATCCTAGGTACCCAGAGCCAATAAATGAGATGTACCTTGCAATGGGTGTTCATTGTTTACCTGGTATGCAGCAATTCATTTAGTGAAATATAAAAAGTGAAAAATAGGTATCAAGGACACTTTTGTATTTCCAAAATGGGCACAAGATAAGGTGTTGAGAAGCAGTGGTTATTTCTCTGAATTTGGGGGTCTTATACTTGTATTTGAGTTAGAGAGAATTTTGTAAAATGATTTCTTCCAAACACTCTTTTTTACAGTTGGAAAGCGCAAATGCAAAGAAAGACAATTGATAGTAACACTTGATCTGCTTTTCTGTGTTCCCTCAAGTCTCCTGATAACAATAGTACCTCACTCATGTGGGTAGGCCTAGAGCCTGATACAGGAAACAGCCCAAAGCGCAACATAGATACATAAAGTATTTCCACGCACAACTGACCTGTTTTTTGCAAAGTGGGTAGTTGTTATTTTTGGGCCCTAGCTCAGCTGGCATCTAGGAAAACCTAGCAAACCTATACATTTTTAAAAACTAGGTAAGTAGGGGAATCCACGTCGGGGTGATTTGTGTGACTTTCACAAGGTTATTTTACCCAGAATACCTTGATAACCTGAAACTTTGACTAAAAAAATACATTTTCCTCACATTTCTGTGATAGAAAGTTCTGGAATCTGCACAGAGCCACACACTTCCTTCGGCCAAGCATTCCCCTATGTCTCCCAATAAAAATGATACTTAATTTTTTTGGGTAGGCCTAGTGTCCGCTACAGGAAACAGCCCAAAATGCAACATGGATACATACATTCTTTTCAGGCAAAACTGACCCGTTTATTGCAAAGTGGGTAGCTGTGCTTTTTTTGTCCCTAACTCAGCTGGCATCTAGGAAAACCTAGAAATCGTGAACATTTTTGAATACTAGACACCTGGTGGAATTCATGATGAAGTGCCTTGCATGGCTCTCACCAAGTTCTTTTATCCAGAATCCCTTGCAAACCTTAAACTTTGACAAAGAAAATAGGGCCTAATTTATGAAAAGTTAGCGCTGCCTTAGCATAATTTTTTGACGCAAAAGCAGTGCAAACGTACAAAATATAATTCGATTTTGTAAGTTTGCGCTGCTTTTGCGTTAAAAAAATGACGTTAAGGCTGCGCTAACTTTTCACAAATCAGGCCCATAGTTTCCTCACATTACTCTGATGGAAATTTCTTGAATCTGCAAAGAGACACACACTAACTTCCATCCACCATTTTTCTAAGTCTCCCTATAAAAATGGTAACTTACTTGCCTGGGTAGTCCTAGTGACTGCTATAGGAAACGGCCCTAAATGCAACATGGCTTCATAACATTTTTCCACACAAAACTGGCCTGTTTTTGAAAAGTGGGTAGCTGTGATCTTTGGGCCCTAGCTCAGCTGGCATTTGGGACAATCTAGCGAACCAGTACATTTTTTAAAACTAGACACCTAGGAAAATAGAGGATGGGGTGACTTGCATGGAGTCCATGAGTTTTTTTTACCCACACTGTTCTGCAAACCTTAAACTCTGCCTGAAATCTCACGGTTTGCTTACATTTCTGAGATGGAAACTTACGGAATCCACAGGAATCCCCAAAATTCCTACTATACAGCAATGCCCCACTTGTGCCAATAAAAATGCTGTATCACTTCTGTGGATGGGCCTAGTGCCAGTGACAGGAACTTATCAAACAAAGGAGCCCTTGCATTGGAACTCCTAATGACATTGATTGGAATTGTTTCTGTCAGGGAGTTAGGCGGATGGAAACATCCATCCACCAAACTCCCAGAGACCACCATGGTGCTGGCAGTCACCCCACAGGCCCCATTACAACTTTTCCACTTTACCACTGGGCTGACCATCAAAAATAATGGTTTAAGCTAGTCAGCCCAGTGGGAAAGGTGCATGCAGGGTGCACCAGCATCTTTGAAATGCACACTTTCTGCACAGCAGACAGGGTGCAGTTCAAGGGTGCTGGGCAGGGGGGGGCTCCTCTCCCCATGCCATTGGCATAGGCATTGGAGGGCCCCCCCTGTGTCTCCCTGCACTAGTTCTCCACCAGCCTTTTCATGGCAGTCAGACTGCCATGAATAGGCTGGCGGAGAACAAAGTTGTAAACAGCATGCGCATGGCAGCACTAACTTTAGCGCTGCTGTAGCTGATCATAACCATGAGCCTGACTCGTAATTAGGTCCTTGATTTGCAAGGAATGCATAGATTGAACCACCCCCATGGTAGCAGAAGATTGGGTTATCATGATCATGAGATTCAGCACACAGGATTGTTCATACTTTAGTGAAAAGGGAACTCAGTTTTGGTAACCTATAATAGAATGGTTAAGAACATAGAATTTGGTCCAATGATTTTACACTTGTCTGTCTAAGACCCGGGTGAATGCATAGGGGTAGGGCCTCTTGTTTGAGAAGGTACACTCGTTGTGTTGTCTGGGCATGACTTGGACAGCAATTGCAATATTAAATCTAACCTTTTGAAAGTCCAACATTTACCTACTGTTGCTTAGGTAGGAGTGGGAATAATACATTTTGGGGCCGATTATGAGTTTGGCGGACAGGAACACCCGCCCGCCAAACGTCAAACGCCAGCGTTTGGCCCATCATTGGGTTAGAATAGTTAGAGCATAATGCTTATCACATGAGCTGGTGAGAAGGGCATTATATTTTTTTAAATGTTAAAAGAGCAAGGGATTGTCTGTAGAGTCTGGCCTCCAGGCAGGCTCTGTTTCCAGCTCCCAATAGGCAACCTGCACATAACTTAAATAGGCAGCCAATCAAATAATATAAACATTATAAAAAATATACATTGTAACAATCAAAAATAAACAACACCAGAATAATTGTTGGACTTCAAAGAGGCCAGATTTAATATTCTCACACCATTTTTTAAACAAAATTAAGAAAATGTTGGTCTTTGGAGGCAATAGATTTACAAATCCCACTCTAATGCAAGTAACAGACATGGAAAGTGATGCACTTTGAAGGGATTATGGTCCTTATTACGACATTGGCGGTCTGAGGACCGTCAATGTTGTGGTGATGATCAGACCACCACGGTTGCAGCGGTCCGACTACCACATTGCAGGTGCAGGTTGTAATCAGCCAGAGCAGCGCTGAAGTCAGCACCGCCCTGCTGATTACAACCGTGTTCTCAGCCAGCCTTTTCATGGTGGTACCACAGAGCAGATGCAGCCCAGTGCTGACAGTGTACATTTTGAGGGTACTGGTGCACCCTGTTCAATGAATGGTAGCTTTTCCGGTTTCCGTACACCTGTTCATTCCTGTGGGGGGGGGGGACAAATGCCACATGTGTACCATCAATGGCACCAATGATGTTGGGGATGTGTCCCAGGGTATAGAAGTCACCTTTCACTGTGGACAAATCCTCCACCTGAGGGAAAACGATGTAGCTGTGCATGTGTTTCAGCAGGGCAGACAACACTCCGGACAACACGTTTGAGAACATGGGCTGGTACATCCCTGATGCCATGGCCACTGTTGTTTGAAATGACCCACTGGCCAGGAAATGGAGTACAGACAGAACCTGCACAAGAGAGGGGATTCCTGTGGGTTGGCAGATAGCTGACATCAGGTCTGGCTACAACAGGGCACACAGTTCCAGGATTGTTACACGATCAAGTCTGTAAGTGATAATGATGTGTCTCTCTTCCATTGTCAACAGGTCCACCATGGGTCTGTACACCAGAGGATGCCGGTGTCTCATCACCTGCCCCAGCAGACGTACCCTATGGAGGAGAACAGCGAGCAGAGGGTCATCCAACACTTAGGTATCACAATGTGTTATTTGGTAAAACGTTGGAAATTCGCAATGTGCCTTTATCTGTCCATATTCCAGGCCTAAATAGGTATGAAGTAACTGTGCTGGTGTTGTACACCGTCGCGGTAGGCGGTCGAAGAACGTGCCGCAATTCAGCATTGGTTAACATTGGGCCCTATGGGTCCCAGGAGCCAATGACGATGTACGCTGGCGGTGACAGTACACACCGCCGCGGACGTGACCGCCATTTTCTTACTGTTCCCTCACTTGATAACTGACCTTCAACAGGAGAGGACCTACACTGCAAGTGCTGCTGTGACCGGTGTCTGGAAGCGACGATGGCTATAGTGTCTGGAGAAAGGGCCCCTGCCTTCACTTTGGAGGAGTTGGAGAAACTGGTGGATGGAGTCCTCCCCCAGTACACGCAACTGTACGGTCCTCCAGACAAACAGGTGAGTACACTGTGAGCATAGTGAATGACACATGATTGTATGGAGTGTCGTGGATGGAAGAGGGTGGGGAGGGGGACAGGCCAGCATGTCAGGATTGTGTGTGTGTGTGTATGTCTGGACCAGGGTGGGAGGTGTTTGGCAATGCGTGAGATGAAATGTACGGGATAGAAACATCCATTTTTACTTCACTTTTCCTCTAGGTCAGCGCCCACAAGAAAAAGGGTATTTGGCGTGCCATCGCCAAGGACGTCTGGACCCTGGGGGTATACCATAGACGGAGCACCCACTGCTGTAAAAAGATGGGAGGACCTGCGCCGCTGGTGCAAGAAGACAGCGGAGGCCCAGCTGGGGATGGCCTCCCAATGTGGAAGGGGTGTCCGTCGCACCATGACCCCCCTGATGTACCGGATCCTGGCGGTGGCCTATCCGGAGTTGGATGGGTGCTTGAGGGCATCACAGCAGCCACAAGTGGGTGAGTACACTCTTATTCAGCTGACTCAGCACGCTCTACGAGGTGTCTGGGTGGGTGAAGTGGGCTGTGGGTTCCCCTAGGCCAGGTCGAACTTGGTAGGCTAGGTCCCTTGTTAAGCAGGCTCTGTGGCTCCCAACCCCACTACTGGTAATAGCCATCTACCGCTAGTCAGGCTCCTGTGACTTCCAGGTGTGCAGCAATTGGGCTTAGGCCTAATCCCCCATGAGCATGTGATTTTGCTAAGAACTGTTAGTGCATGGCTTAGTGCATAGGGCTGCTCCCTGTGTGTTGTGTCCGCCAGCTGTAGTGGTGTTGCATGCACTGAACATGTGCTTCTTCTGTCTTCCCCCCCTTTTTGTTTTGTCTCCCTGTTCTTGTGTGCATTAGCATAATTTGGCGGAGGAGCAGTGGCACCGGAGCAGAAGGGAGCTGCAACCCACATGGCCCTTGAGGGTGAAGCAACGGAGTCTGAAGCCACCAGTGGGACGGAGGGCGAGGGGAGCTCCACTACGGGAACAGGAGCATACACCAGCGATAGCGACTCCTCCTATGATGGGAGGTCCCTTGCCGTGGCGGGCACCTCTGTGCCCACTGAATCAACAGGTACAGCCGCCACCCCCCCCCTACCAGCATCGCCCTTCCAGCAGCCCCTCAGCATGTTTGCTGTGCCCGCTCACCCAGGAGGGTTGGCATCTCTTTTGCCCCAGGCACCTCAGGCCCTGCCCCAGTCAGCCCTGCTGCCCTCAGTGAGGAGGCTATTGACCCCCTGCTATCTCTCACTGTTGGGCAATCTACCATTTTGAATGCCATCCAGGGTGTTGAGAGGCATTTGCAACAAACAAATGCATACCTGGAGGGCATTCATCCTGGGCAGGCGGCCCAACAGAGAGCATTTCAGGCTCTGGCCTCAGCACTGATGGCAGCCATTGTCCCTGTGTCCAGCCTCCCTCCTCCAACTTCCTCCACCCAGACCCAATCACCTGTACCTCAGCCTATCCCAAGCACACCATCAGACCAGCATGCACACTCATCAACACACTAGAGTGGACATGGCAAACATAAGCACCACACATCCCACAAGCACTCACATAAGCACCATCCCCATGCAGACACAGCAACATCCACTGCCTCCACTGTGTCCCCCTCCTCCACATCCTCCTCCTCCCTCCCTGTCTCATCTCCACACACACCTGCATGCACTACACCACTACCTCCATCACCAGCATGCACATCACCACACACCGCTTACGTGCAATCACCACCCCCACTGCCATTCACACATCCACAGTGTCCTCTCCCAGTGTGTCTGTGAGCCCTCCTCCCAAAGTACACAAATGCAGGCACACACCCACCCAACAGCCATCCACCTCACTACAGCCTTGGGCCCATGCATCATCACCCAAATTCAGCAAACGTACACCTCCTACAACCACTCCCAAACCTCCTCCATCTTCCAGTCCCAGTGTGTCTAAGAAGCTTTTTCTGGCTAACATTGACCTCTTCCCTACACCTCCCCCCGTCTTTCCCCTAGGGCCAGGCTTTCCAGGTCCCAGCCCAGCACCTCAGCCACCAAATCCCCAGGCACAGTGGTGCCAGCAACTGCGGTGTCATCGAGTGCGCCACCCATCAGGGCTGCCAGTGTGCCATCTAGCAAGGCCAAGGACATTCCGCCACCTGCCAAGGTGAAGAAGGTGCGCACATCCCGGAGGGAGAAGCCGCACCTACCAGCCACCAAGGGCTCGTCCAAAACAAAAGGGGACAGTGGCAAGACACCTGCAGCAACATCAAAGGTGGGGAAAGGACACAAGCCGAAGAGCAGGTCAGGACAGGGCACAGTGGCCCCGACTGAGGGACTAGAGTCACCCCTCCTGTCAACCACTATACCAACCTGTACGGCAGTAGACACCGCTACCTGCACCGCCACCTGCACCGCCACCAGCACCGCCACCTGCACCTCTGCAGCCTCAGCAACAGTCCCCAGCATCTTCCCCAGTGGGCAGCCATCCAAGGCTGCAAGAGACGTCCTGCTGTGTCCCTCAATAGGTGCTGACACATGCACCACCGCCAGCACCTCCGCCACAGACACTGCCGCAAGCACCGCCACCAGCCCTTCGACATGCTCAGACAGTGCCACCACAGCTGACATGGCTACCATCCCCAGTGGGCAGCCGTCCGAGGCTGGAGGAGACTTCCTCGACCCTGCCCAGCTTCCATGAGGCATGACTCTCATCACTGTTTGCACCTGCAGGTGGCAGGCGAAGCCGCAGCAGGGTGGGGTATGTCTCTGCCTCCATGGCGTATCATGCTACCTGTTCCTAGGCAACCTGATGGCACACACACCCATGTGAGGTAATGGGGCCAGCCACACTGCATGTGGAGCACTCTGGGCACCAAGCCTCCTCCAGAACCAGTGGAGAAAGGCATCCCCTACCTCAGTCCATGGCAGGATGAAGCACTCTGGGCACCAAGCCCCCTCCAGAACCAGTGGAGAAAGGCATCCACTACCTCAGTCCTTGGCAGGATGAAGCACTCTGGGCACAAAGCCCCCTCCAGAACCTGTGGAGACTGTTATCCACTTGAGAGACTGTGGCTTTGCACTCCCCAGGATAAAGCAGTGGGTAAACCACCCACTGGAAAGACTTGAGAGACTGTGGCTTTGCACTCCCCAGGATAAAACAGTGGGCAAACCACCCACTGGAAAGACCTGAGAGACAGTGGCTTTGCACTCCACAGGATAAAGCAGTGGGCAAACCACCCCCTGGAAACACTTGTGAGACAGTGGCTTTGCACTCCCCAGGATAAAGCAGTGGGCAAACCACCCACTGGAAAGACTTGAGAGACTGTGGCTTTGCACTCCCCAGGATAAAGCAGTGGGCTGAGACTGTGGCTTTGCACTCCCCAGGATAAAGCAGTGGGCAAACCACCCACTGGAAAGACTTGAGAGACTGTGGTTTTGTACTCCCAGGATAAAGCAGTGGGCAAACCACCCACTGGAAAGACTTGAGAGACTGTGGCTTTGCACTCCCCAAGATAAAGCAATGGGCATGGAGCCCCTTTGTGCCTGATTAATTGCGATCTGATGCCCCTGCAGTGTTCTCTGTTTCCAATCAGGTATCTTGTGTGGGCTTCGCCCATGCATTTTGGAACCACTGGTCCATGGACAATGATTGGAACACTATCTGGACTTGTGTAGTTGGTGTAATATTTGTATATACAGATTTTTGAACTTGCACTATCTGATTTTTCTTGATTACAATTGTTACAATCAATTCATTTTGTCCTTGCATTCTTCCAGGGGGTGAGGGTGTGTATATGTAATGTTGTTGCATTTTTGTGTGTGTATGGTGTTGTGGGTGAGGGTGGGGGTGGGGGTATTGTGTGTTGAATGTGTGTGTCACTCTGTTTTCCCTCCAGCCCTCCCCTGTGTTGTAAATGCAGTTCTCAGCGTGGTCGTCAACGGTGTCTGTCCTGCTCCTGATACAGAAGGAGGAAGACCAGCATGGGCAGGATGTGTAACTCGGGCTCCATGGCATCCTGGTTCCTCGTTGGGTGTCGAGAGGTGAGTGGTTTCCCTTCTGTGTACTGCTTCCGCCGTGCTTTTGATAGCGTTGGTTCCGCCCCGGGAAAGGTGGCGGATAGGCGTGTTGGAATACAGTGTGGCAGTACTTTGCCCTCCGCCTGTCTCTTGGCGGTGACCGCCGCGCTGTTTGTTTCTACCGCCGTGGCGTTCGGAGTGTTAAAGTGGCTGTCTATGTTGGCGGTTTCCGGCATGGTCGTGATTCAATTTTTTTTCCACCGGCCTGTTGGCGGTATTACCGCTGCTTTAACACCGACCGCCAGGGTTGTAATGATGGCCTCTGTATTGTAATCATGTCTATCCCGGACTACTACTCCACTCCCTTTATCCGTGAGTTCAATAATTATTCTTGCGTCACTCTTCAACTCCATAAGTGTCAGTTCTGCTTTGCTCATGTTGTGGAAAATGTTTCCATCCTCCTAATGTAGGGTGTCAATTTTATTGAACACTGCTTGTTCAAATGTAAGTACTTCAATTGAGATTGTGGAAGCCGGGGGATAGAATGTTGATTTTGTCCTCAGATTTGTGTCACCTTCTCTGTAGAGTCCTGAGGCCCCCGACTTTTCAAAAAATACCTACAGCCTGAGATTTCTCTGGTGTATTGTGGGCAGTATTATACTTGATAAATTCATTAAACAGTCCAAGGGAGGGTTTCCCTTGTCATGCTTCTTGTGTTGACACCTGTCGTTTGATTGTCTCAATGCACTTGTTGGTCTTTTATTCTCTGCCCTCTTCCTCTGCCTCCTCTTAAAAAAAGGGAACTTGAGAGGGGTTTGCCCATACAGGGATGGAGGGCCCCAACCAAAGAATTGTTGCAGTTGGGTGGGAGGAAAACATTATTGTGGGACACCCACTGGATTGTTAAAAGGGACAATACCTTGCCATGGGGGGCCCCAAGGTCTATGTTTATTTCTGCCTTTCCTTCTTCACCTGTTATCGTCTCCACTTGACCAGCTTACTGCTTTCAGAGGATCTGCCAGGATCGACAAAATCTGGTGCTGACGCAACACATCTCAAATGGAGATAAGGTTTAAGTTACGCTGTGAGTGGTTATCACATGACTTAGAGTGCACTCAAATAATTGGTCCTGATGAAAGCCATTCTGCCCTTTCGCAGCTAGGGGAACATGGCTGAAACATGTTGACCCATATCATGGATGTAAGAGGTCATAATTTCAACACACATCCATCCCTGTTTTTATCTTTGGCCACGTTTACCTTAATTAAAGCACACCAATCTGGTAGGGTAACCGTCATACAAATTTTAACTTCACTTTTTACACTCAGAATATTCCAGCTCTGCTGTATCTATGCATTGTAGCACAACCCTTGGCACACTAGGGGGGTCACTACAACCCTGGCGGTCCAAGACGGACAGGCTGGCGGTGCTTCCCAGGTCATTACGACCGTGGCGGAAGCGCCGCGATCGCACCGCAGGGGCCGGCGGTTTCCCGCCACAATGGCCCCGGTGGTTGTAATCTGCCAGGGGAGCGCTGCTAGCAGCGCCGCCCAGGGGATTACGAGTCCCCTTACCACCAGCCTTTTCCTGGCGGTTTGAACTGCCAGGAAAAGGCTGGCGGTACGGGGAGTCGCGGGGCCCCTGACAGGGTCCCGTGCAGATTTTCACTGTCTGCTATGCAGACAGTGAAAAGCGCGACGGGTGCAACTGCACCCGTCGCACGGCCGCAACACCGCCGGCTCCATTTGGAGCCGGCTCCTGTGTTGCGGCTGAGATCCCCGCTGGGCCTTGTTTCCGCCCGCCAGCCCAGCGGGGATCTCCAAATGGCTGCTGCAGGGGTGCGGCTGCATTGGCGGCCGCCCGCCGGTCCGATCTTGGGGGGCGGCTTCAGCCGCCTGCCAAGGTCATAATGAGGGCCTAGGTGTCAAGGTCGGGACCCCTATAATAAAGAATATCATCAAGTAGGTTGGTGGGTGAGGAGTCTTTTACTAAAACTGAAGGGGTTGCTGAGAAAACAAAACCCAGCAGCATAATAAAAACATCGCCCCCCTTTCGTTTTTTCATGGCAGAGGAGCACAGAGCAGTAAGATTACTGGGTAATGTGCTCGGTTTTCATGATGTTAGGCAAAACAAATGACTAACAAACACACAATATAAAGAGCTGAGTGCATGGCTTAGTCTAATTTTCACAGCAGCATAATTGTAGTCATTTTGTGGTGCAGTCAATGGCTTTTTGACCTCTTATTTGGTGAAGTTATCATGAGGACTGTTGGATATTTGTGACACCTATAGTGGAAAAAGGACACAGTATACAGTATTAAGCATGTGTGTGAGGGGCTAGTAGGCATTACGTAAAAGACCTACTCACAAAAGGTGTACAAGATGAGTACCCATACAGGCAAACAATGCCTTTGTAAATCATGCAAAAAGTCATGGGTACTTACATCATGTTGCATCCGAAGCCTTAAGGGCTGATTAGGATTTTGGAGGTCGGCCGCCAATACGGCAGTTGGTAGGACACTGCCAAACCGGCGACCTCCCTACCGCAATATTATAATGTTCCTGTGGCGATGCATGGCGCAGATAGCACGCCGGCATTGGCTTTGGTTCTGATGGAGCATATTTATACTCTGGCGCTGAAATAGCGCCATTTTATTTTACGCTATTTCAGTGCAAACTTAACTGATCAGACTGATCCAGAAGATGCAAAAGATATATCATCCACAAGATTACAACAAACCAAAATGCCTCATCTCAGGACAATGCGAGACTGAAAATTTTGAAATAAATAGTTTAAAGTTTTCTTCTTTTCTACTGCAACCGAGGCAATGGACCAATGAGGTGTGTTCTGAGACGGGGAGAAGCTGCCATTCAAACATTAGCATGTCTCAAATTATTGATGATATTTTATATGAGTCAATGATAAGAGTTGGAAGAAGGTTTAGTATTTTGATTATCAGTTTCTTAGTTTTTTTAATCTATTTGACAGAATCAAAATTATATGTCAAAGAACAATAAATTGGTGTTAAACAGAACAATGTATAAAGGGGCATATTTATACTCAATTTTATTTTACGCTATTTCAGCGCAAACTTAACTCTATATTTACATTTTGACGCTAGACCCGTCTAGCGTCAAAATATCTGAGTTAAAGTCATTCTTTGCCTGTGGAAAACTAGCTTGCGTCAATGAGATGCAAGGTAGGCGTTCCCAGGCACAAAATGACTCTAAGGCCCATACGCCTTATTTATCCTCCCATTCAAAAATGGTGCATGGGAGGGAGGTGGGCCTAGATAATGGCCTAGGCTTGCTTAGCACCATTATTTAACGCATGTGTAAGGGCAGGCGTTAGGGGAGCTGTGGGCCTATTTCTATGGTGCAATACAATGGAATAGGTCCACAGGTGCCCTGCCCATGCCCCAAGGACACCCTCACCCACACAAGAGGGACAGGTGAGGATGGGGCACCACATCCCAGGTAAGTATAGGTAAATAGAGGTGAGTACTTTTTTTTTTTTTTAAAGTGCCCCATTCATGGCACTGGGTGCAACGACCATGACCAGGGTACCCTTGACCCCTGTGCTGGCCATTGGTGGTGGTGAGCATGACTCCTGTCTTTTATAAGACAGGAGTCAGGTGGTATGGTAGGTTCAGCATCAAGAAATGACTCTAGGCTGGTTAGTCTAATATTTTTTACTCTAACCAGCCTATCATAATTTTTTGGTGCAGAGCCCCCTTCTCCCATAACGCCACCCCCCGCCCGGCTGACGTCATTCTCCATGACGTTAGCCCATCCTTTGTGTCGGATTGCGCCATCCCTAAAAAAAGATGCCCACCAGGCATCTTGGAATGGCGCTAGCCGGCTGTAAACTTTTTGATGATAAACTGCGTTAGCGCAGTTTAGCGCCAAAAAGTATAAATCAGGGCTGTTAGAAATGGGGTCTTTGGTTGACAATCAGGTTATCCCCCGTTCAAGCAAGGACCCTCACTCTGGTCAGGGTAGAAGAGAATAACCCTCAGCTAACCCCTGCTTGCCCCCTTAGTAGCTTGGCAGAGCAGTAGGCTTAACTTCAGAGTGCTAGGTGTAAAGTATTTGTACCAACATACACAGTAACTCTACAAAACACTACAAAATGACATAACACAGGTTTAGAAAAATAGGAAATATGTATCTAAACAAAACAAGACCAGAACAACAAAAATCCACAATACACAAGTCAAGTTATCGATTAAAAATCAAAAAGAGTCTTTAAGTAGTTTTAAACACACACTAACACTGTTAGTGTAAAAAAGTACCTTGGGTGCGTCAAAGGTAGCCCCGCACGGGCGAGTGTGCATCAAAAAGGGGTTTGCGATGCATCGATTCAACTCACGAGCGGGACCTTGCGTTGTTTCTCTTTTTGTCGGGTCGCAGGAGAGAGATGCGTCGATCCGGTCAGCACTCTCGGGTTCGGGCAGGCTTTGCGTTGTTTTTACAAGCGCAGCGGTATTTGAGTTGGAAATCCAGCTGTACGATGATTAAAAAAACACGCAGCGCGGGTTTCAATCTCTGAGTCTCTGTCAGCCGTGCTGCGCATCATTTCTCCTGCTCTGTGCATTGATTCTTCGGTCGTGTTTCTGGCGAGCCTCAATTTTCAGCCACCGAGCTGGCGGCGCATCGATTCTTCAGCCGCAGATCGGAGTCGCGTCGATCTTTTCCCCACACAGCGCTCTGTGTGTGGATTTCCTCTGATTAGGCTGCAAGCTTCTCCTTTCAGGGTCCCATGAACTGGATGGGCAACACATGGCAGAGTAGGAGTCTCTGCAGAGACTCCAGGTGCTGGCAGAGAGAAGTTTTTGCTGTCCCTGAGACTTCAAACAACAGGAGGCAAGCTCTAAATCAAACCCTTGGAGATTTCTTCTCAAGATGGACGGCACTCTAAGTCCAGTCTTTGCCCTCTTACTCTGGCAAAAGCAGCAACTGCAGGATACCTCCACAAAGCACAGTCACAGGCAAGGCAGCTCTTCTTCCGCAGCTCTTCAGCTCTTCTCCAGGCAGAGGTTCCACTTGCTTCCAGAAGTGTTTCTATGTTTGTGGTTTTGGGTGCACTTCTTATACCCAATTTCTCCTTTGAAGTAGGCCTACTTCAAAGCAAAGTCTCTCTTGAATGTGAAATCCTGCCTTACCCAGACCAGGCCTCAGACACTCACCAGGGGGTTGGAGACTGCATTGTTTGAGGGCAGGCACAACCCTTTCAGGTGTGAGTGACCACTCCTCCCCTCCCTCCTAGCACAGATGGCTCATCAGGATATGCAGGCTACACCCCAGCTCCCTTTGTGTCACTGTCTAGTGTGAGGTGCAACCAGCCCAACAGTCAAACTGACCCAGACAGGGAATCCACAAACAGGCAGAGTCACAGAAATGGTATAAGCAAGAAAATGCTCACTTTCTATAAGTGCCATTTTCAAACACAGAACCTTAAAATCAACTTTACTAAAAGATGTATTTTTAAATTGTGAGCTCAGAGACCCCAAACTTCACATGTCCATCCACTCCCAAAGGGAATCTACACTTTAATCAGATTTAAAGGTAGCCCCCATGTTGACCTGTGAGAGAGACAGGCCTTGCACCAGTGAAAAATTATTTTAGCAATATTTCACTGTCCGGACACATAAAACACATTACTATATGTTCTACCTTAACCATACACTGCACCCTGCCCTTGGGGCTACCTAGGGCCTACCTTAAGGTTGCCTTACATGTATGAAAAGAGAAGGTTTAGGCCTGGGAAGTGGATACATTTGCCAAGTCGAATTCACAATTAAAACTGCACACACTGACACTGCAATTGCAGGTCTGAGACATGATTACAGAACTACTTCTGTGGGTGGCACAAGCAGTGCTGAAAGCCCACTAGTAGCATTTGATTTACAGGCCCTGACACCTCCAGTGCACTTTACTAGGGACTTACTAGTAAATCAAAGATGCCAATCATGGATAAACCAATCAACAATACAATTTACACAGAGAGCATATGCACTTTAGCACTGGTTAGCAGTGGTAAAGTGCTCAGAGTTCAAAAGCCAAAAGCAAAAGGTCAGAAAAAATAGGAGGCAGGAGACAAATAGATTGGGAATGACCCTGCAGAAGCAAAAAAGTCCAACACGACCCCTTGCCATCCTAAAGCCAGGGGAGAACAAACAATACCTTGATGTACTTCCCTGATAGGGGCGATAGAACAAGGACCCAGGCCCACAACAGCAGGGGCATGTTCCAGTTCTTTGCCTTCCTGACTCCAGTTCGATCCCTCTGTCCATATTCTCAGAGTCCACTTAGCTAGCCCATGGGGAACCCTTCTCCACATCTGTAGACACCATCCGTGCAGCACCTAACTTTACTTTGTTCACAGATGTATCCCAATGGGCAGATAGTACCACCAGGGCCAACACAGTGGTGTTGCCCACTCCACCCCTGGGGTGTGACTCTCGTCCCCCCGGGGCAACTCTGCCTGCCAGGACAGCAAGCCACAGTGATCAGGGATGGGAGCCCGACCTCAGGACTCTCCAGACCTCACATCTCTCTAACCACTGTGACTGTGGAGAGTGGGGGGGGCGGTAGCCCCAGGTGCCTGGCACCCTTTGACCACTCTCTCTTCCACCAGGTCAGGGATGACAACCTGACCCTGGTCCTCCACGGTGGGTCTTTGTACCCTCCCTCGAGGAGCAGCACCCCCAGAGTCAAAAATTGTCAGGGTGCATGTAGAAGCAGTCCTGCACAATTCTCCAACCAGTGCAGGGATGTTAACCAGCAACTGCTCCTCCAATCTGGGGTCTGTACCTTCAGGTTGGACCGGGGCCAGAGATGAGGCTTCCCTTCCCCTGCCCTCCCTTCTGGGGTCCTGCATCCCCCAACTAGGAGAGCCCCCCCCAGAAGACAACATGGTAGGGGCACTGTTAGCAGTAGCCCCTTCTTCCAGGTCAGGGGGGACACCCTGAGCCTGGCCTTCCAATCCAGGGTATGTACCCTTAGATTGCACTGGGGTTAGGGGTGAATCTCTCTCTCCCCTGTCCCCACTCTCAGGGTTCTGCACCCCGCCCCTCAGGGAGAATACCCTTTGAAATCACACCGGGGGTGATTGGGCAAACCGCCCCCCAATGGCCACACAAGAGTCTGGCTGGTGCAGGTCTCCTGACCTCTGCCTATCTGACAGAGTCTGGATTCCCCCCAACCCAGAAATGGTCTCACCAAGGTCATTCCTGGGGGTGCTCTGCTCTCAGAGCTGACCCCTGACACTCCAGGTTCTCCACTGGGGTCCGCAACCCCATCTCAACACTCTGTCTGGACTTCTGCACCCCCTCACTAGAAGTGGTACTGCCAGACACCAGAACTGGTGGGACTCTGGTGACAGCCGCCCCCCAAGTTCTCCTGACACTGTGGGGTCTCCCTCAACAGATGGCCCTACCGTACAGGCTTGGCTCCCCTCCTAGTGTTCCCTCATGGAACCCTCCAGGACCTGGGACCGGATCTCAGGCACCTTGGGTCTCAGCCCATCCCAATTCCCTCTCCTCAGAGACTGGACATGGGGCCCCTCACCCATCCCACTACACTGGGACCTACCTGGGACACTGCAATCCTTCCCTACCTCACCTGGTTGGGAAATACCTAGACCACTCCTCTCAGGAGCACCCCCAAATGCCTCTTAAGACTCTCCGGTACTCACCCAGAAGTCTACCTCCAGTGTAAGCTCCCTGGGGTCAGAGAACTCACACTCCACCTGGTGTCTGCATAGCTCTGGAAAAGAAGGACTAGACATTTGCTCTCCAGCAATTACATCCCTCAGCCCCTCACATGAATGAACCAAAGTACCCTTCATCCAACCATCCAGTGACTCTGCTTTGAAAAAAGCACCCCACATCACCCTCTTGAGACTGGTGAGACAGTACCTGACTGTCCCTGACACTCAACCCACACTCTTCTGGGATCTCTTCACACTCCATAATCAGGACTTTTACCTGGGGGGAACCCCTCTCCCTGTCACTCTCACCTAGAGTCAGTAGAGTGTCCCTCCCACCAGTAGGAATATGACTCCCCATGCCAGTTCCCCAATCCACCTCAGGGACCCTGCGCATCACTGGAGCTACCTCATACCCCTGAAACTCCTGGGGTGTGTTAACTCCCTCCTTCAAGTAGGGCACCACATCTCTGGGCAGGTGCACTTCTTCAGCAGCACTGGATATAAAATTGTTGCTGCCACCATTCCAGCTGGACTCAGCCATCCTGACTGCCAGCTCTTCCACTTTTAGCTCATAAGCCAAAATCATAGTTTCTATCTCGAAGTCCCTTTTCCACTCGTCGTACTCCCTTTGCATCCTCAACTTTTCTGCCTCCAACCAGCGAGCCCTTTCTGCCTGTCTGTCCTGCACATCTTTAGGAGTCAGACCCTTGAAGACCTACCGCTACCGCTCCTGGAGACCCTCCCCCATGTCTAATAGGTACCTCTTCTACACCACGGTGTAGACTCTGCACTTTCCGATCCATATCTTCTGTGTGCCCCCCAGCTTCCTTGGCTGTCACCCAGGCCCTCAATGCCTCTTGCAGCTCCCCCTTCCTGGCAGAGCTCTTAACGGGACAGGCAAGATCTTCACAGAACTGTTTCAATTGAGCAACTGAGTACCTCTTCAGTTTCCGTAATTCAAACACAGCTCCAGCTGTTGCATCTCCAGATTGAGACATGATGGCAACAAGTGCAAAGTTCCAACGGCAGTAAACAAGTTCCCAATGAAGTAAAAAGAATCAGTCAAGGGATCAGCAAAATCATGGAAGTAGAACAAAAATGAGTCCCAAAGAGAAAAATGAAAGATCACCAAACAAGTAGTATGTGGTCAAGTTGTGGTCTGAGATCAAAACAGTAGTGCACACTTAATCACTGTATGTCAAGTACAAATACAAGTCCAAATCCCAACCGCTGATCACCAATGTTAGAAATGGGGTCTTTGGTTGACAGACAGGTTACCCCCTGTTCAAGCAAGGACCTCACTCTAGTCAGGGTAAAAGAGAATCACCCTCAGCTAACCCATGCTTACCCCCATGGTAGCTTGGCAGAGCAGTAGGCTTAACTTCAGAGTGCTAGGTGTAAAGTATTTGTACCAACACACACAGTAACTTAATGAAAACACTACAAAATGACACAACACCAGTTTAGAAAAATAGGAAATATTTATCTAAACAAAACAAGACCAAAACGACAAACATCCGACATACTCAAGTCAAGTTATGTATTTTTAAAGATTAAACTCAAAAATAGCACTTAGAAACAGAAAATGCTTCGAAGAGATGTTAACACGGCGTCGTGACGGAGTCGTTCCCAACAAGCCGACACCAGAAGCACCGGACACGGAGTCACGTAGACCCCCAAGTACAGTACCTTTGGTGAAGAGTGAAAACAAGTCGATGTGCGAAGTCGGGGATCGCGGCGTCTGTGCGAAATGTTGAATCCACGCACTTCGAGCGCCATTGGTCACGACGTGGTGCGTCGACTTCTACGGAGTTGCGGACTTCAGCGGGGCTGCAGCGGTGTCTGGCCTGCGAAGGTCGTCACGTTCCAGTGAAGATCACAGAGTCGGTTGCAGGCGGCGTCACTGGATTCAACTGCGGCGTCGGTCCAAAGTCGTCCGAAGTCGATTTCCTTGGATTTCCACCAGCTTTCCTTTCAAGGGCCCAGGGACCGGATAGGGCACCACTTGTCAGAGCAGGAGTCTCTCCAGAGACTCCAGGTGCTGGCAGAGAGAAGTCTTTGCTGTCCCTGAGACTTCAAACAACAGGAGGCAAGCTCTAAATCGAGCCCTTGGAGATGTCTTCTGTTAGACCTGACAGCCTTAGGGTGGTCACCCCTAACTTTTTGCCTGCCTCCCTCCACTTTTTGGACACTGGTTTTGCTGGCTTTTAGACTCTGCGCACTTTACCACTGCTAACCAGTGCTAAAGTGCATATGCTGTCTCCCTTAAAACATGGTAACCTTGAATCATACCTGATTGGACTATTTAATTTACTTATAAGTCCCTAGTAATGTGCACTCTCTGTGCCTAGGGCCTGTAGATTAAATGCTACTAGTGGGCCTGCAGCACTGGTTGTGCCAACCACTTAAGTAGCCCCTTTTCCTTGTCTCAGGCCTGCCACTGCAAGGCCTGTGTGTGCAGTTTCACTGTCACCTCGACTTGGCATTTAAAAATACTTGCCAAGCCTAAACCTCCCCTTTCTCCACATATAAGTAACCTCTAATGTGTGCCCTAGGTAACCTCTAGAGCAGGGTGCTGTGTGGGTGAAAGGCAGGACATGTACCTGTGTAGTTTACATGTCCTGGTAGTGTAATACTCCTAAATTCGTTTTTGCACTACTGTGAGGCCTGCTCCCTTCATAGGCTAACATTGGGTTTGCCCTCATACAGTATTGAAGTGGTAGCTGCTGATCTGAAAGAAGTAGGAAGGTCATATTTAGTATGGCCAGAATGGTAATATAAAATCCTGCTGACTGGTGAAGTTGGATTTAATATTACTATTCTAGAAATGCCACTTTTAGAAAGTGAGCATTTCTTTGCACTTAAATCTTTCTGTGCCTTACAATCCACGTCTGGCTGGGCTTAGTTTACAGCTCCTTGTGCATTCACTCAGACACACCCCAAACACAGGGTACTCAGCCTCACTTGCATACATCTGCATTTTGAATGGGTCTTCCTGGGCTGGGAGGGTGGAGGGCCTGCTCTCACACAAAGGACTGCCACACCCCCTACTGGGACCCTGGCAGACAGGATTGAACTGAAAGGGGACCTGGTGCACTTCTTAGCCACTCTTTGAAGTCTCCCCCACTTCAAAGGCACATTTGGGTATAAAACAGGACCTCTGCCCTACCTCATCAGACACTTGCTGGAGAAGAAACCTGAACCAGAAACTACATCCTGCCAATAAGAACTGCCTGGCTGCTCAAAGGACTCACCTATCTGCTTTCTACAAAGGACTTCTGCCTTGCTGTTGGCCTGCTGCCTTGCTGAACTCTTGTCTGGCTGTGAAAGTGCTCTCCAAGGGCTTGGATAGAGCTTCCCTCCTGTTCCCTGAAGTCTCAGGACCAAAAAATACTTTTTCACTTGGACGCTCCGTGCGCCGAAATTTTCAACGCACAGCTTGTTCCGCGGCGAGAAAAACGCTGCACACCGACGCTGATCATCGCAACGCCTTCGGGACGACCGTAACTTCGTCGCACCGCTTGGCAAGGACAACGCCGCCCGACCTCCAGAGGAGAAATCGACGCGACGCCTGCCGTGAGATAGAAATTTCGACACGCAGCCCCGCAGAACGATGCGCAGCCGGAAAACAAGCAGGAAAATCCACGCACAGACCCGGGATATCTGGTAATCCCCGCGATCCACAGAAAGAGACTGTCCACGCGCCGGAAAATGACGCACGACTTCCCCGCGTGAAAAATAACAACGCAAGTCCGTGTGTGCTGGGGAGAAATCGACGCACACACCCTTTTTCCACGTATCTTTTCTTCTGTGGCCCTCTGAGGAGATGTTCCACTACAAACCAGGTACTTTGTGCTTGATAGACAGGCAGGCGGCAGACAATGTACCGCCCACCCTATCACAACTCACCAACCCGCCACCTTTTCCGGGGCGGGAGCACCGCCGATAAAAACACGGCGGAAACAGACTTCGAACGGGAAAACACTCACCTCTATACACTCCACGAGGACGGAGGACATCATGGAGCCCGAATTGAACATCCTACCTGCTCTCGTCTACCTGCTCATCTACCACGAGTACAAACTCCGGCGCAGACGACAACGGTGAGTACCGCACCTACGACACAGGGGAGGGGGGGAGGAGGAAGGGTTACGGGCACACACATACGCATTACACCCACCCCCCAACTATCTACACACCAATGCAGAGCACCAAGTCAAAGTGACCCCACCCAAACCCCCCGGAATAACGAAAAGATATAATTAAAGTGAGAAACTAAATTTATGTATAAAATAGGTACATTGAATTCATGGTAAAATAGGAAAATGAATCAAAAATATCCAAGTGTAAACATTGCGTAACCGATAACTAGAGGCAATAAGTCCAGCACAGTCACTGAAATTTCAACTGTCCGTGGGCCAAAGTGTATCAACACATGGGCAAAGCCCACACAGGAGACCTGAGTCCGTTGGAGAGAACACTGCAGGGGCATCAGATGTTAAAACTACAGGCACCTCAGGGGGAAGGGAAGGGGGGGCACCACAGCCACATGAGTCCACGACGCCAGATCCAAGAAGGGGCCACCATGCCCACTGTTCAATCCTGGGGAGTGCAAAGCCTCAGTCTCTCAAGTCTCTACAGTGGGTGGCTTGCCCACTGTCATATCCTGGGGAGTGCAAAGCCACAGTCTCTCAAGTCTCTACAGTGGGTGGCTTGCCCACTGTCATATCCTGGGGAGTGCAAAGCCACAGTCTCTCAAGTCTCTACAGTGGGTGGCTTGCCCACTGTCATATCCTGGGGAGTGCAAAGCCACAGTCCATCAAGTGGATAACAGTCTCCACAGGCAATGGAGGAGGCAGGGTGGCCCGAGTGCAGCGTGAACAGTAGCACGACACAGAACCGGCACTGTCATTGGGCCAGCGGTGCTTGAGATGGCGGGGCCCAGCGGAGCGGTGCTTGAGACGGCGGGGCCCAGCGGAGTGGTGCTTGACAGGAAGGGGCCCAGCGGAGCGGTGCTTGACAGGAAGGGCCCAGCGGAGCGGTGCTTGAGATGAAGGGCCCAGCGGAGCAGTGCTTGAGACGGCAGGGCCCAGCGGAGCGGTGCTTGACAGGAAGGGCCCAGCGGAGCGGTGCTTGAGACGGCGGGGCCCAGCGGAGCGGTGCTTGACAGGAAGGGGCCCAGCGGAGCGGTGCTTGAGATGAAGGGCCCAGCGGAGCGGTGCTTGACAGGAAGGGGCCCAGCGGAGCGGTGCTTGAGACGGCGGGGCCCAGCGGAGCGGTGCTTGACAGGAAGGGCCCAGCGGAGCGGTGCTTGAGACGGCGGGGCCCAGCGGAGCGGTGCTTGACAGGAAGGGGCCCAGCGGAGCGGTGCTTGAGACGGCGGGGCCCAGCGGAGCGGTGCTTGACAGGAAGGGCCCAGCGGAGCGGTGCTTGAGAAGGCGGGGCCCAGCGGAGCGGTGCTTGACAGGAAGGGGCCCAGCAGAGCGGTGCTTGAGATGAAGGGCCCAGCGGAGCGATGCTTGACAGGAAGGGGCCAGCGGAGCGGTGCTTGGGACGGCGGGGCCCAGCGGAACGGTGCTTGACAGGAAGGGGCCCAGCGGAGCGGTGCTTGAGACGGCGGGGCCCAGCGGAGCGGTGCTTGACAGGAAGGGCCCAGCGGAGCGGTGCTTGAGACGGCGGGGCCCAGCGGAGCGGTGCTTGACAGGAAGGGGCCCAGCGGAGCGGTGCTTGAGACGGCGGGGCCCAGCGGAGCGGTGCTTGACAGGAAGGGCCCAGCGGAGCGGTGCTTGAGAAGGCGGGGCCCAGCGGAGCGGTGCTTGACAGGAAGGGGCCCAGCAGAGCGGTGCTTGAGATGAAGGGCCCAGCGGAGCGATGCTTGAGATGAAGGGCCCAGCGGAGCGGTGCTTGACAGGAAGGGGCCCAGCGGAGCGGTGCTTGAGATGAAGGGCCCAGCGGAGCGGTGCTTGACAGGAAGGGGCCCAGCGGAGCGGTGCTTGAGACGGCGGGGCCCAGCGGAGCGGTGCTTGACAGGAAGGGCCCAGCGGAGCGGTGCTTGAGACGGCGGGGCCCAGCGGAGCGGTGCTTGACAGGAAGGGGCCCAGCGGAGCGGTGCTTGAGACGGCGGGGACCAGCGGAGCGGTGCTTGACAGGAAGGGCCCAGCGGAGCGGTGCTTGAGAAGGCGGGGCCCAGCGGAGCGGTGCTTGACAGGAAGGGGCCCAGCAGAGCGGTGCTTGAGATGAAGGGCCCAGCGGAGCGATGCTTGACAGGAAGGGGCCAGCGGAGCGGTGCTTGGGACGGCGGGGCCCAGCGGAGCGGTGCTTGACAGGAAGGGGCCCAGCGGAGCGGTGCTTGGGACGGCGGGGCCCGGCGGGGCCCAGCGGAGCGGTGCTTGACAGGAAGGGGCCCAGCGGAGCGGTGCTTGAGACGGCGGGGCCCAGCGGAGCGGTGCTTGACAGGAAGGGCCCAGCGGAGCGGTGCTTGAGACGGCGGGGCCCAGCGGAGCGGTGCTTGACAGGAAGGGGCCCAGCGGAGCGGTGCTTGAGACGGCGGGGCCCAGCGGAGCGGTGCTTGACAGGAAGGGCCCAGCGGAGCGGTGCTTGACAGGAAGGGGCCCAGCGGAGCGGTGCTTGAGACGGCGGGCCCAGCGGAGCGGTGCTTGACAGGAAGGGCCCAGCGGAGCGGTGCTTGAGAAGGCGGGGCCCAGCGGAGCGGTGCTTGACAGGAAGGGGCCCAGCAGAGCGGTGCTTGAGATGAAGGGCCCAGCGGAGCGATGCTTGACAGGAAGGGGCCAGCAGAGCGGTGCTTGGGACGGCGGGGCCCAGCGGAGCGGTGCTTGAGATGAAGGGCCCCTGTTCAGCAGTGCTCCTCCCGGCGGTGCCCTGTTCAGCGGTGCTCCTCCCGGCGGGGCCCTGTTCAGCGGTGCCTTTCTGGGCGGCGGGCCCTGTTCAGCGGTGCCTTTCTGGACGGCGGGGCCCTGTTCAGCGGTGCCTTTCTGCACGGCGGGGCCCTGTTCAGCGGTGCCTTTCTGGACGGTGGGGCCCTGTTCAGCGGTGCCTTTCTGGACGGCGGGGCCCTGTTCAGCGGTGCCTTTCTGGACGGCGGGGCCCTGTTCAGCGGTGCCTTTCTGGACGGCGGGGCCCTGTTCAGCGGTGCCTTTCTGCACGGCCGGGCCCTGTTCAGCGGTGCCTTTCTGGACGGCGGGCCCTGTTCAGCGGTGCCTTTCAGGGCGGCGGGCCCTGTTCAGCGGTCCTTTCTGGACGGTGGGGCCCTCTTCAGCGGTGCCTTTGTGGACGGCGGGGCCCTGTTCAGCGGTGCCTTTCTGCACGGCGGGGCCCTGTTCAGCGGTGCCTTTCTGGACGGCGGGGCCCTGTTCAGCAGTGCCTTTCTGGGCGGCGGGGCCCTGTTCAGCGGTGCCTTTCTGGACGGCGAGGCCCTCTTCAGCAGTGCCTTTCTGGACGGCGGGGCCCTGTTCAGCGGTGCTTGTTCTGTAAGTCAAGGGAGTCAGACCTGGAGAGAACACTGCTGGAGCATCAGATAATAAAACCACAGGCACCTCAGGGTGAAGGGAAGGGGGGGGCACCTCAGCCACATGAGTCCACGACGCCAGATCCACGAGGGGCCTCCATGCCCACTGTACCATCCTGGGGAGTGCAAAGCCACAGTCTCTCAAGTCTCACAAGTGGGTGGCTTGCCCACTGTCATATCCTGGGGAGTGCAAAGCCACAGTCTCTCAAGTCTCTACAGTGGGTGGCTTGCCCACTGTCATATCCTGGGGAGTGCAAAGCCACAGTCCATCAAGTGGATAACAGTCTCCACAGGCAATGGAGGAGGCAGGGTGGCCCGAGTGCAGAGTGAACAGGAGCACGACACAGAACCGGCACTGTCATTGGGCCAGCGGTGCTTGAGACGGCGGGGCCCAGCGGAGCGGTGCTTGAGACGGCGGGGCCCAGCGGAGTGGTGCTTGACAGGAAGGGGCCCAGCGGAGCGGTGCTTGACAGGAAGGGCCCAGCGGAGCGGTGCTTGAGATGAAGGGCCCAGCGGAGCAGTGCTTGAGACGGCAGGGCACAGCGGAGCGGTGCTTGACAGGAAGGGCCCAGCGGAGCGGTGCTTGAGACGGCGGGGCCCAGCGGAGCGGTGCTTGACAGGAAGGGGCCCAGCGGAGCGGTGCTTGAGATGAAGGGCCCAGCGGAGCGGTGCTTGACAGGAAGGGACCCAGCGTTGCGGTGCTTGAGACGGCGGGGCCCAGCGGAGCGGTGCTTGACAGGAAGGGCCCAGCGGAGCGGTGCTTGAGACGGCGGGGCCCAGCGGAGCGGTGCTTGACAGGAAGGGGCCCAGCGGAGCGGTGCTTCAGACGGCGGGGCCCAGCGGAGCGGTGCTTGACAGGAAGGGCCCTGCGGAGCGGTGCTTGAGACAGCGAGGCCCAGCGGAGCGGTGCTTGACAGGAAGGGGCCCAGCAGAGCGGTGCTTGAGATGAAGGGCCCAGCGGAGCGATGCTTGACAGGAAGGGGCCAGCGGAGCGGTGCTTGAGACGGCGGGGCCCAGCGGAGCGGTGCTTGACAGGAAGGGCCCAGCGGAGCGGTGCTTGAGACGGCGGGGCCCAGCGGAGCGGTGCTTGACAGGAAGGGGCCCAGCGGAGCGGTGCTTGAGACGGCGGGGCCCAGCGGAGCGGTGCTTGACAGGAAGGGCCCAGCGGAGCGGTGCTTGAGAAGGCGGGGCCCAGCGGAGCGGTGCTTGACAGGAAGGGGCCCAGCAGAGCGGTGCTTGAGATGAAGGGCCCAGCGGAGCGATGCTTGACAGGAAGGGGCCAGCGGAGCGGTGCTTGGGACGGCGGGGCCCAGCGGAGCAGTGCTTGACAGGAAGGGGCCCAGCGGAGCGGTGCTTGGGACGGCGGGGCCCAGCGGAGCGGTGCTTGACAGGAAGGGGCCCAGCGGAGCGGTGCTTGAGATGGCGGGGCCCAGCAGAGCGGTGCTTGACAGGAAGGGCCCAGCGGAGCGGTGCTTGAGACGGCGGGGCCCAGCGGAGCGGTGCTTGACAGGAAGGGGCCCAGCGGAGCGGTGCTTGAGACGGCGGGGCCCAGCGGAGCGGTGCTTGACAGGAAGGGCCCAGCGGAGCGGTGCTTGAGAAGGCAGGGCCCAGCGGAGCGGTGCTTGACAGGAAGGGGCCCAGCAGAGCGGTGCTTGAGATGAAGGGCCCAGCGGAGCGATGCTTGAGATGAAGGGCCCAGCGGAGCGGTGCTTGACAGGAAGGGGCCCAGCGGAGCGGTGCTTGAGATGAAGGGCCCAGCGGAGCGGTGCTTGACAGGAAGGGGCCCAGCGGAGCGGTGCTTGAGACGGCGGGGCCCAGCGGAGCGGTGCTTGACAGGAAGGGCCCAGCGGAGCGGTGCTTGAGACGGCGGGGCCCAGCGGAGCGGTGCTTGACAGGAAGGGGCCCAGCGGAGCGGTGCTTGAGACGGCGGGGCCCAGCGGAGCGGTGCTTGACAGGAAGGGCCCAGCGGAGCGGTGCTTGAGAAGGCGGGGCCCAGCGGAGCGGTGCTTGACAGGAAGGGGCCCAGCAGAGCGGTGCTTGAGATGAAGGGCCCAGCGGAGGGATGCTTGACAGGAAGGGGCCAGCGGAGCGGTGCTTGGGACGGCGGGGCCCAGCGGAGCGGTGCTTGACAGGAAGGGGCCCAGCGGAGCGGTGCTTGAGACGGCGGGGCCCAGCGGAGCGGTGCTTAACAGGAAGGGCCCAGCGGAGCGGTGCTTGAGACGGCGGGGCCCAGCGGAGCGGTGCTTGACAGGAAGGGGCCCAGCGGAGCGGTGCTTGAGACGGCGGGGCCCAGCGGAGCGGTGCTTGACAGGAAGGGCCCAGCGGAGCGGTGCTTGAGAAGGCGGGGCCCAGCGGAGCGGTGCTTGACAGGAAGGGGCCCAGCAGAGCGGTGCTTGAGATGAAGGGCCCAGCGGAGCGATGCTTGACAGGAAGGGACCAGCGGAGCGGTGCTTGGGCCGGCGGGGCCCAGCAGAGCGGTGCTTGAGATGAAGGGCCCCTGTTCAGCAGTGCTCCTCCCGGCGGTGCCCTGTTCAGCGGTGCTCCTCCCGGCGGGGCCCTGTTCAGCGGTGCCTTTCTGGGCGGCGGGCCCTGTTCAGCGGTGCCTTTCTGGACGGCGGGGCCCTGTTCAGCGGTGCCTTTCTGCACGGCGGGGCCCTGTTCAGCGGTGCCTTTCTGGACGGTGGGGCCCTGTTCAGCGGTGCCTTTCTGGACGGCGGGGCCCTGTTCAGCGGTGCCTTTCTGGACGGCGGGGCCCTGTTCAGCGGTGCCTTTCTGGACGGCGGGGCCCTGTTCAGCGGTGCCTTTCTGCACGGCCGGGCCCTGTTCAGCGGTGCCTTTCTGGACGGCGGGCCCTGTTCAGCGGTGCCTTTCAGGGCGGCGGGCCCTGTTCAGCGGTCCTTTTTGGACGGTGGGGCCCTCTTCAGCGGTGCCTTTCTGGACGGCGGGGCCCTGTTCAGCGGTGCCTTTCTGCACGGCGGGGCCCTGTTCAGCGGTGCCTTTCTGGACGGCGGGGCCCTGTTCAGCAGTGCCTTTCTGGGCGGCGGGGCCCTGTTCAGCGGTGCCTTTCTGGACGGCGGGGCCCTCTTCAGCAGTGCCTTTCTGGACGGCGGGGCCCTGTTCAGCGGTGCTTGTTCTGTAAGTCAAGGGAGTCAGACCTGGAGAGAACACTGCTGGAGCATCAGATAATAAAACCACAGGCACCTCAGGGTGAAGGGAAGGGGGGGCACCTCAGCCACATGAGTCCACGACGCCAGATCCACGAGGGGCCTCCATGCCCACTGTACCATCCTGGGGAGTGCAAAGCCACAGTCTCTCAAGTCTCACAAGTGGGTGGCTTGCCCACTGTCATATCCTGGGGAGTGCAAAGCCACAGTCTCTCAAGTCTCTACAGTGGGTGGCTTGCCCACTGTCATATCCTGGGGAGTGCAAAGCCACAGTCCATCAAGTGGATAACAGTCTCCACAGGCAATGGAGGAGGCAGGGTGGCCCGAGTGCAGCGTGAACAGTAGCACGACACAGAACCGGCACTGTCATTGGGCCAGCGGTGCTTGAGACGGCGGGGCCCAGCGGAGCGGTGCTTGAGACGGCGGGGCCCAGCGGAGTGGTGCTTGACAGGAAGGGGCCCAGCGGAGCGGTGCTTGACAGGAAGGGCCCAGCGGAGCGGTGCTTGAGATGAAGGGCCCAGCGGAGCAGTGCTTGAGACGGCAGGGCACAGCGGAGCGGTGCTTGACAGGAAGGGCCCAGCGGAGCGGTGCTTGAGTCGGCGGGGCCCAGCGGAGCGGTGCTTGACAGGAAGGGGCCCAGCGGAGCGGTGCTTGAGATGAAGGGCCCAGCGGAGCGGTGCTTGACAGGAAGGGACCCAGCGTTGCGGTGCTTGAGACGGCGGGGCCCAGCGGAGCGGTGCTTGACAGGAAGGGCCCAGCGGAGCGGTGCTTGAGACGGCGGGGCCCAGCGGAGCGGTGCTTGACAGGAAGGGGCCCAGCGGAGCGGTGCTTCAGACGGCGGGGCCCAGCGGAGCGGTGCTTGACAGGAAGGGCCCAGCGGAGCGGTGCTTGAGACAGCGAGGCCCAGCGGAGCGGTGCTTGACAGGAAGGGGCCCAGCAGAGCGGTGCTTGAGATGAAGGGCCCAGCGGAGCGATGCTTGACAGGAAGGGGCCAGCGGAGCGGTGCTTGAGACGGCGGGGCCCAGCGGAGCGGTGCTTGAGATGAAGGGCCCCTGTTCAGCAGTGCTCCTCCCGGCGGTGCCCTGTTCAGCGGTGCTCCTCCCGGCGGGGCCCTGTTCAGCGGTGCCTTTCTGGGCGGCGGGGCCCTGTTCAGCGGTGCCTTTCTGCACAGCGGGGCCCTGTTCAGCGGTGCCTTTCTGGACGGCGGGGCCCTGTTCAGCGGTGCCTTTCTAGACGGCGGGGCCCTGTTCAGCGGTGCCTTTCTGGACGGCGGGCCCTGTTCAGCGGTGCCTTTCTGCACGGCGGGGCCCTGTTCAGCGGTGCCTTTCTGGACGGCGGGGCCCTGTTCAGCGGTGCCTTTCAGGGCGGCGGGGCCCTGTTCAGCGGTCCTTTCTGGACGGTGGGGCCCTCTTCAGCGGTGCCTTTCTGGACGGCGGGGCCCTGTTCAGCGGTGCCTTTCTGCACGGCGGGGCCCTGTTCAGCGGTGCCTTTCTGGACGGCGGGGCCCTGTTCAGCAGTGCCTTTCTGGGCGGCGGGGCCCTGTTCAGCGGTGCCTTTCTGGACGGTGGGCCCTCTTCAGCAGTGCCTTTCTGCACGGCGGGGCCCTGTTCAGCGGTGCTTGTTCTGTAAGTCAAGGGAGTCAGACCTGGAGAGAACACTGCTGGAGCATCAGATAATAAAACCACAGGCACCTCAGGGTGAAGGGAAGGGGGAGCACCTCAGCCACATGAGTCCACGACGCCAGATCCATGAGGGGCCTCCATGCCCACTGTACCATCCTGGGGAGTGCAAAGCCACAGTCTCTCAAGTCTCACAAGTGGGTGGCTTGCCCACTGTCATATCCTGGGGAGTGCAAAGCCACAGTCTCTCAAGTCTCTACAGTGGGTGGCTTGCCCACTGTCATATCCTGGGGAGTGCAAAGCCACAGTCCATCAAGTGGATAATAGTCTCCACAGGCAATGGAGGAGGCAGGGTGGCCCGAGTGCAGCGTGAACAGTAGCACGACACAGAACCGGCACTGTCATTGGGCCAGCGGTGCTTGAGACGGCGGGGCCCAGCGGAGCGGTGCTTGAGACGGCGGGGCCCAGCGGAGTGGTGCTTGACAGGAAGGGGCCCAGCGGAGCGGTGCTTGACAGGAAGGGCCCAGCGGAGCGGTGCTTGAGATGAAGGGCCCAGCGAAGCAGTGCTTGAGACGGCAGGGCCCAGCGGAGCGGTGCTTGACAGGAAGGGCCCAGCGGAGCGGTGCTTGAGACGGCAGGGCCCAGCGGAGCGGTGCTTGACAGGAAGGGGCCCAGCGGAGCGGTGCTTGAGATGAAGGGCCCAGCTGAGCGGTGCTTGACAGGAAGGGGCCCAGCGGAGCGGTGCTTGAGACGGCGGGGCCCAGCGGAGCGTTGCTTGACAGGAAGGGCCCAGCGGAGCGGTGCTTGAGACGGCGGGGCCCAGCGGAGCGGTGCTTGACAGGAAGGGGCCCAGCGGAGCGGTGCTTGAGACGGCGGGGCCCAGCGGAGCGGTGCTTGACAGGAAGGGCCCAGCGGAGCGGTGCTTGAGACGGCGGGGCCCAGCGGAGCGGTGCTTGACAGGAAGGGGCCCAGCAGAGCGGTGCTTGAGATGAAGGGCCCAGCGGAGCGATGCTTGACAGGAAGGGGCCAGCGGAGCGGTGCTTGAGACGGCGGGGCCCAGCGGAGCGGTGCTTGAGATGAAGGGCCCCTGTTCAGCAGTGCTCCTCCCGGCGGTGCCCTGTTCAGCGGTGCTCCTCCCGGCGGGGCCCTGTTCAGCGGTGCCTTTCTGGGCGGCGGGGCCCTGTTCAGCGGTGCCTTTCTGGGCGGCGGGGCCCTGTTCAGCGGTGCCTTTCTGGACGGCGGGGCCCTGTTCAGCGGTGCCTTTCTGCACGGCGGGGCCCTGTTCAGCGGTGCCTTTCTGGACGGCGGGGCCCTGTTCAGCGGTGCCTTTCTGCACGGCGGGGCCCTGTTCAGCGGTGCCTTTCTAGACGGCGGGGCCCTGTTCAGCGGTGCCTTTCTGGACGGCGCGGCCCTGTTCAGCGGTGCCTTTCTGCACGGCGGGGCCCTGTTCAGCGGTGCCTTTCTAGACGGCGGGGCCCTGTTCAGCGGTGCCTTTCTGGACGGCGGGCCCTGTTCAGCGGTGCCTTTCTGCACGGCGGGGCCCTGTTCAGCGGTGCCTTTCTGGACGGCAGGGCCCTGTTCAGCGGTGCCTTTCAGGGCGGCGGGGCACTGTTCAGCGGTCCTTTCTGGACGGCGGGGCCCTCTTCAGCGGTGCCTTTCTGGACGGCGGGGCCCTGTTCAGCGGTGCCTTTCTGCACGGCGGGGCCCTGTTCAGCGGTGCCTTTCTGGACGGCGGGGCCCTGTTCAGCAGTGCCTTTCTGGGCGGCGGGGCCCTGTTCAGCGGTGCCTTTCTGGACGGCGGGGCCCTCTTCAGCAGTGCCTTTCTGGACGGCGGGGCCCTGTTCAGCGGTGCTTGTTCTGTAAGTCAAGGGAGTCAAACCAGGCCACGACTCCCTGCTCAGTCGCCCTCCGACCGTGCAGTTGCTGGACCCTTCGGTGACAGTGTCCTGGGCCTTTGGGTGTCCTCCCTCACACCCGGGATGGGGCTTGTGGGGCCCTCCTGGTCCGCGCTCCTGCTGGCTGACTTCTCAGCCCTGCTGCCCTTGCCCTCCTTCGATGTGGCTCTCTTGCCCTTGCCTCCCCTGGATGTTGTGGCAGGTGAAGTGGCAGAACTTTGGTCCTTGGGGGCAGCCGTGTCAGTCGTCCCGCGGCGGCCCCTTACTTTACGGGTCCTCTTTCAAGGGGGGGGGCTGGCTGTCCCCTTGCTGCTGACCGATGTATCACTGCTGGCAAAGGGGGGACTCCAAAATCCATGCACTACGGTGACCCTTGAAGCCGGGCTGGTGGTGGCTGAGGCGCTCTTGGGACTCTTAGCAGATGGAAGGGGGGGTCAGGTGAGGGAAAGAGGTCAAGAGTGGAGAGGTAAAGTTTTTTAGGACCAGGGTAAAGGGTAGGTGTTGTGGTTATGGGAGTGGAGGAAGAGGAGGTGGTTGTAGGAGAGTCAGGTGTGCTGTCCTTGGGTGAAGGTGCATGGGCTGGAGGCTGTCGTGAGGTGGTTGGCTGTTGGGTGGGTGGCTGCCTGCGTTTGTGTGTCTTGGAAGAGGGGGTGACAGACACAGTGGGAGAGGACACAGGGGACGTGTAAATGGTAGTGGGGGTGGTGACTGCACGTGTGCGGACTGTACTGGAGGGTGTGCTGGTGATGGAAGTACTGGCTGTTGGTGGTGTGCATGCAGGTGTGAGTAGAGACGTCACAGGGAGGGAGGAGGGAGACGAGGAGGTGGGGGACACAGAGGTGGTAGTGGCTGTTGGCATGTCTGCATCTGGGTGTTGCTTGGGTGAATGTTTGTGTGATCTGTGGTGCTTATGTCTGGATGAGCTGCCCTTGGATGTTGAGGTGTGTGCAGGCTGGTCTGATGGTGTGGGTGGGATAGGCAGAGGAACAGGAGACAGAGACAGGCTGGAGGCAGTTAGAAGAGGGAGGCTGGAAACAGGGACAATGGCTGCCGTCAGTGCTGAGGCCAGAGCATTGAACGATCGTTGATGGGCAGCCTGACCCGAATGAATGCCCTCCAGGTATGCATTGCTACGATGCACTTCCCTCTCTACCCCCTGGATGGCATTCAAAAGGGTAGACTGCCCAACAATGATGGTCTGTAGGAAATCAATGACCTCCTCACTGAGGGCAGCAGGGGTAACAGGGGCAGGGCCTGAGGTGCCTGGGGCGAAGGAGACGCCCGCCTTCTTGGGCGAGCGGGCACGGAGCGAAGGCTGAGGGGCTGCTGGGAGGGCGGAGCTGGTGCGCTGGGTGGCGGCTGTACCTGTAGAGGCGGGGGGCACGGATGTTGCCGCCACCGCTAGGGAGCTCCCATCCGAGGACGTGTCGGTGTCGCTGGTGTCACCACGGCTCCCGGTTGTGAAGCTCCCCTCGCCCTCCGTATCACTGGTGGCCTTGGTGTCTGTGCCATGGCCCACCGGGGCCTTGTGAGTTGCAGCTCCCTCGTGCTCCGATGCCAATTCTCCTCCGCCTGATGATGCTAATGCACACATGCACAAGAAGATAAAGAAAAAGGGTGGGGGGAGACATAAAAACAGGTTGAGTGCATGCATTGTCAACACCGTTGGCGGAGAGGACAGACACAGGAGCCTCATGCACTAAGCCGCGCAATCGGGGTACACTACTCAGTACTTGTGACTAGGCCAGCAGGTCTAGGGACAACAAACGCGCACATGGGTGATGCAGGACCATGGATAGCTGTACTTGCCACCCTACAGAGGTGGGGGGCGGGGGCACAGGGACATGGCTAAAGGAGAGGACTACACTACAGAAAGTGCCCTGGCCTAATGTCACCCACAGCCCTCTTCCCCCACCCAGGCACCTCCACTGCGCGTAAAGATAGCTGAATGTGCTGGTACTCACCCCCTTGTGTCTGCTGTGATGTCCCCACGCGCCCATCCAAATCGGGGTAGGCCACCGCCAGGATCCGGGACATCAGGGGGGTCAGGGTACGACTGGCACCCCTCCTAGGTTGGGAGGCCATCCCCAGCAGTGACTCGGCGGTCTTCCTGGTCCCGCGGCGGATGTCCTCCCACCTCTTGCGGCAGTGGGTGCCCCGTCTGTTGTGGACCCCCAGGTTCCGGACTTCCTTGGCGATGGCACGCCAAATGTCGACTTTCTGATGGGCGCTGACCTATTTGACATGTACAGGGTGGAAATTGAAATATCATCAATTTTCCGCATGATAGATGCGATTGGCCCCCCCTCCCCAACCTTGCCATGTGGCACATGCTCTCATCTGTCGTGCCTTGCACTCGTCATTGTCTCCCCACCCCACCATCTTACATCCACCATACACAACCCAGGCATAGCCCATTCAACGTGCACACAGTCTACTTACCTGTTGGTCTGGAGGAGCGTAGAGTCGCGCATACTGGGGCAGGACCCCATCCACAAGTTTCTCCAACTCTTCTGTAGTGAAGGCAGGGGCCCTTTCCCCAGTCGCAGCAGCCATTGTATCTCCCAGACCGAGGTCACAGCAGCACTTGCAGTATAGGTCCTCTCCTGTGGATGATCAGGTCTCGAGTGATTAACCAGATAGAAAATGGCGGTCACGCCCGCGGCGGTGCGTACCGCCGCGGTGCGTTCCGCGACCGCCGGCGCACCTAGTCATTGGCTCGTGAAACCCATAGGGTTCGATGTTAACCAATGCGGCTTGGCGCCGCGGTCTTCGACCGCCTACCGCCACGGTGTGTCACGCCAGCGCATTGACCTCACATCCCACTGTCACACTTCAGGCAGCCGCCATTTCAAGGGCCCACATGGCCTGATTTCTGCTGCGTCACACAGGCCTAGGCCTTGCATTGCCACTCATACAAGCCATTCAATGCATTGAGAATCGTGTACTGTGCAAGCTGTAGTTACGTACCTGTGGGTTGCTTGACTCTGTGCTCCATGTTGTCCTTCCTAGGCACCATCCGCTGGGACTTGCGAGGAGAAGGATGAATCCTCCCGTGTACCGACCGCTGGTGGACCTGTCGACAATGGAGGAACGTCATATAATACTTCGATACCGACTTGACCGAGCCACTATACATGAACTGTGTGCCCAGCTGGAGCCGGCACTGATGTCCCCCATCCGCCAACCCACAGGAATTCCCCCTCTGGTGCAGGTTCTGTCAGTCCTCCATTTTCTGGCAAGTGGGTCTTTTCAGACAACAGTGGCCAAGTCATCAGGGATGTCTCAGCCTATGTTTTCTAAGATTTTGTCCAGAGTGTTGTCTGCCCTGACGAAATACATGCGGAGCTACATTATTTTCCCTGAGGAGGGCGATTTGGCCACTGTGAAGGGTGACTTCTATGCCCTTGGACATATCCCCAACATCATTGGTGCCATTGATGGGACCCATGTGGCCTTAGTACCCCCAAAAGACGATGAGCAGGTGTACAGAAACAGGAAAAGTTACCATTCGATGAATGTCCAGGTGGTCTGTTTGGCTGACCAGTACATCTCCCATGTAAATGCCAAGTTCCCTGGGTCAGTGCATGACGCGTATGTTATGCGAAATAGCAGCATCCCTTATGTGATGGAACAGCTACAGAGACACCGTGTGTGGCTAATAGGTGACTCTGGTTACCCCAACCTGCCGTGGCTACTGACCCCAGTGAGGAATCCCCGGACCAGGGCAGAGGAACGCTACAATGAGGCCCATGGGCGAGCTAGGAGGATTATAGAAAGAACCTTCGGCCTCCTGAAGGCCAGGTTTAGGTGCCTGCATATGACAGGGGGATCCCTAATGTACTCACCCAAGAAGGTGTGCCAGATCATCGTGGCCTGCTGTATGCTTCACAATCTTGCATTGCGACGCCAGGTGCCTTTTCTGCAGGAGAATGGTCCAGATGGTGGTGTTGTAGCAGCTGTGGAGCCTGTGGAGAGTGAAGAGGAGGAAGACGACGGGGCGACACGGACAACAGGGACACAGTCATACAACAGTATTTTCAGTAGCACCCAGGTAAGAATCCCCCACGCCATTTTACATTTACTTCTGGCCTCCTGCATCTCTACTTTCTGTGTTTCCCCCCAGTTCCTTTCAACTGAATTGTGACTTTCCCTTGCCTTTTCAGAGCTGTATGACCCACTGCGTGACTTCTGGTTTGTTCGCCCATGGAGTAAAGCACATTGACATTGGTATGTTGTCATCACAATGTAACTGAACATTTTTGAACCGTTATGTGTAATACATTTGTTAAGAATACAAGCAGACTCCTGAGTGTTTTAAGTGCAATTAGTGATTTATTTAAAGTGCTACATATAGGTCCATGATAGTAAAACGGTGATGGGTGGGGGTGGAGTGATGTCCATGGCAGAGTCCAGTTCTCGGTCGCACAGGTGCATTGTCCATATGCCTGTGGAAGGATGGAGCAGGGGCAGTTCAAGGTTGGACAGGGTGACGATGTGGGACAGTGGAATGACATCCGGGGGGATCTTAGGCTGGCGGGGGTCTTGGCATCCTACTCTGTCTTCCTTTGTGATCTCAGGTTCCTCTTGCGGGGTGGTTGTTCTTCAGCAGGAGGTGGGGTTCTGGTGGCCCGTCGTTGTGTGGGGGCCTCCTGTCCACTAGCACCGGCGCAGGTGGTAGGCTGTTCCTGGTCCGGGCTGGTGACAGGGGCCCTTTGGGGTGCCACATGGTCCCGCAATGTGGTGACTATTAGGTTCAGGGCCAGGACGAAGTTCCTGAGCTCCTCTCTGTACCCCATTTACCGTTCCTCCTGCTGTGCCTGGATCTCCTGGAACCTGGCCAGTACCTTCGCCATCGTCTCCTGGGAGCGGTGGTATGCTCCCATGATGGTGGTGAGGGCCTCTTGGAGAGTCGGTTCCCTGGGCCTGTCTTCCCCCCCGTCGCACTGCAGCCCTCCCAGTTGCCCTGTTTCCCCGGGCCTCTGTCCCCTGGACGGTGTGCCCACTACCACTGCCCCCAGGTCCCTGTTGTTGTTGGGGTGTTGGGTCAGCCTGGGTGCCCTGTAGTGGCAGACACACCGCTGATTGACCTGTCCTGGAGACAGAGGCATGGGCCCGCTGGGTGGGAGCTGTGCTGATATTCCCAGAGGGGGTTAGGTCTGCTGTGGCCTGTGTCTGTGTGTGGGGAACCGACTGTCCAGAGGTCCCCGACGGTCCGGGCTGGTCGTCAGGTTCTAGGTCGACAGAGCTGCTGTCCTCACTGAGGGCCTGTTCTGGGGGTGGGATGGACATATCTGGACCCTCCTGGCCGGTGTGTTGGCGTTCGGGCCCTGCAGGGGTGAAAGAGTATGGTTATTGCTTCTGTGTGTTCCATGGTGTGCGATTTGTGGGTGCCCTTGTCCCCCAGTTTTGGCATTCCCTTGTGGCAGGAGTTGTGAGGGTGGTTTGTGGGGGGGATGGGTATGTGCAGTGGTCATGCATAGGTGATGGGTGTCCATGGTTTGTGTTGGCATTCAGGGTTTGGTTTTGGGTTGGGTGGGTTGTGCTGGTGAGATATTGGCAGGGAGGATGTGTGCTGGGGGGTTGGGGGTGAGGGTGGGGGTGTGGGTTGGCATGCCGGGGGGGGGAGTAGTTGAGACTAGACTTACCAGAGTCCATTCCTCCGCCTACTCCAGCGAGGCCCGCAGGATGTTAAAGACCTCTTGCTCCCATGCTGTGAATTCGGGAGGAGTGGGTGGTGGTCCGCCGCCAGTCTTCTGCACAGCGATGTTGTGTCTCGAGACCATCGACCGTACCTTCCCCCGTAGGTCGTTCCAGCGCTTTCAGATGTCTTCCAGGTTTCTGGGATGCTGTCCCACAGCGTTGACCCTGTCGACGATCCTCTGCCATAGCTCCGCCTTCCTGGCTATTGTGGTGTGTTGCACCTGTGTGCCGAAGAGCTGGGGCTCTACCCTTATAATTTCCTCCACCATGACCCTGAGTTCTTGGTCCGAAAACCTGGGGTGTCTTTGGGGTGCCATGGGGTGGTGTGGATGAGGTGTGGGGTGGTGTTTGTGGTGATGTGAGTGGTGGTGTGTGGTGATGTGTGCGTCGATGTGGTGTGGTTGATGATGTTGGGTTCCTGTGTGTGTTGGTGTTTTCGATTGCTGTGCTCTCTCTCTCTCTCTCTCTATCGCCTTCTCTCCGATTTCCAACTAGTGGGGGTTTGTGGGTGATGTGGGTGTGTTTTTTATAGTTGCTTGGATGTGTGGGGGTGGTGTTTGTATGTGTATCAGGTGTGTGTATTTCAAATTGTCCAATGTGGCTGTGTTTTGGAGCTGGGTGTGTATTTTGACCGCAGCGGTGTGTACCGCCAATGTAATACCGCGGTTGAATGACCGCCGCGTGGATTCGTGGGTCGTAATGGCATGGGCGTGTTTGTGTTGGCGTGGCGGTGGAGGTTTGGTCATCTCCAGTTTATCGCTGCCCGCTGATGAGGCGGCCTTCCGTGGATGTCGGGTTTTTGGCGGCTTGGCAGTTGTGGGTCAGAATGGCCGTGGCGGTTTACCGCGGCCGCGGCGGTAGAATGGCGGTCTTCTGACCGGCGGTAAGAGCCTTTTACCGCCGAGGTCAGAATGACCCCCTTTATATCACTTTTCAGTGATATCTCTACAAATTCACATTGCAACTTTATTCGTTTTGACCTACAATTATCCTGATAAATATTATATATTTTTCTAAACACTGTGGGGGTCATTCCGACCCTGGCGGTTTCCCGCCGGTTTTCCCCTGCCCCTGTGAATCCTCCACGGCGGCGCTGCAAGCAGCGCCGCCATGGGGATTCCGACCCCCTTCCCGCCAGCCTGGTTCTTGCGGTTTTCACCGCCAGAACCAGGCTGGCGGGAACGGGTGTCGTGGGACCCCTGGGGGCCCCTGCAGTGCCCATGCAAATGGCATGGGCACTGCAGGGGCCCCCTAACAGGGCCCCACATTGATTTTCAGTGTCTGCCTAGCAGACACTGAAAATCGCGACGGGTGCAACTGCACCCGTCGCACACCAGCAACTCCCTGTGTGGTGTATTTTTGTGGTGCTATATGGTGGTATTGTATGATTTATTGCACAAATACTTTACACATTGCCTTCTAAGTTAAGCCTGACTGCTCGTGCCAAGCTACCAGAGGGTGGGCACAGGATAATCTTGGATTGTGTGTGACTTACCCTGACTAGAGTGAGGGCTTTTGCTTGGACAGGGGGTAACCTGACTGCCAACCTAAAACCCCATTTCTAACATTGGTGATCAGCGGAGAGGATAGGACTTGTGTTTGTGCAGTGACATACAGTAGGTAAGTATTTCACTACCTACCAACAGTTGAAGGTCAACTTGATTTTTATCTCTTATTGCAAAATTTCGTTTTTTTCCTTCCTGACAATTTTCAAAAACTAAATCCTCACTCAACATGTCTCTGACTGGGTCTCAAATGGGAGACTTTGACCTAGTCCTGTTGGATACATATACGGTCAAACAGCTAAGAGGGTTCTGCAGGGCAATGAGGATACCCACCCAAGGGGCCTCCAAAAAGGAGGACTTTCAAGTGGCGCTGAGGGCCTGGGCAGAAGCCCATTTAGAAGAGGATGATGAGGAAGAGGAGCCAGAAAATGGCTCTTCAGAGGATTTGTTGCTATCTGTGGATGATGTTACCACTGCAATTGTGCCCCCTTCCAGACCAGGGAGCAGTGTCTCTGTGCAAAGCCTGACCGCAGAGGAAAGGAGAGAGGAAAGGGAGTTCCAATTGAAAATGGCAAAACTGAAAATTGAGGCTAAACAGGAGGAAAGAAGGGCTGAGAGAGAAGCCAAGCAAGCTGAGGCTGAAAGAGTAGCCAAACAATTTGAAGCTGAAAGAGAAGCCAAACAAGCTGAAGCTGAAAGAGCAGCCAAACAGGTGGAAGCTGAGAGAGCTTTGGCTGAACAGAAACTATTGTTGGCTCATGAACTGAGTCTCAAGGAGCTGGAGATCAAGGCGAGACAGTCTGAATCCAGCAATAATGGTGGCAGCATACAGACAGGACCTGCTGGAGAAAAGAAGGTTCATATCCCCAAAAATGTGGTGCCCAGTTTTGTGGTGGGAGATGACATAGATAAATGGTTAGCTGCTTATGAAGTTGCACTAAGGGCTCATGAGGTTCCTGAAGGGCAATGGGGGGTAGCTATGTGGGGTTATGTGCCGCCATTGGGGAGGGACACACTTCTCACATTGGATCAACCTGATCAAAACACATACCCACTTCAGAAAGCCACTTTACTTGCCAAGTTTGGGCTGACCCCTGTGGGATACCGTCAGAGGTTCAGGGACAGCACCAAACAAACTGTCAGAGTCACCAGATCCTCGGGGTCTGTGCACGTTCCCAACACTTCCACCACAAGACAGCTCCAATACTCTGATTAAATTTATCACAGAGTCTAAGAGAGTCCAAGTGGGGAAAAGGGGATTAGGACGGGAACAGCTGGGAAGGAGACCTGTAGGAAGCAAAAGGTTAAAATACAACATAATAATTACATCTCATGAATTCAGTACCATGCTACAACTCTAAGCTTCGTCTTTTCCGAAAAACATGAACAACCCTAGAATAGTCCTAAAACTGACTAGGCTTTAGATGACCGAATACCTGAGGAGGAAACAGGAAAAGTTAAATAGGACTTTCAGATTCAAGTACTTTCTTTAGCATGAGAATCAGGAAACACTCTGAGCAATTTCTAAACAACCATATGAATCTCCCTTTAAGAATACATATCAGGAACACACAGCATTACATCTAGAACTCTGGTATTGTTGTGTTTATCTCAGAAAAAACATTGGGAAGTGAATTGCGCACATTGCAGATTTTTAAATGAGTATTAAACACCATAAAGGATTGTGCACCATGAAATCACACAATGTAGATTCAAGGAATAAATCACGCAACGTGTCAACTTAAAATGCTACCAAGAAAATGTCTTAGAATAGTAGCGCACAGTAATTTACATTATTTATACACGAGGAAAGAATTGCGCGTCTTGCCGATTCAAATGCCACCATACAAATGCCAAGAAATGGTAGCGCACAATGAACAACATGAAAAGCACTCAGGGAAAGAATCACGTGTCTTGTCGATTCAAATGCCACCATGCAAATGCCAAAAAATGGTAGCGCACAATGAATAACATGAAAAAACACTCAAGGAAAGAATCGCGCGTGTTGCCGCTTCGAATGCCACCATGTAAATGCCAGAAAATGGTAGCGCACAAGGAACACCATGAATTACACACGAGAAGTGAATTGCGCGTTTCGCCGATTCGAAAGCCACCATTTAAATGTCAAGAAAAGGTGGCGCGCAATGAACAACAAAGTTAAATGCTCATGAAACAAGTTGCACCTCTTGCCAACTCGTAAAACATCAAGTAAATGTCAAGAAATATCAGCGCGCAATGAACAACCATGTAATAACGAAGTCAAATCTTTATGGAATAAATTGCGCGTCCTCCCTATTTGCAAACCACCATACAAATGTCAAAAAATGGCAGCGCACAAGTAATCTGTTATTCATTTAAGAATTAAAATCAAGAATATGAAAATTCTCAATTACGGTGTTGGGAAATGTCCAAACACCGTCTTACCGCCTGGAAACAGTGATCACCAATGAGAGATGAGTGCAGAAGACTGGAAAATCCAAATAGGCCGCCGGGACAGGAGCTCAGGAAGAAGCTGCTGCTCTGCACCAGGGCCTCTGAATAGTGAGCACTGGAAGTTGGGCTGACTCTCTTTTATAGAGTCTTGGCCCAGCCTAGAACCACGCCCAGGCATGTTGCAGGGAAAGTCTCTAGAAGGCCCTGGAAAGGGACCACACCCTAACACACTCTGAATGTCTGCAGCAATACATTGCAAATGTACAGTATTTATAAGCACCTTAAAATATCTTTTGGATGGAATTCTGCAATGCAAAATGTTAAACAATAACATGTCATCACAATGCATAAATTACATTATCTTGCGAGTGTTGGGTTTTTGCATTCTAGATGCCCGTAGAGCGCGCACTGTCCTGGTGTTGACACAAACCACACAAACATGGGTAGATTTCTTTGACTTTTCCAGTAAGGCACTGAATGGATGGGTGCGGGGCAACAATGTAGATGATTATAAAGGGTTATATGACTTGATTCTGAGAGAGCATATGCTTAATACTACTTTTACAGAGTTGCGCCAGCACTTAGTGAATAGTAAGCTGACTGATCCCAGGAAGCTTGCTGAGGAGGCGGACCTCTGGGTTAGCACCAGAGTGTCCAAGAAGGTACCTGGGGGGGACACCCACAAAGGTGGTCAGGGTTCCCAACAGAAGAAAGAGGGGGGAGATAAACTTACAGATAAGGAACTCTCCAAAGGCCCCCAAAAGAATTCCCAGGGAGGGGGTGGCAACCATTCCTTTTCCAGATTTGGGAAAAAGAAAGGGACATATGATAGGTCAGGGAAATCCAACCCCAAATGCATGGAGTGTTACCAGTATGGTCACTATAAAGGCGACCCCCAGTGCTCCAAGAGAGCACCGTCCACTACCGGACATACACCTGGGTTGACTAGTGTAGCGCTGGGGGGGGAGATGGACCCAGATAGCTTTGGGGAACAGGTAGAGATTTCCCTAGTGTCCCTGGGAGAAGGAGAAATGGTGCCCAAAGCCCACACACCCCAAAATACTTCCAAGTACAGGCAGTGGGTCACCATTGATGGGCAGAAGGTGGAGGCTCTGCGTGACACAGGAGCCAGTATGACTACTATCAAGAGTCAGCTGGTGTCAACAGACCAGATAGTCCCTAATACATTCCACCACGTCATAGTCGCTGACAATCGTGAGAGTCACCTACCGGTGGCTCTGGTTCCCTTTGAGTGGGGGAGGTCTCTGGTACTCTGAAAGTAGCTGTGATTCCTGCCATGCCTGTAGATTGTCTGTTAGACAATGATCTTGAGCATACTTCTTGGAAAGAAGTGGAGCTCAGATCTCACCTGTAGATGTTAGGGTTACCTGAGTGGGTCTGCATGACCACACAGTCCATGGCTGACGGAGAGGGAAGTCAAGGGCGTCTGGAGCCTGGAACAATGGCCCAGAGAGCTGCCAAGAGGAGGGGCAAGGGGCACGGGAAACCAGTCCCAGAAGTTCCCGCAGTGGTTGACGGGGCTCCTGAGGAGGAGGCTCCCAAGCCAACTGGGGAAGACATTGCCCCCCTAGGTGACCTACCGGAGCTTGCTGGTTGGCAAGTTGAGGGTGGACCCACCAGGGAGGAATTCTGAAAGGCGCAGAAAGAATGTCCCACTCTAGAGGGTCTGAGGAAGCAAGCCTCAGACCAGGCGGCAGGTGAAGCCTCTGGCGATCACCACATATATTGGGAGAATGATCTCCTCTACAGTGAGCCTAAGGTTCCGGCCTTTGGGGCAGCGCGTACGCTGGTGGTCCCCCAGTGTTACCGAACCTTCCTACTGGGTCTGGCTCACGACATTCCCCTGGCAGGACATTTGGGGCAAGGCAAGACCTATGACAGGCTTGTCACCCACTTTTATTGGCCCAGAATGAGGACAAACTCAGATAAGTTCTGTAGATCTTGTCCTACCTGCCAGGCCAGTGGTAAAGCAGGGAAAAGGGTAAAAAAAAACCTGATTCCACTTCCTGTCGTTGTCACCCCCTTTGAAAGGGTGGACATCGACATTGTTGGTCCATTGGACCCCAAAACTGCCTTAGGCAACAGGTTCATCCTGGTTTTGGTGGACCATGCCACCCGTTACTGTAGGATGCTGGCCTGGCTTGTAGTGAGTACCAAGGGGTACTTACACCTTGCACCAGGCCCAGGTATCCCTTATTAGTGTATAGGGTGTCTAGCAGCTTAGGCTGATAGATAATGGTAGCTTAGCAGAGCGGCTTAGGCTGAACTAGGAGACGAGTGAAGCTCCTACAGTACCACTAGTGTCATATGCACAATATCATAAGAAAACACAATACACAGATATACTAAAAATAAAGGTACTTTATTTTTATGACAATGTACCAAAAGTATCTCAGTGAGTACCCTCAGTATGAGGATAGCAAATATACACAAGATATATGTACACAATACCAAAAATATGCAGTATAGTATTAGAAAACAGTGCAAACAATGTATAGTTACAATAGGATGCAATCGGGACACATAGGGATAGGGGCAACACAAACCATATACTCCAAAAGTGGTATGCGAACCACGAATGGATCCCAAACCTATGTGACCTTGTAGAGGGTCGCTGGGACTGTAAGAAAACAGTGAGGGTTAGAAAAATAGCCCACTCCAAGACCCTGAAAAGTGAGTGCAAAGTGCACTAAAGTTCCCCAAAGAGCACAGAAGTTGTGATAGGGGAATTCTGCAGGAAAGACCAAAACCAGCAATGCAACAACGATGGATTTCTAGATGAGGGTACCTGTGGAGCAAGGGGACCAAGTCCAAAAGTCACGACCAAGTCGAGAGTGGGCATATGCCCAGGAAATGCCAGCTGTGGGTGCAAAGAAGCTGCTACTAGACAGTAGAAGCTGAGGTTTCTGCAAGAACAACAAGGGCTAGAAATTTCCCCTTTGGAGGATGGATGTCCCACGCACTGGAGAGCCGTGCAGAAGTGTTTTCCTGAAGAAAGACTGCAAACAAGCCTTGCTAGCTGCAAGTCGTATGGTTAGGGTTTTAGGATGCTGCTGTGGCCCAGAAGGGACCAGGATGTCGCCAATTGCGTCAGGGTACAGAGGGGGCGCCCAGCAAGGTAAGGAGCCCTCTCAAAAGCAGGCAGCACCCACAGAAGTGCCGGAACAGGCACTACAAATTGGAGTGAAACAGTGCTCACCCGAAGTTGCACAAAGGAGTCCCACGCCGCCCGAGGACAACTCAGGAGGTCGTGCAATGCAGGTTAGAGTGCCGTGGACCCAGGCTTGGCTGGGCACAAAGGATTCCCTCAGAAAGTGCACAGGAGCCGGAGTAGCTGCAAAAGACGCAGTTCCCAGCAATGCAGTCTGGCGTGGGGAGGCAAGGACTTACCTCCACCAAACTTGGACTGAAGAGTCACTGGACTGTGGGAGTCACTTGGAGAGAGTTGCTGGATTCAAGGGACCTCGCTCGTCGTGCTGAGAGGAGACCCAGAGGACCGGTGATGCAGTTCTTTGGTGCCTGCGGTTGCAGGGGTACGATTCCGTCAACCCACGGGAGATTTCTTCGGAGCTTCTAGTGCAGAGAGGAGGCAGACTACCCCCACAGCATGCACCACCAGGAAAGCAGTCGAGAAGGCGGCAGGATCAGCGTTACAGAGTTGCAGTAGTCGTCTTCGCTACTTTGTTGCAGTTTTGCAGGCTTCCAGCACGGTCAGCAGTCGATTCCTTGGCAGAAGGTGAAGAGAGAGATGCAGAGGAACTCTGATGAGCTCTTGCATTCGTTATCTAAGGAAATCCCCAAAGCAGAGACCCTAAATAGCCAGAAAAGAGGGTTTGGCTACTTAGGAGAGAAGATAGGCTAGCAACACCTGAAGGAGCCTATCAGAAGGAGTCTCTGACGTCACCTGCTGGCCCTGGCCACTCAGAGCAGTCCAGTGTGCCAGCAGCACCTCTGTTTCCAAGATGGCAGAGGTCTGGAGCACACTGGAGGAGCTCTGGGCACCTCCCAGGGGAGGTGCAGGTCAGGGGAGTGGTCAATACCCTTTCCTTTGTCCAGTTTCGCGCCAGAGCAGGGCTGAGGGGTCCCTGAACCGGTGTAGACTGGCTTATGCATAAATGGGCACCATCTGTGCCCATGAAAGCATTTCCAGAGGCTGGGGGAGGCTACTCCTCCCCTGCCTTAATACCTTTTTCCAAAGGGAGAGGGTGTAACACCCTCTCTCTGAGGAAGTCCTTTGTTCTGCCTTCCTGGGCCAAGCCTGGCTGGACCCAGGAGGGCAGAAACCTGTCTGAGGGGTTGGCAGCAGCAGCAGCTGCAGTGAAACCCCTGAAAAGGCAGTTTGGCAGTACCCGGGTCTGTGCTAGAGACCCGTGGGATCATGGGATTGTGCCAACAATGCCAGGATGGCATAGAGGGGGCAATTCCATGATCTTAGACATGTTACATGGCCATATTCGGAGTTACCATTGTGAAGCTACACATAGGTAGTGACCTATATGTAGTGCACTTGTGTAATGGTGTCCCCGCACTCACAAAGTCTGGGGAATTGGCCCTGAACAATGTGGGGGCACCTTGGCTAGTGCCAGGGTGCCCAAGAAACAAGGGCCTTATTCTGATTGAGATGGGCGGCGGTAGCCGCCCGCCTCGCGGGAACCGCCATATGGCCGCTCTGCGGTCGAAAGACCGCGGAGGCCATTCAGGCTTTCCCGCTGGGCTGGCAGGCGACCGCCAGAAGGCCGCCCGCCAGCCCAGCGGGAAACCCCTCCCCACGAGGAAGCCGGCTCCGAATGGGGCCGGCGGAGTGGGTATGTGCGACGGGTGCAGTTGCACCCGTCGCGTATTTCAGTGTCTGCTTTGCAGATACTGAAATACTATGTGGGGCCCCCAGGGGCCCCGCGGCACCCCCTACCGCCATCCTGTTCCTGGCGGGAGACCCACCAGGAACAGGATGGCGGTAGGGGGTGTCAGAATCCCCATGGCGGCGGAGCGTGCTCCGCCGCCATGGAGGATTCTGTAGGGCAGCGGAAAACCGGCGGGAGACCGCCGGTTTTCCCTTTCTGGCTGCGGCTGAACCGCTGCGGTCAGAATGCCCTTGGGAGCACCGCCAGCCTGTTGGCGGTGCTCCCGTGGTCGTTGACCCTGGCGGTCAACGACCGCCACGGTCAGAATGACCCCCTAAGTAACTTAGCACCCAACCTTTACCAGGTAAAGGTTAGACATATAGGTGACTTATAAGTTACTTAAGTGCAGTGTAAAATGGCTGTGAAATAACGTGGACTTTATTTCACTCAGGCTGCAGTGGCAGGCCTGTGTAATAATTGTCAGAGCTCCCTATGGGTGGCAAAAGAAATGCTGCAGCCCATAGGGATCTCCTGGAACCCCAATACCCTGGGTACCTCAGTACCATATACAAGGGAATTATAAGGGTGTTCCAGTATGCCAATCTGAATTGGTGAGATTGGTAACTAGCCTGTTAGTGACAATTTGAAAGAAATGAGAGAGCATAACCACTGAGGTTCTGGTTAGCAGAGCCTCAGTGAGACAGTTAGGCATCACACAGGGAACACATACCTATAGGTCACAAACTTATGAGCACTGGGGTCCTGACTAGCAGGGTCCCAGTGACACATAACAAACATACTGAAAACATAGGGTTTTCACTATGAGCACTGGGCCCTGGCTAGCAGGATCCCAGTGAGACACTGAAAACACCCTGACATACACTCACAAACAGGCCAAAAGTGGGGGTAACAAGGCTAGAAAGAGGCTACTTTCTCACAGTTACCCAGAGGCAATCCCTCTGAGGACCGTAACTGCACCGGTGGTGACCAGAACTCTGATGGGGATATTTACCCGTGTGAGATTCCCAGAGGATTTAGTGTCTGACAGAGGCACTAACTTCATGTCTGCATACAGAAAGTCTCTGTGGGATGCGTGTGGTGTAACCTACAAGTTCACCACACCCTATCACCCCCAATCTAATGGTCTTGTGGAGAGATTCAACAAGACCTTGAAAGGCATGATTGGTGGCCTCCCTGAGGCCATGAGGCGTAAGTGGGACGTCCTCTTACCATGCCTTCTCTTTGCTTACCGAGAGGTCCACCAGAGGGGGGTGGGGTTCAGTCCCTTTGAGCTTCTCTATGGGTACCCTGTCAGGGGACCCTTAAGCATTGTCAAGGAGGGGTTGGAGAGAGCTCCAAAGGCACCCCCTCAGGATGTGGTCAGCTACATGTTGGCCCTCTGCAACCAGATGACCCGCTTCTGGAAAGAGGCCCAAAGTAACCTTGAGGCCAGTCAAGAGGTAATGAAACGCTGGTATGACCAGAAGGCCACCCTGGTAGAGTTTCAACCTGGAGACAAAGTGTGGGTAACAGAGCCAGTAGAGCCTAGAGCTCTCCAGGACCGCTGGTCTGGCCAATTTGAAGTAAAGGAGCGGAAAGGGGAGGCCACTTACCTAGTGGACCTCCAAACCCCTAGGAACCCCCTAAGGGTGCTCCATGTCAACCGGCTAAAGGCTCATTTTGAGAGGTCTGAGGTCAACATGCTTCTGGTCACAGATGAAGGAATGGAAGAGGAGAGTGAACCTCTCCCCGACCTCCTCTCTGCCCAAGAAGGTGATGGGTCAGTGAAAGGGGTCATCCTCTCTGACTCCCTGACTCTAAACCAGAAAGGACACTGCTATGAGCTGTTGGAGCAGTTCTCCCCCCTGTTCTCCCTTACTCCTCGACTGACCCACCTCTGTGTTCATGACATTGACACCGGTGACAGTCTCCCTGTGAAGAACACAATTTACAGGTTATCGGATAAGGTGAAAGCCAGCATCAAGGAGGAGATCTCGAAGATGTTAGCTTTAAGGGTTATCGAGAAAACCAGTAGTCCCTGGGCGAGCCCAGTGGGGTTGGTCCCTAAGGCTACTGCCCCAGGTGCGAAGCCAGAACTCCGGTTCTGCGTGGACTACCGGGGTCTCAACTCAGTCACCCGGACTGATGCTCACCCCATCCCCCGATCTGATGAGCTCGTTGACAGGCTGGGCGCTGCCGAGTTCCTGAGTACGTTTGATCTTACTTCAGGGTACTGGCAGATCGCCCTGACTGAGGGGGCTAAAGAGAGATCCGCATTTTCAACCACTGATGGCCACTACCAGTTCTGGGTGATGCCATTTGGATTGAAAAATGCCCCCGCTACCTTCCAATGGTTGGTTAACAGGGTCCTAGCTGGCAAAGATGCCTTCTGTGCAGCCTACCTGGATGACATAGCTGTCTACAGTTCCAGCTGGGAGGAACACCTGCTCCACCTCAAGGAGGTGCTTCAGGCCCTGCAACAGGCAGGCCTGACCATCAAGGCTAGTAAGTGCCAGATTGGGCAGGGTTCCGTGGTGTACTTGGGACACCTAGTGGGTGGTGGCAAGGTGCAGCCACTCCAGGCCAAGATTGAAACTATCAAGGCCTGGCAACCACCTAGAACTCAGACTGAGGTGAGAGCCTTTTTAGGCCTCACCGGATACTACCGCAGATTTGTCAAGGGCTATGGTACCATTGTGTCACCCTTGACAGAACTCACTTCCAAGAAACAACCTAGGTTGGTGAATTGGACAGAGGCTTGTCAGAAAGCCTTTGACTCCCTGAAGGAAGCCATGTGCACGGCCCCCGTGCTCAAGGCCCCTGACTACTCCCAGGAATTTATCGTGCAGACAGACGCTTCAGAGCATGGCATAGGGGCGGTCCTAGCACAGCTAAATGAGGACGGCCTAGACCAACCAGTAGTCTTTATTAGCAGAAGGCTATTACCACGGGAACAGAGGTGGAGTGCTATTGAAAGAGAAGCTTTTGCTGTGGTCTGGGCAATGAAGAAGCTAAGACCCTACCTGTTTGGGACTCACTTTCGGGTTCAGACAGACCACAGGCCCCTCAGATGGCTCATGCAGATGAGGGGTGAGAATCCAAAACTCTTGAGGTGGTCCATTTCCCTACAGGGGATGGACTTTACGGTGTAACATCGCCCCGGGGTTGACCACGCCAATGCTGATGGTCTCTCCAGATACTTCTGCCTTAGGGATGAGAGCTCCCAGGAGGTCGGGTAGCTCTCCCCACTTTCAGCTGGGGGGGACACATGTTAGACCTGACAGCCTTAGGTTTGTCACCCCTAACTTTTTGCCTGCCTCCCTCCACTTTTTGGACACTGTTTTTGCTGGCTTTTAGACTCTGCGCACTTTACCACTGCTAACCAGTGCTAAAGTGCATATGCTCTCTCCCTTAAAACATGGTAACCTTGAATCATACCTGAATGGACTATTTAATTTACTTATAAGTCCCTAGTAATGTGCACTCTCTGTGCCTAGGGCCTGTAGATTAAATGCTACTAGTGGGCCTGCAGCACTGGTTGTGCCAACCACTTAAGTAGCCCCTTTTCCTTGTCTCAGGCCTGCCACTGCAAGGCATGTGTGTGCAGTTTCACTGTCACCTCGACTTGGCATTTAAAAGTACTTGCCAAGCCTAAACCTCCCCTTTCTCCACATATAAGTCACCTCTAATGTGTGCCCTAGCTAACCCCTATAGCAGGGTGCTGTGTGGGTGAAAGGCAGGACATGTACCTGTGTAGTTTACATGTCCTGGTAGTGTAAAACTCCTAAATTCGTTTTTGCACTACTGTGAGGCCTGCTCCCTTCATAGGCTAACATTGGGGCTGCCCTCATACAGTATTGAAGTGGTAGCTGCTGATCTGAAAGGAGTAGGAAGGTCATATTTAGTATGGCCAGAATGGTAATATAAAATCCTGCTGAATGGTGAAGTTGGATTTAATATTACTATTCTAGAAATGCCACTTTTAGAAAGTGAGCATTTCTTTGCACTTAAATCTTTCTGTGCCTTACAATCCACGTCTGGCTGGGCTTAGTTGACAGCTCCTTGTGCATTCATTCAGACACACCCCAAACACAGGGTACTCAGCCTCACTTGCATACATCTGCATTTTGAATGGGTCTTCCTGGGCTGGGAGGGTGGAGGGCCTGCTCTCACACAAAGGACTGCCACACGCCCTACTGGGACCCTGGCAGGCAGGATTGAACTGAAAGGGGACCTGGTGCACTTCTTAGCCACTCTTTGAAGTCTCCCCCACTTCAAAGGCACATTTGGGTATAAAACAGGGCCTCTGCCCTACCTCATCAGACACTTGCTGGAGAAGAAACCTGAACCAGAAACTACATCCTGCCAAGAAGAACTGCCTGGCTGCTCAAAGGACTCACCTGTCTGCTTTCTACAAAGGACTGCTGCCTTGCTGTTGGCCTGCTGCCTTGCTGAACTCTTGTCTGGCTGTGAAAGTGCTCTCCAAGGGCTTGGATAGAGCTTGCCTCCTGTTCCCTGAAGTCTCAGGACCAAAAAAGACTTCTCTTTTTCACTTGGACGCTCTGTGCGCCGAAATTTTCAACGCACAGCTTGTTCCGCGGCGAGAAAAACGCCGCACACCGACGCTGATCGACGCGACGCCTTCGGGACGACCGGAACTTCGTCGCACGGCTTCGCAAGGACAACGCCGCCCGACCTCCAGAGGAGAAATCGACGCAACGCCTGCCGTGAGATTGAAATTTCGACGCGCAGCCCCGCAGAACGACGCACAGCCGGAAAACAAGCAGGAAAATCCACGCACAGACCCGGGACATCTGGTAATCCCCGTGATCCACAGAAAGAGACAGTCCGCGCGCTGGAAAATGACGCACGACTTCCCCGCGTGAAAAATAACGACGCAAGTCCGTGTGTGCTGGGGAGAAATCGACGCACACACCCTTTTTCCACGTATCTCTTCTTCTGTGGCCCTCTGAGGAGATTTTCCACTCCAAACCAGGTACTTTGTGCTTGAAAGAGACTTTGGGGGTCATTCTGACCTCGGCGGTAAAAGGCGCTTACCGCCGGTCAGAAGGCCGCCATAACACCGCCGGTGGTCGCGGTAAACCGCCACGGTCATTCTGACCCGCAACTGGCAAACCGCCAAAAACCCGACATCCACAAAAGTCCGCCACACCAAAGGTCAGCGAGAAATTGGCGATGACCAAACCTCCACCGTCACGCCAACAGAACTACGTCCATACCATTCCGACCCACAAATCCCCGCAGCGGTCTTTCAACCGCGGTATTCCATTGGCGGTACACACCGCCGCGGTCAAAATACACACACCTTTACAAAACACTACCACATTGGATAATTCCAAATACACACACCTGAGACACATACACACACCACTCCCACACACCCAATTAAATATAAAACACACACCCACATCACCCACAAACCCTTACGACCACAATTGCGAGTGAAGGACAGAGAGAGAGAGCACAGCATAGAGTAGACCATCACACAGAGGAAAATCACATCACCCACACAATTTCCACACACAAAACACCATACACCACCACACTCACCACACTCTACAACACATACACCACCCCTCACCTCATCCACACCACCCCATGGCACCCCAAAGACACCCCAGGTTCTCTGACGCAAAACTCAGGGCCATGGTGGAGGAAATAGTTTGGGTAGAGCCCCAGCTCTTCGGGGCACAGGTGCAGCACACCACCATTGCCAGGAAGATGGAGCTATGGCAAAGAATAGTGGACAGGGTCAATGCTGTGGGACAGCATCCACGCAATCGGGACGACATCAGGAAGCGGTGGAACGACCTACGGGGGAAGGTGCGTTCCATGGTATCAAGGCACAACATTGCGGTGCAGAAGACTGGCGGCGGACCCCCACCTACTCCCCCAAAATTCACAGCATGGGAGGAGGAAGTCTTTCACATCCTGCATCCTGAGGGCCTCGCAGGAGTAGGCGGAGGAATGGACTCTGGTAAGTCAAATCTTCACTACTTCATTCCCCCACCCCACCTGCATGCCAAATCATACCCCCACCCTCACCCCCACCCCCATCACACCAACTCCTTGCAAATGGCTCACCATCACATCCCACCCATCCCAAAACCTAGCCCTGCGTGCGTCCCCAAAGCATGGACACCCATCCCCAAAGCAAGCCCACTGCACACACCCATCACCCCCACAAGCCACCATCACAAAAGCCCCCACAAGGGAATGCCAGCACTGGTGTACACGGCCACCCACCCATTACACAAAATGCCACACACAGAAGCAATAACCATACTCTTATAACCCTGCAGGACCCGAACGCCACCACACCGCCACGGAGGGTCCAGAGATGTCCATCCCACCCCCAGAAGAGGCCCCCAGTGATGACAGCAGCTCTGTCTCCCTGGACCCAGATGACCAGCCCGGCCCATCGGGGACCTCGGGACAGTCGGTTCCCCACAGACAGCCACAGGCTACACCAGACCTAACCCCCTCTGGGAACACCAGCACAGCTCCCACCCAGCGGGCCCATGCCTCTGTCTCCAGGACACGTCAATCAGCGGTGTGTCCACCACTACAGGGCACCCAGGTTGACCCACCACCCCAACAACAACAGGGACCTGGGGGCAGTGGTAGTGGGCCAACCGTCCAGGGGACAGAAGCCCAGGAACACAGGGGAGCTGGGAGGGCTGCTGTGCGACAGGGGGGGGACAGGCCCAGGGAACCGACTCTCCAAGAGGCCCTCTCCTCCATCATGGGAGCATACCACCGCTCCCAGGAGACGATGGCTACGGTACTGGCCAGGTTCCAGGAGATCCAGGTACTGCAGGAGGAACAGTACATGGGGTTCAGAGAGGAACTGAGGAACATTAGTTCCGCAATGGGGACCATCGTCCTGGCCCTCAACCAGATAGTAACCACATTGCGGGACCATGTGGCACCACAAAGGGCCCCTGTCACTAGCCTGGACCAGGAACAGCCTACCACCTCCGCCGGTGCTAGTGGACAGGAGGCCCCCACACAACGACAGGCCACCAGAACTCCACCTCCTGCAGAAGAAGAACCACCTAGCAAGCGCAACCTGAGATCTCACAAGAAGACAGAGTAGGATGCCAAGACCCCCGCCAGCAAATGATACCCCCTGATGTCATCCCACTCTCCCACATTGTCACCCTGTCCAACCTTGAACTGCCCCTGCTCCATCCTTCCACAGGCATATGGACAATGCACCTGTGCGACTGAGAACTGGACTCTGCCATGGACATTACTCCACCATCACCCATCACCGTTTTACAATCATGTTCCTAAATTTAGCACTTTAATTAAATCACTTATTGCACTAAAAAAATCTTGAGTCTGCTTGTATTTTGAACAAATGTATTAGACATAACGGTGCCAAAATGTTCAGTTACATTGTGATGACAACATACCACTGTCACACAGCTGTAGTCCATGGGCAAACAAAGCAGAGGTCACGCAGTGGGGCCCACAGCTCTGAAAATGGAAGGGAAAGTCACAACTCAGTTAACAGGAACTGGGGGGGAACTCACACAGTAGAGAGGCAGGAGACTTTAAGTAAATGTAAAATGGCGTGGTTGATTCGTACCTGTGTGCTACTGAAAATACTGTTGTATCACTGTGTCCCAGTTGTCTGTGTCGTCCCCGTCGTCCTCCTCCTCTTCACTCTCCACAGGCTCCACAGCTGCTACAACACCACCATCTGGACCATCCTCCTGCAGGAAAGGCACCTGGCATCGCAAAGCCAGGTTGTGAAGCATACAGCAGGCCACGATGATATGGCACACCTTCTTTGGTGAGTACATTAGGGATCCCCCTGTCATATGCAGGCACCTAAACCTGGCCTTCAGGAGGCCGAAGGTTCTTTCTATAATCCTCCTAGTTCACCCATGGGCCTCATTGTAGCGTTCCTCTGCCCTTGTCCTGGGATTCCTCACTGGGGTAAGTAGCCACGACAGGTTGGGGTAACCAGAGTCACCTATTAGCCACACACGGTGTCTCTGTAGCTGTTCCATCACATAAGGGATGCTGCTATTTCGCATGATGTACGCGTCATGCACTGACCCAGGGAACTTGGCATTTACATGGGAGATGTACTGGTCAGCCAAACAGACCACTTGGACATTCATAGAATTATAACTTTTTCTGTTCCTGTACACCTGCTCACTTCCACTGGGGGGAACCAAGGCCACATGGGTCCCATCAATGGCACCAATGATGTTGGGAATATGTCCAAGGGCATAGAAATCACCCTTTACTGTAGCCAAATCGTCCACCTCAGGGAAAACAATGTATCTCCGCATGTATTTCCTCAGGGCAGACAACACTCTGGACAAAACCTTAGAAAACATAGGCTGAGACATCCCTGATGATATGGCCACTGTTGTTTGGAATGATCCACTTGCCAAAAAATGGAGTACTGACAGAACCTGCACCAGAGGGGGAATCCCTGTGGGTTGGCGAATGGGGGACATCAGGTCTGGCTCCAGCTGGGCACACAGTTCCTGTATAGTGGCTCGGTCAAGTCTGTATGTAAGTATGACATGTCTTTCTTCCATTGTCAACAGGTCCACCAGCGGTCTGTACACGGGAGGATTCCTCCATCTCCTCGCAAGTCCCAGCGGACGGTGCCTAGGAAGGACAACATGGAGCACAGAGTCAAGCAACCCACAGGTATGTAACCACAGCTTGCACAGTACACGATTCGCTATGCATTGAATGGCTTGTATGAGTGGCAATGCAAGGCCTAGGTCTGTGTGACGCAGTAGAAATTCAGCCATGTGGGCCCTTGAAATGGCAGCTGCCTGACCTGTGAAGTGTGACAATGGGATGTGAGGTCAATACGCTGGCGTGGCACACCGTGGCGGTAGGCGGTCGAAGACCGCGGCGCAAAGCAGCATTGGTTAACATTGAACCCTATGGGTCTCAGGAGCCAATGACGATGTGTGCCGGCGGTCGCGGTACGCACCGCCGCGGTACGAACCGCTGCCGGCGTGACCGCCATTTTCTAACTGCTTAATCACTCGAGACCTGATCATCCACAGGAGAGGACCTATACTGCAAGTGCTGCTGTGAACTCGGTCTGGAAGAGACAATGGCTGCTGCGACTGGGGAAAGGGCCCCTGCCTTCACATCTGAGGAATTGGATAAACTTGTTGATGGGGTCCTCCCCCAGTATGCACTACTCTACGGTCCTCCAGACCAACAGGTAAGTACACTGGGAGCACGTAGTATGGGCTATGCCTGTGTTGAGTGGGGTGGATGTAAGATGGTGGGGAGGGGAGCAAATGAGGAGTGCATCGCACGACAGATGAGAGCATGTGCCACATGGCAAGGTTGGGGAGGGGGGGCCACTCACATCGACCATGCAGAAAAGTGATGATATTTGTTTTTCAACCCTGTACATGTCACATAGGTCAGCGCCCATCAGAAGATCGACATTTGGTGTGCCATCGCCAAGGACGTACGGGCCCTGGGGGTCCACAACAGACGGGGCACCCACTGCCGCAAGAGGTGGGAGGACATCCGCCGCGGGAGCAGAAAGACCGCCGAGGCTCTGCTGGGGATGGCCTCCCAACGTAGGAGGGGTGCCAGTCGTCAATTGACCCCCCTGATGTCCCGGATCCTGGCAGTGGCCTACCCCGATTTGGATGGGCGCGTGAGGACATCACAGCAGACACAAGGGGGTGAGTATAAGCACATTCCGCTATATTAGCGCACAGTGGAGGTGTCTGGGTGGAGGAGGAGGGCTGTGGCTATCTCTAGGCCAGGGCGGTTTCTGTAGGCTAGGCCCCTCCGTTAGACATGGCCCTGTGCCCCCGCCCCCCACCTCTGTAGGGTGCTAAGTACAACTATCCATGGCCCGGGCTCACCTATTTGTGCATTTGTCTTCAATAGACTTGTAGGCCAAGTCACTATAATTGAGTAGTGTACCCCGAGTGCGCGGCGTAGTGCAGGGGGCTTCTGTGTCTGTCTTCTCCGCCAACGGTGCCGCCAATGCATGAACTCAACATGTCTTTCTTTCTTCTCCCCCCCGTTTTTTTGGTTTTCCTGTTCATGTGTGCATTAGCATCATCAGGCGGGGGAGAAGTGGCATCGGCGCACGAGGGAGCTGCATCTCACATGGCCCCGGAGGGCCCTGCAACCGACTCGGAGTTAACCAGTGAGACGGAGGGCGAGGGGGGCTCCACAACGGGGACCCATGGAGACGTCAGCAACACCGACACGTCCTCGGAAGGGAGCTCCCTTGTGGTGGCGGCAACATCTGTGCCCACCGCAACAACAGGTACAGCCGCCACCCAGCGCACCAGGTCCGCCCTCCCAGCAGCCCCTCAGCTTCCGCCCCGTGCCCGCTCGGCCAGGAAGCCGGCCATCTCCTTCGCCCCTGGCACCTCAGGTCCTGCCCCAGTTACCCCCTGCTGCCCTCAGTGCGGAGATCATTGACCTCCTCCAGACGCTCATTGTTGGGCAGTCTACCCTTTTGAATGCCATCCAGGGGGTAGAAACGGAGGTGCATCGGAGCAATGCATACCTGGAGGGCATTCATTCGGGTCAGGCTGCCCATCAGCGATCGTTCAACGCTCTCTGGCCTCAGCACTGACGGCAGCAATTGTCCCTGTGTCTAGCCTCCCCCCTCCAACTTCTCAACCCAGTCCCACTCCCCTGTTCCTCTGCCTATCCCAGACACACCTACAGACCAGCCTGCACACACCTCAACACCCAAGGGCAGCTCATCCAGACATAAGCACCACAGATCACACAAGCATTCACCCAAGCAACATCCACATGCAGACATGCCAACAGCCACTGCCTCCTCTGTGTCCCCCACCTCCTCGTCTCCCTCCTCCCTCCCTGTGACGTCTCCACTCACACCTGCATGCACACCACCATCAGCCACTACGTCCATCACCACCACACCCACCAGAACAGTCCGCACACGTGCAGTCACCACCCCCACTGCCATTTACACGTCCCCTGTGTCCTCTCCCAGTGTGTCTGTCACTCCCTCTTCCAAGCCACACAAACGCCGGCAGCCACCCACCCAACAGCCATCCACCTCACCACAGCCTCCAGCACAAGCACCTGCACCCAAAGACAGCACACTTGACTCTCCTACAACCACATCCTCTTCCTCCACTCCCATACCCACTGCACCTACCCTTCCCATTGCTCCTAAAAAGTTGTTCCTCTCCAAAATTAACCTCTTTGCATCACCTGACCCACCCCCTCCATCTCGTAAGAGTCTAAACAGCACCTCAGCCACCACAAGCCCTGCACCTACTAGGACCATCGTTCAGGGCTATTGGAGTCCACCAGCTCCTAGGGCAGGAACATCCGCCAGCAGCAAGGGGACAGCCAGCCCACCCCCTGGGAAAAGGACCAAAAAAGGGAAGGGCCGGCGCGACAGGCCTGAGACGGCTGCCCCCAAGGACACCACCCTTGCACCGTCACCTGGCCTATCCACAAAGGGAGGCAAGGGCCCCAGAGATTCGGCCAAGGGGGGCAAGGGCAGCAGGGCGGACAAGTCCGGCAGCAGGCGAGCTGCCCAGGAGGGCCCCACCAGCCCCATTTGGGGTTTGACGGAGGACACCCACGGGCCCAGGACTCCAGCACAGGAGGGCCCCGCAAGCGAAAGGTCGGATGGCGACTGAGCGGGAATAATTGGCCAGATCTGGTTCCCTAGGAACACAAGACAAGCACCGCTGAACAGGGCCTTGCCAAGAGAAACACCGCTGAAGAGGGCCCCGCCAAGAGAAGCACCGCTGAAGAGGGCCCCGCCGTGAGAAGCACCGCTGAACAGGGCCCCGCCGTGAGAAGCACTGCTGAACAGGGCCCCGCCGTGAGAAGCACCGCTCCGCTGGGCCCTTCCTGTCAAACACCGCTCCGCTGGGCCCTTCATCACAAGCACCGCTCCGCTGGGCCCTTCCTGTCAAGCACCGCTCCACTGGGCCCTTCATCTCAAGCACCGCTCCGCTGGGCCCCTCCTGTCAAGCACCGCTCCCCTGGGCCCTTCATCTCAAGCACCGCTCCGCTGGGCCCTTCATCTCAAGCACCGCTCCGCTGGGCCCTTCATCTCAAGCACCGTTCCGCTGGGCCCCTCCTGTCAAGCACCGCTCCACTGGGCCCTTCATCTCAAGCACCGCTCCGCTGGGCCCTTCATCTCAAGCACCGCTCCGCTGGGCCCTTCTTGTCAAGCACCGCTCCGCTGGGCCCTTCATCTCAAGCACCGCTCCGCTGGGCCCCTCCTGTCAAGCACCGCTCCGCTGGGCCCTTCCTGTCAAGCACCGCTCCGCTGGGCCCTTCATCTCAAGCACCGCTCCGCTGGGCCCTGCCGTCTCTGCACCGCTCCGCTGGGCCCCTCCTGTCAAGCACCGCTCCGCTGGGCCCTTCATCTCAAGCACCGCTCCGCTGGGCCCTTCATCTCAAGCACTGCTCCGCTGGGCCCCGCCGTCTCTGCACCGCTCCGCTGGGCCCCTCCTGTCAAGCACCGCTCCGCTGGGCCCTTCATCTCAAGCACCGCTGGCCCATTGGCCGTGCCGGATCTGTGTCGGGCAGGGCTTCACGAAGTACTCTGGGCACCATGCCTCCTCCATAACCAGTGGAGTCTGTAATCCACCTGATGGACTGTGGCTTTGCACTCCCCAGGATTGTACAGTGGGCAATCCACCCACTGTAGAGACTTGAGAGACTGTGGCTTTGCACTCCCCAGGATGGTACAGTGGGCAATCCACCCACTGTAGAGACTTGAGAGACTGTGGCTTTGCACTCCCCAGGATGGTACAGTGGGCATGGAGGCCCCTCGTGGATCTGGCGTCGTGGACTCATGTGGCTGAGGTGCCCCCCCTTCCCTTCACCCTGAGGTGTCTGTGGTTTTATTATCTGATGCTCCAGCAGTGTTCTCTCCAATGGAATCGGGTCTCGTGTGTGGGCTTTGCCCATGTCTTTATGCACATTGGCCCACGAACAATGGCATGTAGCCAATATGTGCCGGACTTTTGGACTATGTATACATTGTTCATGTTGTAACATATTTATTTTATAAATTTAATATTTCACTTAAGTTCAAATATGCTTTAATATACTTCAATTTTAATGATCATTTTATTTTGTCTTTGCATTATTCCGGGGGGTTTGGGGGGTGTCACTCTGACTTGTTGCTCTGCATTGGTGTGTGGGAATTTGGGGGCGGGGGGGTGTCGCGTATGTGTGTGCCCGTAATCTTTTCTCCTCCCCTCTCCCCTGTGTCGTAGGTGCAGTACTCACCGTTGTCTCCTGCGGCGGCGTTCGTGCTCCTGGTAGAGGAGCAGGTAGACAATAGCTGGTAGGATGGTTAATTCGGGTTCCATGCTGTCCAGATTCCTCGTGGAGTGTATAGAGGTGAGCGTTTTCCCGTTCGTGGTCTGTTTCCGCCGTGTTTTTATCGGCGGGGCTCCCGCCCCGCAAAAGGTGGCGGATTGGTGGGTTGTGATAGGGTGGGCGGTACATTGTCTGCCGCCTGTCTGTTGGCGGTGACCGCCGCGCTGTTTGTTTGCCCCGCCGTGGCGGTCGGAGTGTTAACGTGGCGGGCTGTGTTGCCGGTTCCCGCCAGGGTCAGAATTCCATTTTTTTGACCGCCTGCCTGTTGGCGGGTTGGCCGCCGCTTTAACACCGACCGCCAGGGTTGGAATGACCCCCTTTGTTTGCTTTTTAAAGACTTAAGACACTTTATATTACTTTTCAGTGATATCTCTACAAATTCACATTGCAACTTTATTCGTTTTGACCTACAATTATCCTGATAAATATTATATATTTTTCTCAACACTGTGTGGTGTATTTTTGTGGTGCTATATGGTGGTATTGTATGATTTATTGCACAAATACTTTACACATTGCCTTCTAAGTTAAGCCTGACTGCTCGTGCCAAGCTATCAGAGGGTGGGCACAGGATAATCTTGGATTGTGTGTGACTTACCCTGACTAGAGTGAGGGCTTTTGCTTGGACAGGGGGTAAACTGACTGCCAACCAAAAGCTCCATTTCTAACATCTTCACAAGATGGAAGGCACTCAAAGTCCAGTCTTTGCCCTCTTACTCTGGCAGAAGCAGCAACTGCAGGATAGCTCCACAAAGCACAGTCACAGGCAGGTCAGCACTTCTCCTCAGCTCTTCAGCTCTTCTCCAGGCAGAGGTTCCTCTTGTTTCCAGAAGTGTTCTAAAGTCTGTGGTTTTGGGTGCCCTTCTTATACCCAATTTCTCCTTTGAAGTAGGCCTACTTCAAAGTGAAGTATCTTTTGAATGTGAAATCTTGCCTTGCCCAGGCCAGGCCCCAGACACTCACCAGGGGGTCGGAGACTGCATTGTGTGAGAACAGGCACAGACCTTTCAGGTGTAATTGACCACTCCTCCCCACCCTCCTAGCACAGATGGCTCATCAGGAAATGCAGACTATACCCCAGCTCCCTTACTGTCACTGTCTAGTGTGAGGTGCAACCAGCCCAACTGTCAAACTGTCCCAGACAGGGAATCCACAAACAGGCAGAGTCACAGAAATGGTATAAGCAAGAAAATGCTCACTTTCTAAAAGTGGCATTTTCAAACACACAATCTTAAAATCAACTTTACTAAAAGATGTATTTTTAAATTGTGAGTTCAGAGACCCCAAACTCCACATGTCCATCCGCTCCCAAAGGAAATCTACACTTTAATCAGATTTAAAAGTAGCCCCCATGTTAACCTATGAGACGGACAGGCCTTGCAACAGTGAAAAACTAATTTAGCAATATTTCACTATCAGGACATATAAAACACATTACTCTGGCGGTGATTCTAACCGCGGCGGGCGGCGGTCGCCGCCCGCCATGCGGTTACCGCTAAATGACCGCACCACGGTCACAAGACCGCGGCGGCCATTCTGGCTTTCCCGCTGTGCTGGCGGGCGACCGCCAAAAGGCCGCCCGCCAGCACAGCGGGAAAGACCCAGCAACAATGAAGCCGGCTCCGAATGGAGCCGGCGGAGTTGCTGGAGTGCGACGGGTGCAGTAGCACCCGTCGCGAATTTCAGTGTCTGCAAAGCAGACACTGAAATTCCTTTTGGGGCCCGCTTACGGGGGCCCCTGCAGTGCCCATGCCATTGGCATGGGCACTGCAGGGGCCCCCAGGGGCCCCGCGGCACCCCCTACCGCCATCCTGTTCCTGGCGGGAGACCCGCCAGGAACAGGATGGCGGTAGGGGGTGTCAGAATCCCCATGGCGGCGGAGCGCGCTCCGCCGCCATGGGGGATTCTGCAGGGCAGCGGGAAACCGGCGGGAGACCGCCGGTTTCCCGCTACTGACCGCGGCAGAACCGCCGCGGTCAGAATGCCCAGCGGTGCACCGCCAGCCTGTTGGCGGTGCTACCGCGGTCATTCGCCCTGGCGGTTTTTACCGCCAGGGTTAGAATGACCACCTATATGTCCTACCTTAACCATACACTGCACCCAGCCCTTGGGGCTACCTAGGGCCTACCTTAGGGGTGCCTTACATGTAAGAAAAGGGAAGGTTTAGGCCTGGCAAGTGGGCACACTTGCCAAGTCGAATTTACAGTTAAAACTGCACACACAGACACTGCAGTTGCAGGTCTGAGACATGATTACAGAGCTACTTATGTGGGTGGCACAACCAGTGCTGCAGGCCCACTAGTAGCATTTGATTTACAGGCCCTGGCACCTCTAGTGCACTTTACTAGGAACTTACTAGTAAATCAAATAAGCCAATCATGGATAAACCAATCAACAATACAATTTACACAGAGAGCATATGCGCTTTAGCACTGGTTAGCAGTGGTAAAGTGCTCAGAGTTCAAAAGCTAACAGCAATAGGTCAGAAAAAATAGGAGGCAGGAGGCAAAAAGATTGGGGATGACCCTGCATAAGCAAAAAAGTCTAACAATTAATTAAGAGAAAAAAGCTCAAAGTGATTTGCTATCTCTTCTTCTTTAAGAATCAAAAAACAAACTTAGAAAACCCCCAGCTTTCCAGTTAAAATTAAAATTTCAATTTGTATTCATCAGATTGTTCATGAAATACAAGTATACTAGTTTCTATACTTTTGGGAAGTGTTTCAAGGTTCAAGCCATAGTAATTGCTTAGGCCACTGGTCCCTGGCTTCCAAAGATGACTCACTAGAGATCCCTTCATTCCAGTTACCAATCAGTAGAAGCCCAGAGAATCAAAATTTCAAGAATTACCCGCTAGTGAACCCCTTCGAACTGCTTGGGTCCCACAAAGTACTTGGAACTTTCTCCTCGGGAGACAAAAAAGGATACACTACCAAAAAGGGGTATCTTTAGCATTGATATTACAGTATGTGGAAGAGCTATACATTGCAAGAACTAACAGACGAGACATAGGATCATAGAAAAGGCTTCTAAGTGTTGTTTTGCCAAACTACAGAGCAAGCAACAACGGAATAGACTTTATAGAAAGACACAGCAATAGTGTCATGCTGTTTGAAAAGATATTTTTCTCAGTCTCAACTCAGAATACTGCTAGATTTGGATAAAAATAGATACCAATAAGATGGTCCTAATAGGAAGTCCCGTTTTCCTGGGACAGGACTGAGGGGGTCATTCAGACCCTGGTGGTAAAATCCGCCAGGGCCAACGACCGCGGGAGCACCGCCAACAGGCTGGCGGTGCTCCTATGGGCATTCTGACCGCGGCGGTACAGCCGCGGTCAGAAACGGAAAACCGCCGGTACCCTGGGGAATCCTCCATGGCTGCGCCGCCATAGGGATTCCGACCCCCATACCGCCATCCTGTTCCTGGCGGTTTTGGCTGCCAGGAACAGAATGGCGGTATGGGGTGTCATGGGGCCCCTGGGGGCCCCTGCAGTGCCCATGCCAATGGCATGGGCACTGCAGGGTCCCCCGTAACAGGGCCCCACAAAGATTTTCAGTGTCTGCCATGCAGACACTGAAAATCGCGACGGGTGCAACTGCACCCGTCGCACCCCTTCCACTCCGCCGGCTCCATTCGGAGCCGGCATCCTCATGGAAGGGTGTTTCCCGCTGGGCTGGCGGGCGGCCTTCTGGCGGTCGCCTGCCAGGCCACCAGGAAACCCAGAATACCCGCGGCGGTCTTTTGACCGCACAGCGGTATTCTGGCGGTCCCAGCCAGGCCGGCAGCTTCCGCCGACGGCCGGGGTCAGAATGACCCCCTGAATCCTGTTATTCCTATACCCGCATTGAATCTCTGGGTCTGAAAACGTACTCTCTTTGCCAGCAAAGCTGATCTCTTGTTGATCCATAAGACGAAAGGAGTTTAGGACATCTCTGAAAACCAACAAGAACAGTTGGAACTAATACTTTCTTGTGATCCTTACTAAAAGCAGAGAAATGCCTGTATTTCCCACTCCTCCCATTTGCCTTGGTCCAAGTATCAGATCTTCGAGGTAATCATAAGCCCTGAATATAAGATACATTTTTCTGCAATTTCTAGTTAGGACTTAGAAATATTTTTATCTCTGGAGGACCAGGTCAGAGTGTTGTGGACTTGGTGGGCAAGATTTACATGTTTGCTGCAATGCGAGTGTGTTGTTGAAAGAAACAAGGGTTCTTTGAAAGAGGTGTGCAATCTACTCAACAACGTCCTCTGACATGTTAGAGTCAGCATTATTCTTTAGACATCTGCCGTGATCAGAGTTGCTGTTGAGACTGTTTTGGATTCAATGCTCTAAGGAAGTAGTTTTTCAGAAATACTTACGATTCTGTGACTTAATTTGCCATTTTGTTCCTACCTCATGCCATATTTATCAATACATTTTTCCTCCTTCACCCTTGACTTAAGCGATGTGTTTTAGGCGTCCCTTAGTAATCCATTTTCTGGGTATAAAGCATGCAAAGAAGTGTAGCGAGATAGCTATTGTGGATTCACAACAACGTATTGCATATCAATCTCTATTTCCTATGAATCATTCCGGGTGGGACCCATTTTTTCTTTTTTTTAAACTTTGAAATAGATCACCCCGCAGCCTGAGTTCAGTAAGATAATAATAGTAAGTATTTATTTTCCCCTAGACATTAATAAACTAACATTTAGGTGGACCTCACAAACCTGTTTGTTCAAGAACTAAAATGTCCTTTCACTCCTGGCTGCCTTTTCAGTTCACTCCCACAGTTCCGTAGATACCTTCTGGTGACCACATATTCTCCACAAATCTCTGGGCCTTTTGCAAAAGCACACTACCCTGCCGGCCATTTCACAGTTTGCACCTCGTAGTAGGATAATACACTGCACAGGTTCAGACAGTTAAAAACAGGAACATGAAAAAAAAGAGGAATTCATGCCATACAAAACTGCATATAAGTAATAATATTGGTGGGATATCCCTCGTAAAAAGTTTTTTTTTAAAAGATGAATATGAAAAAAGGGTTCATCCGTTATAAAAACAAAGATCACCACAAAAGGATGGCTTGCTGCAGAGGATGAGACAACAATACTTCGGGGTTGTGACTTGCCCACTTCCACCAAATTCAAGGTGCCTGAGCAGCTGTCCTCCTTCCACTCTTCCGAAAAACGAAGATAGAAAATAGAAGAGTGTCACAGAAAAGAGCTGAGAAGTGTGCACATGGGAAACCTACTGCACCTCTGACACCCGTACAAAGCGTGTATCCGTGAACTACCTACAGTGAAATGCCCTAAATTCCTCTGCAATCAGGATTATAATATATCAGTTCCCTCTGCACTCCAACACCCAGTAGTGCTACATTAGTAAATTCATTGTGGACATCAACTTTCTTTCAATACCGAATCTCTACCTCTCAAACGTTACTCTCAGGGCCAGGAAAGATGGCTTTTTTTATACGGACGAAGGCGGTGCATCAGACTTTTGTTTTGTTTGTGTGACTGGAAGTGGTGAAAAGCAGGTTTCCTATGCGCACTCATTAACTCGATCCAAAAAGTACGGCTTTTAGATTTCGCGACACTTTAATCACCAGAATTTACTGTAAAAGATCGCTGCCAAGCAATATTGACAGTTGGCTTTTGTAAATATTTCCGTCTCTGGAGGACCAGGACAAAGTGTTATGGCCTACACGACAGGATTGCCTGCTTGCCACTCTCAAAGCATTTTGCTATTAGAGTCAAGGTTTCACTAAACTAGGAATACAGCTTTCCCAGTCGTAGCCTCAATCTTTCCATTGCTGATGGATTCTAATCTCAAAGAAGTTTCAAAGGAGCAGAGTGCCTGATGATACTTATACAGCTGTTAATCATTATATTGAGCTCGGTGGAGCCCATCTCGTTGACTGCTTCTCTCCTTGATTAAGGTAATGCTTCTAACCACCACTAGCGGCCTTTATTAAGAGTTTGGTAAATGTGGAACATGGATAAACAAGCATTTGCAATGCAATGGTTCTCCCGGTTGCTAGAGTTAGAGCTATTAGCAATGTAAACTCCTAACCGGACTTTTCTTGCAACATAAATTGAAAATGAAAAGTAAAACAGTTTCACATAACTAACCGGACTTTTCTTGCCATATAAAATGAAAGGTAAAAGTTTTACATAAGCGAGCAGACAGCCGCAATCAGCAAAGCAGACACGCAAAGCGAAATGAAAGTTCACTCGCAGTGAAACCTATCGGCAAAAGTGCAATTGTCCATGTAACCGGCAATAGTGCAATTATCTATGTAACCGGCAAAAGTGCAATTGCCTACACACCAGGATCGATGTCATGCAAAGCATTAGACTACTGCCCAGCAAGATCGCACTGCTAAATAAATAGAAAAAGCAGCCTGAAACCAGACAGAAAACATCGAGCCTCGTATCTTTTCAGTAGTTGGTCAGTGTGCTCGAGGAGGGTTAAACACTAGAAAAGGCATGATGTATGCATGCCTTTCACTAATGTAAGCAAGAGGATTTTAAAAGGCAAGCCCAAGAACCAATGAAAGTGACTGACCTGACATGAGCGTGGTTAGAAGCCAAAAGAGAGATTACAACAGGGTACGGAGCTCTTTGCTCGCCCCTTAAAATGAGCCAATGCCTCATTTGGCCTATTTAAGCCACACAGGCACCATATTCACGCTGCCTAGGGTGGGCGGGGAATCCAGCACGCCTTGGTGGATTTCCTGCATCCATCAAACTAAGGGCCATATTTATACCTTTTGATGGAAAACTGTGCTGCCGCAGTTTGGCGTCAAAATTTTTACTGCCGGCTAGAGCCATTTCTTCGCCACTGCTTGGGCGTCAAATTTATACTTTGATGCACAGCGGCGCAAACCACAGGTGTGAATCATTTTTTTTTACTCAAACCAATGCGTCACGTTGTAAAGAAAAACAGCGTTAATGCAGCAAAAATTACTGTGAGCCGGTTTACGACGCCGCAAACCGGATATGTGCCTTTTTTTGACGCAATAGCATCAAAAGCGACACAAACACTGCTAAATGTGCTAAGGAGAGCCAAAATGGATCCCAGATTCTTGGACAGACCCCAGGAAGATGACAACAGACCAGGAACCAGCCAGGAGTACCCACACTAGACCCAGGAGAGGGAGAAGAAGAAAAGAAAGTGTCACTTCAGTGCAGAGGAGCAGGAAATTCTGGTGAAAGAGGTGATGGAACACCATCACCAACTTTTTGTCACCTCAAAGTTGGCAATTAGTAGGAGAGAGGCAATATGGCAACAAATTGTTGACAAGATAAACAGTGTGGCAGTGGTACAGAGAACAGTCATTGAGTGCAAGAAACGCTGGCATGACTGCAAGCGCAGGACCAAGGAAAAGATGGCCAGGAAAAGGAAGGCAGCACTGCAGACTGGAGGTGGGAGTCCAGCACCGCAGGAGGCCCTGGACCACATGGAGGAGATGGTGGCAGCCATCATCCCTGAGGCGATCGTAACAGGGATTCAAAGACAGGTCAGCGCAGACTACCATGAGACAACACAGATGCAGGGTAAGTCGCATGGGGAATTAAAATGCACAAATGTTAACTGCAAGCAGGGGGGGACATACCTACTACACAATGCATGTAAGTCATGATATTCAGGGAGTGGCATGGGTGAAGGGGCATGGCACAGGGGCATGGGCTGTTCAGAGGAAACCTGGGGCACAGTACTACACTACACCAACAACCTTTGCATGGGGGTATGCTGCCATGCCAAGGATAAATAAGAGAGAGGGTGATATAGTCAGTGAAAGGCACTCCTACCCTCAAATCAAACCACCCATATATAAGATACACACGGTGCCAAACACTAGGGTTTCACCCCCAAAACACCCCACACGATAACACAAATGGTTATCCAATAATGACAGTAAGTAATGGCACACGTATAAAAATTACAATATAACAGTACATATAATATATCAAACAGACATATGGTAAATCAAAATTAATATTATGTCCAAAATATTGTCCTTTCTTAAGTTCAGAAAAAACGTTTATTCCAAATGAAATTTTGCAGTCCAAAGTTAAATGATCCGTCTGTAATTTCCACGTAAGGTATAGTCCTACTTCCAAAAGCAATCTCTGATCTAAAAATCTCAAGTAATTTCAAATTCCGCTTGGTATTAAAAAAAAATTCACATATACAATATCCAAAAACAATTCCTTCAATTTTCACTTGCTTGTCCGTCAACACGTGTTTCATCCGTGGAGTGCCCCTTGATTTCTTCTCGACCTCCTAAAACAGTATTCCCATAAATAACATATCAGTATTCAACATGTATATTACATTCCTAGTCTCATTCTTAATAGTAAACATGTATATCCATGCCAAACAGTGGGAACCGTGCAAAATTGTTCATCTATAACGCTTAATGATATCCAATCATGTGACAATCTTATTAATATGAAATAAACTGTGCTATGTGTGGAGCATGCTCATAAGAGTTAAGGTATCCACCACATGAGTGCTATGTACCTTATGTAAACCCCATACACCACCTCAAATCCAGACCAAAACGTGCATCTAAATGAATAATATATAATGTATACCTTCCAATTAGATATTGATTACTTATCCGATTACTTAGAAACCCATTTTTTGGGAACTTCAATATTTGTCTATACATATAACTGAAAACAGATAAATAAATACATAAATATTTAATATACCTCACATTCTTCAAAAGATATACGTGTTGTGGTAATTTTAGTCATCTGTAATGCTCACCTATCCCAGATTAAAGTTCTGTATGCTATATGTATTATATTAGTCCATGCATGTCACTGACAGCGTCTCCTACAATATATGCCATGAGAGAACCAAAAGTAAGTAATCTTTAACACCGCACTACTCTAATAAACCGAAAACCTAGTGCTAAATAACGTATCTTACCTGCACATTGTCTCGTATCCTTATAACTCGTGCCCATTAACCAGTTTACGGCGAGTACGCCAACGAACTACTATCAAAGCCGAGATACTCCAACTACGTCATATTTAAGAGTCACGGTCTTATTATAGTAATAGAAAACCGACTAAGAGTTCTTAGCGTCCGTGTAAAGAGATAAAGAAATAGAAAACAGACTGTTTCAATTAATATGGATGCCTTTCATCAATAGTTCCGTATATAAAGCTACTATCGTATTGAGTGTGAAACAAAAGTTAAATTACATGAAATTATAAACAAAAAAGAGAACCGATGTCAGATTGTGTGTAGACTACGTAGCAACCAAAGTAAGACCCACATTCTAAAGTAATTTCAACCGCAAGTCCTATTTTTATCATAATATTAAATTATCCGAACCATATTAAACTAAAACGGGTTCCTATTCAATCTCATATTACACTAAATTATGCCAATATACAAAACATTCTCGACATGTATACAATTGAATACTAACATCTGTTCTAATGTAATTTCCAAATAAAGGTAAAGAAAATAAAGACTAAATTCCTAAATCTATATCATCTAAGGAAGCTACATTCTAAACCAAAAAATTCAAAATGAGAGCAAACTTTAGAAAATTTAAACAATATCCACTATTGCACTCCAAAACTTATAAATACCACCAAACCGAAAATCCCAAAAAGGCTGTCACCAATCCTGATACTCTCATTCATAATACCAGATATTCTCCTATGCCCAGCTAACAGAAAGCTACATCTCTTGTCTAAGTTTAAAGCATCACATTCTCAGCTCCTATTCATATTATCCATATAGATTCCCTACTTCATTATATTCATTTCTGTTTGACCATCCCTAAGTCTCTATCCTCATACTTTTCTACTTATCGCCAAGAAAGTATTCCATCTCATAGTCTGTATTCAGACCCCGCTCCACAGCTCCTAATCGTATAATCCATATAGACTCCCTTCTCAGTAGGGCCAGTTCCCTGTTACCACCTCGTGGATTTAATTCACAATAATCAAAGCCAAAAAATCTAAATTCTTTATGAATTCCCTGTGCATCACATACCTTCATATGAGAGGCTATGGGATATCGTTCGTCTTCCTGCCTAATCGCTCTCCAGTGTTCAGAAATTCTCACTTTAAGGGGGCGAATCGTACTGCCCACATAAATTCTCTCACATTTCCAAACGAGCATATAAACCACAAACTTGGTGTTACAGTCTATACGTGATTTTATATCCATTTTGTTACCACTCATGTCATAAAAATCTTTTTTAGCCTGCCATGCCCATTTGCACATTGCACAAGAACCACATTTATAAAAACCCAGATTGTGCGCACTGAGCCAATCCGATTTAGTTATATCGGACAAGTAACTTGGACTGAGAATATTTTTGAGGGTATTATCTCTCCTAAATGAAACCTCTGGTTTATTACCAATACATCTCTTCAGTATCACATCCTGAGTAAGTATTGACCAATGTTTCCTCATGATTCTCAGCAAGCTTTGAGAAATCTCTGTATAATCCAAAATAATCCTTAGCTTCTGGTTACTATTTTTCTTTCCTTTACTATCTTTCCGTGCAAATGACAACAATGTCGGTGGGCGAGATATCTTTGAAACCTTGTATTGAGATTTACGTATAACTGCCTCTGAGTAGCCCCTAACTGCAAATCTATGTCCCATATCCTCAATGACCTTATAAAAGTCACAATTTCTGCTGCAATTTCTTCTCGCTCTAACCATTTCCCCTAACGGTATGGCCTCTATCTGATGTTTCGGATGCGCACTCGTTGCATGAAATAGGGTATTACAGGAAGTTGGCTTTCGGTATAATCTACTCTCTATTCTGTTGTTCTCTACAAACAGTTCCACATCTAAAAATTCTATACAAGTCACACTATATTTATGTGTGAATTTGATATTCACATCATTCTCATTAAGATGGTTACACAAACTATCTAATGTTGCCACATCTCCTGTCCATAACATGAAACAGTTGTCAATGTATCGCCCCCAATATAAGATATGTGAATGCCATCTCGCTGCTCCCGGGCCCCACACCCAATTTTCCTCAAACCACCCCATAAACAAATTCGCATATGAGGGGGAAAATCTAGAGCCCATTGCCACACCCTGTTTTTGTTTGTACCAATCTTTTCTAAACAGAAAATAGTTGTTGTTCAAAATATCATATGCGTGTGTTCCAATAGACTTGCTGATCTTCTATTTAAGATATTTTCAATTGCTTTCATTCCACATTTGTGTTGTATACTAGTATACAATGCTACCACGTCCAAAGTTACCATGATCATACCTGGTTCCCACTAAATATCTGATAACAAACTCAGTATGTGTTTAGAATCTTTGATATATGAAGGTAAATTACAGACAAATGGTTGCAGAAATATATCCACAAATTCTGAAAGTATCTCCGTGGGGCCCCCATACCTGAAACTATAGGTCTCCCTGGTGGAAATTTTGACTGTTTATGTATCTTCGGCAACGTATAAAGACATGGGAATTTAGGGCGATGCACCTGTAAATAAAGATATTCATCCTCATCCAGTAAATTCCTATCCCACAAACTTTTTAACAGTCTATTTATTTTCCCCGTTAGTGCTGATATCGGATTGTGTGAAAGCTTTTCATAACAGTTAATATCACTCGGTTGAGTGTAGAACTCCTGCTCATAATCTACATGGTTCATGACTACTATGTTCCCACCCTTATCTGCTCTCTTGATGATTAGATCATCATCAGATTTAAGAGTCTTCAATGCAATATACTCCTCTTGCTTCAAATTGGGTTTCCTCAATTGTTTCTTCTTCGTCTCCTCTTTATCCAAATCAAACCATACTAATTTGAAAAATGTCTCAATGTTATTGTCCATTGTGGATCTTGACATACAGGTCGATCTTCCTCTTAAACCACCAGTAACATGTATGTCTGAAGGTACATTTAAATCTTGTGAAACCGTAGATGTTGTTATTGGGTACTACTCATAATCTGTAATATAGTGAATTCTCTATTCAAGATATTCATGACACTGTAGCATTGAACGTGATTACAGATTATGAGGAGTAGATAAGGTACATAGCACTCATGTGGTGGATACCTTAACTCTTATGAGCATGCTCTACACATAGCACAGTTTATTTCATATTAATAAGATTGTCACATGATTGGATATCACTAAGTGTTATGAACAATTTGCACGGTTCCCACTGTTTGGCATGGATATACATGTTTACTATTAAGAATGAGACTAGGAATGTAATATACATGTTGAATACTGATATGTTATTTATGGGAATACTGTTATAGGAGGTCCTGAAGAAATCCAGGGGCACTCCCCGGATGAAACACGTGTTGACGGACAAGCAAGTGAAAATTTAAGGAACTGTTTTTGGATATTGTATATGTGAATTTGTTTTGAATACCAAGCGGAATTTGACATTACTTGAGATTTTTGGATCAGAGATTGCTTTTGGAAGTAAGACTATACCTTACGTGGAAATTACAGACGTATCATTTAACTTTGGACTGCTAAATTTCAGTTGGAATAAACGTTTTTTCTGAACTTAAGAAAGGGCAATATTTTGGACATAATATTAATTTTGATTTACCATATGTCTGTTTGATATATTATATGTACTGTTATATTGTAATTTTTATACGTGTGCCATTACTTACTGCCATGCCAAGGATGTTGGAAAGGTAAAGCCAGTCCAGGATGGTAGGGTACAATGTAAAACTTGCCTGCTGTCACACGACAGCTGGTATTCTCCTTACATGAACTAGGGCTCAATTAACAGTCTCAGGCCATATCTGCAAGCGGAATTTAACAAGGACAACACTTGCCACTACCACCTCTTCTGTGTGTGCAGGTCAAGTAGCTAATGGCAGTAACGTCTCCATGGATCAAACACACCCAAATTAGAGGGTTCAGGATGAAAAAGTTATCAATCCCCTGTAATCAATAAAAAAATTCTAATCCTGTCAAATGTGATTGTCCATAGTTGCTACAAACATCAGCCATTATCATAAACATTATGAGGTACACAGCACTAATGTCATACCCATGCTGCATATGCCAGGGTCCACCCTGTGCCTGGGTCACAATAGCTCCAATGACACCATGCAACATCCCAGATGTCATACTGCTCGGACAAAAGCATTGAGGGGGAGGACATATGTCACCGGCTAGTGAAATTCACCCTCACAGTCAGAGGAGGAACTGGAACACTGCTAGGACCATCAGTGCAATCCAATGTAGCACACATTCCCCAACAACATCAACATTACACACTACCAATGCTGTTATCTGTAGTGTGCCATGCCAATGCTATACATAGTATATGCTAGGTCTCATAAACATATAGCTGGATGTGAAATATCTGAGACTGGCTCAGTTCCAGATTGTTAAGTGTGGTGCAAGTGCCATCAGAACAACCACAGCCAGTGCAAGGCCTCACCATGAGAATGGAAGTAGACGGAGGGTTGAGAAGGACAAGAAGGTGGCAATATACAAAATGGCCAGAACCAACACCTAGAGGATGTGATTCTGACAAGTCCCCAAACTGACCACACTACATGTGACATGCATGTGGGGCATAGGCCTGGGAGAATGCTAATATTAAATACAGGAACAATGAACAGGAACCAAGATCACAATGTGCAACAAATAAGAAGGCAGGCACGTCACATTACAAATCCAACAAAACAGACACACTAATTGTACAATATCTCATTGCAGAGGACAATGGCTTTCCTGGGGATATGCCTGTCCTGGACTTCCCTGATGACATGGATGACGAGCTGACAAACATCAGCCAGCAGACCCTCCAAGATGTCCTTGGGACCCTCCAGACCCCACCTTCAGTCGCAAGGTGGAGCACAGATACAGCAGCCATCACAGAGGACCCACCCACCACCCCAATCGTACGACCTGCCAGCTCCAACCCAGCTGAAGACCCTGACGACACTGGCACCAGCTTTGAGAGAACTGTAGTTGGAGTACAGCGGGAGCTGGCCAAGGAGGTGCGGGTGGGGATGCAAAATATGGCAGCCAGCCTACAGGGGGTGCGTTCGTCCATGATGTCAACTGCAGAACAGGCAGCAGCCATGCAAGGACGAACATCAATCTTGCATGAACTTGAAAAAAGTGTGAAGGCAATCAGCACAGCTGTAAGAGAGTTGACACAACACCTCCAAAACAAACTTTTCAACGCATGCACAAATTTAATATTGACCCCCTCAGGGCCGACCTGGCTGCCTACCACCATGATGTGGCTGCTATTCTTAAGAACCAGCATCTCTTCCTTGCTGCAGTACTGCCCTTAATAGCCCCACAGTTGGCAGCTACCAGGATGTCTGACTCCACGTCTTCAAACACTGAGGTGTGTGTTGCCCCTTCACAACCACCACCACCACCAAGGGCAGAGGAGACAATACACACCTCAGAAGATGAAGACGTGGAACAAATCATCTTCACCCATAAGATTACCCGGTAGCACTTGTCCCTGCCCCATGGCCACTTATAACCAAGGTCCTGTGCTTTGTAACATGCCAGTCTTGCAACAGCTGTTCCCAAGCACTGTTCTCCAGCCCACTGTTTATCTTGTCACTCTGCCCTGTGATTGTCTCTCACCACCTCATTGGCAAATCATGTCCCTCGGCACTGTCCGACACTTCACCCCAGCATGTCCAATTACATGTCCTTTTGCACTTGTGTAGGATCACAATGGATGGTGTCACACTAATGGACTCACACACATGGACAATGTAAATATAGCACTACAGCACTTTATAATAAATAGCACATCAACAACCACTTTGTCTCTGTGTAATGTGACACATCAATCGTGAGGGAGATTAGTGATGTTTGCCTCATGTCAATGCCCATAGAATGTCAATACAACTACCCTGAAAGAATGTGGGCTGATAACTATGCACTGTGGTCTGGATTGTACCATCATCTGCCCTTCCTGAGGGTTAATTCTGAGGGAAATAGAAACTAAACAGTATAATTATGTGTTGGACAGAATACGTCTTCCTCAAGAGATGTCTAAGCCAAAAATTATTGTCTTCAAATGTTTCTTCAAGCCAATCTTTACGTATGTGACATTTGACCCAAAATGTTCCTAACACACACCATACAGCAGGAATGGATGTGTACGAGTCTACGTACAAATATGTAACCTGGTTGAACAATGTAACAAATGATAGGTGTGAGTTATGTATACCATACTACATGAGATCATACCACCACTCACCTTATAAGGCTTCACTTGAACATCAGGCTGCAGGCAGATGTAATACAGTGTCCTCAATACCAAATCTGATCCCAAAGTATGTGAGATTGAAAACATACATGCTGACAAAACGAGCCTGGTGGGACTCCAAGTCCCAGGCTCCCTCTCGCTGCTGCCGGCTCCTCTTCACCTGGGGCCACTTGTTTTCAATAGCGGGCACTATAAAGCGCACCACGCAACACTCCTTTGGCTGCCGACAAAACGAGCCTGGTGGGACTCCAAGTCCCAGGCTCCCTCTCGCTGCTGCCGGCTCCTCTTCACCTGGGGCCACTTGTTTTCAATCGCGGGCGCTATAAAGTGCACCGCGCAACACTCCTTTGGCTGCTGACATAACGAGCCTGGTGGGACTCCAAGTCCCAGGCTCCCTCTCACTGCTGCCGGCTCCTCTTCACCTAGGGCCACTTGTTTTCAATCGCGGGCGCTATAAAGCGCACCGCGCAACACCGCTGCGCGGGATGCGCCCGGGCAAAGCCCGGGCCAAGGGCGGGCCGATCCGTGCCCGTCAGAGACCGAAGGAGGCCGGGCTGGGCCCCTGGGCCCCCCCGTGCCCTAAGGTACGCTACTAGTCTATCTCGTGCTGGGAAGCACTTTTAAAACTTCTTTCCGCACTGTTTCTGTAGCTTTAATCTTCAATGGGGAAGCGTAAGGCGAAAGGTAGCCCTGTACTGGGCTCTGCAAAATCTAAAATACTCAAAACCAATAAGGCCACATTACCACATACTAACTGTGTTGCTAAGGAAATAGATGATTTGATCGAAGAAGTTGAACAGATTTTAAACAATAAGGAGAGGACCAGGCGAAAGGAGACGAAATCTGGTACCCTCATCCCGTTCTTGACTCCAAGTTCGCATACTGCTCTCAAATCGCAAACTGTTACTTCATTTCATCAGGCGCCAGCCCCCCAATGCCCTACTAACACTGGCAGTTCTTCTTCTCCATCTGTATCCCATCTTGATCCTGAAGTACTAAACGACAATGTTACACATTTCACAATTCCTTGTTCTAACCGTTTTTCCTCTCTGGCCCCCCAAGTTCTGGAAAATCCTTTATCAATCTCTATGACTTTGCCACATACGGAGAGTGTTCCTTTACTAAATGACCTGTCAGCATTGGTGGTTAGCCTTAAGAGTGAAATAGGTGAGCTGAAATCCTTACTGTTTGAAATCACTACTCTTCTCAAAGGTAAAATTCTCCTCCCTATTGGCGAGTCCAAGCCAAACTCTACAACATCCAACCACTCACACGTAAAAATTGTTTCTTCAACTGAGCTTCTGCCACCGCCATTAAGCGCAGCAGCCTTTATGGAAGGGCAGCATTCTTATAGTCAGAACATGTCCTCTTCTGAACGTAATATTCCTCTTTCTTTTAATGTTCCTCTTAAATGGGACATTACTAAAGCTTCCCGACAAAATTCTAACCCACTAAGAACAATTATATATATATGTGTAATGTTCCACCTCTGCCCCCAAATACACGAGAAGATAAAGCCTCACTAGCCAATAAGGCCTCGCACTGGCTGAGACACGTTAGATGTTGTGGCTCAGTCATCCACGACGACATTTTATCTGCCGAACGAGCGAATGGTCTTCCAGGTTGTCGAGACTTTATAAAACTCAATTTTAAAAACTCCCATTTGGTAACAGGTCTTCTAGATATGGAAGCACGCAATAGAAATAGGAAGTCATCTGCCATCTTTCTCAGTGCCAGTCGACCCACCGATGGTCATATGAAGCCGAACTTCCTCCCTAGAACAGCCAACTGGGTCTCGAGCTGTTCTATAGACCATTGAGATTTCAGGCCATCAGGCCATCAGGCCTCAAAAGGTGTACCATCTGACCATGCCCCAACGACCAGCTCCGGTCCTACTTTTAGCGGCCAATTAGCACCTGATTTCGATCTCCAGGGGGCCACCTCCGACATCGATTGATTATACTCTACTAATCCCTGCATCTCCATTTCTAGCTCAGGCCGACGGGCTACAGGTTCTCCACTCTATCCACTTAGTCCAGGTGTTGCTTCCCCTTTGGGTTCACAACTTGTTAATATTAACAAATTTACAAATCCGCGTATGGAGAAGCTTATTGACAGCAACCTTCCAGACGACATTCTCGTGAAACCAAGATGCTCTATTGCCCAGACACCAGCAAAACTTTTGTCCTGGAATGTGGCCGGCATCAATGGCAAACTTGCAGACATTGAGAGGGGGTCATTTGTTGAAAATTGTAATGTATGTATGTTCCAGGAAACATGGGCCAAAAATTACACATATAGACAGGGGTTTAGTTCTTTCTTTAAACCGGCTATGCCGTCTTTAGCAGGTAGGGCAGTAGGGGGCTTATGTACTTGGGTAAAATCATCAGAGGTGGGAGGAATAAAGGAGATATATGTGGACTCCCATGACATTCTGGCTATTGCTATCCAACCAATCTCAGGCTCCCCCGTTCTCTGTATAAACATCTATAGCAGGCCGGGACCCTCTAACAATTGCTCTACTATTATTGAGCTATTAAATACTCTAATCTCAGACTTTCATCTCAAATATTATATTATAATAGCAGGGGATTTTAATGTCCAACTTGAATTCAATTTAGATCTTATAGAGGTCATGCAACCTGAAGATAGTGTATGGAACATTCCTCCCCATTCCACCCAGCAAAACTCATACAAACCTTGCGCTAGGGCAACGCAGGCAATAGATCTTATGATATTACATGGTCTCCGTCTTGGCAATGGCCGTTTCCCAGCTGACACATCCGCAAGACCAACCCTTTTTTAGGGGTTCTTATAGTAGTAAACTAGATTACATTTTCTTTGATTTAAGAGTCTGGCACTACATACTAGATGTGGAAGTGGGCAACCCACACACTAGCGATCATGCCCCTCTACAGATTACGTACAAGAGTCCTCTTTTAGCAGGAGCCGTATTTCCTTCTGCTTTACCTGCTGTTATGGAGTTGTCTAGCAATAGGCGCACGGTAAGATGGGACTCTTTTGAGAAATCGAACAAGCTCCGAGAAAAACTGTGTGTTTTAATTTCTTCTCACCAGTTATTTGACCATAGTCTTACCTTTTCTCCAATTGAAGTTACGTCCCTCCATTTGGACCTCTTTACTACCCTGAAAGAGCTGTTTTCTAAACGTCCAAAGCCGTTGACTACCTCTTGCTGTCAGGATAATTCATTTCGATTTCCTCAGAAGCAGAAGATAACTCCTCAGTCCCGACCCGAGCTATTCACAACGAATATTAATCCTTCGTGCTGAGTACCCCGGAGGGGGAAAGGGGAATGGGTTGGTAGAGAGACTGCCACAGAGATGATGAATGCCAGTACTCAGTCTGCCTCTTCACATCTAAGATTGGATACAGCACCTGCAAGAGTCACAGTCGCAATTACTAGGGACATACAACATCAGTTTTTCACTTTCTACTCTCAACACTTAATTCTCTTTAATTCTATTATTTCTTCACTCACCCTGAGTTCTCTGTAGCCTTGCTTCTCTCTATAAATGATAGCTCTTCTTAAAAAATGCTTATTACTGATTCTGGAAGAACTTCTCAACCTTTGTTAGAGATTGGTTTTATGTTGCTATATATATATATATATAGTTGGTGATAATGCGTTCTTCAAATCAGCTGATGTTATTTAATTTCTCCTGTCTTATTGTGACTTCTATCAATACTTGTATTTGTAAATGCTTGTTTATTAAAGTTCATTTCTCCTTTCTTACGTTGACATTTGTTGATAACTTGTATTTGTAAATGCTTGTTTATTACAGTTAGTTTCTCCTTCCTTACTTTGACATCTGTCGATAACTTGTAGTTGTAAATGCTTGTTTATTTAAGTTTGTTTCTCTTTTAAACTCTATTTTGGTTTATTACCATTTAATTTGTAAATGCTTATTTGTTAACAGTTTGTTTCTCCTTTAAACTTGGCCTTTGTTTATAACCTTGACATTTGTAGATACTTGCTCTTTTAAAGTTCGTTTTTTCTTTGACTTTAATATCTTGAACAAGAACCTTGTAAACATAAGGTTAATTCATACATTAACTCTGTAGCCTTGCCGACTTCCACGGGAACGGTCTACTATCTTCGAATAAACCTTGACAATATTTATCTGTTTTCTGTAATATAATCTTCAAATGTAATTTTACCTCACAGGAGTTTCTGTTCTGAAGCGCGCTCTCTCTCCACACAGCTGATTCCTGTCAGACCTCAGTTGAAGTGCAAGGCTTCCAGCTGGAGAGCTCGTAACCTAGCAACCAACCGATTGCAAGACTAGAACTGTAACTAACCTTCAGGACTCACAGCGGCCATCTTGGATCTTCTCTTCTTGGTTCTTCCTTTGAAATAAGCGCAAGATTACTCTGCAAACCTTCTTCCAGTTTGGGCTTTGCTGTCTCCACTGAGGATATCTCTTTGCTTTTCTCATGCACTTCTTTGATGTGACTTGGCAAGTTTGTGTGGTCATGACACTTGCCCCCAACCCTGCTCCAAATGGTTCAACAAGAGGTGTAGAGAGGCTAAAAATACCCTGGTTAGTGTTTTAAGGACAAAGGACAGACAAGGCATCATTAATGCTAGACGTAATTATGCTTTCATATGTAATAAGAGCAAACATGAGCATGAAGAGGAGCTCTGGAGTGATCTATTTGAGGCAGCTAGGGCGCACGACTCCAAACGATTTTGGCTTTTGGTATCTCGCAGTGATCAGAACCGAGCTCCTTATTTGGAGTCTCATATTACTCCTGATGCCTGGCTTTCCCATTTTAAAGAACTGTACAACTCTCCATTGGTCCTCGATGCCCCAAATTTGGGACAGTTGGCAATATCTCATTCGCCCGCGCCTTCTTTGCCTTTCTTTACATCGAACGAAACTGCGCAGGCCATCACAGCCCAAAAAGCAGCAAAGGCCCCTGGGTCAGATGGGATCCCTTCCGATATGTTTAAAGCGGACCTGAACACCTGGAGCCCATATATCAATAGGCTCTCTAATGCCATTTTGACTACCAGATCCTACCCGGACTCATGGAAAGAGGCAATTATTGTGCCTATCTATAAGAAAGGAGAGAGGAATTCCCCGGGAAACTACAGACCCATCAGCCTCCTTGACAATCTCCCAAAAATATTCTGCCATCAATTGTTGAGTAGGCTGAGTAAATGGATAGTGGAAAACCAAATCTTAAACCACCTCCAAGCGGGCTTCAGAGAAAAAATCAGCACAATAGACCAGATATTCCGCTTTATTTCTATTAAATGGGAAGTTGTTGATGTGAATTCAGGCCACCTATTTGTAGCATTTGTTGACCTAAAATCAGCTTTCGATTTGGTACCCCGCAATAAACTGTGGGAGGTCTTGTCTAAAATGGGAGTCCCTTGCCCGATTTTAAATATCATTAGAGATCTCTATACTGGAAATTACGGTAGAATCAGATGGGGTCAGCAAGGTGAACTAACTGAAAAATTTCCCACTGCTCGTGGTGTGAGGCAAGGCTGTGTACTCGCCCCTACCCTATTCCTCCTTTTCATAAACGCGTGCATTCCGTATCTTATGGAGTGCTCCAATGATGCCCCCAAAATAGGAGGGCAGAAGATCCCCTGCCTCCTATTTGCTGATGACACCTTGTTGATATCCCAAACAGCCACAGGTCTCACAACCCTGGTTTCGAGATTCATGACCTTTTGTAATGATCACGGCCTGGAAATTAACCGATCAAAAACTAAGGGGGTCATTCTGATCCTGGCGGTCATGGACCGCCAGGGCCAACGACCGCGGAAGCACCGCCAACAGGCTGGCGGTGCTTCCGGGGGCATTCTGACCGCGGCGGTAAAGCCGCGGTCAGAAAAGGGAAGCCGGCGGTTTCCCGCCGGCTTCTCGCTGCCCCAGGGAATCCTCCACGGCGGCACTGCAAGCAGCGCCGCCATGGGGATTCCGACCCCCTTCCCGCCAGCCTGGTTCTGGCGGTTTTCACCGCCAGAACCTGGCTGGCGGGAACGGGTGTCGTGGGGCCCCTGCAGTGCCCATGCCACTGGCATGGGCAGTGCAGGGGCCCCCTAACAGGGCCCCACATAGATTTTCAGTGTCTGCGTGGCAGACACTGAAAATCACGATGGGTGCAACTGCACCCGTCGCACCCCTTCCACTCCGTCGGCTCCATTCGGAGCCGGCATCCTCGTGGAAGGGGGTTTCCCGCTGGGCGGGCGACCTTCTGGCGGTCGCCCGCCAGCCCAGCGGGAAACTCAGAATGACCGCCGCGGTCTTTTGACCACGGTACGGTCTTCTGGCGGTTCCCCTAAGTGTATGGTGTTTGGGGATAAAAAAGGTAGGATGCGGCGCCCCATTTATTTAGAGGGCGCCGCATTGGAAAGAGTTGGCGATTTTTAATATCTAGGCCTGAAACTAGAAGATTCGCACAAATGGCATTCTCATCTTCAGAAAGCAAATTTCCGTTTGAAACAACGGACGAGCGGTATCGTAAGATTTGCAGCTAGATCTCCCAGCTCTGCCATGACACCCGCAATTGAAATCTACAAATTACAAGCAAGGGGGGGAGCCCTTTATGTAGCCGAGCTGTGGGGCCACTGTAATCTAGATGATTTGACAAAGGTGGAAAACTCTTTTTTAAGGTCCCTGCTAAGAGTTCCTTCCAGTACCCCAATGCTCCCCATTCGAATGGACCTAAATTTGCCTCCCATTTGCCAGATTGCTGCTCTCAGGCCCTTGTTGTTTTGGATCCGTCTATGGTCATTAGACTCTCTTATTCCCTACAGATGTGGGCTAGTTAACCTGATGGCCAATAATACAAGTCCAAAAATCAAGTGGTGTGTGTATGTAGAAGGGATTTTCACACTACTTGGCTTGGGGTCTTACTGGAAGGATCCGCTATCTATTCCAAAAAATGCAACACAGACACTGAAGGATGCGTTTTGGCTCCATATGCATCTTTCACAATTGACTGATGTTTCACCATCATCCATGACGGGCAGTTTTCTACAAATAAAATGCCATTATGAATCCGCGCAATATATGGACATAGTTCTCTCTCCACGTGCACGTGCATTGTATATTAGATTCAGGATAGGCTCTCTCCCTCTGCGCATTCTAACACACAAATGGGCCAATACTAGCTGCACTTCGAAGATGTGCCCAATGGGTTGTGCCAGGGAAGAATCTATAACCTATGCTCTTTTTCAATGTCCTGCATATCAAAACCAGAGAGTTCGTTGGATTATCCCCTTGTGTAGGAAAATGGGTTTTAAGAACTGTCCACTGGCCTTGAGAATTTTTAAATCTGACCCATCCGTTCTAGTGTCTTGCTGTTTGGCAAAATACTTAGACTCCATCTGGCACTGTAGATTGAACATGCTTAAAAAAATAGAGGTAAACTCGACCATAGACGTGGGGAGCGGCTGTTGATGAACTCACCTGTGAATTTTAATGCCGGCACCTATTACCTTTTATCGCTCAAAGTATTTTTATGTCTAGACATCCTTTATATATATATATATATATATTTTTAAATAGAAATGTCTAATTATATATGATATGACTGGCCAAGCCTGTATCTGATTTTCGACATTTATCACGCAAAACTTTGCATTCTTATGTGATCTTATAATATGGTTTGAATCTTTTAAAGAAATTTTTTTTTATGTCTAATATATACACTTTTATTGTTTAAAAACTCCTTTTATGCATAGATATTCTTATATTTTTAAATAGAAATGTTCCTTCTTGTGATATGTTCGGTTAGGCTTGTATTTGAATCTTGATACCTAACATACAAAATTTTGCACCATTATATGATTTTATAACATGGTTCGAACTTCCAGAAGGAAAATTTTTCATGTTTAACATTTTCTTATGTAGTCCAACCTCTTATGTTCAAAATTTTCTGTATATAACCTGCTACTTTGTCAAACTGAATTGTGGCGTGCTTTTATGGTATTTATTTTTACCGAAATAAAGCTAACGAACGAACGAAAACATACATAAATTAACAACACTTTGGGATCAATAGTAACCTTGAGTGGTGGGTGCAATGGATGGCAAAATCTTAGCAAAGAAGCTCTGGTGTAGCTGTCAATGTAACAGCTCAATTGGGAATTGGTTGCAGGATGGGACACAAATGCAAATAATAAAGAGACACTGTTCAGCCATGGCAAGGCCCTGATCCCCAAGCATTTGACACATACTGTAAATGAGTACCTACGTATTTATTTAACAGTAAAAAGGAAGATAAAACCTGGGGAAACACCTTAACTAACCTAACCCATCCTAACTACACATTACCCACAACAGGCCCTAACAAACCTATGCTAAACTTACTTATCACATTTAACTAAACACTCTAAACATCAACCCCTCACCCCCCTTATAAGACGGGATACATGGAGGACAATAGATACTAACCTAAATACATACTATCTAATACTAAACAAATATATATTTTTTGTATTTTTATATTTTATTTATTATTATTATTATTTTTTTTAACACCAAAACCCCAACATCATCCACCACCCACACACATAATAAAAAAAATATTAAAATGATCATGCCCCCACCCACCAGCCCACTACTACTAACTAAACTAACAGTCTATTCTAACCTAACACTAAGCCCCCAAACCCACTAATTAAAAGAACCAGGAAAGAGGATGGAGGGGAGGGATTCAAGGAAGAGGGTATATTTTTCATAAGTTCACCCTCCGCAGGTTCTTCTTGATGGCATGCACCCTCTTATTCATTTGTGCCACCTCCTGTTGTAGCCTGTTCATTTTCCTCAACATACGTTGCATGTCACGTTGCATCCTTTGGAAATCTGCAGGGTCAATGACTGCAGCAGGGGTGGTCAGGGTGCCGGTTGTAGAAGTTTGTCTGGATGTTGGTGCCATGCTTGTAGGGGGAGGTGCAGGTGGTGCTGTTATAGGTCAGGGAGCAGTGGAGGTCGATGGTCCTGCAGAGTTGCCTGATATGCGTGGTGCCACCTGGGTGGTAGTGGTGGTACTGGTGGAGGCGGCTGTTGTGGACACCGAAGGGCCCCCTTGGGCAAATGCCCTCCACACTTCGGAGGCTCTTTCATTGTGATGAAGCCGTGCCATGTGGCGGAACCCAGACTCCACATCCAGAATGTGGCGGTAACGCATCGCCCAGAGCTGAAACTCCCGAATGTGGATGGCATTCATATTGGCTGCTGCTAAAAAAGATAAAACCAAACATTAGGTACTTCATTGTGTGATATAGCTACTGAAGTAAATCAGATAATACATCTAATGTAGCTGAAACAGGCCATATCACCATACAGATCACAGATTGTCCCTGAGGAACTACATCCCAACGTAGCCTACACATGTCCTATCTAACAGCACAGCAATGCTCTAAAAGATGTGTAACAACTTAAAGGACCTATGCATCATTGTTCAGCCATTTTTCATTTAAAAAATGCTGCAAGTCCTCCACATGTGACAGGCCAACTAATGACTATCTTCTGGATGACAACTGAGGGCCACAAGATCTGTGATTTGTAAATGGAATTGCCAGGATGGAATGCAGTGGCTAATCATGAGTGGGTATCCTAGTTTAGGACAAGTGATTTACAGATTTACATGTCTGTGTACTAAACTTGGATCATCACTCCTAGGTAAACATTTTATAACCCTAAGCCTGTGCCTGGGGGGGGGGGAATGGACAAGCAACAAATACTTTCCAACATCTAGGACACCCAGGAAGCTTTGAACAGCTGTACATGGGTTTGGGCAGTCCACCACAGATAAGGAGGATGTCCAACTATGATACACCCAAACTTTGGACAATCCCATCCACATTTATGTTTGTAAATGCAGACAATTGTCAACATCATTTAATACCACTAATAAATGTCTTACAACAAGCAAATAGATGCAAGCACCCATCTGGCCATGAGCTGCATGCACACCTATGACGTTGTACTCAAGTGCCACATACACGTAGCACAACATGTGGAGCTACATGCTGCTAGGAAGTAAAACATACAGTCAAACATGTTCATTAGTGAACAGGGAGGCTCAAGTCTTAAGACTTTGGCATCCCTATTTTGTGAGATTCGGGGTCTGACTTGCTGACTAGATCATAAATATGGCCCTCTGCTAATTTTTCTGCATAAAAATGTAACAATAAATGTCACCCTATTCACATGGCCATGCCTACAGGGCTGCACTACAATCCCAAAATATGACTACACGCTAATGATTGTCCAACTCAAAGATGGAAAAAAGTGATACTCCTCTCAAGTAACATATCCGATCATTTACCAGCACATCATACCTTGCTATGTGTCCAACACACAGGAGTCAATCACACAACAGCTGCAAAAACAACCCAGAACTGATATATCAACACTTACTGGCAATGTCTGGGTCCACAAATCGAGCCACCTCTACGATTGTGTAGGGGGCAGGTCCACCTGTAAAGCATGGAAGTGAGAAATGTGCTCAATGTCTGTGCACTGTACAATATTTCCAAATAAAATTACTGTGGGTAACATCGAATCTGAAAGTCCAGCCTCTCAGGCATGATGATACTGCAACAGACATACCACTGCAAACATGTACAGACTGGGTCACTCCAGTGAGTGATACACACATATCTGCACACATGCAGTGGCCCTAACTATCATGTGGTGGCAAACATGCTCCATCAATTGTTTGCAGACTAATTTATGGAGTGTACTCCTCTCATCATTTGTAGTAATGAGAGACATGCAAAGCCACTTTCATGGAGCACTGCAATACCAGTCACTCAGCTATTGTGGCTTGTGCATCAAAGGACAATCATTTACTGTGTGACACACCTGTGGGTTGATTTAAGGTCATGATTTATCATGTTTTCTATGGTTCCTCACATGTAGGGCTTGTGTTGTGTGTCAGTTACATATGCTACATTAACAGTGTACCCTGAGCCACATATGCCCCCTGTGACACCATAATGGCAGGGATCCTGTGCATTATTTGGTGACAGTTTGAGGCTAGCCATGGATTGACCAGTTTTAATATTTGGATAGAACAAGGAGATATATGTTGACAGATATTGTAGTCATCCATGACAGACTTCATGGGCACAGGTGTAGTCATTGCACCTGAATTGTGTCACTCATTGCCCAGTGTACCCATTATGGATTTAGGAAATCACAGTGAGCCACATTCATCATCTTACATTTGCCAAGTTGGTTGATCAGCGGATATACAGCAAACTGACACTGTGATATTATTAACACATGGTTTAGCAAATGTACCACTGTGTCAATCATGTTGATGTAGGTTTCAATTTGTATGTAACTTCCGAATGGCAGCAGTCACAGGAATGCTGGTCTTCTGATCTTAGCATACACCCATGTCCGTGATAGCCTCCATACTGGGAAGTTAGTTATTAAACATATGCTGCACTAGATCAGCATGGGTGTGCCAAAATAAACTAGCAAAGTATTAGTCAACTTTATATGTATGATTGAATTGGTCAAGGCTCCCTTGCACAACATCATGCATGTAATACATTGTGATCATGCATTCCCCAATGTCAGGTATCCCATGATGATCCCATAACTTATGAGATGTTCATGGCTATAGAGTAACACAGATGGCAAATGCATTAGCTCTGTTCCAGCTATTATGCCCAAGACCAATGTAAGACACACAGGTACAATGAACAGAGGGCCATGGACAGTTGTTAGCCCTCAATTTGTATAATTTGCTTCATTTTATGTGCCACAGCTATGGAAAGTAGCACCAAACATTTAGATATGACATCATGTGCATTACTTTTGGCATCCATCCCTAATTCAATTGCAGCACAACCAAGTCAAACTATCAGCCTAAGATGTTACCTGAGGTTAGAAATAGCTATGTACGTATGTGTCAGAATCCAGTTCAGACATGTATCAGTAATATGGGGGACACATTAATTCTTGAAAATATCTGGATTAAAAACATGTCTTTCCTGGTACACTCACAGACCATGCCTAAAACATATGTTAGAGGCACATTTGCATCACCAATTGATGTGAAGGCGGCACTAATTTACAGGCTCCAGTTGTGTTTTGTAACTCAGTGCAGCTGTTGCGTCAACAAATGACGGTAATGTGTAGCTATTATTGTATAACTCACGGCCACTGTATGTTTAACTAGAATACCACATGTCCAAAAATATTGCCTGCAGTATATGAACAAATCTGCTACTGTCACTACAGAGCATTTAAATGTGCACATTACTCTGAATTGTACTCACCAACAGGGCCACCAATCACAATCCCCAGGTGGTCCAGCAGGGCTTGATCCCTGGCAACCAGGTCAGCCCAAAGGTGCTTTAGCTGGTGGTCGTTGTGCGGGGTGTTGTATATGCATTGCAGATGGTACAGGACCTTTGCCCACCGAAGCCTCCTTGCCTCTGTGTGATACCCCTGTATCACCCGGCCACCTGCTTCTATCATCAAAGGGAGGAAGTGGCACACCAGCCAAATGAATACCCCCAGCTCTTCCTCGCCCATTCTACCAAGACGTGGCCTACCCAACATGTTCGAAAAAATAAAGGAATTAAGGGGTACAGAGGATAATGAAGGGAAAGGAGGAGAGGGAAATGAAAACTAATTAACACTATAACAGCCCAACTATCCCCAAACTAACACTACCCACAACAGACTCCCAACAGTACAAAGACAAAATTAGACACCAGAAATGACAAAAATACACTTACACAGGATACCACAGACATTTAGAAAACACCAAAAGACAATATAAAGAGCACCCAGGAGACAAATTCACAATATTCACAGTGAGACAAGTGTCCAAACACAGCCACACAGTCAAGAAAAATCACAGACTGCAAAGTGAAAGTGAAAGTACACCCACTGTACCAATTCTGTAAACAGATATCCTATTACATCACTTCCTTCCTCAAATACAGCGAGTTTTCATTCTTATGTGTCAAAATATTATACCGCTTACAGTCTGTGCGTCATTTTTTTTGACGCACTTGCTTAGAAATTACCCCGCATCCATATGTTCAATTAATTGTCATAGTTTACCAATTTCACGGGGTACAGTGTGGGAATTACCAATCAGGGCCAATGGATGTATCATGGCAGTGAGCGTCATTTTTCTACGCATATGCAGCGTTTTTTGACGCATGTGTGTCTTTTTTTATGCATATGCATCAAAATGTATGTCTTTTACTGGGTTTGGGTCATTTGTCAAATTTTATAGTACATGACTGCTGTAACTATACAGAGATAGGTTGTTTGCACCTACATTATGCTTTCCAGTATATGGGCACATGTGGCAGATCACACTACTGTGGACCATGATCCTCTAGTTGTTGTACTGGATTTGCACTCTTCACTGACACAATGGATGCCCAAACGTTTAGAATACAAATTGGTATTACTCAATTTGAGCAAGTTGTGCGTCAATGGAGGATAGCAAGGCTACGCAACTCAATACAGTAACTCATTGCCTGTGTGTCAATGTATGTGAATTGGCCCTTACAATTTTAGTTGTCCCACTGTGTGAACATCACAAGATGTGTTTTCATATATGTGCTTGTATGCATGTGTTGTCAATGGGGACAACCAACAGATGCTATTCGGTGTGGAAATGAGTAAGGAAATGTGTTTGTCATACACGTATCAACAAATGCTGTGTGAACTTCCCAGATTTTTGGGACATAAAAATCTCCCATGACAAACCATGCACAGAATAGATAGAGAACAGGTGATCATGGCAATGTTCCAAGACTAAGCCATCAGATGTCCTGGAATGTTGGATACCACTTCCTTGTCACTTGTTTTGATACTACCCATGAGTCAGGCATTTGAAAATGTTATGTGGGTACGGTGTTTGTGACACCGAGTCCCAAAACCAATCCACAAATGTAATGTCACTCCACAGTTTGAGTCGTATAAATGACTTATGTTTCTCCTGTGGCAGTGGAGGTCTAGCAGACCAAGCAGCACGTGTTCACATATTTCCAGTGGTTAATTGCACAAAGGTGTCCAGTTCAAGTGTGTGGGCCCATGTGTAGCCTGTGTCATTATTGGGGTCCATGTTGTCACAGTTACGTGCAGGTGTAGTCATGAGCCTGTGGAGCCATTCCCTGCATTAACAAAGTATCCTTCACAGCTGAATTGAATGAAAGCCAAAGAGGAATTGAGAACACACATGGGGATAGTCCAGCTATGGCACTGAAGACGTTTTATGAGACAGACAACAGGGCAACCTTGGTGTGCTCACAAAGTTAATGGATCAGGAATTTTAAACCGGCAGGTTTCCTCACAACATTTGTACACAGGGTGGCCTCTAAAATTCCCACTGCAGCCGGGAACATCAGTGCCTCTGTGTTGATTAATCTCACAGCTATTCTCCATGCAAGCCCCATCAATATGTTGGGGCCTATGTGAATCAGTGTGTGGACCGTCAGGGTACAAATATGTGTTGACATTTCATGCACATTATCAAACACTGTTTGTTGTGCTGGAGAGGCTCAATACCCAATCCATGCATACAGCCATAGTACACTCTCAATTTTTTGTCACTCATGCATGCATGAAACCCAGACAAGGGATGGGCTGTGATTAGGCTATTTGAAGACATGTTCCGCCTCATGATACAATAAGTAAACAGATTACGCTATACAATGTATTTGAGTATTCATTGTACACCTACCTGACACAATACCCCAGGAGGAAGTGAGGGCATGGAACACAACTATGAGACAAATGTAGCCACAGGAAACCTTTATGGTAACGCAAATACAGGAACCAGTCAGGCTAACAGGATTCAGTGTCAATCAGGAACAAAAATGAACATGGCAAATACACAGTGAGCAGACTGAGACTGGTCAAAGCTGGAACAACACTGTGGAAAATGTATACTGTTTTTGTCCTGTGTGCTGCAATGTTACACAATAACCCTAGGCCTGTGTTACACAAGTGATTTATACGGCAAAGCACAACAGTGATATACATATAATGGCAGTTTCTATGCCGTTCCAGGCAGCAGCAAGGGCAGTGCATGTTCAAATTTCTGGTCTGCATGGAGGTGCTCACTGGTGTGTGCAGCTTCAGTCTCTCACAAGTGCTGTAGGTCAGAATCAAGTTCAAAGGGCCAACAGTACCTTTCACATGGGAAGCAATGGACAGGTGATAACAGGTCCTACAGATTACAAGGCAGTGCATTATCCGACCAGAAGTCCATGCAGACAGATGAACAATGACTATGGCATACCATACTAAAGAGGGAAGCACACTGGAGTCAGAATGTGAGTCTGGGTGTGTGTAGATGAGGGATTATCTGGGTACAAATAGTCAATTTCCAGGGCCCCCTAGAGAAGGGTTGGGAGAGACAGAGAACATGGCAGTACCAGGACTTATAACCTGGGATGGTATGTGCAGGGGATGTCTTGTGAGCAATGCTAGTCATACCTGGGGCACTAGTGCTATCCATTTGCTGCTTACATGGATTTCTTGTCACACATACTCCTTGCAAAGATAGCTGATGTTACACTTACTGCTGTCAAGGGTCTGGTCATACATTTCTGTTACCAATGCAATAGCTCATCCACTGCCTCGTGTATGAGCCATTTCTTTCCATATTGAATGATGGTGTCTTTGTTGTGTGCCATATGTTGCAATGAACCATGTTGCCAACATGTATGTGTGAAATAGCTGTGGTCCCCTGCTATTGCCCTTCGAATGTGAAATGGACAGGATACATGTCATTTACAGTGTGTGTGAAGTTGGCTGTACATTCATACCCATCAAATGTGATGTGGAATTTTCAGTATCCTAATATGTATTTCTGCAATGCTCCATGAGGCTACATTCTGATTATGAATCTTAGGGATAATGTGATGCAAACATGATTACCCATACCATGATATAGTGATTAGAATAGCTGTTTAATGAGATATGGTATACAGTGGTGATGGTCACTATAGTTAAAAGAAGTTTTGGACAATGTGTTGTCTCCGACGCAATCCTGCAGCTGTGTTTGGATGGTCCCCCTCATGTTGATGGACAACGTCGTCCTCTTCCTCCTCTTCAGGTATTTGTGGGTCTGGTTCATAGAGGGGAATGTTCCTCCTTACACATATGTTGTGCAGGATGGCACAGGTCAAAATGATCTTGCAGACCATTTCTGGTGAGTATAGGGGGCTGCCTCCGGTGATGTCGAGGCACCTGAATCTTGACTTCAGGATGCCAAAAGTCCTCTTGACCATGGTGCGTGTCCTCCGATGTGCCTCATTATAGGCACGCTCTGATGCTGTGCTTGGGTTTGCATATGGGGTCATGATCCATAGCTGGATCTCATACCTCTGATCAGCTGAAAGAGAAAATGAGTGAGAAAATGTTGATGTTGCTTGCACCATGAGTATCACTTTGCATGGCAGTTGTTCTCTTGTGTTGTCTGTGACTCATCTGTGTTTGTGTTATTGTGTGGAATCCTAGGCTTCTAGGATGTACCATCAACATTGGGTTGTTTCACTATCTGAACTGGTGTTTGGCTGATTGACCGGATGTCAGCGGTATTTTTGTAGACTTGCAGTACATTGTGTACTCCCTTGCATTATGTCATGTGAAAGAGGTGTCCATGTGTCTTAACTGGGGGTGACATGATACTTCCATACACAAAATCAATTCCACAGTGGTGGTAACACGGTTGCATCTGTATGGCCTGGACATCCCATCCAATTTAATATATGCAATAGAATTTGTTAAACATCAGTGAGGTCTTTTGATTTGGCTAGGTGACAATGTACAACACAACTCCATAAGTTGTCAGCACTGAATTGTTGACAATTGACAATGCACAAACTTCCCATGTGTGACAAGTTCTCTTCAGACCTATTTCTCTGCCCTTGCCGAGTTGACTCATGTTCAAACGTGTACCTATACTACTGAACCTGGTCAAGTTCAGCTGGCGAACTTGGTTATCAGGTTGATGTTTTGAGTGTCAGAAGGTCCATATGCCTGTACATCTGATGTTTATATGTCTAATTGTCTCAAATCGTATGTTTAGGAATGTGAACTTTCAATATTGTCACATCAATATGTGTTCTTAGCACAGTCCACTTTCTTATTGGTAGTGGGCAATGTCAGAGCAGGAGTGATGTGAGATATTGGTACTGCCTCAATGATTCCATGTCACCTTTATTAGAGTCATCATCATAATGCTATGTGTGTCATGACCTGCATCAAAACACATTGCACTCCCCTTACACAGTACTTATTGTTTGGAAGGGTGCTTGATTGAGTGTTATTGATGTGATCTTGAAAGATTAATCTTCCAAGTTGTACTGCCAGTTGAGGCCATGTCATTGTCATTGTGTTGTTTTAAATTGTTCCCTTGTGTCTGTGGAGTGGCATCTATTGTTATTTGGATCTGTCATTTGTCCATAGGTGTGTATCCAATTGGGTCAGGATTTCAAACATGTCTAGCATTGTCACAATCTCAGTGTCTTCCTGGCCACGTGTCAATGTAGTGGTGTATGTGTTGTGTGTCCTACAGGGTTGCTGTGCTGTGAGTATGTAAGTAGGTTTATGTACTTACCAATAAGTAGGCCATTGCCATATCGTCCATCCTGGAAGTGTTGATTGATGGTGCAGTGGTACTTTGCCACGATGTTGGTGATCAATCCCTGATGATCGACAATGGCTTGCACATTGATGGAGTGTGTGTGCTTCCTGTTGCAGTATAGATGTTCAGTTGCAGCAGGTGGCACAATGCATACATGTGTGCAGTCAATGGCACCAAGCATGTGTGGGAAGCCGTTGATTTGATAGAAGCCCTGTTTGGTCTCCTGCTGCTTCAGCTGTGTGTCAGGGAAGCTGATGTGGTGAGGTGTGAGGGAGATGATGGCATCCAATACCTTGGGTAGGAAGGCAGAGAATGAGGGCTGTGAGATTCCGGCAACCAGGGCACCAGTGGTTTGAAAGGAGCCACTTGCCAACATGTAGAAGACAGCTAGCAGCTTGGTCTCTGGTGGAATGGTGTGGGGTGTCTGTAATCTGGGTGCCAACTGTGGCTCAATGTTGCCCAGCTGCTGCTGAATGGCTTGCCAGTTGAGTGTGTACCTCTGTATGATGTCTTGTTGCCGGAGTCCCAGTAGGGTTGTCCTGGTGCGGAATATCCTCTCCTGCCTTCTGCGTTGCCTTTAGGGTCCCTGCTGGTGGTGTGGAAGCTGCTGTTGTTGGTCCTGTGCTCTGCGTCTTTGTGCATGCTGGATGAAAAGCACCCCCATGTCTTCGTTTTGGAGCTCTGCTGTTGCTTGTGTGAGTTTTCCTTAAGTAGTGTTTGTTTGGCCCATTTTAACACCTGCCCTGATCCAGGCGTTATTTTTTTATGCAAATCGGGCTGTGCGCCATTTTCTGACTCCACCTCCCGGCTGTGCAGGATTTTTGCGCGGTAGCATAAATATGGCGCATGGGTGTTTAATCCATTTTTTGGACAGGAACGCCTACCTTGCATATCATTAACGCAAGGCTGTTTCACGCATCCAGAAAATGACGCACACAGCGGAATTTTGGTGTTCACGGGGTCGGGCGTCATTGTATAAATATGGGGCAAGGTTTGCACTGAATTTGCGTCACAATTTTTGACGCACATTCGCCGCAGACAGAGTATAAATATACCCCTAAGTCCTAACTAAACTCTTGACTAGGGTAAATTTCAAGGTCTGGTTTGGCCTTGCACAATAACCAGGCAGCTGCGTGCCATGCTAAGGGCCCACTCATTTACCTGATCCCTTACGATGACATTGTCATTTTCGGGTTAGCTTCCCTTGTATGGACACTTTTTAAAATGTGTTTAATGCCTGAACCCTCCAAGCCGATTTATGGCAAAATACGTAGTTGCTGACTTTATTATTTTATACATTATATTGACTTAGCATACCAGACAGGTCTTATTCCTCACACTTGGTACCAGAAACCTCCTTGTAAAACTTGTTTATGAAAACAAAAAGGAGTCCACGGATTTGATTCGGCCAGTATTGCCAAGGCGATATTTGCTTGCATAATTCTATTCATTGTTTCCCAATGTGCATAAATGGCTAGACATGATTTTTGGATTTCTGATGGAATATAAATATGCATGCTTCCCTTTGTCAGAAATATCGCAGCACTGCTTGCTTGCCTAGTCCCTTTTCGCATGCACAATTACTTATACCGCAGAAGATTCTCTGAGGCCTGGCGCTCAAGGACTCCGGAGTCATTTGCATTATAAATCTCGAAGTGAAAGTAATCCATCCAGGGACAAAGTGCACTGGAATTTAATCTAACAAGGGAGTCACAGACAGCAAACATATTCCTAATATTTTGGCCATGTACGTTCTGGTAAATTAGTTTTTATATCATGTCTATAAAACAAAAAATACAGAGGCATAAATATACACAGTGGAGGAGTAATTGGAAAGGAGTCACAATATTTAAAAATCATTGCACTTGTTTCTTTTTACCGTGTTGGAATACACAATGCCCTTTAACTATTCATCTCACTTCTTTGCCTCACTCCTGTTTTCATGTTCTAATATTTAGAAAAAAGAGCAAGCCAATGCCTTTTATAATTGTCTGCCCTCCTCTATTTTATTTTTTCCCCTTCTCCTTCCATTATTGGGTCCTCCTTTTCTTTCAATTTTTTGTCTTACTAACATCCACTCTTGCACCCTAAAGCATAGACCTTGCACGTTACAGTGCCCGATTACCATAACTCATGGAGTTTTTTTTGTAGGCAGGCACAATTACGTGACTTACTATACTATGCGTTATGTACTGGGAAATGTTTTAGTCTGTACTTTGTACTTAAATATACCTTAGAAAATACAATGCAACTATTTCGTGAAACAACTGAGGGCACACCACTCTCCAGAAAAACAATACAGATTCAAGAAGTGCACCCAACATAGGTTGATATAGCATTTGCGTGAAATGTATTTGAACAACAAAGAGTCAAGTGAAATCTACATTAGAGTGTAGTTGTCAACTGTATATGGCTTTCGAACTTTACTTCTTTGTCCCCTGTTATTTTAAGAATAATTCTTACCCCCTACTTGTTTGCCCACCGCTCCACTGTGTATCCGTTTTAATTATGATAAAAAAGATATGAGCACTAGATATGGCGACTTTTTATTGCAGAGTTAGCGCCATTACTACTATGCTCATTATTATGCACGCAGTGTGCATAGCGTGTGCACACTCATAAAATGCCAAATGAATAAATGTCTCGATGCAACATTAATATCTGTAACCTGACTTGGAATATTGTAGTCGTAGTGGAATGTTTATTTGCAGATATCTAGTGGCATCCATTTGAGGTACACCAATGGAAATCTTTACGGCCTTTAGAGCAACTGACAATACGCAAGGAGATCATCTTATAAGGGGCCTGTTGTGGCATCAAATGTGAGATGTAACTGCCACATTACAAAGTCCTCCGGTGACTCTGTTCCTTTGAGGGTTCGATTGATCCCTCAGGGCCATCCTCCTAAGGCTGTCTGTGTTCGGGCAGCATTTTCAAGGCATTTGATACTGAGTATGCTTCCTGGTTCTGCACCAGAGAGCCCATGTCTGGCTTTTGGGTCGTCTATCGTTTTAAAGGGGACCATTGAGCACTGTAAATACCCTTGCTGGTGATAGAGCGTTCCGACCTAATAAATTACCTGTATTTGGACGCTCTTGGGTCGATGAATCTTTTGACCAAGTGGGGCTCTCTTCACCCGAGATTAGTCAATTTAATCAAATCAATAATCAATAACGAACATAAGCAATACCCTGATCAACATAACACTTCACAATTAATCCAGAAAACATTTCGGCGAACCATGACCTTCCGGCCATGAATAACCACACCAGTTTATTCAAAGTTAGTGAATTTATTTCCCTATATTAACAAAGCTAGCACAATATAAATGTGTCTCAACACCAAATGATATATGTAAATGAACATTAATAGCTGTCCATAACGGCGGAAAAGATGCAATCTATGCAGCATTTGAATAACAATGCATTCGATGATAGCAACACAAACCACTAAAACTATAATCTGTAATGGGCTAATTGCATACATTAGTCAGCATAACAAGGTCTCAAATTGCATCGTGCAACAAATGAATCCTCATCTAACCTCAAATTAGCATCTGCAAGTGGGACTTCATGCGAAAACAATTTAGCAACATTAATTTGGAAAACTCCTAACTAGGGCTCTTATCAAAAATCAGCAGTTGGTTACCTAAAAAGAAACACAATGCAATTGTACATTTTCCTTTCATATTTACCAAATTCAATCAGCATTCAAGGAAGTCTTCGTCTCACAGGTACCGGTTTTCGATCAGCATGGGACGGGGGCAAAGGGGCAGGGTGGACGGGGCAATTGCCTCACAGCGGCAAGATAAAAGAACAAAACTACTACTTCATGCAAAGGGGCAAATCGAAGTTAAAGTCTCTAGGGCGAGAATTACTTAAAGTCTCTTTCTCTCGATTAGAGAAAGCATCAAAGTCTCATTCAAAATGGCGTCGAACATCAATTGGCATCGTAGAAGATGGCAAAATGACGAAGTCAGCAAGATAGGCCATAATGTCTGCAATGTCCTGCAATGGCGGGAAATGGACCCTTTCTTCTTGTGCACCAGGTTTAAATAGACAACAGTTCGAATCCAGTAGGGTCTTCCATTGGAGGGTTCATAGGTTGGCTTCAAATTGTCCAATCAAAAACAACAATTCACAAGCTTCTACCGAGGCATACATTATCCTTGGAGTCGGGAACGTAAGTTGCAACATATTTTACCAATTAACTCATTTTCAGAGCGTCCATTGTCTGCACCTGCAGATTGACCTTGGAGCAAAGAAGAAGATGCCAGGCTGACACGAAACCTTAAAGATAAGCATGTGAACCGATCTCACTGGAAAAGTACAGCTTCAAGCAAGAATACACGTTTTATTAGCACATTAGAAAAACACGAGCATCTAAATCGTGAGGCAAGGCAACTAAGCCGAAGCCTCCACTAAAGTTATGCTAAGTTAAAACAGTTCAAACAAGCAAATCATGGCACACGTTTATGGTTATGTCAGATTAGTACAATTCTAATACATCACGTTATATAAAGCACGCTTATAAATGTTGGCAAACTACTCTGAGGGCACATTTGTCCCCGTACAATCTTTATTAGTTCGGTTAAAGTCACACTTGATTATTGCGGCACTACGTTTATGCTCTAATAAATGTAAAACCTTCGTTTCTGCGTCATCAATCCCTCCTCTGATGACTACTTGTCATCACACAAAACCAGTCCCACAAATTTTATTCCATTAAAATTCTGTCAGTTCTCTTTGCCTTTTAGTTCCCCTTGTTCTTGCCTTGTATTCTTCTGCCATTTTTTCATCATTTTCTCTTCCTTCCTTCTTTTAATCCTTGCCATGATCATTAGTATTCCCTTCTTTATTCCCCAAATCCCAAAAATGCAAATTAGTACTATTAGTATTCCCTGTATTATTTTTAGTAATATTCCATTCCAAATGCCACCAAGCCAATTTCCCACTGAAGCAATTCCCTTTCCAACCTTCTCCCAAACTCCTGGTTCTTTCAATTCCTTCAAGTCTGCACTCTCTTTTGTTAGATTTGCAAGCATTGTTTTAATTTTCACACTGTTGTCTGGTATATACGTGCAACAGTGACGCGCACCAAGCATTTTGCAAACGCCGCCATCCTTTGCTAAAAGAATGTCTAGAGCAAGCCTGTTTTGAAGAGTCATAGCTCTTTCCGCTGCAAGTTCAGCATCCATCAGGATTATAGCACCTGAAAACTTTGTCAACATGTTATCCACTATAGTAGACAACTTTCTTATTTTGATGGAATTCAACACAACTCCCAATGAAGGAATCATGGCTCCAAATATATCTCCTACCACAGCAGCTGCGGTCTCTCTTTTCTGGATACGATGAGATCCAGGCGTCTTTGGAATCACCGATAGGTCATCCAGTTGATAAACCTTTGGGAACACTATACCCAAATAACATCTCCCCCACCATCCCTTTGGAAGACGATAATAGGCATTATGCCCACAAATGTAATATACACCAGGTATGACAGGGTCAAGTCCGTTCAGCATGAATGTCCATTTGGTCTTAAAGATAAACGTATGTTTACATTCACTCGCTCCCACGAAAATGTTATCATAATAAGATTCACCACGATATATACAAAATTTCCCTACATGCCAAGCATCTAAAGCTAGTCTCCCTTGTGTTTTTATTGCGGCAAAAGCATAATTATCTACTGAAGTCCTCTTACTTAGCTCTTTTTCTAATTTCGCATTCATTTGTGCCCTTCTATCATCTGTGCGATCTAAAAGCTTATTTCTACTGCAGAGAGCGAGCAGGTAAGGTTTTCCCTATGAGCGTGAGCTGTTTCAAAAGGTTGCATTGGCTCGAAAAATTCCCTCATTATTTTAGCATCCCAATCTTTAGCAATCTGGCTTAGTTGCGTTATTATAGGAACATATGCAAAGGTAACATCATAATTTGAGTAAAAATACTGTATGTTAGTTTGACCATAAAATCTAGAAGTTACTAAACTACATGTAATCCCATATGTAAGAGGCATGTGGTGATAAGTCACCCCTTCCGTTACCGATGTCGGTATCTGTGTACACACATAACAATCTTTCGCATCCATAGTCTCAACATATTCTGTTAGCAGGCGATAGAAAACATTATACGAAAGTTCTTTCTTATCATGCAAGTGTCTCTCATCTAATTCTAGTCTTTTCAATGCGGTTAGTTCAGTGACAGTAACAGGAGCAGAAGTAGAAGCATCAATTTTCTCATTCTCACCCTGACCATGCGTTGCAAGCACTATTGCCATTATTATTAGTACACATGCAGCTATCAAGCCTATACACGCATATTTACAATATTTCACTCTACTGTTTTGTGTAGCGTACTTAGTCATGATCTGTATAGAATCAGAGAGCTAGAAGCACCTATAAAAGAAACGATTTAGCAATTAGTTACAAAGCTGAACGAGCGCAATGCTCACACAGTCTTCTTCAGGAGCCCAGTCACTTATCGGTTAGCAGCATTTGTCTCAATTCGGCAATAACTCAGTCTTTTATCAGTTAGCAACGTTATCTAAAACCAGCAATAACTCAGTCTTTTATCAGTTAGCAACGTTGTCTCAAATCGGGTTTAAGAGTCAATCAAGTTCTCAAAGTCTTATCAAGTTAGCAAATGTCTCATCCGGTTTAGCAATGTCTCAGCTGGTTGTATCACGTTAGATCATAGCAAGCAATGTCATTTATCAGTTTTTTTTTTGTTTTTTTTTTTTTTCAGTCAATAGTGTCCATAAAACTTTTCTTTTCTATTGGTATCTCTTCTTCTTCGTTCTCGAGGCTAAGAGATACAAATTCGTCAGTCCAATCGTCATTGACTACATATGCCCATTCTGGACCGGAATATCTCCTGTTTGGTATCCTTTTCCTTTTCAATTTTGCATCTCTCTTTGATTCTGCCTCACTGGTACTTTCCTCTTTGGCCAAGTCTTTTTCTTCACTTGATGTTGGTATCACGACAGACACTTCCTTTCTTTTCTCTTTCACTCTTGGCCCTTCACCGTCATTCAACGTTTCTCTAGTCCTTACTTTTACTGGTGATATACTTGGTCTTCTCTTTGCACTATGTCCACTCGATGGACCTGCGATCTCTTCTGAAGAAGTTTGGGCAGTTTCGTTCTGTTCTGCCTTGTCCCCTTCTTCTGGGGAGTCAATCAGGTTTTCCTTTTCTTTTTCTGTACCGTCTGCTTCTGGGAAAGCCCTCCTCTGATCAGGCTTTCCTGCTTCTTCACCTCTTTCGAGCCCTTTGTCACCGTTACTTTCTTCAGGCTCTTTGTCACTTTCAGCTGCTTCGTCGCTGTCTGAGGTTTCTCCTTGGTCTTCCCCAAGTGAATCGATTGTTTTGTCCTCAGAGAATATTTCTCTCTCCTCTATTTCTGCCTGTTCGCTTCTAGTTATGTTTTGCTCTGTCTCAGCGCTTGGCACTTTATTATCAGGTACTGGCAGTTTCAGCGCTTCAACTTCCTCATCTGTGGGACACAACACTTTCTTTGTATGACTGGCGTGGATCCAGTTGGGAACTCCCGCACACTTCACAGCGGTAGTGGTCGTCAGGATCACTTGGAAAGGGCCTTTCCAACGGGGTTCCAGACACGACTTCCTCACGTGGTTCTTTATCACGACCCAGTCACCTGCTTTCAGTGTGTGTCCTGGACCTTGGATCGGTGACAAGGTGGTTGCTTCCACCTGGTGAGAGAAAGAGCGAACCACGTCAGCCAGACCTTTGCAGTAGTCTAACACCATATCATCTGTAATATTCAAAAGCGCGTTCGCGGGAACTGCAGGAAGTCTCATGGCCCTGCCCATGAGAATTTCGTGCGGGGACAATCCAGTCTTTCTGTCAGGGGTGTTTCTCATTGACATTAACACCAAAGGCAATGCGTCAGGCCATTTCAAATTTGTCGATGCACATAATTCGCCATTCTTGATTTCAGTGTACCATTCATTTATTCCACCAGTCCTGAGGCTTCAGGGCGATAGCTACAATGCAGTTTTTGCTCAATGTTCAGCGCTGCGCAAAGTAACTTTATCACCTCGTTATTGAAGTGACTTCCTCTATCTGATTCTAAAGAGATCGGGAATCCGAAACGTGGTATCAACTCCCTCAACAATAGTTTTGCAACTGTAAGGCTGTCATTTCTACGTGTGGGGTATGCTTCAATCCAGTGACTAAAAATGCACACAATCACCAACACATACTTCAGACCTCCATGCACAGGCATCTCAATAAAGTCCATCTGCATTCTGCTGAACGGGCCACCCGCCCTACCAATTTGGCTCACGTTCACAACCGTTCCCTTTCCTGGGTTCATCTGTTGACAAATGACACAACGATGGCAAATTGCTTCTGCAACTTGACGGAATCTGGAGTTAAACCAATCAGTTTTGAACAATCTTATCATGGCATCTCTCCCTAGGTGAGCCTGCCCATGATAGAACCGCGCTAGCTGCGATAAGAGACTATTTGGTAAAACAAATTTTCCCTCATTTGAAACCCATAACTCATCTGGTCTCCTTGTACATTGTGACTTAATCCAGGAAGCTCTTTCATCCTCCCTGACGCTATTCTGTAATGCTTTTAGTTCATCCATTGTATCCACGACCTTCAAGGCAAATGCTTCAGCTGGTTCGAGCTCTGGCTCACTTATCAAATTCCATTCATCCCTGAGCAATATACAGTTCAAGGCACAAAATCTTGCGACCTGATCCGCATATGCATTTCCCAGGGAAACATAGTCCTGTCCTTTCGTATGAGCACTACACTTTACCACTGCAATTTCGGCTGGCATCTGAATGGCGTGTAACAATTCCCTTATTCTCTTCCCGTTTTTCACTGGGGACCCTGAAGAGGTCAGGAAACCTCTCTGTGACCATAGTTGCCCAAAGTCGTGCACAATTCCAAACCCGTACTGACTATCAGTGTAAATGGTAACCTTCATCAATGTAGACAGTTGGCATGCTCTTGTAAGGGCTACAAGCTCTGCTACTTGTGCGGAATAGACTCCTTGAAGCCAAGACGCTTCCAAGACACCTGTTACAGTACATACAGCATATCCTGCTTTCAATATTCCCAATGCATCTCTTAAACATGACCCATCAACAAAAACAATTTGGTCATTTTCATCAAGCTTAGTATCCTTAATGTCAGATCGGGGTTTTGTGCAAAATTCAGTCACCTGAAGGCAGTCGTGCTCGACGTCTTCAGCGTTCTCAATTTCAGCATTTTCACCGGGAAGCAAGGTTGCTGGATTCAACGTAGTGCACCTTTTCAGCTGCACATTCGGTGAGCCCAGAATTATTGTTTCATACCTTGTGAGTCTTGCTCCAGTCATGTGTTGCGTTCGGGAGCGGGTCAAAAGTATCTCAAATGAGTGAGGGACCATGACTGTTAATGGGTGTCCCATCACTATTCCTTCACTCTGAGTGAGGCTGATACCAACTGCTGCTACGGCGCGCAAACACCCTGGAAGTGCTGCTGCGACCGGATCCAAAGTAGCTGAAAAATACGCTACTGGTCTGTTTATGTCACCATGGGCTTGGGTCAAGACAGACAAAGAACATGCATCACGTTCATGACAAAACAATGTGAAAGGCTTTGTGTAATCAGGCATACCTAAAGCTGGAGCCCTGCACATGCATTCTTTCAATTCAATAAAAGCATCCATCTCATCTCCTTTCAGCTCAATTTCATCCAAGGCATCCTTCTGGGTCAGTTTCAGTAAAGGCTTTGCTAGAGTTGAGAAGTTGGGAATCCACTGGCGACAGTAGCTCACCATCCCCAAAAACTTCCTCACCTCCCTCCTCGTCTTTGGTGGACTCATTTGAAGTACACTTGTTATTCTTTCCTTCATTATTCTCCGTGACCCTTTCTCTATTTGATGACTCAAGTATTTCACTTTCTTCTGACAGAACTGCAACTTTGAAGGAGACACCTTGTGTCCATTCCTTCCCAAATGGTTCAGTAGAGCAATGGTGTCGGCTGTGCAGCCACTTTCTGTCTTAGATGCAATCGGTAAGTCATCAATGTACTGTACTAGGGTTGACTCGAATGGCAATTCTAAGGCTTCCAAGTCTTTCTTTAGAATCTGATTGAAAATTGACGGTGACTCAGAAAACCCTTGAGGAATTCGACACCAACTGTAAACTCTGTCTAAGAATTTGAAACAAAAGAGAAATTGGCTGTCCTCATGAAGAGGCACCGAAAAGAATGCTTGTGACAAGTCGATGACTGAGAACCACTCGGCATCGCAAGGGACTTGAAACATTATCACAGCTGGATTCGGTACTACAGGGCAGCATTTAATTATGATGTCATTTATTTTCCTCAAGTCCTGCACAATTCGGACCTTTCCACTCGGCTTTATTAGTCCCATGATTGGTGAATTACATGGACTGCTTAACACTTCTTTCAATACTCCCTGTTTTACAAACTCGTCAATGAGTTGGGCGACTTTCATGAGGGTGTCTTGTGCCATGTGGTATTGTGGGGTCTGGGGAAAGGTTACATTGGGTTTTACGGTCACTTTCACTGGTTCCACTCCTTTCACCAATCCCACCTCTTTTCCTGTCATATCCCACACTTCCTTTCCGACTGTTTCCCGTAATTCAGCTGGAATATCTGCTTCAGTTATCATCGGAAAAAGGTTAATCAGAGGATATTCTTCATCAACAGTTTCCATCTCATCCCCTTCTACACTGTCCTCTTCTTCCCCATCACTGCTCGTCTGAATTCTAATTCCATTGTTCGAACACATAATCGAACATCCCAATTTGCACAATAGGTCTCTCCCTAACAGCGCTATCGGGCTTGAGTCACATACCACAAAATTATGTAACCCTTGATAGTTACCAATTCTGACTTGTACTGGATCTGTGATTGGGTTCGTCAGGTGCCTGTTTGCTACTCCCACTACTTGAACTGTTCTCCCTGAGAGTGGCAAATTTGGTACTTCAATGCTCCTAACAGTTGAACGTGTGGCTCCTGTGTCAACCAAGAATGAAACACGATGACCCATAACTCTTCCCTCCACATATGGACCCTTTTGATCAACTTCCAAGGATGCCGCAAGCACACAATTTCCCTCCTCATCTGAACTTTCACTCTCCCATACATTGTTTATTCCATTCTCACTGTGTAGTGGGAACTGTTGTACTGTGCCATTTGTACTCATCACCTGACCCGAGACCTGTGGAGGAACCATCACTTGCTGCTGACTCACTGGTGCCAAGGGTATTTGCATTTGCTGATTAGGTACCATAGGAAACTGCTGTTGCATTGGCTGCATTTGCGTCATCTGCATACGGGGCATCTGCATCTGCTGCGACTGCATGGGCTGTAATCCCTGCAGCTGATTTATGGTCTGAAAATTTGGGTTTGGACCTCTCATTTTCTGTCCCCTCATTGTCTGGAATGCATTGACATCATTGTTTTGCTGACCAACACCTGCACCTTCCTGCACCACCATCGGGCACTCGCGTTTCCAATGCCCTACGATTCCGCACACGTGACACGGCATCACCCTTTTCATTGCCTGTACACAATTCGGTATCGCAACAGTGTTCAAATCCGGACCATTACTCCCAAAGCCTCCTCTGCCTCTGCCTCTCGCCTGTGGCTGAAACACCATATTTCCCTGCGGCTGCGGCTGCGGTATCTGCTGTTGGAACCCTTGCAACCCTTGCAAACCTGTCTGAGCTGCTTTAAGTTGCATCATCATCACTTTCTCTTTCAACCTTTTCTGTTTCACTTCAATTTCGTCGCTACAGTATTTCGCATAATTCAACACCTCATCAATAGGTTTCGACTGCCAACAAATCAAAAGCGTCTTTATCATCTGACTTATCTCTGGTCTCAGCCCTTCCACGAATCTAAACACAAAATGAAGCATGTCCTTCGCCTCTATTGTTTCCGTGCCACTGTAGTTCTTGAACGCCTTCAACAACCTCTCATAATAACCATGAATCGACTCTTTAGCCTCTTGGGCAGTTCGATCAATCTTCTGCCAATCCACATTTTTCGCGGCAACCTTCGTCTTCAAATGCTCAATCACCTTATAGTACAAGCTCATTACCATAGGTGATGGTGCACCCGTATCCCTGTCTCTCTCTGGTTCACTTGTCGGCCAACCTACAGCCCTTTTGCAGTCTTCCCACAAATCTGCCGGAACCACAATCTCAAAGAGGGTGTTCAGGTCTTCCCAAAGACATTTTGCAAGCTTCACAAACCTATCAGTCTGCTGATACCATTCAATCGGTTTCTCTCTCAGTTTGGGAAAATCATCCGTAAAAGACTGAATGTCGCTTCTGTGCCACGGTACATGTATTAATTTTCCCCCTGCTGTCTCCCTCATTGGTAACATGGTTATTGCATCACTACTCTGTGATCTTTTCTCGTTGTGCTCTGGGACACTGTCTTTCCTCTTTTCCTTTTTCTTTGCCCATCTGCTCTCCCATTTGTCTAAGCACCTCCACACTTGCGCACTCTGCAGCAATTCTCTAAGGTGTGTTTTCATGCCTGCTGACCTCATGTGTTCAAAGTCTGTGGTCCCGAAATCCAATCTATAGCTCCTGCTCAAGTGTTTTGTCTTGTCTATCTCAACCCTGTTTTTGTCAGCTATTTCTTGCAACCTTCTATGTACCTTGTTCACTTCTCTCGTAATCCTGGGACATAGATACCTCAGCTCTTCTTCCGAGTAGGACTCTAACCTATTCAAACCCATAGTCCCTTCCACCAATTCTTCTGCTTCCATGTTCAACCTTACCCTATTCAGATAGTCTTCTCCCTTCCCACTGGCTGAGCTTTGTGTGGAATTCAGACTGTTGAACCACTGTGTTAGCTGTTGCGCATTCAACCCCATCAGTGTAGCATTCACATCGACTGCCATTGATGGTTGCGGCAACTTTTCAGTGTTCGATGATAGCGGTATCACCAGTGGGGGACTCGACCTCACCATTGTTGACTGAGCACATATGGGACTAAACTCCATCAAGGACCCAGATCCAGTTGGCTGAGCCGCTATCGGAGTTGTCTCTGGAGTGTTTTCTATGCACCTCCTTTCCGTCCCATTCTGTACCATTGATCCTTGACCGCTCATACCTGAGTTAGGCTGAATGTACAAAGGTACCGGTGGACCTACAGTAATGGGTAGGGATATCGCATCTGGGTTCTGTCCATTCCCCAGGTTCTGAGGCATGTTCATTCCCACACTATGGGTCATCATTGCCGGCATGCCCGTCTGACTCCCCGTCATCTGAGCATGTGCGTTTCCCCCCTGCATCTGCTTTTGAGGCATCAAAAATTGGGTTGATTCAGCTTGTGCCAATGTTGGGTTGCGACCATTCTGTACTCCCATTACAGTTGGATCTAGAATCATTCCCGTACCGTTGTCACTGCTGTAGTACCTTGGGACCTGCGGCTGATAATTTTCTGCTGTTTTCAATATAGGCACATCTGGATATATTCTCCTAACCTGCAGTATCTGCGGGGTGAATAGTAAACTCGGGTCCTTAGATCCCGATGGCGTTCCTGAATTCGGAGTTTCATTATTCTGTACCGGTGCCGGAGGGGCAGAACTGGTACTTGGACCTTGTTCACTCGCTACATAAGGTGGTGGACGGTCGTTCAGCAATTGCATGATGAACTCCTCATCCTCTGACTCTTCTTCTCTCCTTAACTTTTCCTCGTCCTCTCTATCTTTGGACCACCTCCTGTTTGTCTTACAGGTAGCTTTCTTGCCTGTCGCCTCTTCTTCCTTAGCAATTGCGGGAAACAATTTTATCCCGTGCAATATATCTGACCTCCACACCTTCTGTGCATTATCCCACCTAGCGTCCGCTAGTGCCTTTTCTACCTTTCTTACCCTGGTCTCGAACTTCTTTTGCTGTTGCTGTCTAGCCATTAGTTCCCAAATCGCTAGAGCCTCAAACTGTGCTGGCCTTGGAGGTACCTTCATGTCGTACATCGCGAATCTCAAATTCTCTAGGATCCTTATATTGAATGTCCCATGGATCGGGAACGCTACGCTCCCATGTTTCTCTGTCAGCTTGTGCCATTGCTTTAGCCAAAGGCACGGAGCTACCCCCCTTTCCTCCATTACAATGTAAGCTGGTGTACCTTCGGGTGGCGTCTCCTCTCCTACGCTCGCTTTAATGTAAGACTCCCCCTTCATCGCACTCTTTAATGCTTTAAAAAATTTCATTTTCTCGTCTTTTATTTCACAAAATTTGTAATCAATAAGTGACTTTAATTCCCGGAATACTCTTCGCTTGCCTTTCCCCTTCCAATCGAGCCCCACGGACTGCGTCCAATCCGTGCGCGACCCTTCTCTGCAACCAACCTATCCCAGCGCGGCTCCTAGTGACGTCACACTCACACACACTGCGGCTGACAAAGCCTCGCGGCTAGTCCTCCTTCACTCAGCTCCTCTCGTAACAACTTCTAGCATGAATCGCGAGCAACCAAATAATAATAAAACAGATCTGTCGGTTTACTACAGGAAGGGTAACACAATCGCTTCAGGACCTTAGGGATTTTTCACTAGCCTCGGCAGTTATTCCATCTTTCTCGGTCCCCACTTTCGCAAGCAAATCTGACCCGCAGACTCTGCTCTCAACTTGTCAATGATCTATTCTAGTGCACTAAGAATTTGTCAAAGCCCGAAGTCGAAGTTTTCTTTCACTCCCTTAACACACGTACCGACTCGTTGACCACGCCCGGTCAACCTATTAAACCGACCAGACCACAACATAAAACAAGTGTCTCATACACTTTTCAACATACTCCGGAGTCTCTTGACCTCGCAGGGCCCGTCTCAACAACAACAACCACGTGGACCTTTTTCTGCACAAAGCGCCACATACACATGAAGTTCGACGACTTACCTACTCTCACACTCGGAGTCGCACCTCCGCTATTCTCTAAAATCCTCGCAACCTTTTCAAACAATCTGCGGCAATAAGCTGTGCAAGCGCAAAACCCTGACTTCACTCATACCGTCACTAGTACCGCCAACGCCGATTCCACACCTCCATTCTCTCCATTCGCAAGCTCCGAGATCCAGGGAAAGTCGCGGGGGACTTAGGGCATCATCATTCTCTCAATCTGTTTTACCCAAGAAAAATCTAATTCAACACCATATACCTCTCGAGTGGGGTCCCAAAGATCTAAACCGTCCTCTGCTACCATCTACTGATAGAGCGTTCCGACCTAATAAATTACCTGTATTTGGACGCTCTTGGGTCGATGAATCTTTTGACCAAGTGGGGCTCTCTTCACCCGAGATTAGTCAATTTAATCAAATCAATAATCAATAACGAACATAAGCAATACCCTGATCAACATAACACTTCACAATTAATCCAGAAAACCTTTCGGCGAACCATGACCTTCCGGCCATGAATAACCACACCAGTTTATTCAAAGTTAGTGAATTTATTTCCCTATATTAACAAAGCTAGCACAATATAAATGTGTCTCAACACCAAATGATATATGTAAATGAACATTAATAGCTGTCCATAACGGTGGAAAAGATGCAATCTATGCAGCATTTGAATAACAATGCATTCGATGATAGCAACACAAACCACTAAAACTATAATCTGTAATGGGCTAATTGCATACATTAGTCAGCATAACAAGGTCTCAAATTGCATCGTGCAACAAATGAATCCTCATCTAACCTCAAATTAGCATCTGCATGTGGGACTTCATGCGAAAACAATTTAACAACATTAATTTGGAAAACTCCTAACTAGGGCTCTTATCAAAAATCAGCAGTTGGTTACCTAAAAAGAAACACAATGCAATTGTACATTTTCCTTTCATATTTACCAAATTCAATCAGCATTCAAGGAAGTCTTCGTCTCACAGGTACCGGTTTTCGATCAGCATGGGACGGGGGCAAAGGGGCAGGGTGGACGGGGCAATTGCCTCACAGCGGCAAGATAAAAGAACAAAACTACTACTTCATGCAAAGGGGAAAATCGAAGTTAAAGTCTCTAGGGCGAGAATTACTTAAAGTCTCTTTCTCTCGATTAGAGAAAGCATCAAAGTCTCATTCAAAATGGCGTCGAACATCAATTGGCATCGTAGAAGATGGCAAAATGACGAAGTCAGCAAGATAGGCCATAATGTCTGCAATGTCCTGCAATGGCGGGTAATGGACCCTTTCTTCTTGTGCACCAGGTTTAAATAGACAACAGTTCGAATCCAGTAGGGTCTTCCATTGGAGGGTTCATAGGTTGGCTTCAAATTGTCCAATCAAAAACAACAATTCACAAGCTTCTACCTAGGCATACATTATCCTTGGAGTCGGGAACGTAAGTTGAAACATATTTTACCAATTAACTCATTTTCAGAGCGTCCATTGTCTGCACCTGCAGATTGACCTTGGAGCAAAGAAGAAGATGCCAGGCTGGCACGAAACCTTAAAGATAAGCATGTGAACCGATCTCACTGGAAAAGTACAGCTTCAAGCAAGAATACACGTTTTATTAGCACATTAGAAAAACACGAGCATCTAAATCGTGAGGCAAGGCAACTAGGCCGAAGCCTCCACTAAAGTTATGCTAAGTTAAAACATTTCAAACAAGCAAATCATGGCACACGTTTACGGTTATGTCAGATTAGTACAATTCTAATACATCACGTTATATAAAGCACGCTTATAAATGTTGGCAAACTACTCTGAGGGCACATTTGTCCCCGTACAATCTTTATTAGTTCAGTTAAAGTCACACTTGATTATTGCGGCACTACGTTTATGCTCTAATAAATGTAAAACCTTCGTTTCTGCGTCATCACTGGTGAGACGATTCATAAAGTAGGCAACCTCATGCATGGTTCATATCGTACCCCTATCATAGATAGAGAGTTGGATACACCCTTTTTCCATAATCACTGGTCTGGCAGCGACTCCGTACTTTGTCCTCATGTAAAATCATCCAATGTCCTCACTTTAATGTGTATAGACAGTATATGCACATTCCATTTAGTACTAAAGAAGGAAACGTTCTGCCCTGTCATGATTTCAAAGCATGAGACCTGCCACACATGTACTGGTTGTTAAGGACTTTAACTTTTCTGAATCAGTCTAGAAGATAAACATTAATGCCCTCATTATGACACTGGCGGTAAATCCCACCTACCGCCATGCTGATGGCCGCCAACTAACCGACGCGGCGGCGGCGGGTATCTGTTCACCATATTGTGACACATACACACCAATCCAACAGAATTCAGCCACAGACACAAATCCGCCAGACCAAAGGTCAGTGATAAAGTGGCAGTATAAAACGCCACACCGTTACGCAAACAGAACGACCCCCACCACATTATGACCCACGAATCACCATGGTGGACATTCAACAGTTGTAAACCATTGGCGGTACATACCTCCATGCTCACAATGGACACCCACACACAAAACAACACCACATTGGACAATTCAAACAACACACACCTGACACCCATACACACACCACACCCACACCACTATAAAACACACACCCACATTACCCACAACCCTTTATGATTACAAATCATTGGAACAAGACTGACACCAAGACCACTGACACAACTACATACACACACCACAGACACCCATACATCCCTCACGCACCCCACTTCACATACCCCAACACATTACCCAACACACCCTCACCAACACACATCACATAACACCCATGGTACCACAAAGGCACCCCCGTTTCACAGTGAAGGAGTTAAAGGTCATGGTGGTCTTCAAAGAGAAGTCATTTTAGTGCACACAACCTTGACTCTCTCTGCCCTGGCCTTAGACACACTACAGGGGGTTGTGGACTGCTTTGTGTGAGGACAGGCACAGCCCTATTCAGGTGCTAGTGTCAGCTCCTCCCACCACTCTAGCTCAGGAAGACCCATCAACCTGGTGATGGGACATCAGGATATGCAGGACATACTCTTTGTGTGACTGCCTAGAGTGAATGCACATACAGCACACTGTCATCCCAACCCAGACACGTATTCAGCAGACAAGCAGAGGCACAGAATGGTTAAGGAAGAAAATGCATACTTTCTAAAAGTGGCATTTTCAAACTTACAGTTCAAACACTAACTTTATCAAAAGATGTATTTTTAAATTGAGAGTGAAGAGACCCCAAGCTCTATTTCTCTATCTGCTCCTAATGGGAAATTACACTTAAAGGATATCTCAAGGCAATCCCCGTGGTACCCATGGGAGAGATAGGTCCTGCAATAGTGAAAAATGAAATTAGCAATGTTTCACTATCAGGACATGTAAAATACACCATTATATGTCCTACCATTTAAATACACTACATCCTTCCCAGGGGCATGCATTGGGACTACCTCTTGTGGGAGGCACAGTTAGTGCTGCAGGCCCACTAGTAGCATTTGATTTACACGCCCTGGGCACACACTATGCACTGTACTAGGGACCTACTAGTAAATCAAATTTGCCAAGCATGGAGAAACCAATCACCAATACATTTTAGACAGAGTGCTTATGCACTTTAGCACTGGTTAACAGTGGTAAAGCATCCAGAGTCCCAAAGCCACCACAAACAGGTCAGAAAATATAGGAGGAAGAAGGCAAAAAATGTGGGGATGACACTGAAAAAAGGGCCAAGTCCATCACACCCTGATGTGCCATGGAACCACAGGGTTGTATATGGGGGAGTGAAGGCTTTTCTTCGACAGACTGCAAGAGGTACCATGTGCTCCTTCCTGCACAGAAACAATCCTGCCAACAAAGCAGACACCTTTTCACCATGGTGCACGGGTGTCTGTGTTGGCACTAGGCAGCCAAAACAATGCCAGTGCAGTTGGAAGGCACAGGAATGCACTGTATCACACAGATACAGCACAGTCTTGCCCTTTCCTTTTGACCCTGGTCAGCACAGCAAGATAACTTGTTGCATTGCCCTGCTCCAAATTCTCATACATTTGCCCTTTATTTCACAATGGGGCATAGGAACAAGAGAAGTTTGTTGTGGACATTTAGTTACCCACACAAACAGACAGACACCCATAGGCGCACAGACACTCTCATGCATGGGGGAATATTTATGAGAGGCTTATGCCACCATTGAATCACTTTTAGTGATGCAACAGTGGCGCAAACCTTGTAAACATATCTATGAGGCCATGCAAAGTCACTTTGCGTGGTTTTGAATGGACTCATAGATATGGAGTAAGGCAAGGCAGCGCAAATCCCTGCATTGCCTTACTCTGGGTTAAGGAAGTGTTTTATGGGCATTGTAGTGGGTGTTTCCATGCAACACCCATGGATTTTGACACACCCTCAGACTTACAAGGCCATGTAGATCTAGGGATGTCTCAAAACCTCACATCTCCCCAGGAGAGGAGCAACAAGGATAAATATCTTTATTTCTCCTAATTTTTTCTTCTTTCTATGTGTGTTGCATTTTGCAGCACACACAGAAAGGAGAAAGAGCCTCCAAAGATTTGTTATCCTGCACAAAAACAATCCTGCAAGCAACACAGACACCCAGCCATCATGGTGCAAGGGTGCCTGCTTTGGAACTAGGCAGCCAAAACTGCACCAGCTCAGGAATGTACCGTATTGCATAGCTACAGTGCATTCCTGCCCTTTCCCTTTGATGCAGGGCTTCACCTCTGCGTCAAACGCCCATAAATCTAAGCACTGATTTATACTTTACTTGTGGGGTGAACATTTTATGACATGTATTTGTGCAAGGGAGGTGCTTAGTCAACTCTGGTTATTGCATTCCATAATTTACAAACAGGAGAAATAAGCTACACATATGTTGAACTTTCTGAGTGTCACTTCTAGGGTGATGAGAAATGTAGTGCAGCTCATTTTCCCCAAACAGGTGAGAGCAAAAAAACTATTTCACCTTCCATCTGCAGACAATCATTGCTCCCCCCAGCATCCTACTTCTTGTGGGGTTTTGCACATTCAGTTAAAAAGGGAATTGGGCCAGCATTATATTATGTAAGGGGCTCATAGTTTGCATTCTTAACACAGTGGTTTATTTAGATACATGCATTTTATGTAAGAAGATTCAGCCAGTCCACAATCAATTAGACCGCTACAGGGGTGCAAAGGTCTGGAGCTTTTTTTAGGTTAAAAATCCATAAGATCAATTCTCCAAGTATTGATAGCCAGCGTTATATCCGATTAAGCCTGTGGTCCTGCCCTGTTTGACAATTCTATTGCTCCAAAGTGTGTTTAGCACTTAGAGGTCATGGTCAGAGATGCCAAGAAATTGCCTGTCATGGTGATAAATAGAGCCAGGTGGTCTCAAGTTTAGGTGTGGTCTGGGAAATGACTGAAAGAAGAGGGAAATCCTCCTGTGGAGTATCAGTTCTAGGTAAAGTGTTATCAAAAGGAGAATAATCTTTTGTGTTTAAGTCAGAAAAAGTAAAGCTTACTGCGGTCAGGATACAGAGTATTTGTCTGCCATGTATGATAGTTTGTAAGGTCAGAGGTTTTGAATAGGTTGTTTGGCTTTTGCCTACTGTCTGGGCAGCACATGATACTTCTTCCTGGTCCTGTATTCTCGGCAAGCACGTAGCAAACAACTCTATGGAGCTCTTATGCCATTTCACACTCCCAGAAAATCATACTGTCACATTCCACTTCATCTGGAGGCCTCCTGGGCAGAACAAGGACTGCAATTATGAATTCTCAATTCTGCTTACCACCTTGTTGAACATGCCCCCACCTGTTTGGGTGACTTTACCTCCCAAACAGCAAAAGCTCAAATGAAACAAGTGACACCATCCTCTACCTTAATGAGGCATGGTATGTCAAACAACCAATATACTCCAAAGGCCACTTCCTGGACCTTAGATTCTCAACATCATAAAAAATGACTAAAATTCAAACCACTCATTCACCTAGACTTTACTGATCACTTCGTCATTCCTATCTCCCATACCACCATCTGTAAAACAATCCAAGGACAAGATTAAATCCTAAGATCCTTCAAAGACTTCTCCATGGACAACCTAATGCTTGAACTCATATCTCACCCTGTCCACTCCACATCTAACACTAAGATGATCCCAAACAAAGTCAACACTTTTTGTAAAACTATATGAACATCCACACCCCCCCACACACAATTAAAACACACAAGTGCAAACCAAAGTCTTCAGCACCTTGGTACTCTAAATACCTTGCTGATGATGAAAGGTCCATTCATAGACAGGAAAGAAAATTTAATTAAAATAGAACACCTATGGATTTCAAGATGATGAAATCCATTGGTGCAACACACAGACAGTTCATCACATCAGTCAAAGCAAAATACTACACCATCACCATTGGTGAAGACACCAGCAGAAGCAGAACATTTTTAAAGACAGTCAAACATTGCATCAGCCCCCTGCCAGACCCACCAATTCCTCACTTTGGAAAAAAGTGCTATGACATCAACCACTTTTTCAGTGATACAATGGAGAAGATCCAACAGCACATTGACAACAATAACCATTTTTTAAGTGTTACATCCACCCCTTCCTGTAGAATCTCACAAAAGGCATCCTTTAAAGACATATCGCTTGCAGATCTTGCCAACATACTCAACTCCCTCAAAACAACGCCTTATGAAAAATATGCCACTTCTTGTGAAAATGATGTCCTACCCTCATCCTTTATCAAAACTCTCTCTGGGGATTCTCTCTCTAACTTACACACCAAAAAACCTCTCTGGTTCTCTGACACCCTCAAAGAATCAAAGAAAACTTGTCGCGCCCTTGAGAAAGCCTGGCGCAAGGACCGCACCGCTGACAACATGACCGCCCTCAAGAACGCTACCCGCGAAGACCACCACCTGATCCGCGCTGCCAAAAGGAACTTTTTCACCGACAGACTGGACAAAAACAGACACAACAGCAGAGAACTCTTCAGCATCGTCAAGGAGTTCTCCAACCCCAGCGCCAACGCCAACGACGTCACGCCCTCACAGGATCTGTGCGAATCCCTCGCCACTTTCTTCCATCGCAAGATTAGCGACCTCCACGACAGCTTCGGACACCAGACCCAACCATACACCACCGAACCGGCATCCACGGCCATCACCCTCAACAACTGGTCCCACATCAACACGGAAGAAACCAAATCCATCATGAACTCTATCCACTCCGGCGCCCCTTCGGACCCCTGCCCACACTTCATCTTTAACAAAGCCGACGACATCATCGCCCCGCACCTCCAGACCGTCATCAACTCTTCTTTTTCTTCTGCTACCTTCCCCGAATGCTGGAAACACGCCGAAGTCAACGCCCTACCAAAGAAACCTACGGCTGACCCGAGCGACCTAAAAAACTTCCGCCCCATCTCTCTTCTGCCTTTCCCAGCCAAAGTAATAGAGAAGACCGTCAACAAACAGCTGACCACCTTCCTGGAAGACAACAACCTGCTCGACCCCTCACAAACCGGATTCCGAACCAACCACAGCACTGAAACCGCCCTCATCTCAGTCACTGACGACATCAGAACCCTGATGGACAACGGTGAAACAGTCGCCCTCATTCTGCTCGACCTCTCGGCTGCCTTTGACACCGTCTGTCACCGCACCCTAATCACCCGCCTCCGCTCCACCGGGATCCAAGGCCAGGCCCTGGACTGGATCGCCTCCTTCCTCTCAAACCGTTCCCAAAGAGTTTACCTCCCTCCGTTTTGCTCAGAACCCACCGAGATCATCTGCGGCGTACCCCAAGGCTCATCACTCAGCCCGACACTCTTCAATGTCTACATGAGCCCCCTCGCCAACATCGTACGCAAGCACAACATCATCATCACCTCCTACGCCGACGACACCCAACTTATACTCTCCCTCACCAAGGACCCCGCCAGCGCCAAGACCAACCTACAAGAGGGTATGAAGGACGTCGCAGATTGGATGAGGCTCAGCCGCCTAAAGCTGAACTCTGAAAAAACGGAAGTCCTCATCCTCGGCAACACCCCGTCCGCCTGGGACGACTCCTGGTGGCCCACGGCCCTCGGCACCACACCGACCCCAACAGACCACGCCCGCAACCTCGGCTTCATCTTGGACCCTCTTCTCACCATGACCAAGCAAGTCAACGCCGTGTCCTCCGCCTGCTTCCTCACCCTCCGCATGCTCCGCAAGATCTTCCGCTGGATCCCCGCCGACGCCAGAAAAACCGTGACCCACGCCCTTGTCACGAGCCGCCTGGACTACGGCAACACCCTCTACGCCGGGACCACAGCCAAACTCCAAAATCACCTGCAACGTATTCAAAACGCCTCGGCCCGCCTCATCCTCGACATACCCCGCAGCAGCCACATCTCCGCACACCTGAGACACCTGCATTGGCTCCCTGTCAGCAAAAGGATCACCTTCTGACTTCTCACCCACGCACACAAAGCCCTCTACGACAAGGGACCGGAATACCTCAACAGACGCCTCAGCTTCTACGTCCCCACCCGCCTCCTCCGCTCCTCTGGCCTCGCACTCGCTGCTGTCCCTCGCATCCGCCGCTCCACGGCGGGTGGGAGATCTTTCTCCTTCCTGGCGGCCAAGACCTGGAACTCCCTCCCCACCAGCCTCAGGACCAACCAGGACCACTCCGCTTTCCAGAGACTCCTAAAGACCTGGCTGTTCGAACAGCGATAACCCCCCCCTTTTTCCCCTAGCGCCTTGAGACCCGCACGGGTGAGTAGCGCGCTTTATAAATGTTAATGATTTGATTTGATTTGATTATCGATTAGACCCTGATAGGCTTTTCAATTACCAGTCCCTCAATCATCTACTATTCATCAGCAAGCTCATTGAAAACTCAATCTATATTCAACTTCAAAATAACATTAATGCCAACCATCTGCTGTACAACTATCAGTCTGCCTTCAGATCATGTTGCAGCATGGGGACTGCTACTTTACTTTACAAATTATAAACAATGCCTTCCTGACTACAGATAAAGATGACTCCTTCCTCTTGATTTGTGGGACCTCTAAGCTACCTTCGCTACAGTCGATCATCCTGCCCCTATATGTATCTTGGAGGCTCAGATAGACTTCACTATCAACTTCCCCTACTGGGTATCCTCCTACCTCTACAACCAACACCAATGTGTTCACATAGCCACTTCAAAGTCCCAAAAGATTTCCATCATCTGTGGAGTCCCCTGGGGTTCCACACTGTGGCATATCATCTTCAACATCTGAATGGAGCTGTGTGGTGCTCTACTCACAGATAAAAGCATCAAGATTCATCAATATACCAATGTGAGACAAATCTACTGGAAAGTCTGATTTTCTTCAGACATTCAATGCCACAACCTCTGCCTGCACACCATCCAGACCTTGATGTCCAGCACCTACCTGAAACTCAAGCCAGCTACAAGAGAGTTCCTTTTATTTGTAAAGAAGAGCAAACAAGAGAATATACAGCCTCACTCAATGCCATGAACCTTGATAGTTTCGAACTTCAGCTTACACCAAATGAGAAGTCACTTGGATTTACCCCGGACACCAACCCTACACTCAAGGAATACATTGTCTAAAAAAAAGAAAGATGTCCTGGTACCAGTTATCTCTTCTAAAGTACATTAAACTGTGTATTTTAGAAACTACTTTAGACCTGCTGTTCAAAGAGCTTGTGCTCTTACATTTGGACAGTGGTAAGGGCTTACTTCAAGGTCCCTGAGGTACTCCTTAGGAGCATCTTACATGCCACATCCCGTCCCATCCAGGGCCTGAAGAAATATGTTCACAACACTTCTAACCTGATGAAACTCCATTGCCTCTATTTGCTGGCCAGTATAATTTTCAAAACCAGCTGCATTGACTCATCCATCATGACCACACAATAGCTTACATTACATATAAGCTTGCCATCTCTGGTGACACTATGAGGTTGCAAACAAAGAAGTGCAATAAAGAATAAAATACATGGGGGCAGACTTTTCCACATATGCACAGAGGATCTGGAACAACATCCTTTTAACCATAAGGACTGCCACAGGAATGCTACAATTTGGGAAAGAGTTGAAGGTGCACTTCTTTGAAGAACATTACACCACAAAGCATTAGCAGTCCACAAATCAGCTAACTTTCCTATCGCTCATTGACTATGTGCTTGTCTTTGACCCTGTACAATGCTGTGCATCCTTTTGGGTAATTTTGCGCTATGGAAATACCACATACTTATGTCAGTACCTGTAACATACTGTCAACTGTCCCAGCCTTCTGAAGGTCTAACACTGCTCATATGGTAATACTATCATTTAATATTCCAGATTGAACACATCCATGAGCAGTTGCCCTGCACAACAAGAGTATGTCTTCCACGAAAAACATGACAGTATGAACATGGGTCAGATCGGTAGAGATAAATTCTACCTCTTATGAACTACAAGGCAAACAAATTGTAATTACAAAAAGAAAGGTACATACAGATCTGCTGTCCGTTTTCTCAGTCACATAGATAAATGTAAATTAATTTACTAATATGAAACCATGATGGCACCTAACCAAATACTATACCTACCTAAAAAACCTGAAAAAAATAAAAAAAACATGTGACTTCCTGTCTTTCTTTTTCTCTGGTGCTAAGCTTTCCCTTGCCTCCAAGAGGGGCGTGTTTCTGCAGTTCTCTCCTCCATGGTAACGTACAGTTGAAGCTGGAAGGTGCGTGTCTATGGATAGACGCCAGAATTCAAATTCCATATCCCAAATCCAACTCAACAAATTCAGTTACTCTGATTGGTTCCTGAACCTCCAGCACCGATAACAACTTTTGATTGCTGTTCTTTCCTGAATCTTTAAACTAGAGGCCTCGTTACGAGATCTCTGGAAACATAGACCTTACCTGTATTTACATGCAGTTAGCAATACAGGATGTCCTGTTAACCTGGGTGTGCCAAAATACCGTGGATTCCGGTTTGAACCCCAAGTGTTCCCCGAGGAGCAAACAAATAGCATGGCAAACGTTAAGTCTGATCTTGATTCCCACATAACTCCTCCTTCTACCCAGCAGTTTCACCTGAAGATGGCAGCTGGTTTCAGCTCTGACCACCTCTTAATTCCTGATGGAACAGGTCTATCGCCCAATCGGGAATCACAGGCCTCTAGTAATGGAGGTCTCGTTCTTGGCAATCCATGACCTTATCAAATGTCTAGATCACACACCATGACTTAGTCGATCTGAATAACAAATGAGCTGGTCTTTTCACGGTCGAATTTCCAAGTACCATTCTGCCTGAATTTTCCTCTAAGGTTTACATTGCTGTGCCGCTCATAAGGCACGAGGCACATTCAACGAAAACTGTATTTGCAACGTTTTAATTTCGTCACTTCAAACAATTGCTTAAAAAAACATCTGTTGAAAATCGGTTTGCTGAAAAATGAACACAATTATTATGCGATGATAAAGAATCAAAATATTTACAAAAGCTGCTGCTGCTTGCGGCAGTGTGCACACTACCAATATCTCACCTCGCGTTTTTCTATCTCAATGCAAACATTATCCCCACAGAACTGTAGAGGAAGAACACTGTTCTCTCCTTCGCATGCAATTTCCAAGATGACATAAGCAATAGGGAACACATTAGAATTCAGCATGTAATGTCTTAAATAAATTGCCTTCTGGTTTATTTGGAAAATGTTCTTGAAAGTTGCTTGAATAAAATTACTTTACTATCTGTTTTTCAAACATCTGGTTTAATTGAACTCCAGGGACATAAGAAGCAAAATCTAATTTACTATGTCGTTAAGCGGAAAGGAATATGAAATGTTTTCTATCTAGTCGTTCGGTTATGGGGAGCACAATTGCAATGTATCCACTATTTTTGTACAGTAGGACAGGTTCAATAACATCATTAGTACAAACAGAAATGTATGTGGTTAAATTACTGAAGTTCAGCCAAACAGACAACATAAAAGCCTCTACGGCCGTACACCAGGAAGCACTGCTTGAATACAACTCTCCGGTGGTCTAAATACATATTTTATTGTTTTCAGCTCAATAAAAAGAAACGTAGCAGGTACCAGATGTGAGGTTTAGATGAACTGATCCTCCTGAGATAATCACACAAGACTGCAAAATGTTACTCGTGTTATATATAACCTGTTTTTTTTTCAATTTGTGTACGGAAGTTTCCTATCGCAGTATTTTGGATACATGGGAAGCACTCAAAAAGGTTACTACCATCTCCGACACAGACACTCAAAAATGTATGTTACAAAGTGCCCTTAAATGTGTTTACACTCTAAATGCCACATGTGAACATTGACAGTATTTGTTTAATCAGCAAGACTGGAATGCATAAAGTCACCTATTAATGGTAATTTTGACTCAGGTGCTACTTAGCACATATTACATTTATGCTGGTTCTGAAATTTTACTCGATTTCTTTTTTTTGTGTTCGCCAGCGGTCTTTCATGTGAGGAAAACATGATCATATTTTTCCTTTGTAACCAAGTCTCAGTGTTGATTTTTGGTGCCTCAAAATGCCTCTGGCTGTTGCAAAAAGAAAATAATAAATATTGTACCTACCTATGATTGGTAGTTTGGTATTAAATAGCACTGGGGAGACAATTATCAGTGCTGAGATAGAACATGTAATCCAGCTCGTAGGTCAGACGTGACCCAAATTCTTGGGGATAGATTTGCATAGATCTCTGGACCCAGTTCACAAAGTGCATTTTGAAGTGCGTAAAGTAGTACAACTGTTATAGCACCAGCATACTACAAACTGCAGTTCACTAACCTTTTGGCCAGAGATTCCATGCTCATCGCCTTTCTTCCTGTGTAGAGGACTCTATCAAATGTGGAGAAATCTCCACCCACTAAGCTACATGTTTTTGTAGTAAATGTAGGAGTGGCAAGGGTGAATGGCTGTGAAATGGGAACTACATAGTACAAAATATGAGAGATTTAGGGAAATTTAAGGAGGGTTTTGTGAGGAAAATACTAGTACAAAGCACTCACCCTTAAAAGGGACGATAAGAAATAGTATTCATAAAATACATTTCTAAAGTTACTACAGCCCTAAAGATGTCAAAACAGGTGTAAATGTACTAAAGCCTGGCCTTGGAGTAACTTAAGACCTACACATGACCAATCACTGGTACTGAACACTCCCACTGAAATCAGTGAAGGCAGAAAATTAAAGCACCATCTCATAGGAACTCAGGTTAAAATAAATACATTAGGTCAACATTTAACTAATATATTTTTGTGATTAAAACTTCATAGATAAATTTTATATTTACTTTATAAAAGATTTTTTTATTTATTTCTTACATGTATGACATTTAAGCCAGACTACTAAATATTGCATAACACTAGTGTTAATGAAGATGAGTATTTTTATTAAATTATTGATTAAGAAATAATTGCTATACGTGCATGAATATATTTAAATCATTGTATTATTTAATAAACATTTCATTTGTGTGATTAATGTTCTGTAAACATTATTTTAGTATTTGTAGATTATTCATAAATATTTAGAATTATTTTACATTTATATTAGGCATTTAAATATTTATTTATTTATTTATTGAGTACCAAACTAAACCTTATAAATATGGCACTATACTTTCTTGTAGGAAAATCTAAATTTTCTTGGTGAAGGTCTCTGCCCCAGTGGCAGATATGGCTGCCAACTAGGCAGAATGTAAACCACAGTTCTAAAGTTGTATGTAGTAACTTTATGGTTATAAATACAACTGTAGGAGTCTCCACCCACTCACTAGAGGGTGTGGATGTTTTTATGGCTTCAGCTCGGGTAAATCACCACTCAAAAATAGTGGAGAGAAAAAATGTTACTGGTAGGTGTATTTGTAAATACACATCTACTTAAATATACACATGTATATTTACCTTTGTGAATTGGAACCATTGTGTTTAAATAAGTGCCAAGATTACTACCTGGCTCAAGTAAGAGATGCGAATAACCCCTTTCCTGCCAGGCCTTTTCCCCTCCTGTGCCGAGCCTTTTTTTGGCTATTTGGGGCAGTTCACACTTAGGCCCTCATAACTTTTTGTCAAAATAAGCTACCCACGCCAAATTTCTGTTCTTTTTTTCCAACATCCTAGGAATTCTAGAGGTACCCAGAGTGTGTGGGTTCCCCTGGAGGAAACCAAGAAATTGGCCAAAATACATCAAAAATTATTTTTAAAAAATTGGAAAAAAGGACTGCAGAAGAAGGCTAGTGGTTTTTTCCCTGAAAACGGCATCAACAAAAGGTTTGCGGTGCTATCATCACTATCTTCCAAGCCTTCAGGAACAGGCAGACTTGAATCAGAAAACCACATTTTTCAGTGTAACTGTGGCATTTTACTGGGACATACTAAATTTTTACTATTTTTTGTGTTTTAAGCCTGCTTCCAGTTAGTGACAGAAATGCGTGTCAAACCAATGCTGGATCCCAGATAGCGAAACATTTCGGAAAGCAAAATACCGTTATGTCTGCTGGACTTTTCTGGGTGTGGGGAGATATAGGGCTTTCAGGTTCATCAAGAACCCTAAGTACCCAGAGCCAATGAAAGAGGTGCACCTTGCAATGGGTTTTCATTGTACACTGGGTATGCAACAATTTATTTGATAAAATATAAAGAGTAAAAAATAGATATCAAGGAAACCTTTGTATTTCCAAAATGCGCACAAGATAAGGTGTTCAGAAACAGTGGTTATTTGCACATCTCTGAATTCCGGGTTTCCCATACTAACATGTGAATTACTGGGCATTTCTCAAACAGACGTCTTTTTTACACACTGTCTTACATTTGGAAAGAAAAAATTTAGAGAAAGACAAGGGGCAATAACACTTGCTCTTCTATTCTGTGTTCCCCAGGTCCCCTGATAAAAATGGTTCCTTACTTGTGTGGGTAGGCTTAATGCCCGCGACAGGAAATGCAACATGGATACATCACATTTTTATATTGAAATCAGGCGTCTTTTTTGAAAAGTGCCTAGCTTGGATTTTGGCCTCTAGCTCAGTCTGTACCTAATGAAATCGATCAAACCTGTGCATTTTCAAAAGTAGACACCTAGGAGAATCCAGGATGGGGTGACTGTGGGGCTCTCACTAGATTGTGTTACCCAGAATCCTTTGCAAACCTCAAAATTTGGCAAAAGAAACACTTTGTCCTAAAATTTCGGTGATGGAAAGTTCTGGGATCTGAGTGGAGCCACGCACTTCCTTTTACCCAGCGTTCCCCCAGGGCTCCAAATAAATATGGTACCTCACTTGTGTGGGTAGGTCTAGTGCCCACAACAGAAAATGCCCCAAAACACAACATGGACACATCACATTTTTCTAAAGAAAACTTGCATGTTTTTTGCAAAGTGCCTATCTGTGGCTTGTGGCCTCTAGCTCAGCTGGCACCAGGGAAAACCTAGCCAACATGGACATTTATGAAAACTAGAAGCCTAGGGGAATTCAGAATGGGGTGATATATGGGGCTCTCACTAAGTTCTGTTACCCAGAATCCTTTGCAAACCGCAAAATATGGCAAAAAAAAAACCTTTATCCACATATTGCGGTGATAGAAAAATCGGGAATCTGAGGGGAGCCTCAAATTGCCTTCCACCCAGCGTTCCCCAAAGTCTCCTGATGAAAATGATACCTCACTTGTGTGGGTAGTCCTACTGCCCACGACAGAAAATTCCCCAAAACACAACATGGACAAATCACATTTTCTCAAAGAAAATTGGCCTGTTTTTTGCAAAGAACCTAGCTGTGGATTTTGGCCTCTAGCTCAGCCGGCACCTAGGAAAAGCTAGCAAACCTGCCCATTTCTGAAGTCTAGACACCTAGGGAAATTCAGAATGGGGTGACTTGTGGGGCTCTTGCCAGGTTATGTCACGCAGAATCCTCTGCAAACCTCAAAATGTGGCTAAAAAACACTGTTTCTTCATATTTCGGTGATGGAAAATTCTGGAATCTGAGGCGAGCCACAAAACTCCTTCTACCCAGCGTTCCCTCAGGTCTCCCGATAAAAATGGTACCTCACTTGTGTGGGTAGGCCTAGTGCCCGCAACAGGAAATGCCCCAAAACACAACATGGACTCATCACATTTTCCTAAAAAAAAACTGGCCTGTTTTTGCAAAGTACCTAGCTGTGGATTTTAGCCTCTAGCTCCGCCGGCACCTAGGAAAACCTAGCAAACTCATATTTTTTTGAAAACTAGATACCAAGGGGAATTCAGAATGGGGTGACTTGTGGGGCTCTCACAAGGTTCTGATACCCAGAATCCTTTTCAATCCTCAAAAGTTGGCTAAAAAAACACTTTTTCCTCACATTTTGGTGATGGAAAGTTCTGGAATCTGAGGGAAGCCACAAGCTTCCTTCTACCCAGTGTTCCCCCAGGTCTCCCAATAAAAATGAAACCTCACTTGTGTGCGTGGCCCAGGTGCCTACAACAGGAAAAGGCCATAAATGTGTAGAGATTGAGCAAATAGCACAGTGAGTTCATAAGCACAATTTCTTTTGAATACATTTTTAGCCTGACTCTTCTTTGGGGACCCACACAAGTGAGGAATCATTTCACTTGGGAAACCGAGGGGAATGCTGAGTGGTAGAAAATTTGTGCTGGTGCGGTGATCCTACAAAGAAAAGTGAGGAAAATATGCTTTTTTAAGCACATTTTGAGGTTTGCAGGGAATATGGGTAAGAATATGTTGGGGGATCCACACAAGTCACACCTCCCTGAACTGCACCAGGTGTCTAGTTTTCAAAAATATCTGGATCTGGTAGGTTTTCCTAGATGACCGCCTTACCCAGGACCAAAAATGCAGGTGCCACCCCCAGCAAAAACAGGTAGTTTTGAAATAGATCATTTTGGTGTATTCACATCCTTCTGTGATGTTCTGAACACTAAAATTGTGAAAAGGAAAGCACTTAGATTATGTTGAAAAGACGCCTCACCCACCAACCAAGTTGGTGGCATGCTTCATCATTGGGGTCCCATCGAGACACCTAGCATTTCACGGATCCTGCTGCAACTCCTAATTACAGTGGAGCAGGTTTTGTCATTTTTATCACACATACTGGTTGGATTTGGCATGAGGGTGAGTGATGGTTCAGGAGATCAGATTTTATTAACAAGAGATTTCACAAAAATGAAATGTTAATAACTGAAAGGCCAAAAACTGAACCAATGACTCACAGCTCGTGAGCTGTAAAGCTGCAACAAGGCACCAACTGCTTTACAGTCCATTCGCACACCTTTCATACATGACATGCACAAGAACATTCATGCCGCCAGCCGTCAGCCCAACACATTACAACACTTGCATCGACAGCCAGCAACATTGAAGGGCCCATCTTTTTCATATGCCCACATGCCTGATACAACAATACCACCAGCTGATGGGAGTGTGTGGACTGGCGTTTGGCTGACAGTGTGTTGCAGTGGCCAACAGCAAGTCACTATTTACACCACCAGTTAAGTGCCACTCCATGCACACTGCCAGCCAAGCGCCACTCCACACACACTGCCAGGAAAGCACCACTCCACCCACATTACAAGCCAAGCACCACTCCATGCACACCGTCAGCCAAGTGCCACTCCACACAAACCGTCAGCCAAGTGCCACTCCATGCACACCGCCAGCCAAGCACCACTCCACGCACACTGCCAGCAAAGCACCACTCCACACACATTGCCAGCAAAGCGCCACTCCACGCTCACCATCAGCCAAGTGCTACTCCATGCACACAGCCAGCCAAGGGCCACTCCATGCACACTGCCAGCAAAACACCATTCCACGCACCCTGCCAGCCAAGCGCCACTCCACGCACACCACCAGCCAAGCGCCGCTCCATGCACACCACCATAACTATTTTTTGTTTTTAAAAAAACAAAGAAATCACTAACTAATAAACAATAAGTACAAAACTACAAAGACAAAAGCTCTAACTGAATACATGACAGTAATGCCAACCGTGAAACTGAACATATGAAAATATAAAACAGGCAGTTTACGCTCATGGTAGTTCCCAATAATTTTTTTGAATGTGGTAACTCCTGAAACAGCCCCACACACACAGCCCAGGCTTTGAAGGACAATCTGGGTAGTACATTCAAGTCTCCCTCCGGATACCTCTTTGAGCACAGACTCTACATTTCTTTGCTGGAAAGTCTTTTTTGGGCGTGGGAGGAATGTGCTCAGCAAAGTGATGATCTTTCAATCTAGCCACATCCTCCACCGTTGCTTCTCTAGGAACTCTTGCCTTTTCCACAACAATAAGACTCTCTCTCGCTGACTCCTGAACTTTCACAAATGTCATCTTTGACTCTGGAGAACAATCCTTGAACACAATAAAAGCATTAAAAGTTGCCAAGTGGAATAGGTGGATCACTAACTTCTTATACCAAACGTAAGACTTATAAACAGCAGTATAAGATTCCAACCTCTGATCAACTCTATCTACACCTCCCATGTGCTTATTATAATGTAAAATGCACACAGGTGTGCACACTTTGGCAACCTGACCCTAAACAGTCACAGGGGAAGTACTCTCATCATGGATGGTAGTTAGCATGTAGACATCCCTCCTGTCTGTAAGTTTCTGAGCTAGCATTATTCCACAAGGCACTGAACTGTCCCCTCTCAAGTCTTTTACAGACAAGCTTCCTTGGATAGCTTTTTCGGTTAGAACGGATTGTGCCACAAGCAACAGTGTCCACTCTAAAGAATTCCTTGAACAACTGCATTCCAGTGTAGAAGTTATCTACGTACAAATGGTGACCTTTGTTAAACAGCCATCTACCAAGTTCCCACACAATTTTTTCCCTAACTCCAAAAGTGGGCGGACAACCAGGGGGTCAATACTGGAATCCCTACCAGTGTAGCCCCGGAAATTATACACATATCATGCACTACTTTCAGACAGCATACACATTTTAATTCCATACTGTGCCCGCATGTTAAGAATTTACTGCTGTTAGACCTGACAGCCTTAGGGTGGTCACCCCTAACTTTTTGCCTGCCTCCCTCCACTTTTTGGACACTGCTTTTGCTGGCTTTTAGACTCTGCACACTTTACCACTGCTAACCAGTGCTAAAGTGCATATGCTCTCTCCCTTAAAACTTGGTAACCTTGAATCATACCTGATTGGACTATTAATTTACTTATAAGTCTCTAGTAATGTGCACTCTATGTGCATAGGGACGGTAGATTAAATGCTACTAGTGGGCCTGCAGCACTGGTTGTGCCACCCACCTAAGTAGCCCCTTTCCCTTGTCTCAGGCCTGCCATTGCAAGGCCTGTGTGTGCAGTTTCACTGTCACCTCGACTTGGCATTTAAAAGTACATGCCAAGCCTAAACCTCCCCTTTCTCCACATATAAGTTACCTCTAATGTGTGCCCTAGGTAACCCCTAGAGCAGGGTGTTGTGTGGGTAAAAGGCAGGACATGAACCTGTGTAGTTTACATGTCCTGGTAGTGTAAAACTCCTAAATTCGTTTTTGCACTACTGTGAGCCCTTCATAGGCTAACATTGGGGCTGCCCTCATACATTATTGAAGTGGTAGCTGCTGATCTGAAAGGAGTAGGAAGGTCATATTTAGTATGGCCAGAATGGTAATATGAAATCCTGCTGACTGGTGAAGTTGGATTTAATATTACTATTCTAGAAATGCCACTTTTAGAAAGTGAGCATTTCTTTGCACTTAAATCTTTCTGTGCCTTACAATCCACGTCTGGCTAGGATTAGTTGACAGCTCCTTGTGCATTTACTCAGACACACCCCAAACACAGGGTACTCAGCCTCACTTGCATACATCTGCATTTTGAATGGGTCTTCCTGGGCTGGGAGGGTGGAGGGCCTGCTCTCACACAAAGGACTGCCACACCCCCTACTGGGACCCTGGCAGACAGGATTGAACTGAAAGGGGACCTCGTGCACTTCTTAGCCACTCTTTGAAGTCTCCCCCACTTCAAAGGCACATTTGGGTATAAAACAGGGCCTCTGCCCTACCTCATCAGACACTTGCTGGAGAAGAAACCTGAACCAGAAACCACATCCTGCCAAGAAGAACTGCCTGGCTGCTCAAAGGACTCACCTGTCTTCTTTCTATAGAGGACTGCTGCCTTGCTGTTGGCCTGCTGCCTTGCTGAACTCTTGTCTGGCTCTGAAAGTGCTCTCCAAGGGCTTGGATAGAGCTTGCCTCCTGTTCCCTGAAGTCTCAGGACCAAAAAGACTTCTCTTTTTCACTTGGACGCTCCGTGCGCCGAAATTTTCAACGCACAGCTTGTTCCGCGGCGAGAAATACGCCGCACACCGACGCTGATCGACGCAACGCCTTCGGGACGACCGGAACTTCGACGCATGGCTTCGCAAGGACAACGCTGCCCGACCTCCAGAGGAGAAATCGACGTGATGCCTGCCGTGAGATCGAAATTTCGACGCGCAGCCCCGCAGAACGACGTGCAGCAGGAAAACAAGCATGAAAATCCACTAATAGACCCGGGACATCTGGTAATCCCTGCGATCCACAGAAAGAGACTGTCCGCGCGCCGGAAAACGACGCACGACTTCCCCGCGTGAAAAATAATGACGCAAGTCCGTGTGTGCTGGGGAGAAATCGACGCACACACCCTTTTTCCACGTATCTCTTCTTCTGTGGCCCTCTGAGGAGATTTTCCACTCCAAACCAGGTACTTTGGGGCATATTTATACTCTGTATGCGCCGGATTTGCGTAGTTTTTTTTTACGCATATCCGACGCAAAACTATCTCCATATTTATACTTTGGCGTTAGACCCGTCTAGCGCCAAAGATCTTGGAGTTTGCGTCATTTTTTAGCGTGGACATCTTCTTTGCGTTAATGATATGCAAGGTAGGCGTTCCCTTCTAAAAAATGACTCCGAGGCATGTGCGCCGTATTTACACTCCCGGGCAAAAATTACGCCCGGGAGTGGGCGGGTAAAAAAAAATGACGTCCAGCCGCTTTAGCGTCATTTTTTAACGCCTGGTCAGGGCACCTGTGGGCTCGGAAGGAGCCCAGAGGTGCCCTCCCATGCCCCCATGGACACCCCCTGCCACCCTTGCCCACCCCAGGAGGACGCCCAAGGATGGAGGGACCCATCCCAGGGAACTTAAGGTAAGTTCAGGTAAGTATTTTTTCTTTTTTTTGGGTGGCATAGGGGGGCCTGATTTGTGCCTCCCTACATGCCACTATGCCCAATGACCTTGCCCAGGGGACATAAGTCCCCTGGGCATGGCCATTGGGCAAGGGGGCATGACTCCTGTCTTTGCTAAGACAGGAGTCATTTAAATGGGGGTTGGGAGTCAATAAAAATGGTGCAAATCGGGTTGAGGCGAAAATTTTGCCTCAGCCTGACTTGCCCCATTTTTTGACGCCCAACCTCCATTTTACCCTACGCCGGCGCTGCCTGGTGTAAGTAATTTTTCTTTACGCACACCAGGCAGCTCCGCCGTCTAACGTCATTCCATAAATAAGGCGCCCGCATGGCGCTTTGGAATGGCGTTAGCCGGCGTTACATTTTTTGACGCACAACTGCGTTGGCGCAGTTGTGCGCCAAAAAGTATAAATACGGCCCTTTGTGCTTGAAAGAGACTTTGTTTGCTTTTTAAAGACTTAAGACACTTTATATCACTTTTCAGTTATATCTCTACAAATTCACATTGCAACTTTATTCGTTTGGACCTACAATTATCCTGATAAATATTATATATTTTTCTAAACACTGTGTGGTGTATTTTTGTGGTGCTCTATGGTGGTATTGTATGATTTATTGCACAAATACTTTACACATTGCCTTCTAAGTTAAGCCTGACTGCTCGTGCCAAGCTACCAGAGGGTGGGCACAGGATAATCTTGGATTGTGTGTGACTTACCCTGACTAGAGTGAGTGCTTTTGCTTGGACAGGGGGTAACCTGACTGCCAACCAGGGATTTACCAACATTTCTAACAACTGCCTAAAACCAAATGACCCTGGAACAGGACCAAAGACTCACCCACAGCTATTTCTCTACCTAGAACATAGACCTCTGAAAAACGATCTACAAAATGATCTAGGACAGACCTAATCTTAAGAAGGTCAGAATCAGAGTAATCTTGTGGCAAAGCTAAAGCATTGTCAACAGAATGCAGCATCCGAAGAAGAAGCAAATACTGATTATGACTCACGGTTGCAGGAGATATAGCCATTGCCATTTAGGGACTAGTAGACCAATAAGAAGTCAGTGATGGCTTCTCTATCAACCCCATCAAAAAGTCAAACCCAAGTACTGTTTCATCTCTTCCTAAGTTGTGGGGATCCACTGGGTAGCTCTAGAGTGGGGCCTAAGTCTGGCAGCGTTGTCCCTCAAATTCTGCTCCGCATACAACTTAGTCTGCTCAACAATCTCTTCCAAAAATACATTGTCCATAAACAACTGAAAGAAATTGACCGGCAAAAAGGTTTCCGTATTGACTCTATGCCCCGGGAGACCAGTAAAGGCAGGCAAATCTGGTTGCTTCATGTTTGGGGCAACCCAAAGTTCAGGTCTTCCAATAGGAAATCTTTTAGCTCCAGGCTGCTGCACTATTGGCACATGAGTGTTCTCCTCTAAAACAGGCTCTTCATCTGCACAGAGAACAGCTTCATCATCAGAAGATTCCTCTTGGACAGAAAATTCACTGGCAGAATCTCTCACTTCCTCCTCTGCCTCAGATACAGAGTCAGTCTCAAAATCAAGATCAGACGATGACTCAAAAAGCATACCTACAACCTGCTGAGAGGTCATCCTGCAGTTAGCCATGATTCTTCCTACGAAAAGTAACTGGGCGAATGCACCACCATCAACCAGCACTGTTTAAGATAAGTAATAAAGTGTGGCTTTATCACAAAGAGTTATGTACTCACAAACTATACCACTCACTTGTTTGAAAAAGCTAAACTCACTAGAAACTACTCTGCACAGACACAGCTATCACCAATGATATCCCACTAAAAAGAAAAAAGAAAGGCAGATTAGACATAAGACAACACAAATATTATTGTGCCCAAATCTAAGAACAATTTCACACACAATCCTGCATTTAGTATTCCACCTACAAACATGTCATTCATGAATGGCAACAATACTCCTTTGGAGTAAATTGTTTTTACTTACCTAAAACATGCAAGTGCTTTGAACTAGAAGAAAAAGGAGAAATAAACTGTTATAATCACAAATGCATATACTTCGCCAGTTGACAAACACCCCACCACCAAGCATTTAGAATTTTTCCTGGTGCCTAAGTTGATTCTGCCCCCCTTGGGGCAGATGGGCCTACAAAAAAGTTCTGTGTCCCCTTTGGGGTGCAACCCTTGCCCAAGCAGTGGCCCCCCACACAAAAAAACAAAACTAAAATGATCCCTGGTGTCTTCGTGAAAAATAATAGGCCGATCTGCCCTCAAGGGGGGCAGAAAAGGCCACTAGTTCTGTGCCTCCTTTGGGGGGCAACCCTTGCCCAAGCGGTTGCCTCCCACACACAAAAAACAAAACTGAAACAATCCCCGGTGTCTTCATGGCTTCTGCCCACTTGGGGGCAGATCAGCCTATATTTATATGCCCCTCTAAGGGGAGCAGCCCATGCCCAAAGGGCCGCCCCCTCAAGCAAAAAAAAAAACACACACACTATCCCAGGAGCCTAAGTGGTTTCTACCCTCCCTTGGGGGCAGATACGCCTAAAAATACTATGCCGATCTGCCCCCAGGGGGCAGAAATGACCATAAATAATATGCCCACATAAGGGGAGCAACCCTTGCTCAAGGGGCCACCTCCCCAAATGAAAAACACACACACACTATCCCTGGTGGCTAAGTGGCTTCTGCCCCCCTTGGGGGCAGATGGGCCTAAAACAAAATAGGTCGACCTGCCCACAAGGGGGGCAGAAATGGCCAACAGTTCTATGCACCATAGAAAAAAACTAAAAGCCCTGCCATTTCAGTGGTTTCTGCCACACTTGGGGGCAGATCAGCCTAACAATGATAGGATGATCTACCCCCAAGGGAGGCAGAAATGGCCATAGCTAATATGCCCCCTAAGGGGAGTGACCCTTGCCTAAGGGGCCACTCCCCCATAACCAAATAAACAAAAAAAGAAAATCCCTGGTGTCTAGTGGGCATTCCTGCTGCCCGATCGTGACACGATCGGGCAGCAGGAATGTTAAAAGAGACATCGAGGGAAGGGAAAACCCTTTCCTTTCCCCTGATGCCTCTTTGTTAGGAATCCCCCCAGCTGGTGGTGAACTGTATCTGTTTCTTCTTTGACGCGCTGGAAGCAAATGGCTACCAGCACAACCGGCACCCTCTGATGATGTCATTAGATGGAGGAAGGGGGGGTCAGGGATGGAAGGGAAAGCGATTCCCCGTCCATCCCTGCTGTGGGGGTGGTTGTTGGCGGGGGCTCCAGTGCCATGCTACAGTGCCAGGACGTAATGGTTACGTCCTTGGCACAGGAGCATTGTCCCGCGTGACGTAACTATTACGTCCCCGGCACAGAAGCAGTTAATATACATGGCCTATTTAGTTTTTCATTAGCAAATTTGTTTTCCATATGGTAACAACCAAAATTCACATTTATAATGTCGAGAATTAAGAGGAATTGCAGTGAGTCTGAGGTCTGTAGAATGGAATTAGATGGAGTAACTGACAGATATATACAAAGTGGCTACTCTAGAATGGTCATCACAGGGGTAAGGCACAAGATAAAAGGTGTCAGCAAGGAACTTCTCATGGCTGACAATTTACATGCATGGGGAGCTATTGTGGACAGTTTTAGAGGTTGGGTTTGATTCCTGTTTTTAATTCTTTATCTATAGCCCCTATTCCATCTTGATGATAGTTCTGTGAAGGGATTAAGGCCCTCATTACAACCCTGGAGGTAAATCCCTCTTTCCGCCATGCTGAAGACCGCCAAAATATTGTTGCAGCGGCAGAATTCCACTGAAGGTATTATGACCCACATCTCGCAATCCGCCAGAATACAGACACTCACACAAGTCCACCACACCAAAGGTCAGTGATAAACTGGCGATACCAAAACCGACACCGTCACGCCAACAAGAATACGCCCACAATATCATGACCCACGAATCAACGCGGCAGTCTTTCAACCGCTGTAATCCATTGGCGGTACACACCGCCGCGCTCAAAATACACACACACACTTACAAAACACAACCACATTGGACAATTCCAAATACACACACCTCATACACACACACCACACCCACACACTCACAACACTAAAAAACACACACCCACATTATCCACAAACCCTTACAACGTAAAAATTTGAAGAAGGCCAGAGAGAGAGATCAGCAAACACAACACTAGCATCCACAGACACACAATACCATCATTTATACAACATCCACGCACCTCAAACAACACACACCAACACATCCCACCACACATCACAACAGACAGCCCCTCAGACATCACCCACACCACATCATGGCACCTCAAAGACACCCCAGGTTTTCTGAGGAGGAGCTCAGGGTCATGGTGGAGGAAATCATCCTGGTAGAGCCACAGCTATTCGGATTACAGGTGCAGCACACCTCCATTGTGAGGAAGATGGAGCTATGGCAGATAATCGTCATCAGGGTCAATGCAGTGGGACAGCATCCAAGAACACGGGATGACATCAGGAAGAGGTGGAACGACCTACGGGGGAAGGTGCATTCAGTGGTATCCAGACACCAGATTGCTGCACAGAGGACTGGCAGTGGACCCCCACCTCCTCCCCCACAACTAATAATGTGGGAGGAGCAAGTCTTGGCAATACTGCAGCCTGAGGGCCTCGCAGGAGTAGCAGGGGGACTGGACTCTGGTAAGTCATATCTTAACTATTTTATCCACCTGCATGCCATCACACACCCCAACCCTTACCCTCACTCCTATCACTCCATCATCTCACATATGTCCCACTATCACAACCCACACATCTCAATACCAAGGCCCTGCATGCAACACCTATGCATGGACCACCGTCACCAAAGCATGTCCAGTACAGATACCCACACAGACCCCAAACCAACTATCACAAAAGGGCTAACACAAATATACAAGCACAGGAGTAGAGGGTACCTCACTCAATGCACAAGATGGCACACATAGATACTAAAACTATGCACTTACACCCCAACAGGACCCCTACCCAACGTCACCGGACAGGAGGCGCCAGGCATATCCAGTCCCCCCACAGAAGAGTCCCACAGTGATGACAGCAGCTCTGCACACCTGGATCAAGATGACCAGCCCCGCCCATCAGATACCTCAGGACAGTTGGTTCCCCAGACACAGTTTCAAACCACCACTGAACGTCCCCCCTCAGGAAACACCACCACAGCACCCACCCAGCGGGCCCATCCCTCTGTCCCCAGGACACGTCAATCAGCAGTGTGTCCACTACTACAGGGAACCCAGACAAACCCACCAACCCAAGAAAATCATGGACCTGGGGTCAGTGGCAGTGGGCACATGGTTCAGGGGACAGAGGCACAGGATAACAGGGAAGCTGAGAGGACTGCTGTCCAACAGGGGGAGGACAGGGCCTTGAAACCGACACTCCACGAGGCACTCTCCAACATCATCGGAGCTTACCACCATTCCCAGGAGACCATGGGCAAGATACTGGCCAAGTTTCAGTAGACCCAGCGGCTGCAGGAGGAACACTGCCTGTGGATCAGGGAAGACTTGAAGTCCATTAACAACACCCTGGTCACCATTGTAGGGGTGCTGGCAGACCTTGTCAACACTAGGAGGGACACAGAGGCACCCCAACGGGCCCCTGACACTAACCTAGACGATGTGAATCCCTCCACCTCCGCCGGCGCTAGTGGACAGGAGGCACCGCCACAGGACGAACAGGTCACCAGCACCCCACCCCCTGCAGAAGGAGAACCACCCCGCAAACGGTCCCTGAGATCCAGGAACAAAACAGAGAACATTGCCTAAGACCCCCGCCAGGAAATAAGACCCTCCTGAATGTCATCTTTCCATCCACTTTGTCACCCTGTACACCTTAAACTGCCATTGTTTCCCTTCCTATGCCCCATTGGACAATGCACCTGTGATACCAAGAGACTGGACTCTGCCATGGACTTTCCTCCACCATCACCCCAGCCCATTTCACACACTTATTTGCACAGAAATTAACACCCTTGAATCACCAAAAAATCTGGAGTCAGTCTTTGCTTTCACAAATGTGTAATTGCAAAATCTCTGGAATATAGCAATGTCAATGTACTTGTTCACATATCAATGTTACACAGCTGCAGGCCAGGAATAAACATAGCAGAGGTCACAAATTGAGACCCAGATCTGTGAAATGGAAAGCCAAAGTGACAAGTCAGGGTCCATACACAGAGTGAAAAAGGCAGACTTATGCTATGTCCTACAATAGTATGAGATGTGGGAAGCAGTTCCATCTTCTTACCTGTGTCTTACTGGAAATATTGCATGATGATGTTATTTAGGTTGTCTACATCTTCTTCTTCTGCCTTCTCATCTTCACTGTCCACAGGCTCCACAGCTGCCACAAGACCAGCATCAGGCCCATCCTCCTGCAGGAAAGGCACCTGTCGTCGCAAAGCCAGATTGTGCAACATACAGCAGGCCACGATGATCTGGCACACCTTCTTCGGTGAGTATTATAGGGAGCCACCTGTCAGATAGAGTGTCAGGGTCCAATTTCTCGGGACCCTGCTAATCAAGAGGCCCACCTCCAGGCAACACCAACTCAGATACCTTTATGGCGCTGAGGTTTGGAGGGGCCAGGTGGGGGAAGGGAAAAACAGGAAGCGAACAGCCAGGGAGGAGATCTGGAAAGGAAAACGGTTAATACAAACAACAGCAACTATTATCACATACCAATCACGTTGTGCAAAAATCACTAATATGATATTCATTAAATGCAGCAGAAGTCTCAAATGCAGTCTACCCTCAAATGAATGCAATCTAAACCAAAGCCGAAGTGCAACAAAGTCTCTAATGCAATCTGCCCTCAAATGAATGCAATCTAAACCAAAACCGATGTGTCTTAACAATATTACAGCCCTACACATGAGCGTATGCCAGGAGCTCAAAGAATGCCAATTCAAAACCTTCTGCGGAGTATTTTTGCATATCCGAAACATATAACGTAATCAACATTAAAGATCGTCTTTAGACAAGTCACGATCTTCACAACTAACAAATAAAATGTAACACTCAGAAGTAAGTCACCACACAGAAATCCCTAATACATAATAAAACATTTACATTGCAGGTTTTTGTTTGGCTACTCATATCGCACTTCACTCACAAAGAATGATTCATGAAGGGCATAGGCACGGGAGAAACCCAGCGACGAATGCAACAGTAACCAAAAACAGCCGCTCAACCTCCCGAGATCAAAGCGAGGAGCGGATACAATGTTGCAGCTTTAGCGAGAGACTGAAATGCCAGCAGGGAAAAACCCCATCGGAATGAACTTACTGTAAGCAAGTCCGTCCACTCGCTCAAACAAAGGAAAGCTTCTGGTGAGATAGTCCTGAAATGACGAGCAAGGCAAGAGGGGTCTGAACCCGCAGGATTCCAGAAAAGTAAGCACTGGAACCTGGGTGTGGCTGGCATTTATAGGCCAGCCACACCCTTAAAATGGCCACCTCCTGAGGTTGCTGGGAATTGAAGTCCCAGTCGCAAGGTGAACCCGAATGAAGCATAATGGGGGCATTTCAACCACCATCGAGGACTCCCTCCAGGGAGATGAGTCTTGCCACAAGGATGAAGAGCAGGGCGTGGCCTGGTGCAAGAAAGGGCACAGCAGGTGCGCACAGTAGCAGGAAGACCATCATGGGGGCATGTTTGAGACCGCGCTGTCCCCAGCTCCTGACATGGAGGCACCAGAACCTGGCCTTTAGTAGGCCGATGGTCCTTTCTATCACTCTCCTAGTTCGCCCATGTGCCTCATTGTAGTGGTCCTCAGCCCTTGTCCTGGGATTCCTCACTGGGGTCAGTAGCCAAGACAGGTTGGGGTAACCTGCAAATATAGAGGGACAACTGTTAGACATCCTCCAAAAGTTAGGGAATCTCCCATCCCCAAATGAAAATGTGTGGGGACTTTACGCTCACCTATTAGCCACACACGGTGCCTCTGTAGTTGCCCCATCACATGAGGGATGTTTCTATTCCTCAAAATGTAAGTGTCTTGCACTGAGCCAGGATACTTGGCATTCACATTGGAGATGTACTGGTCTGCCAAACACACCATCTGCACAGTCATAGAATGGTAGCTCTTCCAGTTTCTCTACACCTGTTCATTCCTGCGGGAGGGACAAATGCCACATGTATACCATCAATGGCACCAATGATGTTGGGGATATGTCCCAAGGCATAGAAGTCACCTTTCACTGTGGGCAAATCCTCCACTTGAGGGAAAACGATGTAGCTGCGCATGTGTTTCAACAAGGCAGACAACGCTCTGGACAACACGTTAGAGAACATTGGTTGAGACATCCCTGATGCCATGGCTACTGTTGTTTGAAAAGACCCACTGGCCAGGAAATGGAGTACAGACAGGACCTGCACTAGAGGGGGAATTCCTGTGGGATGGCGGATAGCTGACATCAGGTCAGGCTCCAACTGGGCACACAGTTCCCAGATTGTTGCACAAGTCTGTAAGTGATAATGATGTGTCTGTCTTCCATTGTCGACAGGTCCACCAGGCGTCTGTACACTGGAGGATGCTGCCATCTCATCACCTGCCCCAGCAGATGTGCCCTAAGGAGGAGAACGGTGAGCAGAGGGTCATACAACATTTAGGTATCATAAGGCTGTTTTGCAAAATTTTTACATTTTCTCTATGTGCCTTTGTCTGTCCATATACCTGGCCTAAATAGGTGTGACGCAGTTATTTGGCCTGCCATGTGGCCCCTTGAAATGGCGGCTGTCTGACCTTTAAGGTGGGACAAGGGGAAATGGGGTAACTGTGCTGCCGTTGTACACCATCGCAGTCGGCGGTCGAAGACCGCAGCGCAATTCAGCATTGGTTAACATTGGGCCCTATGGGTTCCAGGAGCCAATGACGACGTACGCCGGCGGTAACGGTACGCACCGCCGCGGACGTGACCGCCATTTTCTATCTGTTCCCTCACTTGATACCTGACCTTCAACAGGAGAGGACCTATACTGCAAGTGCTGCTGTGACCTGTGTCTGGAAGCGACAATGGCTACAGTGTCTGGGGAAAGGGCCCCTGTCTTCACTTCAGAGGAGTTGGAGAAACTAGTGGATGGGGTCCTCCCCCAGTACACGCAACTGTACAGTCCTCCACACAAACAGGTGAGTACACTGTGAGCATGGTGGATGGCACATGATTGTATGGAGTGTCGTGGATGGAAGGGGGGACAGTCCAGCATGTGAGGATAGTGTCTGTGTATGTATGTCTGGGCCAGGGTAGGAGGTTTTTTAGGCAATTTGTGAGAAGGACTGTACGGGACAGTAACATCCATTATAGCTTCACTTTTCCTCTAGGTCAGCGCCCACCAGAAGAAGGGTGTTTGGCGTGCCATCACCAAGGGAGTGCGGACCCTGGGGGTCTACCATAGACGGAGCACCCACTGCCGGAAAAGATGCGAGGACCTGTGCCGCTGGAGCAAGAAGACGGAGGAGGCCCAGCTGGGGGTGGCCTCCCAACGTGGAAGGGGTGCCCGTCGCACCATGACCCCCCTGATGTGCCGGATCCTGGCGGTGGCATATCTGGAGTTGGATGGGATTTTGAGGGCATCAAAGCAGCCACAAGGGGGTGAGTACACTCTCATTCAGCTGACTCTGCGCGCTTGACGAGGTGTCTGGGTGTGGGTGGTGGCCTGTGGGTTCCCCTAGGCCAGGGCAGACGCGCAAAGGTAGATCCATTGATTTGCAGCCTCATTCCCCCTCCAACCCCAAAGGTGGTATTTGCCCTCTACAGCTAGTCAGGCTCCCTTGGGTTCCAGCTGTGCATGAAATAGTTCTAGACAGAGTCCCCCTTGGGCGTGTGCTTTTCCCCTGCACTGTTAGTGCATGGCTTAGTGCATAGGGCTGCTCCCTGTGTGTTGTGTCCGCCAACGGTAGTGGTGTTGCATGCACTGACCATGTGTCTTTTCTGTCTTCCCCCCCTTTTTGTTTTGTCCTTGTGTGCATTATCATCATCTGGCGGAGGAGCAGTGACACCGGAGCAGGAGGGAGCTGCATCCCACATGGTCCTGAAGGGTGAAGTAATGGAGTCTGAAGGCACCAGTGGGGCGGAGGGTGAGGGGAGGTCCAAGACGGGGTCAGGAGCATACACCAGCGACTCCTCCTCTGAAGGGAGCTCCCTTGCGGTGGCGGGCATCTCTGTGCCCACCGCATCAACAGGTACAGCCCCCACCCCCTACCAGCACCGCCCTCCCAGCTGCCCCTCAGTGTGTTTCCCGTGCCCGCTCACCCAGGAGGGTGGGCATCTCCTTCGCCCCAGGCACCTCAGCTCCTGCCCCAGTCAGCCCTGCTGCCCTCAGTTAGGAGGCTATTGACCTCCTGAGATCCCTCACTGTTGGGCAATCTACCATTTTGAATGCCATCCAGGGTGTTGAGAGGCATTTGCAGCAAACAAATGCATACCTGGAGGGCATTCATTCTGGGCAGGTGGCCCAACAAAGAGCATTTCAGGCTCTGGCCTCCGCACTGATGGCAGCCATTGTCCCTGTGTCCTGCCTCCCCCCTCCAACTTCCTCCACCCAGACCAAATCCCCTGTACCTCGGCCTATCTCAAGCACACTATCAGACCAGCATGCACACTCATCAACACACAATAGTGGACATGGCAAACATAAGCACCACACATCCCACAGGCACTCACACAAGCCCCATCCCCATGCAGACACAGCAACATCCACTGCCTCCACTGTGTCTCCCTCCTCCAAGTCCTCCTCCTCCCTCCCTGTCTCGTCTCCACTCACACCTGCATGCACTACATCCTCAGCCACTACCTCCATCACCAGAACGCCCATCACCACACACCGCTCACGTGCACTCACCACCCCCACTACCATTCACACATCCCCTGTATCCTCTCACAGTGTGTCTGTGAGCCCTCCTCCCAAATTACACAAATGCAGGCACACACCCACCCAACAGCCATCCACGTCACAACAGCGTCCGCCCTATGCACCTTCACCTAAATTCAGAAAACGTACACCTCCTACAACCACTACCTCTTCCTCCACTCCCAAACCCCCCTCCATCTTCCCGTCCCATTGTGTCTAAGAAACTCTTCCTGGCTAACATTGACCTCTTCCCTACACCTCCCCCCATCCTTCCCCTAGGGCCAGGCTGTCCAGGTCCCAGCCCAGCACCTCAGCCACCAAATCCTCAAGCACAGTGGTCCCAGCAACTCCGGTCTCATCACGGGCACCACCCATCGGGGCTGCTAGTGTGCCACCTAGCGTGGCCAAGGAGCAGGCCATTCCGCCACCTGCCAAGGTGAAGAAGGTGCCCACATGCCTAAGTGAGATACTGCACCTACCAGCAAGCAAGGGATCCTCCAAACCAAAAGGGGACATTGGCAAGACACCAGCAGCAACATCAAAGGTGGGGAAGGGACACAAGCCGAAGAGCAGGTCAGGACAGGGTACGGTGGCTCCGGCTGAGGGACCAGAGTCACCCCTTCTGTCAACCACAACACCAACCTGTCCGGCAGTGGACACCGCCAACTGCACCGCCACCAGCACCACCACTAGCACCACCACCAGCACATCTGCTGCCTCAGCAACAGTCCCCAGCATCATCCCCAGTGGCAGCCATCTGAGGCTGGAGGAGATGCTGTGTCCCTCAACAGGTGCAGACACATGCACCACGGCCAGCACCTCCACCACAGACACCGCCATAACCACCGCCACCAGTCCTGTGATGTGCTCAGACAGTGCCACCACAGCTGACATGGCAATCATCCCCAGTGGGCAGCCGTCCGAGGCTGCAGGAGACGTCCTGGACCCTGCCCAGCATCCATGAGGCATGACTCTCAGCACTGTTTGTACCTGCAGTTGGCAGGCAAAGTCGCAGCAGGGTGGAGTGTTTCTCTGCCTCCATGGCGTATCATGCTACCTGTTCCCAGGCAATCTCGTGGCACACACACCCAGGTGAGGGAATGGGACCTGCCACACTGCATGTGAAGCACTCTGGGCACCAAGCCCCCTCCAGAGCCAATGGAGAATGACATCCACTAACCCAGTCCTTTTTTTTTTTTAAGATCTCTTTTATTGCTTTATATTTACATGAAATGCATACAAAAACAAAATAACTTCCCATCTTTTTGTAACTCCCCCTCCCCCTCCCTCTCCCCTTTCGCACTTCCCATCAATTATACAGAGGAATTTGTTCGGTTCACAAATGAATCACTTATTTGGTCTCTTGTACGATCTTCAACAGGAATGTCTTGATCAATTATACATGATCTGTTTCTGGTAAATCTGCCTCCGCATCAGAGTTAGAAGTGTCAGGTGTTCTAAAATTCTCCAGTATCATGTTCCAGTGCTGAGCATTGTCTCTAGTTCCTAGGCTCCTGAGTGTTTCCCTTAGTAATACTGTCCCTTCAGTTTCCGCCAACTTGATTAATGCATTTCTCCAACAATTTATCTGTGGTCCCTTTGGATCTTTCCAGTGTGAAGTTATTTCTCTCCTTGCAAGTATCAAAGCCAGGTCTATGAATCTGTTTGTGATTTTATGCTTGCTGGGGCGAAGAAAATCTCCCAAAACCGCCACCATGGCTGATCGGGATAATGTTCTGCCCGTGCAAGTGGAGAGTGCTTCAAATATCCCCATCCAGTAGTCCCCGATTAGTGGGCAACTCCAGAGCATGTGCAGCAACCCTGCTGCTAGTTCTGCACATCGGGGGCAGCTGGCATTTTCTACACCATAAATCTTTGATATCATATAGGGGGTTAAGTAAGCTCTGTGATAGTTTTAGGTATTGTTCCCAGCAGTGACGTGATGCTTCCCATTCTATCGGAAGTGTTTTATTCTGTTTCTTGGGGTTTAATAGAATGCCCAGAATTCTATCACGGGGGCAGTGGAGAGGGGTTCTCAGTGCTTCCCACACTGGGGGTGCTCTGATGAATCGTGCCAGCCATTGGAGTTGGCTCGCCCAATAGTATAATTCAAAGTCAGGAACAGCCAAACCACCCTCTGCTGTTGTTCTCTGGAGGGTGCGCAATGCTATCCTTTGTCTGTTGGTTCCCCATATAAATCCTGTAATCAAGGACGAAATTGTTTTAAATACCACCCTCGGTATAATGAGTGGGATGGTTGCAAAATAATATAACATTCTAGGTAACACTATCATCTTAATCAGTGCAACTCTCCCAGTAACCGCTAGCGGGAGTGTCTGCCAGAATATCATGCTGTTTTTGATACTCCTAATTGTGCTCTGAATGTTCCCTTCTAGTAAATCCTCAGCGGAGTGATAGATATTGACCCCTAAATATTTGAATGTGGATGGGGACCACGGAAGACCCCGATTGTCCATTGGTTCTTCGATACCCCTAGCAGCTGGAAAAATGGATGACTTCCCCCAGTTTATCCGGAGTCCAGATGCGGTTCCAAAGTTGTCTAACATTGTCATTGCTCCTGGTAGATCGGTCTCTGCGTTCCGGAGGAAGAGTAACATGTCACCCGCATAGAGAGCAATATGATGCGTCCAAGCATTGATTGTAATGCCTTCGTAGAACCTCTGGGACATAGCTGATTGGGCGAGAGGTTCAACTGCCAATGCAAAAAGCAAAGGTGAAAGTGGGCATCCCTGTCTTGTACCCCTACCTATGGTAAAGGAGGGGGATATTGTACGGCCAGTGCGTACTCTCGCTGTGGGGTTTGTGTAGAGAAGCCTCGTCCATTTGACAAACCCTTCTCCTAGTCCTAGCTGCAGCATCACTCGTTCTAGGTAGTCCCATCGTAGGCTATCAAAAGCCTTCTCGACATCTATCGAGATGATTACTGCTCTATTTGCGTCAGGGGGTAGGGCATGAAGGAGTGAGATCAATCGACGGATATTTTGGGCAGTGCTTCTCTTTGGGATGAATCCCGATTGGTCCTGATGGATTAATGAGGACATATATGGTAGAAGTCTATTAGCTAGTACCCTGCTTAGTATTTTATAATCTAAGTTCAACATTGATAGTGGGCGGTATGATCGAACTTCTGTGGGGGGTTTGGTAGGTTTCAGAAGGGGAATCATTATTGCCTCTGTAGTGGAACGAGGTAAGCTGTTGTTATTCCATTCCTCTGCATATAAGATGCTGAGCTGGGAGGTTAATGAGTCCTGATATGTAAGGTAGAACTCCAGAGGGAGACCATCTGCTCCCGGTACCTTGCCCCTTGCCATACTCTGGATTGCAGCCTTTATTTCTGTAAGTGATATGGGAGTCGCCAGGGCTATTCTATCTTCCCCTTTCAATGCCGGGAGCTTGAGGTTCCCCAGATCTTGTAATTGAGTATCGCTGAGTACTTCGGAGGGAGGCGCATACAGCTCTGAGTAATATTTAAGAAAGGTGGTATTGATCTCCTTCTGTCCATATACTTTTATACCCGGGTGGTCTCTAACTCCACCACTATGGTTTGAAGTTGGGGCGGTTTGGCCAGCCATGCCAGTAGGGCGCCTGCTCTGTCGCCCTCTGTATGTTGCTTCTGCAAGAATTGTTTGTAATCGAAACATGACAATCTAGTGTTAGTTTCTATTATTCTAGTCTTTGTCTCTTCTAGTTGTGTTGAGAGGTCGGGTTGTGATGGGTGCTTACGTTCGAGTTCCCTAAGGGAGTTCTCGAGATCGGTTAGTTCTGTCTCTAGCACTTTCCGTACTCCCACAGTAGTGCTAATACAATATCCCCTGATCACTGTTTTAAAGGATTCCCATTCGACAGATCTGGACGAGGCAGTTCCAGCATTGTTCTTGAAGAATTCCGTAATCTGCGTGCCCAGTTGGGTTCTAAAAGCTTCGTCTTCAAGTGACACTGCTCTCAGGCGCCAAGTGGGAATCAAAGGTCTTTCGCCGCACCAGGCCAAAGAGATCAATAAGGGATTATGATCTGAGATGGTGCGGCCAAGATACTCGGCCTTCGCCACCACAGATTGCACCTCTGCAGATGCCAGAATGGTGTCCAGTCGTACATGCAGGTCGTGAACTGCTGAATAAAAAGAGTATTCTCTATTGGGGGGATTAAGTTTGCGCCAACAATCCGTTAATTGCCAGTGTTTTTGCCACTGCTGGAAGTACAGTGCTGTTTTATGAGTTACGGATTGTGACAATGGTGGGTGCGATCTATCCATTGCGGTATCCACTACACAATTAAAGTCTCCTCCTATTAATGTAGTGCTAGTGAGAAGTGTGCTCATGATCAGTGATAATCTGTCTAGGAATTTTCCCTATTCGTGATTTGGGGCGTATAGTCCTGCAAGAGTTACCTCTCTCCCGTCCAATCTACCAGATATCACTATGTATCTCCCCTCAGTGTCGATCAAGGTATGAAGAATCTGTAATGGAACGCCTGGTCTGATCCATATCAACACTCCCCTCGCAAATGCTGAGTGGTTAGTGGTGAATATTTGTCCCCTCCAGCGCTTTTTCAAGGCCTTGATCTCCTGCTCCAACAAGTGAGTTTCTTGTAAGATAGCTATGTGCACTCCCCTTCGTTTAAGAAAGCTGTGAACTTTGTACCTCTTGGACATGTTATTTAGGCCCCTGACATTCCATGTGATTATCTTGTATTCTGTGGTCATAGTTTAGGGAGGGGTGTGGAGGCGGTCCGCTAACACCGCTCTATTACTACTACTGGACAAACCTATTGAGTCTCGTAATCTAAGGTGTGAACCGTTTGGGCTGCGAGATAGATGTGCCTGATAAACCCTGAAGAGAACACAACCAAAATCAACCCCCCCTTTGTAACTCCCACTCCCCAGGACCGGTACCTACAACTCTCCCCGTCCAAACCATTACAACTATTGTAATCCTAATTATCAACCTATTGGAGGGAGGCATGCCAGAGACCAAGAGGCAGCGTCCCGGACTCTCCCCCAGGCCCAATTATATGTGATGTGCCGGTTAAGAAATGACATCTAGGTTCCTATAGCTCTATATTTACGCTTGGGTCTTATCAATGTCCCTAAACAGATTGAGGTTCCCCCACAATTGTCCGCTCACTTGCCAACTTGTTCTTTTAGCGAGGTCAGATAATCTCGTCCGCCGTTCCTGGGGTGATCAAAGGCAAGCCGACAAGAGTGTCCTGGGAGGATATTGAGGACTGTTCGCAGTTTGAGTCAATGTCTGATGTAGCATCTGGGGTCCGGCGTGTGTGGAAGTCTCCCCCGCTTAATGCTGCTGCTGTTTCCACCGCATCACGCATCTCCTGTTGTGATTGACGTTTCGATAGAGCCGATTCTGTGGTCTTTTTCCGGGATCTGCTACGTTTCTTCCCGGGGTTTCGGAATGTCCAGTCGCGGGTTGCTCTGCAGTGTATGTTCAGCGATTCAAGCCATTCCATCGCCAGCTGAGGTGTGAGAAAAAAGTGGGTTCTGTTATTGTATTCCACTCGGAGTTTTGCCGGAAAGAGCATGGCATATTTTATACCATGCTCACGCATGGCTCGTTTTACTGCGATGTAGGATGCCCTTTGCGCCTGTGTTTCTCTCGTAAAGTCTGGGAATATCATAACCTTTTGGCCATCCAATTGAATCTCACCTAGCTGGCGGGATTGTGACAGTACGTAGTCTCTATCTTTGTGGTGGAGTAATCTAGCGATTATTTACCGTGGCCTGACTCCTGGTGGGGGTGGTCCGCCAGGGATCCTGTGGGCACGTTCCACCGCAAAGAATGGTGAGAAGCCCTCTGATGCTATCGTGTCTCTGAGCCACTGTTCTAGGAATACTTCTATATTAGCTGCGGAGGCCTCCGCCCCCTCCGGAACACCCACTAATCTGATGTTGTTCCATCGGGCTCGGTTTTCTGCATCCTCCGCCCTTGCCTCCAAAGTTTTCAGCCGGGTGGTCAGGTCTTTAATTTCTGAGGATGAGCCTTTGTGCCCCGCTAAAACTCCTGTCAACGTGGTCTCGTGCAAACCCACTGCTTCCTTTAATTTACGGTGGTCGTCTCATAAAAACGGAAAGATCTGTGGTGAGGTTATCGATTTTACGCTCAAGCGCTTCCCGGGAATCTTTAATGGCCAGTAGCACAGTGTCCAGAGTTGTTTCTTGTTGTTCGTGCCCCGTTTGCGATTCTCTGGCGGGCGTTGGGGGTGGATTCTCAGTGTGCGGGGAGTCCCCCGCTGGTGATTTGTCTTGTTTTTTTGGTTTTACCATTGTAACAGTTCTCAGACGCTTCTCTTCACTTTTTGAGATCTTAGGTTGTTATTATGGCAGTATCTAAGCTTTGGGCCTGGATTCTGGCCCGAGGGCGCTGCCCTACACTGTATTCGCTGATGTTCCGTACTGTTGCTCTCGTCGTTAGTGGCAAAAGTGTCTGAGTCCTTTGCGCTCTTCAATAGATCGAGGGCCGCGGCTGTAGCTGGTTTCCTGCTCCGTCACGGCCGCCATTTTATGTCGTGGCAGCCGCGATCTTGTCAGGGGGAGTTTTTTTGGGGCGATCTCTGCCCCAAAGTGGAGCGCCGCGGTTCCTACTTGTGCTGTATATTCTCTGATCGCTTCTCTACAATTTTTAAGACCTCCGGTCGTTATTATGGCAGGATTTAAGCTTTGGGCCTGGATTGTGGCTTGAGGGCGCCACCTTACTCGCATTCGCTGATGTTCCGCTTCATAATGTTTTTCGCGTCGTTGGTGATGAAGGTGTCTGAGCCCCTTGTGTTCCTCGATGGATGGCGTGAGGGTCCCCACCTCCACAAGACCCCCGTGTCCTCACAACCGAGGGCCGCGGCCGCAGCGAGCTCTCTGTTCTGTCGCGGCTGCCATTTTGGGTTGCGGTAGCCGCAAAGTTTTCGGGGGGAGCTTTCCGGGGGATCTCTGCTCCAGGGTGGGGCGCCGCGGTTCCTACTTGTGCTGTATATTCTCCGATCGCTTCTCTTCAATCCCCAAGACCTCCGGTCGTCACTATGGCAGGTTTTAAACTTCGGCCTGGATTGTGGCCCAGAGGCCCCACGCTTTCGCTGATGTTCCGCTTCATACTGTTGCTCTCGCCGTTTGTGGCGAAGGTGTCTGAGCCCCTCGTACCCTCCAACGAATGATGTGGGGGCCCTCACCTCCACGGGACCTTCGTACCTTCTCAGCCGCGGACTGCGGCTGCAGCGGGTTCACTGCTCTGTCGCGGCCGCCATTTTTGGTCACGGCAGCCGCGGAGTTGTCGGGGGGAGTTTTCTTGGTAAACTCTGCCCACAAAATGTATCGCCTCGGTTTCTACTCGTGCTGTATATTCTCTGATCACTTCTCTTCAACTTTTAAGAACTCCGGTCGTTATTATGGCAGGATTTAAGCTTCAGGCCTGGATTGTGGTCCGAGAGCACCGCACTACGCGTGCAGCTCCATTGGTCCCAGGCCACGCCCCCCCCCACTAACCCAGTCCTTGTCTGGATGAAGCACTCTGGGCACCAAGCCCTCTCCAGAACAAGTGGAGAATGACATCCACTACCCCAGTCCTTGGCAGGATGAACACTCTGGGCACTAAGCCCCCTCCAGAACCAGTGGAGACTATTATCCACTTGAGAGACTGTGGCTTTACACTCCCCATGATACAGCAGTGGGCAAACCACCCACTGGAGAGACTTGAGAGACTGTGGCTTTGCACTCCCCAGGATACAGCAGTGGGCAAACCACCCACTGGAGAGACTTGAGAGACTGTGGCTTTGCACTCCCCAGGTCCAATCAGTGGGCATGGAGCCCCCTTGTGGAACAGTGGCATCGTCCGTTCATCAGGCTGAGGTGCCCCCCATCCCCCTCCCCGTGAGGTGCCTGTTTATTTTCCATTTGATGCCCCTGCAGTTTTCTCTCCGTTTCGAGTCAGGTATCTTGTGTGGGCTGCGCCCATGCATTTTGGGACACTGATACATGAACAATGATTTGATTAATATCCGGACTTGTGTAGTTGGTGTACATATTTGTATATACTGATTTTTGAAATTGCCCTATCTGATTTTTATTGATTACACTTGTTACAATCATTTCCTTTTGTCCTTGTGTTCTTCCAGGAGGTGAGGGGGTGTATATGTAATGTTGCTGCATGTATTTGTGTGTATGGTGTTGTAGATGAGGGTGGGGGTGGGGGTGGGGGTGTTGCGTGTTGCCTGTGTGTGTCACTCTCTTTTCCCTCCTCCCCACCCTGTGTTGTAGGTGCAGTACTCACCAAGGTCGTCGACGGCGTCTTTCCTGCTCCTGAAACAAGAGGAGGAAGACCAGCATGGGCAGGACCTGTAGTTCGGGCTCCATGGCGTCCTGGTTCCTTGTTGGGTGTCGAGAGGTGAGTGGTTTCCCTTCCAAATCCTGTTTCCGCCGTGCTTTTGATAGCGTTGGTACCGCCAAGGTGGCGGATAGGCGTGTTGTAATACAGTGGGCGGAACCTTGTGTTACGCCTGTCTGTTGGCGGTTACCGCCGCAGTGTTTGTTTCTACCGCCGTGGTGATCAGAATGTTAAAGTGGCTGTCTATGTTGGCAGTTTCCGCCATGGTCGTGATTCCATTTTTTTCCGCCGTCCTGTTGGCGGTATTACCGCTGCTTTAACACCGACCGCCAGGGTTGTAATGAGGGCATAAATTTGTATTTGAACTCTTAATAAAGAGTGTTATCCAATAATATATTAAAACAATAGTTTTTTGCTACATGGTACGGGTAGGTGCTTCATTTTAAAAGAAACATCAACATCAATTTAAAAAAGAAAAAAAAAAATTATGTATTCTTTTATTTTTATGTATTACCACATCAGCCTTCATCTGCAAAATGTTATTTTTGGAACAAACGTAGGGATTGTTTGTTGTATTAAGAAGAAGTAAAAACAGCACTTATAATGTTAAATTGTGTCTGTATTGGTTATTGTTCCAGCAATGTGTAATGACTGAAAATGTTTTTAGTACTATACTAATACAAAATAGGGGACTAAGTTTACAAGGTGATTAGTTTGTGTATATGTGATGAGTACTCCACTATCAAGTTTGTGACATTATTTGAACTAAGACCAACGGTACGTCCAGGATCTGGCTGGGGCACATTGAGGCAACAGATGAGTCCATAGTGTATGAGCACCAAAATTGTTGGTACTACCATGTTTTAAGGATAGGAATGTGCCAGATCTACACCACTGTTGCCTTTTCTTGTGTAGGACATTATTATGCAGGATCATGAACAGTTTTGCTATCAAGTTTACTGGTGGGATCATAAGCAGTAGTACTTAAGGATTAACAGGTAAGGCCAGCATTGACAGAAAGAGCTTTGTGTATTTTACATATGATAGTTGCAGTTGCAGTGCTAAGATAGTACATGTAGGAAAGGTTCAGTGACCTTTGGGAAAACAGACCCATTATATAAATATTTGAGGTATTCATCAGAAGAACTGATAATTGAGGGGTCAAATTTTAAAAGCCATTGACACATTTAAAAAAAAACACACACATTTTGTAAATCTAACTATCTGGATTAAATTTTACCTTACAGTTGTGTCTTATTACTCATGGGTAATTCTACTTCAGAAGTGAGATGAGGATCTTCATTAATGGTAATGTCCTGGAAAGTATGGACAAACCCACACACTTTAGAGGAAGCTGGTTTTGATAGCTTTCTTTGGAATCCATTGCCACTCTGTACATGCTTAAAGATGTTCTCTTCCAAGGACAGGATTAACTTCCTGGATGGAGCAAAAGAAGAATTTGAACACACCTAAAACTGGTGATTATAAAGTGGATGGGTTTCTCCATGGGTAGAATTAATGTACAGATGAGAAGACATAGCTCCATGTACAATTGTATGCTGCAGTTATGAGTGTGGGTAGCTCTTTGCATAGTCTTATGAATGTTAGACTTGACAGCCTTCAGTTCTTCTTCTTCCCAACTTTATGCCTGCGTCCCTCCAATTTCTGAGTTTGTTTTTGCAGGTTTTAGGACTCTGTGCATTTTACTACTACTGACCAGTGCTGAAGTGCTTGTGCTCTCTCCCCTAAATCATGGTAACATTGTTTTAACGCCAATTGGCATATTTAATTTGCATATATTTCCCTTGCTAATTGTGGGTTTATGCCTAGACCTATAAATCAAATGCTAATTGTGGGCCTGCAGCACTAATTGTGCCAGCCACTAAGGTAGCCTCCTAACCATGTCTCAGCCCAGCCATTGCAGAGCCTTAGCACTAGTTTTGCATGCCGTGGTAACCTGGCAAGATAAACCCTTTGCCAGATCTAAAACTTCCCTTTTAAACATATAAGTCACCACTAAGGTAGACCTAATATAACCCACAGGGCAGGGTGCAATGTACTTAAAAGGCGGGACATGTACTTCTAGGTTTTACATGCCCTGGTAGAGAAAAACACCCAAATTTATTTTTCACTACTGCAATGCCTACCTCTCTCCTGGGATAGCATTGTGATTGCCTTATTACATCGTATAAGTATAATTTCCACTCTGGAAGAGATGCGTTTGTGAAGCTTGTTGTCTCTGAACTCACAATTTAAAATCACAACTTATGGTGAAGTTGGATTTTAAATTGCTGTTTTGAGAATGCAACTTTTAGAAAAAAAAATGTTTCTTACTTTAACCAGTTGGTGCTTACTGCCTGTCTCCAATACATGTCTGGGTTGGGGTGACAGCTGGGCTTGTGTGTTCCCTCTAAACAGCTATACACTAAGGGAGCATGGATGTGTCTGAAAGGCCATCAACATCCTGATAGTCCATTATGGGCAGGATGGGTGTAATGGGCTGAATCTTACACCTGAAAGGGCAGTGTCCTGCCACACAAAAGAGCTGTAGACCTCCCCTCTACTGACGCTGGAGCAAGGCAAGGAGGGAGGGCCTCTGTGCATTTCAAAGATCTTTCTTTGAAGTCTTCCCGACTTCAAGGGCACAACTTGGTATAAGTATGGGACCTCTGACACAACCATGTCAGTACACTTCTGGACCTGTGGACACTCTGCCAGGAAGAAGGACTGGTGTGCTGCTAAAAGGACTGCCACTCTGCTGTGCTGCTACTCTGCTGGACTCCTGCTTTCCTAAGCTAGCCTGCTGCTCTCCCATCTGGGAGTGAGAACGATTGGACCTGCATCTCTCCATCCAAGAACCAAAGTTACTCCAAGGGTTTGCTTTCTTATCTCCTGTTTTCTGAAGTCTCATGGACACAAAAGTTCTAACTCAACTACTACAACTCCTAGACCTGTTTTCATCTATCTTGTGACACCCAAGAGGCACCTTTCCAGTCCTGGGCCCTTGAAAATTGTTTTTGCCACTTGAAATCAAGCTGTTGGTCCCTTCGCATCTGCGAATACACCTGCTCACACTGGAATGGTCCAACTCGCATGAAAAATCAGTGCATGGCACCAAAAGTTCATCTCCTCGCACAGCCAGCATCGTAGTGTGTGACTGTGAGCCTCCAGTCTGCCTGTCTGCTAAGCCCAGCTGACTTCTTATGCCCGTGGACCAATGTCAGCAACACTTTCCTTGCACCTGGCAAACCTGTTCCCCTCAAGCAGGACACGTGGCTCAACTTTGAGAAGGTAAAGCTTCAGTGATACTTACCCGCGCTCTATCGTGGTTAGCCTGAAATTTTGGATGTATCCCAGTGTAGGGTGACCAGCTATCCCCGGGTGGCTCTTTAGACTTGTAAGCACTATATTGTATATTACTTTTAAATAATAAATTTCTCAAATTCTACGTATTGGATTTTTGTCGCTTTGGTTTTGTTTTACTTATAAAATTAAGCCCTATACTTCTAACCAGGTGTGGTTTCTTTTTGTGTGTTTTTTCACCTCTTACACATTGCCTCTTAATTTAATCCTGACTGCTCTGTGCCAAGCTACAAGAGGGTGAGCATAGTTTACCTTTTAGTGTGTATCTGGCTTACCCTATCTAGGATTGTGGATCCCACTTGGACAAGATGCATACCTCTCCCAACCATAAACCCGATTTCTAACAATTAAGGATTCCACAACCTTGTCCAGGATTTCTCCTGGAAACATGAAACTGTTGGAACACTCAATAATTCATAAAGCAAGCCCCAGCATTGCACACTCATATTGTTTCAAAGATCATGGTTTCTCGAGGTACAGTACTTACAGGGTTCAGTTGAAAAACGATGTACTCTATGCTTTAACGATACAGCCCAGTAGTAAATATACAATAGGAAAATGTCAAATAGGAAATGTATTCCATACAAAACTAGGTGACTATGGCCCTCATTAGGACCCTGGCGGCAAATGCCGCCTACTGCCATGGCCGCCAACATACCATCTCCGTGGCTACCGACCGCCCATGCCATTATGACCGTAGCCGGAAGACTTCCGGCGATGGTCAATGGCGGCGGACGGTGGTAAGGCAGCACTGCTACCAGCAGCAGCGCCACACCAGCAAAACACCGCCTACCGTATCATGTTCCGTGATACAGCCTGGCAGTGTTTTTCTGGCGGATGCTGCTTCTGGCAGCAGCGCTGCATCCCCTCTCCTGCCAGAGGACGCCCTGCAAGCAGGTAAGTCAGGTTCTCTCGCAGGAGAGGGGGTTGGTGGGTGTTGTGTGCATGTGTGAGAGTGTGTGTGACTGTGTGAATGCATGCATGTGTGTTTAATGCATGTGTGCATGAGTGGGTGTGTGTGTACCTGCATGTTGTGTTATGTGCTTGCGTGTATGCCTGAATGTATTTTCATGAGTGTTGCTGTGAGTGTGTATGAATGTATGCATGTGTGGGTGAATGTGTGTATGGGTGTGTATGTATGTGCGTGCATATTTGGGGGTCGGGAGTGGGAGGGGGAGGATGGGGGAGGACTCTGAGGAGGGAGAGACCCCTTTCAGTGCCAGGGAAGGAACTCCCTGGCACTGATAGTGCCTACCGCCATGGTTTCCGTGGCAGTACAGAAACCACTGAAATCATGGCAGTGGGCGGGGTCAAAATGCCATGGGTGGCCTAGTGATGGCCACCGGGCTGGAGACTGAAGTCTCCAGCCCAGCGGTCGTTACCGCAGTGACAGTCGGTGTGGTGACTTGGGGATTTGGCTTTGGCCAAACCTCCAATGTCATAATAGTGGAGGGAGGTACCACGAGCCTGTTGGCGGTAATACCTACACTATAGCACCGACCACCTGGGTCGTAATGACCCCCTATATGTATATTAGAGTTCTTCTCGGATTGAACTCATACATAAGCAGAGAAGGAACCTTTTCTTATTTCAGTGCTATAATTGACAGTGTCCCTTTATGCCATGCACTAATCAAAACAGAAACAGAAGTCTTCAGGCTCCAAGAGGCTTTGTCAATCTTTCAGCCAGCCAAAGCATTTCATCCCTAACCCTTCAGCACATTTTTAGGGCATTTACATGTCAAGCGAGGTGGAGGCCATTATGAAAAGCAATAAGCATAACGGTTATATGACCATAAACTTGGCTTGAAAAATCTGAGTTTTTCGCTCACATCATAATATTTCTCAATATTCCCTTTAAACATAGCAACTATTAATTAAAGCAAATAAATAGATTACAAGACAGAAAGTAAATGTGATAGTTTGGAAAAAGACATGTGTAAATAACTTCAATTCTTGCACTTAACATTATGTATAGCAGATTCTGAATATCTTTAATGATCTGCTCAGTTTGGGACAAAGTAAATGATGGAATATCTCTTGTATAAGGTCAACTACATCTTTAATGGGTGGGGGCGTGGTTAAAGCAAACTGTGTACCTACCAACACCACTCCTCCCTGGAAAATATTTAAATAGTTTTAATTTGTGTTGATATTCACAGCCTCTCAAGTGTTTTCAATCCACCCAGTTTTAGCACAGGCAGTGCTGGATATTTGTACATGTTTTCCATGCTTGAATAGCTCTTACAGAAAGAAAACAACTAGTTTGACTGTTGGGCTACTCCAGACGTCCTAGGGCTTATTAGCCTCCATGAGATGTGCCTGCATGCATTAGACCTGTGTGTCACCAGAAAAACTAAAGCAGCTCTTCAAGCAGAACTGTTTCTTCCTGTGAAAGATGGACAAAAGTCCAGAAACGTGTTCAGGTATAGAATTATCAATGGCTGTTCCAATCTTAATGGCAAAAAAAACAACTTAATTCTGGGAAAAATTTAAAATATGAAGTGCATCATTCATAGTGCCTTGTGAGAATGTGTGCTGATCCCTCTTTAAATATATAATAGCATGCAACTACAGCTCAATCCTGAATTCCCATAAGAGGTAAATTACATTATTTTTAGCATGCAATCATTGTATTGAAATTGAATAAGTATCAGGCTACATTTAAATAGACATTTAAAAATATATAAAAATAAAATGATGTTTTGTAAACAAAAGCAAATCATTGGCATAAGTTGCAATTTTCTAATCAACACCAGCTACTTTCAAATCTTAAATAACAACACAAAATCTGATCAATAACAACGCCTCCAAAGCTAAAGGTTAAACAAAAACAAGGGACAGACCTAATGTTGTGCACTATATAAATGAAATATTTGATTGAACTGTTAAAAATAATTTATGTTAATGAACTCTGACATACCACTTTTAGCATGGTAGAAGCTTTATTCGGTATGAAAAGAATCCATCCATTACAACAGATAATCACCAAAACATTGTAAAAATACCAATAAAAACCATGTATGATAAAAACACCCATCATAAAAAACATGTACATATAAGTACATATATATATATATATATAGAGAGAGAGATAAAAAAAACAGAAGAAAATTAAAACCTCATTCATAAAAGCTGAAAAAGATAAATGAAATCATTCTAAGAATTCTACATTTTTGCGCCAAGTAGTAGCTCCCTTCAGGAATGAGCCCAGGCCCTTCCATACCAGTACATCTGAGGCCATTTGCAGCCACATGAAGGCGGGACGGTATTGCACAAAACCCTTGGGCCTAAGTAGCGGTAGTAAAAATCTGGTTCTAAATGGAGCATAGAAGACACAGAACAGTGTAAAATGGATCAAAGTCTGATGTGATACCCCATCACAGGGGCAGGGTCTAATACACTTCTCCCGATACTGACCTAGGGGGAAGCACAAATTGCTTCTAATGATCCCCAGGCGAAATCGTGTTATGAGAGACCTTTCTCTCACATCCTTGATTTCTAAAAGATATTGCTCAGGACCCACCCACATCTTTAGCATCGTAAATTCCCTGATCGATTTTTTCCTTAGAGCCTCCCCCTCCCTCTTAGTCACCTGGATTCTCTGATAGTTATCCTTAACCCATTTTTTATCATAGCTAGTTAGGTCTTCGGGACAATCAAACAATTCAGGCCGCACCAGGTCATAAGCCATCTTCCTTATGTGCGACAACCAGGGGATATGTTTTACATGGTCGCAGGCCAAGCAATCCCTTAGGATATCCCTATTAAGAGAGGCCTGTTCATTACTCCAAACTGAAATCCATAACAAAAGGGGAGCCAGCTGGGTAGTGTCCTGTACATGCTCAAGGTCCAGTTCCAGGTGGAGGCAAAATCCAGGAATATTTTGACCAACACCCAGAAGCCTTCTACAGAAACGATTTTCTTCCACCATAAGGGCTCGGGTATCCCTAAACCCCCAAAGTGCTGAACCATACAGAAGGACAGGTAGGCATTTCCGCCTAAATATTTCAAGCAGGGGTTTGATCGGTTTGCTACCTACCCTAGCCGCGAAGTCAAAGGTTGCACCAACTGTTGCATGAAAAAGCACAATCCTTCTGGCAATACAGGGTTTCCAAGAACCTTTCTCATCAAAGATGACCCCTAAGTATGGGAACTCTTGGACTCTACTAATAACTTGATCCTCCACCCTTAGCTCCCCAACCCTGCTCATAGGTTTACCACAGACCATAAAGTGCGACTTCTTAAAATTGACCTCCATCCCCAGTGCTGACATAAAGATGACATAAGCTCTAACTAATTCTCGGAGACCATTCATCGTGCGGGCCATAAGGACCGCGTCATCCGCATACGTCAGCACAGGGATATCAATACCCTTCACCTTCGGGACATCCCTGCAGTGTTCCATCAGAAAATCTGTAAGTCCATTAGTATATAGAAGGAACAAGGTAGGGGCCAAGACACATCCCTGGCGCACACCCCTTGAAAGCTTGAATGCCTCCGAACGTTCCCAATTTGGACCCACCCTTACATTTTCCACTGTCCCTGAATGGAGATACCGGAGAAGCCCTACAATAATAGGGTCCAACCCTAACGGAATTAGCCTCTCCCATAATAAAGATCGGTTCACTTTGTCAAAAGCACAGCTGAGATCCATAAAAGCAAGATAAAGGATACCTTTTCTGGCCTGTGTGTGACCTTCCCTGAAGCCATACTGTTTCCGACTTAAAATATCATTTCCTATCATCCAGGCCTCTAGACGCCCTAGGATGATCCGCCCCAGAATCTTCACAGAGGCATCCAGCAGTGAAATAGGGCGATAGGACTTAGGATCATTACGATCACCCTTTTTAAACACTGGGACTATGCATGCCAATCTCCAAGAGGCAGGGATGCCCACAGTTACGGCTGCATTGAGAACATTTAGGAGAATGGGTGCCCATAACTGAGGGTTAGCTTTATACAAATCCATCGGGGTCAAGTCCGGGCCCGGAGCTTTATTGTGCGCACAGCTCTGTATCGCATCAATAACCTCCTGTAGTGAGAATCTGATTGCTAGGTTAGGAGCCACATCATACTCACTCTCCTGTGTATTACTTAGGGGGGTACCCTCAAATATATTACAGAAATGAGTTACCCAGGCCTCCGGGGCTATATTACAACCAAGGCCCTCGGAGGTTTCTGTTTCAAGGGAGCCTCTATTCACCACCTTCCAAAACAGGCCGGGGTCTTTCAAAGCTGTAGCGCGCTCTAACTCTTCCCAAGCTTTATCTTTATATTTTAGCTTGCTTTCCTTCAGGGTCCTTTTATACCTTGTTCTCGCTTCTTTAACGAGAACCCAATCTCTAGGGTGGGTCTTGGTAGCCATCTTTAGATTTGCCCTCGCATCATAGCAGGCTTTGTCGTACCAGCCACATTTACGTTTATTAAGGTGGTTGCCTACTACAAAAAGACAGTCTCTGACTGCTGCATATACTACTGTTATCGCATCCATAACAGTCATGGGATTTGGCGCTTCTGTCAGGAGTATTTCCATAAATAGATGTAGGTTATTCCCCACCACCCTTCCCAGAACTTTTTGGTGGTCTACTTGCTTCCACCCAAGCCGCCTACCCTGGTCCTTTGTCACCACCGTTACATGCCTGCCTCGTCCCAGTAGGCGACCCGCCCCCGGGAGTTTAAAGGACAATATAAGGGGATTATGATCGCTAAAGCATTCACCTAACACTTTACCTCTCATCACCAAGTCTCTCATAGGAGGGGACACGAAAATGTAGTCAATGGTGGATCCAGACCCTCTCCCGACATAGGTTGGAAGTTGGTGAGTGCCTACTGCTTCGATGTCAAAGAAATTCAAGAGGCCCATCTCCCCGAGTTCCTTTAATAGATCTCTGCCTCTGGAGTCCTGCGGACCCAGCGCTGAAAAGACCTCGCAGTCACGGATGAAGGGGTTAAACACAGTATTGGCCCGGCCCAACTTGGCATTAAAGTCCCCAGAGATGATGGCACGAAATTCCAATCCCACCTTCTCCATTCTAAATTGCATTATCTTAAGAATGGAGAACAGGGCCCCAATTTGGCACCCCATATCCCACACAGCATTATAAAAGTTGACCAATAATACATTAAAATGATTGGAAAAGAGTACCCATACCAGCAATATACCTTGATTGTTACAGTTAATTTGAAAAGCCCCCATTATCTTAGAGAGGCGGATTAGAGTAACCAGGCCACCTTTCGAGCGACCACCAAGAGACTGTACGGCTGGAATTGCATATCTGTCATACCCATCCCATGCAGCCAGTCCCGTCGACCAAGTTTCCTGAAGCATGATAACATCATAGTTAGCCACACACCCAACCCATGCTTGATCAGATAGCTTAGTGTCATAGCCAGCAATATTCCATGAGATAAGATTACACTGTGGGGGTACCTCTTCTTGTATATCCAGTGCCTTAGCGCATTGTCAATCCACCCCTTCCAGGGATAGATTGCTGTCAGTTTTTCTGCTGTGTGCCTGCAAGCTGAATTGACCCAGGGGGGGATTCCTACCAGATCCAGAGGAGACTCCAGTACATGCTCGCATATGATCATAAAAATAGGCCAGGGGAACCATCCCTATAGCGCCTGCACTAGGGGCAGGAGAGCGATGGCTAGAGAGAAGCCTTCTAGTCATGGCGGGATATCTAACATTTATAATAATACAGTCGCCCTTCCCCGTCTTGTTTTTAGGGCCAACCCACCCAATTCTTCTGGCAAACAGGATATCCTTAAAGTCCTTACATGAAAAGTCACAATTTGTACATGGTAATAAAAGGTTAATTCTTATCAATTTTTTTGTAATCTAGACACACCACATATTAACCTGTGCTTACCCTCTGGAGGCTTTGCACAGAGAAGGAAGGCTTCATGTAGGCAGCAATGTGTAAAGTATTTGTGCAACACTTAAAAAAAGAGAATAAACACACAAAAATGATCCACACTATGTTAGAAAAACAGAGCTTAATGTAATAAAACAAAACAAGACCAAACAACAAAAAGAACAATCAGTAGAAGTCTAAATATGATTTTTTTAAAGAATATGTGCCGATATAGTACCAGCAATCATGGTTCCCAACCTTTGGACTCCTGAGAACCCCCACTGAATCACTACTAGAAGCTGGGGACCCCCAAGCAATTTGCACAATTTAAATTTCAAACATTAACACAGTTTTATACACAAAATACACAAACAAACACACACCAAATACTTGAATGACTAAAGATGTACTTATTTTATATTGAAAATATTTGCAAAAATCGAATAATTTTAATGGGAATGTTGACGCTGTATCTTAGTGACTAACTTTTTAAAGTTTGTTTTTATTTAGGAAACCTGAATCCCCAGGTCAGACTCTACATTTCTCCAGTGATTTCTGTTTGTATTTTTTAGGTACATACAATCTGAGAAAATGTGTTTTACATCAATATGTGGTGGGGACAAGAAGTAAGACCATAAGGGCATCTCAACTCACCATGGCCTCTCTGTCATGTGTAATTCCCTTGTTTTAAAACACCTCTCATACCAGTGTAGGGTGTCGGAGTACTTTACAGGGGACTACAAGATGGGTGGTGAACTCTGCTCCACTCGCAGAGTTTGCAGTTTTCCCTACTCCGCACTCCGATTAGAGCACGGAGTTCCGAAAAACTGAATGTAGTGGAGTTTTTTCCTCATTCGCTCTCACCAAGTTCAGTTGGTGAGTGTGAGTGAGAAAAATCTTGCTCAGACCCTCTCCCAGTGAGATTTCTCAATGTGGGTGGTTCCAGATGGTCGCTAATGCTCTCATTGAGAAATCTTCTGATCACATTGAGGAAGGTGCCGCTTGGGAAGAAAATCTACTGGAGTTGCAGAAAAGAAGCAACACCCTCTTGCACTGCCTACAGTGCCATTCAGGCTGAATTTTCAGTGCGGGCAACTACCTGGTGCTAAAAATCAGCACAAACGGCATGACTTAATGGTGTCCGCTGCTTATGGAACTCCACGTGGTGCTGCAGAGTTTTTTAGTTTCTTCGCGGAGTTCCCAATAGCGGAACACCACAAACTCTGCCCAGACCTAGAAGGATTCACATGTCATAAATACCGGTAGGCATTTTCTAGGAGTGCGTGGCCTGGAGAAGGACAAACTCATGATATAAAATATTACACAGTGGTTAATGTTGACTTTAATAATACGAATGTATTTCTATGCAAGCACACCATGTTTAGCAGCATAAGGATAATGAAAGACTGGGGAAAAACACAACTTTCTAATTTGTGCCATGCAGCTGTTTGATGGCAGTTCATAGCTCACTGTGCTAAATTACGATTGTAACTTATGAACTACACAGTAACAAAAGAATCTCTGTGACAAAGGCAGTAACTCACTGTGCTATTCACATAAAATACTGTTCTTTGCATGATACATGTTCTTTGCAGCAGGCATATTAACCATCTGTGCTACTTTAGATGAGTCAAAACTGCCACTAGACAAAACTCCCATCTCTCTACAGCAGGTACATTGATCACCCTAGTTATCTTGATGCTTTTATTTTTGCTTGGAAGCTGTTGGATGTACAAGGAAATTTGCAGTGCTTTCAAAACTTCTGCACAAACGAAGTAATAAATATAAAAACATGCATGTGTTTTTTCAAAAGGCCTGAGCTGGAGAAGTGCTTTCCTGCCGGCCCATACCTGCGGACCCTCTCGGGATATGTCATGGTCCACTGGGGGTCCTCAGACCACTGGTTGGGAACCAATAGCTCAAAAGCCTAAAAGGCCAATCGTTGTTATCTGGTCACACTAGACTGAATTAAATCCAAATGTTCAGGCCAACCGCAAAGAAGCATGGGCTGGTTCATAGGACCAACCTTTTCTCGCCGAAAAAGTACCTTGTGTGGAGAGTTGACTCAACATTGAATATCTGATGCGAGAAGCACAGGGGATGATGCGAAAGCGATGCATCGGTTCTGTCCGCGCAGTTAGGGATGTTTCATCATGGAGACACGCAATCATCGATGCAATGTCCTTGAGCAGCGGTGCACTGTCAAACCCTTTGCCATGAGGACAATGTGTCGGGACTGAGCTGCACAGTTGGTGCTGCGATATCTTTATCCTCAGCAGCAGCATTGATGCATCTGGGTCGAGGGGGGATGTGGTAGTTCTGGACAGTGCATTGACAAGGATACATGGATTTCTGTAGAAACAGCTGCAGAACCCACTTACAAGGACCGAGGACTGGAATGGCACCTCTTGGCAAGGTAGGACTAACTGCTGGAAAAGTCCAGAAGCTGTAGCAGTGTTGAGTGAAGTCTATGATGTCCCTGAGACTTCAGAAAAGGAGAGAAGCCAGCAAGCCCTTGGAGTCACTTTGGTTCTTAGGATGTAGAGATGCAGGTCCAGTCCTTCACACTCCCAGGCAAGGAGGGCAGCAGGGCAGGCAGCAAAGTCCAGCAGAGTTGCAGCAGAGTAACAATCCCTTCAGCAATGCAACAGCCCTTCCATGTAGAAAGTTCTCAGGTCCAGAGGTGTACTGATTTGTTAGGGCCAGAAGTCCAGATCTTATACCCAGTGAGTTTTTAAATCCAGTGGTATCTTTGAAGTGGGGGGGACTTCAAAGAGATGCCTTTGAAGTGCACAAACTTCCTTCCCTTCCCCCCCTGACTCCAGACATACTAAAGGTGGCTATGCAGCCCTTTGTGAGGGCACAGAACCCAGCCCGTTCAGGCGTGTCAGCTTCTCTCTCCCTTCTTGCCCAGGATTGGCCATAAACAAGAGGATGGCCACTTAGTCACACCTAAGCTCCCTTTCTGGGTGGCAGTCCAAGAGAATGCACAAGAGCCGCTGTAACCCACCCAGATGTGTATTCAGAGACAGGTAGAAGACACTAGATGAATTAACGTAAGAAAATGCCAACTTCTAAAAGTGGCATTTCCAGAATTACATTTTAAAATCTGACTCTACAATAAGCTGGAATTTTAAATTGAGATTCCAGAGACACCAAACTTGGGGGTCCCATACCTCCCAAATGGAAATTGTAGGAAAGTACCCTCCTTTTGGCATGGTTACCCCCACTTTTCTCTTGATGTCAGAAAGTTTTGACTGTGTTCACTGGGATCCTGCTAACCAGGACCCCAGTGACTGTACTCTCTCCCTCTAAATTTGGTTGCTGGTACTTCACACACTGCACATTTGGCATACTGGTGCCCCCATATAAGTTCCTAGTATATGGTACCAAGGTACCCAGGGCATTGGGGCACCAGGGTTTCCCATGGGATGCAGCATGTATTGTGCCACCAATGGGAGCCGATGTAAAATATGTTGCAGACCTGCCATTGCAGCATGCATGAAAGGGTGCATGCACCCTTTCAGTTCAGGTCCCTGCACCAGGTCACTGCAAATCATCCCTATGGTAAGCCCTCCTAGTCCAGAGGTCAGGGTGTAGGTACGTATGTGTGTGGGCACCACTGCATGAGCAGAAGTGCCCCCACAAACTCTAGCCCCATTTCTCTGGACTTCATGAGTGCGGGGAAACCATTTTACCCATGTACTGGATATGGGACACTACTCATGTCCAGCTACATAATGGTAGCTCTAAACATGGGCATGTTTGGTATCAAACATGTCAGAATCATACCCCAATTCTGTTGCCAGTATGATTTTGTTTTTATGATTTTATGCACTTTGCGGGCTCCTTAGAGGACCCCCAGCATTGCTCCTACCAGCTTTCTGTGGGTTTCTGGGCAGCCCACACTGCTGCCACATCTCACACAGGTTTCTACCTTCCTGCTGATTGACCAGCTCAAGCACAGGAAGGCAAAAAAAGGATTTCCTTTGGGAGAGGGAGGCAACACCCTCTGCCTTTGGAAATAGGTGTTACATCACTTGGGAGGGGTAGCTTACCCAAGCCACTGGTATGCTTTGAAAGACACTTTTGGTGTCCTCCTTGAGTAAACTGCTCTGCACCAGTCCCGGGACCTCCATGCTCTGGCATGTAACTGGACAATGGAAAGGGGAGTAACCTCTTCCCTTTCCATTACCACCCCAGGGGTGGTGCCCAGAGCTATTCCAGGAGACCATTGCAGGACTCCTCTGCAATGTTTACCGTGACTTCTGGCCACTGGAACAGCAACTGGACTCCATAGCAACCGACAATCTACAGCTACAGCAATGACTCCGCTCTGCAACATTGCTCCTCCGGCTTCTTCCAGCAAATGCAACATTTCCCCAGCTGTGCATTCTCTGAGGGTGATGATCTTCGGTCTGCACAAGAAGCAAGAAGTAAACTCCCTTGGAGTGAAGGAGCCACTCCTCTGAAAGTGCAGGCACCAGCTGCACTGATGACCGGCTGTGTGGATCTCTTCTCCTCCAGAGCTGCATGGATCCTGCATCATGGATGGTGGTCTGGAGTGGTCCCTTTGGTCCTCTCTGCCAGCTGTCCAACTTTGGAGATGGTAAATCCTTGCCTGTTTACACAGGACAGTACCTCCATGCAACACATCTCTTGCAACTACTAAGGCTTGTTAGCATTTCTTCCAAAAGATCTTCATGCTCTGTGTAACCCTAGCTCCTAGCACTCTCCCCTGTGATACACAGCCCTCTGCGTGCTTCTCCTATGACGTGGGACTCCTTTCTATGTGTACTGCATGGGTCTCACCTCAACTCCTGTGCTTGCCACCTCAGGGTCGCCTGTGGGCGCTGCCTCCACTTCCTCTGACTCTCCTCACTGCTACGGGTCACCTGGGACCCCCCTTCATGGGTTGAGTTCCCCTGAACCTTGCCGGTCCCCACCAGCTCTGCATTTCTTCAACCATGAAATTTGTCTTTGCCAAGGCTTGTTGGTGGTTTTTCCACACCACTGACTGACTGAAATCCTTCTTCTGGCATGGGTTTTCAACTGCATCACTCCAGGAACTCTTCAGCTGCTCCAGGACTGCACTGTTGACTGTCTTCATCCACTGTCGACCTGGTCCTGCATCCACAGATGGGTGGGTAGTGGCTCCTGCCACCACCGGATATTCTCACGTGAACTGGACTTGGTCCCCTTCTTTTCCTCATCTTCCTTTTTCCAGGATCCACCTTTGGTTTCTTGCTGTCTTCTAGATCTTGCAATATCCTTCTCTGAAGTCTTTTTGGTGGGTTTTGGGAGAACCAGTTACTTACCCCTTTTCTCCTGGTCTCTGGGGGTCATTCTGGTACCTACCTTGTGGGTTTCCTAGTTCCTCCAGCTGCCCTCTGATGATTTCACTTCCTTGGGTGCGGGCCTGGCTTTCACATTCCACTTTCTTGGTATATGGTTTGGTTCCCCCCAGGCCTTCAGGTCTGTCTGTGTCTTTCACTGTTTTCTATTGTGTTAGACCTGACAGCCTTAGGGTGGTCACCCCTAACATTTTGCCTCCCTCCACTTTTAGGACACTGTTTTTGCTGGTTTTTAGACTCTGCACACTTTACCACTGCTAACCAGTGCTAAAGTGCAGATTTTCCCTCCCTTTAAACATGGTAAAATTTGATCATTCCCAATTTGACTATTTAATGTACTTATAGGTACCTAGTACTGTGCACTATAGGTGCCCAGGGCCTGTAGATTAAATGGTACTAGTGGGCCTGCAGCACTGGTTGGGCCACCCACTTAAGTAGCCCCTTAACCTTGTCTCAGGTCTGCCCTTGCAAGGCCTGTGTGTGCAGTTTCACTGCCAATTCGACTTGGCATTTAAAAGTACTTGCCAAGCCTAAAACTCCCCTTTTTCTACATATAAGACACCCCTAAGGTATGCCGTAGGTAACCCATAGGGCAGGGTGCTGTGTAGGCAAAAACCTATGTAGTTTACATGTCCTGGTAGTGTAAAACTCCCAAGTTAATTTTTTCACTGCTGTGAGGCCTGCTCCCTTCATAGGCTAACATTGGGGCTGTCCTCATATATTGTTTGAGTGGCAGCTGCTGCTGCTGATATGAAAGGAGTAGGAAGGTCATATTTAGTATAGTCAGAATGGTGAAGTTGGATTTAATATCACTATTTTAGAAATGTCACTTTTAGAAAGTGAGCATTTCTCTGCATTTAAATCTTCCTGTGCCTTACAATCCACGTCTGGCTGGGTTTAGTTGACAGCTCCTTGTGCATTCACTCAGACACACCCCAAACACAGGATACTCAACCTCACTTACATACATCTGCATTTTAAATGGGTCTTCCTGGGCTGGGAGGGTGGAGGGCCTGCTCTCACACAAAGGACTGCCACACCCCCTTTTGGGACCCTGGCAGAGAGGATTGAACTGAAAGGGGACCTGGTGCACTTCTAAGCCACTCTTTGAAGTCTCCCCCACTTCCCCACTTCAAAGGCACATTTGGGTATTTAAACAGGGCCTCTGCCCTACCACCTCAGACACTTCCTGGAGAAGAAGCATGTAACCAGAACCTGCATCCTGCCAAGAAGAACTGCCAGGCTGCCCAAAGGACTCACCTGACTGCTTTCTGTGAAGGACTGCTGCCTTGCTGTTGCCCTGCTGCCTTGCTGTCCCCTGGCTGTGGTGAAAAAGTGCTCTCCAAGGGCTTGTATACAGCTTGCCTCCGGTTCCCTGAAGTCTCAGGACCAAAAAGACTTCTCTTGCAACTGGACTCCTTGTGCAGCAAAAATTCGACGAACAGCTTGCTAAAAACGTTGCACAGCCTGCCCCGTGGTGAAAAATTCACTGCACACCAAACCGGAATGACGCTGCGCTTGTGACTTTGCTCCACAAGCCCATGATTCCACGCACAGACCCTGGGGCATCGGAAAACCCTGCAACCCGAAGAGGATCCACAAACGAGCGCCGGAAATCGATGCACAGCTGTTCCTGCTTGGAAACTAAATGACGCATCACCGCGTGCGGCCCGAGAAATTGATGCACACCTCCTTTGTTTCCACACTTCTCATCCTCTGCGGCCCATTGTGGAGATTTTTCACGCGAACCAGGTACTTTGTGCTAAAAAGTGACTTTAATTGCTTTAAAAAGACTTAAGACACTTTATATCACTTTTCAGTGATATCTAAACATTTACGTATTGCATCTTTAATCGTTTTGACCTACAAATATCCAGATAAATATTATATATTTTTCTAAACACGTGTGGGGTATTTTTGTGGTGCTTTATTATGTTATTGTATGATTTATTGAACAAATACTTTACACATTGCCTTCTAAGTTAAGCCTGACTGCCAAGCTACCAGAGGGTGGGCACAGGATAATTTGGATTGTATGTGACTTACCCAGACTAGAGTGAAGGTCTTTGCTTGGACAGGGGGTAATCTGACTGCCAACCAAAGACCCCATTTCTAACATTGCATTCTATGCTAATTCCTCACTGTTTCTGTACATATAATATTGTGTTTTACCTGCCTCCAGTTAGGGTATTGCTTATATAGTATTTTGGTATTTGTGTCACTAAAATAAAGTACCTTTATTTTTGTAACATTGTGTGGTTGTTTCATGTGTGTAAGTGCTGTGTGAGTACAGTGGTCTTGCACAAGCTTTGCATGACTCCTAGACAAGTCTGGGCTGCTCATCCACTGCTACTTCTAGAGAGTGTGGCCTCCTAGACACTGACTACACCTCACTAATAGGGGTACCTGGACCTGGAATAATGTGATAATACCATAGGTACTCACCACACACCAGGCCAGCTTCCTACAGAAATTACACTTAAAAATTTAATAAGGCAATCTCAATGCTAACCTATGGGAGTGATAGACCTCACAGTGGTAAAAAAAAGAATGTAAGAGTTTTTCACTATCTGGACACGTACAACTTAAATGTACATATCCAACTTTTTAAATACACTGCACCCTACCCTTGGAACTATCCAGGCCTAGATTGAGTGTTAACTTGCCAGGTCAACATGGCAGTTAAAAACCATGAACACAGGCTCTGCAGTGGCAGGCGTGAGTGATGTTTAAAGGGCTACTTAAGTGGATGGCACAATCAGTGTTGCCGGACCACTAGTAACATTTAATTTACAGTCCCTGGGCACATGTAGTGCACTTTACTAGAGACTCATAAATAAATTATATTTGCCAATTGTGGATAATCCAGTGGGAATTTCTTTTACGAAAAAAGCACATGCACTTTAGTGCTGGTCAGCAGTGGTAAAGTGCCTAGAATCATAAAGCCAAAAAAAAGTCATCAAACAGGAGGTCAGAAGGCAACAATCAGTGGAAACCACGTCAAGGATGCCAGGTCTGACATAGTCATTGACAATTTCAATTAACAAGACAGCAAAATTATAAAAATGTAACCTTCTATTTTCAGCTGGCCACTAACCTTTTGGAAACCAACAGGTAGATGTACCATGCATTATTTAGAGCCATTCGCGACTGGAAAAAATGTTTTTTTTAATGTACAAAAGGCACAATGGGATCCAGTAACTTGTTACCACACCTCATTTAGCATTTGTGATTCAGTATTTGGAAGGGGCCTGTTTAGGGCACCCCTTCCAAATACCGAAATGGTATGGTATGTATTACTGTTTTGCTCCTGTTTTGCTACTGAATTCCAGTAGCAAAACAATAATACTTTACCACCAGTTTAAAACTGGTGGTAACACATTTGCAGAGGGGAAGGGGTCTCTGAGGGATCTGTTCCCCTTTAGAGATGTAAATAATAATATTTTTTAAGAGCAGGCAGTGGTCCCACAGACCGCTGCCTACTCTTATAAAATGAAACTGCAAAGTTTCATTTTTTTAATGCATTCCTTTTTCTTTTAAAGAAAACGTGTTGCATTTTTAAAAAATATATTGCTTTCCTAAAAAACAATCACAGACATAGTGCTCTGCTGACTCCTGGAGTCTACCATCCCTGTGATGGCTGTCATTCCTAAATCGGTCACAAATTGCGACCTACCTCATTAATAGGCACAAGGTAGGTCTATTTGTGACCCACTAGGAATCGCTAATGAAACTCTAAAGAGTGTCATACATAAGGTATACTGATTTCCTAACTGTGATTCGGAGAGAATCTCAATTAGGAAAACTGTATTCCTAAGGTTAGTACATCTTGCCCATAGTCCCAACTGGTTCATAGTGCAAAACCTTTCTTATAACTTTGGATAATCTTTCTGCAATGACGGTGGCCTGCATTTTCCACTCAGAGTGTCCTACTCACAAAGGTAAATTCTAGCATTTATGTACCTGCTAAGAGTTCACAAAGGGATTCCTGACAGCTTTAAACAAATTTATAGTGGGGGACATCTCTACCGCCAGTGTGAGGATCTCTGCAGCAATAAATTACACTGAAGAGGTGGAAAGTGTGCCTTCTAATGCGTGATATGTCTAAAATTCATTTTTTGTGGGTGTTTCTTAACTACAGATCACACTGATGCTGATATTTTCTCTATCCATATTACACTCTCAGTATACCAATTAATATTTTTAACAAAATTTAATTTTTTAAAGATACGTCTGGGCAGGTCCTGATGGAAAACGTCATTAATTTATTTGTATGACAAGCACTGGCAATGCCAGTAAGTCCAGCTTTTAAATGAAAGTGCCTCCGCAGTCACTGCTGGTTTTAGGCATTTAATAAGTCATTATACATGCACTCTAGCACTCATCTTAGCACTGATGCATCCATTCATTTATCCATACACTTACAGAATCTCAAAAAACTCACAGACAAACTGAACAAAATATGCAAGCATAACAAAAATAATAAAAGTAGAAAAGAAAATACTGCTGGCTAAACATGGCAGTTGTTTTTTTGCAATAACAAATCAAATTAAATATGACTGTAGAGTGGGTTTCATTGTTTTGTAGTTTCAGCATGGTTACAGCATTTACAACCAATGTGTTGGTCATCTTGGAGTAGTAAAACTGTAACGCAATAGACAGTTCCGGTCCATAATACTAGCTGTTCTAGAGACTGTTGACCCTACTGGGATATGGCACTTTGCAGATCAATGAAAAGCAAACAGGTTGTTATCGCTGTCTAAGTAGCCATTTTGGCCCGTATTTATACTTTTTTTAGCGCCGCATTTGCGCCGCTTTTTGACGCAAAACGGCGCAAACCTACAAAATACAATGGTATTTTGCAAATTTGCGCTGTTTTTGCGTCAAAAAACTACGCAAATGCGGCGCAAAAAAAGTATAAATACGGGCCTTTATGTCTTAAAAATAATGAAAATTAAAAAATGGAAAGGAAAGAAAAGAGGGGAAAATGGAGAAGTAAACAGTGGCCCACCAGTCCTCGAAAAATCTTCTTTCCTCATGGTTTGTTTGAGTAGGTCACCAACACCAAAACCCTTGCCTACTATGATAATCTGTGATATTCCATTTAACAGAATACCTGCCTAAATTATTTGACCACATTATGATAACATTTAACCGCTAAAAGCCTATTGCCTATAACACATACTTTTCCCAATAAGTAAGTCTGGCCTACTGTCTTTGTCATTAATTGTCATAATAAACAGATCAAATCATACAATTTGACAAAGTATTTCCTGAATGAATCAATTAAGTCTATAGCATTTCTTATTTGCTTGACACCAAACCAAAACAAGCTTAGTGAAGTGCACATATGTTAGCAACCATCATGCATCCTGTTATCAAATTACAAATATATACAAAATTGCAGGTAGAAAACAATATCCAACCCTGCTCAAAAGGGCATAACACGAATTATCACAAATAAAATCTTCTACCCCCAGAGTCTGTTGCAGGAGTTCACAAAATACCTGTCTACAGTCTGTGCCACAGCCTGACAACAATCCAAAGTTAAGAGCCTTTTTACTTTAACACGTTTTTCACAATAAATAAGGCAATCATTCTGCATTTGCCATAATGTTTTATTTTGACAAATGGATTTGGGTATACATTCTTCCAGCAAAGTAATCAGGCAAGTACCCTTTACCTTGGGCTCATCACCATAACCAACTCAGGCCTACCATGTTGAGCATTTTCTTGACAGCAAAGCACCCATCAAGCATCTAGTCACAAACGTTTAAACACAAGTAACATTAGAGATGGCAAAGCAAAATACTAGAGGGCTTTTTATGAGCTCCTTGCACTGCCTTTGTGTCACTTTTTGTGATGCAACCGCAGCACAAACCTTGCAACCATATCTATGAGGTCACACAAAGCCACTTTGCATGGGTTTGAATGGCCTCATAGATATTAAGTAAGGCGAGGCAGCGCACATTGTCTTACTCCGTGCAAGGGAGTCATTCCATTGGCTTTGTGATAGGTGTAACCATGCAACAGCCATATATTTTGACACCGCCCCAGATTTACAAACCCTGGTAAACCTGAGGGTGTGCAAAATTCATACACCTCCTCAGGGGAGGTGCAAAAAGTAGAAATATTTTCATTTCTCCTTGTTTTGTCTTCTTTTTATGTGTGCTGCATTCTGTAGCCCACATAGAAACAGTGAAAATTATCCCAGAAATGTTTTTGTGCAGGAAGGTGTCTCTCTTCCTGCACGAAAACAATCCTTCATGCAACTCAGACACCCTTGCACCATGGTTAAAGGGTGCCTCCATTGGTGCAATGCAACCAAAACAGCGCCAGGATTGAGGGAAAGCACTGGAAGGCACCATACTGGTTAAATACAGAACATTCCTGCCCTTTGCCTTTAATGCAGGGCAGCGCAGCAAGGTGACTTGCTGTGATGCCCTGCGCGAAAAGTTTGTAAATGTGGCCTCAGGTCTTCTAAGAGGGCCTAATAAGGAGCATCACAATACAAATTGTCTATTTTCAGTGTTTGTCGAAGGGGGGTAAAGGTAAACATTTTTAAATCCTAAGCCTCCTATGGTTAACTGTGAGATGGCACTTAAAAAAATAAGTCTCTGCAGATATTTATCCTTTTCACAATAAATAAGACAAGCCCATTAACTTTATCATAACTTGTGAATAAGCATACACACATGGCAACCAATGAAGGACACCATAATTATCTATGTATCCTAAAGTTACTTAATAGAATAACAGTGGCATTTGTTCTTTAAAGGCCAAGCATTACTATTCACAGTGGGATGTGTGTGGCCATAAAAGTCAAACACATTAGCTTTGCTTGATGAATAGCCTAGCTCAAGCATCTTCATATACAAAGGATCACAAATGTCTGAAGGATATGTGTGGAAGGACACATTTTGATTACACTCAGGTGAACCAACATCTGGGCAGAGCTACAGTCTTCCCTGTAGTGCTTGCAAAAGTTATTCTATTTTTAATCACATAAGGTCAACAACAGCAGCACAGTCAAGCCAGACATAAAAAGAGTTTCACTACCCACATTTTCGTTCAGGAAGGTCTGCAGGCCAGTCAGACCTCATGATCATGGTAATCTGCTGTGGAGTTCGTAATGAAACGTCCTTTTCGTATCACATTGCATCGTTTAACAAATTCCTTTCGAGTAAAACATTAAATAAACTCTCTGGTACTTTTTGCTTTGAGGATGTCTGTTTAATGGTAAACCATTGAAATATTTATGTCATTTCAGGTATAGGCCAATTAGAGTGCTATTATTAAAATGAAAACAGATGCACTTGGGCACAGCTAAAGGCTTAGCAGGTTTTATCATACCAGAAGATAAAGTTGTCACTTTTGGTATTCTTCCCTGAATTGGACACTTTTCTTTCTGTTAGTTATGCTTCCTTTATTAAATGTTTTCACCCCAGGTGATTTGACTTGTTGAGTGTGCTGAGCATAAATTCTAAAGCATTTACCTAAATCTTTCCAGGGCAAATTTTTTAATCTTTCTCATTGTCGTCTTAATAACATTTGCAATAATTCGTGCTGTACAGCAAGAAAGTCTCCAAATATTTCAGTTTTAATAATATGGCTTATTGTGAATGCTTATGAAATCGGGGTTACCATGAATGTTGGCAGTATCATTTTTCTCAGCGGGAAAAACAAGGCTAGGGAAAATTCATAATACGATTATCTAAACTGGTTTGCGGCTCTTTAATAAGGTAGCGATATTACAGTTTACACGTCTTTTCCAAACACTTGGATGACATTGTTATCTGTTTTTTCACTGTATTCTGCTTTCCTATTAAGTCAATCTTGCTCTTCCTTATTTATTTTTTTTCTGTTAAAATGCAACTAATAGTCTTGCATGTTTAAATCAGTCGTTTATAGGATTTATTGATGCGATGCATTGGTTAATATAATGATTTTCAGAATTTCCATACCGTTTTCACTGTATGCGTTATGATTTTCCAGGAATCGCATTACTTTTCAGACGCAGCACATAAATCATATGATTTAGCTCTGCAAGACAAACACACATGATCATCCGTCAAGCTACTATTTTGCCACTACTAATTCCGTTTAGGTGTGGCTACTGAAACTATAACGACTTTACAAGTGAATTGGTCAAAGCATACTGATTTGTCTCACACAGTGTCAGAGGTGATGGTATTCCAACAAACTGATACATGGATGCCAATATTTATACTTTTTAGTGCCGTATTTGCGTCATTTTTGACGCAAAAGCAGCGCAAACTTACAAAATACAATTATGGCCCATATTTATACTTTTTTAGCGCCGCATTTGTAACGTTTTTTGACGCAAAATCGGCGCAAACTTACAAAATATAATTGTATTTTCTAAGTTTGTGCTGCTTCAACGCTAATAAAATATAAATATGGGCCTATATTTTGTAAGTTTGCGCCACCCATGCAATAAAAAATGACGCAAATGTGGCATTAAAAAAGTATAAATTTGGGCCGGAATGTCTAGTTAAATTTACCGCTTGTAATATTTTATAAAATGTCTTCTGACTCTTTCCTGGCTTATGTTGTGCATTTGAAATTACTTATGCCACGTTACTGTGTAATTAGGAGTAAAACTCCACGGAATGGAGAGTTGTGGTGAAGGGTTGATTTTCACGACTGTGAAACCACATGTTAATCCCATAATCCATTCATGTTTACTGCATGCATTTGCCACCCACTCTGAGCGAGTGGTAAATATATGCTGGGGGACAGTGTGCAGAGTACAGGGTGGGGGGCGGGGTGGGACAGTAGGGAAAGAAAGGAAGGTTTTTTTCTTAGCACATGGGAGCATTGCATGCCTCCACTCTTACAAAAAGGCATCATGAGACCTAGCCGGTGGTGCAGTTAAAGTCTCATGCGATTTTTATAACTGTTTTATTTAGCTTGAATAATTGGCTCAGGATCTTCCATACCTAGTAAATCTGTGTGCGGAATAACCTAAGCACTAAAAGTATATCATATGCATAATGAAAGGCAGGCCACTTTATTGCTGAACATTTAAGGCTTTCCCCTAAATAAAAGAGTTGTTCCTTCTATATTTGGCAATCATGGGAAGTTTGCCATGAATAGCAGTCTTTGACAATGCTGTACAACATCAGGGCTCAGTTATAAAAGTGTCAAATCTCGTGTGTTTTACAAAATATCTTGTTGAAAAATATCAGAAGTATTGTGTCAAAAATATTGTTTACATTAATGCTGTGTTCCTATACTTAGAACAACTAAAATATTGAATGAAAAACATTGTGCAAGAGAATATTGACTAGAAACAGATAAGAATATATATGTTTAAATAAATATTGACCTTAAAGTAATTTGTTTAAAAATAGGTAATTAGTCATACATAGTATGATTTTTAATAAATAGTTTTAATAATTGATTTGATTTCAATCTTGTGTATGCACACACACACACACCCACACACACACACACTTAATTATTTTTAGTTTTAAAATATCAATAATGCAGTGCCTTCCTTAGCACCACTGCAGACCTGAGCTGCGGTTTTGGGTACGTCTATCAGGTGAATCCGTAACCGTATATTTTTCCAAGTTTATCCAGCTTATAGAACTGAGTGAACTTGAAGAATTCATCTCTGTGAGTGCACATGGTGCTGAAGTAGTGTTCGTTTTTGGGTTAAGACATATATATATATATATATATATGTATATATAATACCTAGTGGTGGCCGCCACTGGTGTGTGTGTATATATATACACACACACACAATACCTTACACACAATACCTTAGTTGGCCACCACTAAGTAGTTATAGTTAGGACCGAGTTTCTATAGAAACTGTTTTGCTAATAACTTTGCGCTGTTTGATGAATCTTCACAAAATGTTCCAAAAAACAACGGTGGTCATTTCATCTGCTGTCTGGAAAGTTTTGGGGTGATCCATCAAGTGGGGGCCGAGAAAAGGGGGACATCCCAAAGTGCATTTTCCCAATTCATTTTTCCATAGAGATTTTGAACAGCAATAGCGCCAAAACCACTCGACATAATTAAACTAAATTTGGCAGAAATGTAGCTCTTGGTCCAGAAAGAAGGCTTTTTGTTATTTGGTATAAATCTGTTCAGTAGTTTTAGCGAAATTAATGAAAAACCAAAAGGGTAAATATAGGGACATGAACGATTTGTGAACCTTTCTTATCCCCTGCTGAGATCTGTTTGACTACCTACACTTCAACAAGTAAGCGTTGGCAACCATGTTGGGACTTGTCTTCACACAGAAACGGACACACCCACTAAGACACTGAGGCATCCACTCTCACACCCAGAGAAACACTCTCACAGCCCTTCTCAACCCCAGAGACACCCTCTCACACCTATTCTCACACCCAGCGAGACAGGCCATGACCAACTTCTGTCACCCACAACCAAAGGGCCAGAGAAATTAGCTGAAAAAAACAAAGGTTACAGGGACATTATAGTTAGGAAATAGAATACAAAATATAGACATTCACTTAAAAAACAAAGGTTACAGGGATGTTATAGTTAGGCTCACACTTAAAATGTACCAAACTATAGAAGTTCATCAGTTATAGTTAGAGTTATCTCAAGTAACTATAACTCATGCTCTAAGGGAACTATCACTCGTGCCTAAAGACAAAACTGTTGAAACATGTCAGTGGTAAATGATGGAGTACAATTGTCATTTGCTGTAATAAACAGAGGAATTTTCCACTCCTGGGAGTGAAGCAGATTTTTGTTTGTTTATATATATGTACACACATATATATATTAATTTATACATATATATGTATATATATATATATAGAGAGAGAGAGCGGGAGAGAGAGATGGATGTATATATATATATATATATATATATATATTCACATTGGTATATCAGGTATATCAATTTATGGGTATATGTATATATATATATATATAGATATAGTTAGAAAGATATATAATATATATCTATATATATATATATATATATATATTTACACACACATATGGTTATGTTTAAAGTATATATATATATATTTATATATATATATATATATATATGCGTATGTGTACATATATACTAACATAAATATTTAGAATAAAAATAAACAATAAATGAAAATCAAGCAACGATATTAAAAATATTAGAAATTCACTCTATCCAAAATAAAGGAATCTGTTGGATTTCGGAGTGGGATTTATTTACTTTTCCCTCTCTGATTTACACAACAGTAGGGAAGGTGATGCACTACAGAGGAGTTAGATTTAATAGTCCAACAACAGTCTAAGCAAATTAGAAAAAGTGTTGGATTTCGAATGGGTTAGATTTACTATTCCCACTCAAGTTTAAACAACAGTAGGTAAAGTGGTGGACTTCGGAAGGGTTACTTTTATTATTCCCACTCCAGTCTGTACAACATTATGGAAAGTGTTAGACTTCATAAGGGCTAGACTTCATATTCCCACTAGAGTGAGCAGGGAAAGTATTGGACGGAAAGGTTAAATTCACTATTCCCACTCCCCTCATTAGTTTAACTGACAGTACCCTGTCTATCAAAGTACGGTACTGTCGGTCAAAGGAGTCGTGGGTACTAGTATACCACAGGACTTAAGGAAATAATAATAAAGTGACATTGGAGAAGAGAAAAACTCTACTGCTGGTACTGTTCTTGAAATTTCATCCCAATGTATCTTCGCTGGAGTTCTATTCAAAAGGTACGTTGGCTGCGCTGACAGTATGTTTACGATATGTTGTGAAGAAGAACCAAGAATAAAATGGACTATTTAATGACTTGTTCTAAATTGCGGTATTATTGGATTGCATCAATATATTAATTGACTGAATGTTAAATATATTGTGATAATAATTGGCATATTGTTTAAAATTTGTAATGATAGTGAATGATGTGACTTAGCAACATAACATATTTTTCACTGCTTCTCTCCCATGCATGTTAGTTTTAAATGTATATAATAGTATATATTAATTTAATAAAAAACTATATTTATTACAAATAAATTAAACAGAATTATATTAAATACATCGAAAATCTCAATGGAATATTATACACCAAAAAATGATATTCTTACCTTAAATATCCGATGTGATGACATTCTGGTAGTCACAATATTTTTGAGGAGATATTGATGCAACACAGTATTTTTATTCTTTCACTGTATTAGATCCAAACAGAAGTCAAGTATCCGGACATTTGCATGGTCCTTATAGTACTTAAAAATTAAAAATTCTTAGAGAGAGGATACAGTAATAAACTGCAAAAATGAAGCTTGGTTTTTAGTTTTTCAAAGTTTTTCCAAAGTGATTGTATTCTATTATTTTTTACTTCACTTGACAGGAAGTTGAGTTGATTACAATTTAATACTATTTGCACCAACGATCAGACATACAAAAGCAGGTATGTCTAAAGTACCATTATACAAATATATACATTATTCCCTTTTAAAGTCTTTTCATCATACATATTTTAGTGCACACCAGGCATTTGTGGTGACATGTTCTCAGATTTCTTAGTATGTATGTATTTGCCTCGCTGTGTTAAGACAGTATAAAAGACTCCCATTAGCAAGTCTTGGGAAGATGCAAAAGAACTTGATTGAACCTTACTTGGAGTATTGAAACAGAGATCACTGATATTGATGTTGATAATTTACAAAAATGTGTATGTAAAATATTCACTTTAACAAGCTGTAGCGTGGGAAGCATTGTCCATGATCATATTATCACTACACAGGCATTGTAAGGCTTTTTCTCCAGATCCAAGGTACATCAATGATTACTGGACAGAGGGACCATCCTATTTAGCGTCACCCTTAAAATTCCATTCCCACCAATATTTTTCTTGACACTGTCTACCACATAAGCCTTGGTGTTCCCAGGCAGGAAAGGTTATTAGATGCCCTCTATGACGGGGAAAAAACATTCAGAGCTCTGAGTGTATTAGCTTTATTGGGTAATCAAAAAAAAACATTGAATGAGCCCAGGCGTCAGTAGGCAACAATATTATTTGCAGCTTCAGTTCATGGCTTAAATTCTTTATTTCTAATCTTGCATTAGATTTTGGAGCATGTAGATTTGCATTATACAGTCCATCTTTCCCAACTTCATTATATACAGTATTTTGGCTCAGTAGCTCATGCAAGTGTAGTATAGTCATTTAGTACAATGGCTACAGGTCTTTGGTACTTATTGTGCATTGCAATGATAGGCGCATTTTTCCATATCAAAGTTGTGTGAGTCTTCCTGTGAGGGGGAAATGGTAGGATGGGACTAACAAGGTACATATAGATATTTGTCACTCTACACTCCAGGCTCCCTATTGTGCATACCCAGTTCCTCATTTTGAGACAGTGGATGCAGGTGAGCCCTACCAACACTCATTTTTGGGGACCAGCACTTATGTTTCCTCAAAAGACATTGTTTCAGGGTAGAAGACAGAAAAATACAGAATGGGAAAGAAGGTGGAAGAAAAAGACTGAAGAACACATACATCTGAGCATGGGTCTCACCACTCTGTTCTCATGGCCTTAATTTCTCGACAACCTGACGTCCAGTATGCCTGACGTTCACAGGTCTGAGTGTCGGTGCTCCCTGTGCCTCAGGGCCCCGTAATCCTTAGTAATACTGCTGAGGTACATTTCATAACAGACGCTTAAGGGTTAATTATAGAAACGTCAATGTTGCAGACGGAATTGTCGAGGCACAAAGGAGGCAAGTAGTATATAAAGACGACAAGGGTGTTCCAAAAGATTATATGAGGGGAGAAGACTGCAGATACAAGATGAGATATTACAAGCTGGATAGAGAATTAAAGGGAATCCCACGGTAGTAGCAATTAGGTCTGGGTTTTTGGACGGAGGTGAGTGAGCATCCAGCCCCATAGTGCGGTCAAATTGATTTGTGTAAAATGCTACACGTTAAAATCGAAGATGCATTAAAAAAATGAGATTTCAATTATTTATTGAGAAAACAGTTGACAACCACTTATGGGACATTTTCGTCCCTACCCAATGAAGCAGTTTATCTTGAAATTCAGGGTAGGGAACAACTCCTTTTATGCCAGATTAGAGATGGCAAACAGGCTGAAAAAGTACTTCAATTTTGTATGGAGAAAAAAAAGTTATTTTTTAAAACCAATTTAAACAAATGTGGAGAGTTTAATAGATGGAATTCAATGAAGTTTTTCTTTTTGATGGAGTTTTTATGATGTCTGTGCGCTATGTCGTTTTTTAGAGACAGTGATATATCGAGTCATTTTTTAGATTTGTTTTTCTATTGACAAATAATATGTGTATTAGTTTGATGATAATTGCCTTATTTTATATTTGCTGTTTTTAACTTTTGTATGTTTAAAAGACCATGGTTCAAACGTCTATTTAACTGAACTGACTGAAAAACATAGACATATGAGGAAGGCAGGTATGAAAAAGAACATGCAGGAGGGAGAGAAAGAGGTGGCTTGGATTAAAGACGTATGGAGGTTTTTTTTCGGCACCCTGGCCTTTGATAGGGCCGGCCCTGGGCTTCTGAGCAAATCTTTCGACCCCACCAATTATGCTTTCACAAATTAAGCACTTTGCATATCCATCATCGACCTGCAGCAGAAGTGATGAATTAGCTATCAATTAAAATATTGAAGCAATACTATTAAAAATATTTTTTTTAAACAGAAATGCTCAAGTGAAGTATTCTGCTGAAATGTTAGCAGAATACTAAATGTTATTTTTTGTATTTAATTTAGAGCCAGATTTACAAGGCCCTAGGGCCTCCTTACGATGCGCCATTTTCTTTGGAATCTGGCCCTTAGTATCTTTCACACAAGCAAAGTAGTGTCGCCACTTTGCTGGTGTATTATGTCTCAAAGTACATTGTGATTTTTCTGAATTACACACATTAAAGATAAGTATAGCAAAATAGGTGGACCCATCGCAAGAAGCGTTTTTCCAAATCAGCTGTTGATCCTTTCATTAAACTGGCAGGGAATGGCTACTCAAAAGACAATATCTCTGTAGCACATCTCTGAAACAGATTGCCTGTACTGCAGATTAATTTGTTTCAGTCGCGTGAAAGAAGGTGAACAGTAATCATCTGAAGATTGGTTTCATTTTAAGCGTGTTGTGTGAATAGTAATGTATCATAACTATTGTTTAAAGTGGTTACCGCCCCAACTATGGGGGTGAATGTAAGAGGCAGAGCCTAGTACTGAGGGATGCAGATCACGACCCAGACACGCCACAATGACAGGAGTCCAGAGAACCACTCATCCTGGCTTCGAGATGATGTCATGACCCTCGGATCTTTGCAGTAGACAGATGTGAAATTTTAATTTCAGCTCGCCCTGTTCTGCGCCTGTTTCTTATTGATGTATCCCTGTTGTCAGCACATGTCACTGCTGCCTTATCATAAAACCCCACATGGCTCAAAAGCACAGCTTACATTTGTTGAGCTCCGTAGTTTTCCCCAGCTCGGTTCTTTAACTATTCTGATTTTTTTTAAAATGTAAGCTCCTTAGTCTTTAAAAATCTCACCACACTACTGTTTCTTATTCATCACCAAGCCACCGTGCATCTGGCTTATTCAACCTTTGAACGCTTCTCGGTACTGGCACACATTTCACACAGATACAACTTTAATGAAGTTGCAGATAGCGTGACTGTTTTTTAAACTTTGAAGGGTGGCACCAGCTGACCTACAGAACAGTATTTTGTGATAAAATTCAACCCAGGCCAGTCACAATCTTTGTTTAGAATTTCAGATCCCATCCGGAGATCTTTATATTCTTTTAAAGTACGAAGTATACATACACATCCCGTCATTGGGAAGCCACGAGCTGTGGCCATTCCCTCGGAAGGAGAGACCAAACAAACTGGCACAGAGTGACAATGTTGACAACAAATGTAGTCGGTCAGCAACCATCATCTATCGACACATTCTCTGTGTGCAAAATAACACGTGAATGTAGGATTGGTGGGCAGTGTTTACAATGTGCGAAGGTGCAGTGTAGTATTACAAATCTTTTATTTAATCATCTTTTCATTTTTTGTATTGTTTGATTTTTAGCGCTTATGTTGCACTTGAGATAGCGTCAGGACTCTTTTCTGAATCAAAACAGCATGTCGCGTAGCTGTACAATATCATGGTGGTTTTAAAGGATCCCGAACCTGCAATGTTAGATACCCTGCAGTGCTAAATTTGTAAAAGAATAAGGGCTAGATTTACAAGGCCCTAGCACCACCTTCCTGCACATAAAAATCATTCATAAATGGCGATTTAGTACTTTTATTTCTGCTCCATTCTGCAGCACACATGGAAGTGCCATTGTAGATTGCTTATGTGCAGGAGACACCTTCCTGCACATAAACAATCATGTGCCTCAACACAGACATCCTTGCACTATGCTGCAAGGATGCCTGCGTTAGTGTAGGCAGCTTAATTTAGCACCGGTGCAGGGAGAATGCAGGGGTGAGCTGTATTCTTGTAAATATGGCGCATCCCTGCGTTTCAAAAATGGTAGAGCGCGGCATTGCTATTTTTGGCACAGCACCAGCTGTGTCTGTTTCTTGTAAATCTGGCCCCAAGTACCGTGGTCCACGTTTTCTTCTTAAGCCTGCCACTTCTGTATGCCTGGGTCGTTCCTGTACTGGTCGATGACCATTTGTAGTGCACCAGTTTTTTGCATTATGTAAGTCGCCTCAGATGGTAATATAACCAGAGGCCATACTTTTTATTGTTTAGGTTTTTGAAAAAATGAAATGCAATTCTGATGTGCTAGAACCGAGGCCTCTAACATGCAGACTACATACAAATTGTAGCAGTGAAATCTTAACTTTCTGAGCTATCCCACACTTTAGACAAAACGCTCCATGTCAGTCATTCCCGTAGTGTAGTAAGGGTGACACAAGCCAAGAGCCTAATGCAGTCATGGAAAGTGGCCATCCCTGTTGTAAAATACTGCTATAATTTGGGTGCTGAGGGCCCTAAAGGACCATGGGCCTCAGTGCCACTATACCTGCTGCACAATTCAGTGCTACAGCACTGATTCATTCTTATCCCATTCTGTGGAAATATCCTGCCTCATCATTAAGGTCGTATCTGTGCATGCACCTGCAATGAGACTGATAGACTGTGCAAATGGGAGTGGAGGGGCACAATATGTTGAAGGGGTTAGTAAGAGAAATAAACACTTTTCAAGAACATGTATGTACAGGTAAATGCATGTACTGAAGAGAACCTAGATTGATGTAACCAGTGCTGAACCCTCTCCTCCCCTTAATAGAGAGAAGGGACCACAATAGTGGGAGTAGAATGCCCAAATGAGCAGTGGGTCCATGAGAGGAGACGACCTGGCGGACAGAGAAGGGACTTACAAGGAGGCTGAGAGGTAATAGAAAAGGAGAGAAGCAGAAAAAAGAGGATTTGACAGGATAATGAAGAGAAAATGAAAGGAAAGATTAGAGGTAATGTATCAAGAGAGGAATGCAATGCCTAAACTGGCATACGTGTTCACAAATAAGAAGAGAATAGAACTCAACCGAAGAAGAAGAGATGCTACATACAGTGAGAGGGAAGAAACAAAAAAGGAGAGTGCCTGAATGAAAAGGAGAAAGAATCCCAATGGACCACGGAGAACCAGAGGAGCAAGCCCACCTACAGTGAGATGTGAGCAGGATGAAGATGAAAAAAACAGTCCGACTAAGATAAATGTAGATTCGAATGAAGGCAGACTAAATGGAGCAAGAGGGAGAACCGGAGATGGAAGAGTCCATAACAAGAGTGGCTGATAAGAGAGACATAACAGTGGGTGGGGCCAAGTCTGCCTGAAGATGGAGTTCTGAAATGGAGAGTGGAGAGAGCCAGAAAGGTGAGAATCAGTATTGAGATCCAGAGTAGAGAGGCCCTGTGCCTAGAGATGAGGGAGGCCAGAGGGAACAATAGGAGTGAGAAAAGTGAGAGACCCACTTGACATGAGGGAATCTCAAGAGGGAGAGGGAACAGATCAAGCAGCAGATTGAAAACACCCATGTACAGTCAGTACATGCAGCACACAGGAACCCATTCCACGTCAGAGAAGAGCAAAAGTTACAGTGGCTGTGGCCACCTCCAGTGCCCCAAAGGTAGTTTACAACTGCACTGGCTAAGCAGCAAACACAACATCCGCATTTCCTCTTGCTTCTTGCACATGCCCTGCCTGCCAAATTCATCCTTCTATTTCCCAAATGTCCCCACCCCAACTCAGCCATGAGTCAGCCCTCAGCTACACTTGTAAAATGTGAGTCTATGACCAAGGCAGTGATAGAGTGCACTAGGCACAGTGACGAATGGGGAAACTTGAGTGAGATGAGAACAGAACCTTTTGGGTCACCGTTTCAGGTGTAATTACATCATTACACACATTACGTGTTCCTGAATCAACATTGACCACATGAAGACACACACAGTGATTCATCCAGCAAGTTACATCTTTTATTTTATTTTCAGTTCAGGAGCACCACCAACTTGATAAAAACAACAGTAGACATGGCCCTGCAAAATAAGTGTAAGTGCTGAGCACCAAAAATCACTGTCTCAAATTAGGCACTGATACCCTGTGTGACCATTTACCTCTTTGCAATAGTTAGAATGTTTCTTTGGAAACATTGTTAACATAAAAAACTTCATAACTTCAAGCATTTCACATGGAAGAATGGCCCATTAAAGGCAATCATTGCATTGCAGCACTTTTATACATTTGCTTAAATGTGATGCCAGAGAGAAACAAAAGACAAAACTGTGGTTTAAATCATCAGGTGTAAAACTAATGGAACATGCAACTATTTTGTGTTCATGGGGCATAGTTTGTAAACTGTAGTGTGCCTAATAAGATACATTTATGAAATGTTCTCCTAAATAAATAAATTGTGATCTCCTACACATACCTGTTAAGCCTAAATTGATTTATTTTTTAAACTGTCTTGGCAGGTTAAATCAAAAAGAACAGATGATGGACTGAATGCTGAACAATGCAAACAATCCCCCACTGTCACAATGATCTGGGTTTATTCCACAATTGTTTTCCCACCACACTACACCAGTTAGGACCCAGCCATATGCAAATCAGTATTGACCCAGCTCCCAGTGGGAACAGTCCAGCCCGAACTGCCAAGCCAGGTCCTCCATGGACTGTAATCAAGCATCCTGGGACTGGTTTTGATGTATCACCTCTCCTCACCCAGTGGGAACAGTCCAGCCGGAATCGCCAAGCCTGATCCTCCCTGAACTGGAATCAAGCATCCTGGGGCTGGTTTTGGGGTATCAACCCTTCATCAGCCAGGCTAGCATGAATCCAGTGGCACAGTGAGCACAGGACCCAGGCCGGGGCATACCCTTCCCACTTTGGGTGACATCAGCAAAAAGAACAGATGATGGACAGAATACTGAACAATGCAAACATTCACCTCCAATCACAAAGATCTTGCTTTAATCCATAATTTTTTTGGCCACCACGCCACCCCAGTTAGGACTCAGCCATATGCAAATCAGTCTTGACCCTGCTCCCCATGGGAACAGTCCAGCCCGAACTACCAAGCCAGGTCCTCCCTGGACTGTAATCAAGCTTCCTGGGACTAGTTTGGAGGTATCACCTCTCCTCAGCCAGGCTAGCTTGAATCCAGTGGCGCAGTGAGCATGGGGACCCACGTCCGGGCATACCGTTCCCACTTCGGTTGACAAAAGCAAAAAGAACAGATGATGAACAAATGCTGAACAGAGCAAACATTCACCTCCAGTCACAAAGATCTGGGTTTAATCCATCGTTTTTTTGCCCAGCTGGTCACCAGCCATATGCAAATCAGTCTTGGCCCTGTTCCTCATGGGAACAGTCCAGCCCGAACTGCCAAGCCAGGTCTTCCCTGGTCTGGAAACAAGCATCCTAGGACTCTTCATCAGCTAGGTTAGCTTGAATCCAGTGGCGCAGTGAGCATGGGACCCACGTCTGGTCACACCCTTCCCACTTGGGGCAACAAATGCAAAAAGAACAGATGATGGACGGAATGCAGAATAATGCAAACATTCACCCCCAGTCACAAAGATCTGGGTTTAATCCATCTTTTTTTTGCTCATCACACCACCCCAGTGTGGACCCAGCCATATGCAAGTCAGTCTTGCCCCTGCTCCCCATGGGAACAGTCCAGCCCGAACTGCCAAGCCAGGTCCTCCATGGACCGTAATCAAGCATCCTTGGACTGGTTTTGAGGTATCACCTCTCCTCAGCCTGGCTAGCTTGAATCCAGTGGCGCAGTGAGCACTGGACTCCCGTCTGGGCATACCCTCCCTACTTAGGATAACAAAAGCAAAATGAACAGATGATGGACAGAACCCTAAACAATGCATACATTCACCTCCAGTCACAAAGATCTGGGTTTAATCCATCATGTTTTGCTGCCCAGGTTTGGACCCAGCCATATGCAAATCAGTATTGTTCCTGCTACCAATGGAAACAGTCCAGCCAGATCTGCCAAGCCTGGTGCTCCCTGGACTGGAATCAAGCATCCTGGGACTGGTTTCAAAGTACCAACCTTCATCAGCCAGGCTAGCTTGAATCCAGTGGTGCAGTGAGCATGGGACCCAGGTCACTTTAGTCAACAAAAGCAAAAAGAACAGATGACGGATGGAATGCTGAACAGGGCAAACATTCACCCCCAGTCACAAAGATAGGGGTTTAATCCATTGTTTTTTTGCCCACCACGTCAACCCAGTTTGGACCCAGCCATATGCAAATCAGTTTTTCCCCTTTTCCCCATGGGAACAATCCAGCACAAACTGCCAAGCCAGGTCCACCCTGAACCAGAAAGAAGCATCCTGGGACAATTTTTGGGGTGTCACCCCTCATCAGCCAGGCTAACTTGAATCCAGTCATGAAGTGAGCACGGGACCCACGTCTGGGCATACCACCCAAAGGCTAAGCAGATGATCTTGTAAAATATTGCTACACTGTAATGAGGGCCATCTCTGCACACTTATTTATATTTTGTCCCAAATTTGTCATTTTGGAAGATATTTATGAATGTTGTACCAGTATGGAATGCATTTTGTAATATATTACTGACTTTAAATAATAGATGCAACCATTTTATTTGATGCAAGGTGTCTGCTGCCACAGGTGAAGGAAGGAGGAACACAAGGCGCTACATCTCCACACCCTGTCCCTGTAAATCAAGGCTTCACCCTCTGGCCCTGGACAGGGGCTGCCGTTGGACCAGCTAATATCTGGGTCACTTTGGAATCGCTCCGAAGAAAGTGTAAAGAAGTGTAGGGCAAGTGGTGCACAGCCGTCACCTGGCCTGTTGAACCGTGCAAGAGGAGCAGCCACCAAGGAGAGATGCTGCACGACTGCTTGTCATCAAGGCAAAAAGGCCTGGCAGGTACTTAGGTGCAGAGTCGGGATCAAGGTGCTATAGGGTGATAGGCTTAAATGAAGGTGGGGCTGGAAAGGAAGCACTAGACTGCAGGCAGCTCAAGGAGCACAGAGGCGGTCAAATATAGGCTGGTGCGGCTTGTACACATGTGGCTGATCTGTTTTGCCCTTTTCACCTCCACGTACCTTCTATGCTTCTACCGCGCATTATGGTCAATTGTCCAGCTGAGTTCCACAGTGACAAATGCTCAGAAAGGTTTCCCTAGGGATATTCATAGTCTTTCACCACCTGCTGCCAGCTGCCAGCTGGTTTTATAGTGAACTTCTTCCCCATCAATAGCAAGTATATTTGTTGCTCATGCACCTCCCATAACCTTGTGTTTGTTCATAGGGTTTCCCGACCTGGGGGAGAGATGGTGCTAGTTGCTTCAAGGAGCTGGCCTAGAACCTACGGGGGAATTGGGATCCTGACTACCATTGATTATCAATCAACCAGCGATTAAACTATTAGAAGTGCTTGGCCCGTTTCGTGTTCAACAGTTAAATAGCATATAGCTAGTCAAGAGCAGCAGCATTGGACTAAGCAAAAGGAATCATTCAGCCACTCATTGGAAATTGTAAGTGTTACATGCTAACCAAATGCTATAGACCGACCACACTTATGCCAGGGAGACCCATGTCCTGTTTGCAAGCCGCTTAAAGTAAAAGAAAGAGGGAGGCCTCAGAACTCGAGGTGCTGCGTGCCAAAAGTACTAAGTGGAAGACACTGGTAAAGACATCTGGTGAGGGGAGTCTCCTATCAGCAGAGGAAGAGCATACTGAGATAATTGAGGCAAGGATGGACAACCAATTCTGGTGCCCTCAAAAGTAGAGAAATTAGAGCAATGGGAGAAGGCCTTAAAAGTCTCAAGCCCTTAAAGATTTTTGATTATTTTCTGCCACTTGAGGATGAAGTACAGCATGTCCCCCACCCCGCAGGTACTGCCAACAGCCCATCCTCTGGCTTGGGCTCTGCATTGAGGACAAGGCCACGGGTGGGGAGCAGCAATCATCGCTGCAATCACTATCCTCACAGTGAGCCCCATGAATGTCACTCTTACCACTGTCTCTAGTGGTTATCGTTTCCAGGCTGCCAAAGCTGGTGTGGCAGATTCGGGGATCGAAGCCCCCACAAAATGATGTAATGGCCAAAGCTGAAATGCAAGGTTTGACTCAATTTTCAATTTGTTTCCAGCCTACACAGATGCTCCCACAACCTCAACTGTTGAACCTTCAGCTTTATTGAGGGAGCTGAACATGGGCTTTGGTCTGCTATACTAAACACAATTGAAGCTACAGTAGAAGCACTAAGGGCCAGATGTAGCAATGTCAGGATTTGCGATTCACAATTTGCGAGTCGGTACCGACTCGCAAATTGTGAAGGTGCATCGCAGAAGGCTGTTTGCATGGCGCAAACTGCGATTTTAGCAGTTTGCACCATGCAAACAGCTTACTACATCTGGCCCTTAGTCACCAGGCCAATAAGATGGACATTCAAATGTACCTGCTCAAAGTGCTCACTATCTTTGTGTCAGGAATTGACGGAAAGCTGGAGAAGCTAAATGCCTTAATCAAAAGATTTCTAGCCAGAAATGATAATGACTTTACAGTGAGTTCATCTAAGGAGGTGATCGATAATTTGGTGCGACTACCTGCCCTACTAGAGGAAATGGCAGGGGAAATAAGGAATGTGACACACAAACCAAAAATCAGCAAGAAGCAACTATGCAGGGCCTGAGTTGAGAGTTCAAGAAGTGTCGGCAGCGATAATGTAGGCCGTACTTCAAGGAGAATCCAGGAGGAGGAACTGACTAGTTCAATTGCACATGAGGAAAAAAGAATGGAACGCCAAGAAGGGGGGAATCAATAAGGGGCTACCAAGATCGCCATGGACCCGAATTATCAAGAGCTCAGGCTAACTCCCACAGTCAACTTGTATCTGTTATTCAATGCTTCAGTATCTTCCCCTTGATGAAGTGGAAAGGAAGCGTACAAGAAACAGTAGAAACCAGACCAACCCAGCGAGAATGCTCAAAGCACTAGTCCATAAAGGGAGCAAAACAAAGGACGGCATTAGGCAAACTAAAGTGGATATAGAGTACCATGGCCTCAGCAAGGCCTAGGACCACAAGGAGGGCCCACTGTCTGGAATGGGAGTGTAGGCCAGCACACAATTATTAGATTACTCTCAGTGTAGAGTGCCCCCTAAGAAAGCCCTCTGGATATGTCAACGTTGATCAAGATGGCTCAAAGGCAAGTCTATTGTGGATCCCCGAGTTTACATCAAGGAGAAGCCACAACATTCTAAATTTTAAAAATATTTTAACCTAATCAAGGGCCTTCTGGGCCTTGTGGGAGTAAAGTCCCTGGACATTTATTCCATTACATTTCTTGCACCAGAGCAAGCACCAGAGTCTACACTGGTCACGTTCACCTCACCTGACATATCTGCTAAAATTCTGTCCTACAAGGAGTTGCTAAAAAGCTGGGGCATAAAATATCCAGCAGGATCACTACCCACCACTGCCTTTGGCCCAAGAGCAATCATCAGGCAAGAGCATTGGCAAGAGTGGCCACAACTCCTCAAGCTTCCCAAAGGGAAAGTGCAGGCAAACTGGCAAATTCAATTTTGAAAATTGCTGTGGGTAGGTCATTTAGCATAAGTGGAAATCCTGGGCTGATGATTCAAACAACCAAGGCCCTGCTGGCAGAAGCCTCTGTAACAAGAGTAGTAACCAAGACAGATGAAACAGATTATTGAAGCTGGCTCCTTTTGGTGTTATCAGAGGCATGTCAAACTGGTTACCACATGGACTGAAACAAAGAATACTTGAGGCACAATGTGACAAAGCGAGGTACATTGTGGATCTGTGCCGGGAAGCTGGGGAGTCTCGCACAGAAAAATTGAAGAACCCTCAGTGTTGGAATACTTTTGCAAATTTGACATCATAGCGGTACAAGAAACATGGGAACAATCCAATATCCCTCTAAGTGGGTTCATTGAATAAAACAGGTAGGCAAGTAAAAACAGTATACATGGAAGAGCTACAGGTGAGCTGACGACCTATGTAAATTCCAAACTCACCACAAAAGTGATGATGCTAGATATCAATGTACCATGGCTGTTGGCGATTCACCTGGTAGAACGAGACAAGCATCAGACAGCCCACTGGTCTTGGTTAACATCTATATTAATCTGAGGGAAAAATAGCAACAGTCAATAAACTGATCAACTTGCTTCTTGAGTGGAAAAGTGAACCACAGATGGAGAATCTGGTACTTTCTGGAGACTTCAACCTCAATCTCTTCCAAGACACAAACAGGGATGATGAAGTAGTTTTACATGACTTGCCTGTCTTAAACCACCCCTCTAACAGAAGACAAGATAAACATGGGGAAAAAGCTTGTAATGGCCTGTGAACCAGCTGGGCTGAATATATTAAATGGCCACCTCCCGGGAGATACTCCTCCATCCTGAACAAGGTGCTCTGGTACAATGACTTCCTACCTTGATTACACCACAGTTGATGCCAGAGTATTCAGCAGGATAATTGACTTTAAGATCAGCCAGCGGACAGAAAGTGACCACATGCCACAAAAAATCTGGCTAGGTGCCAATGCACTGGTACTGAGTCGTGCCCGGATAGCGCAGGTAGAAGCTCATACTGAGAACCTAAAATGCTTCAAATGGTGCATAAAAGACGTTCAACACATGGTAAGTGAGGCAGTTGAAATACTGAAAGAAGCTTCAACCAGCAAACAAGATCTGATAAAGTCCTGGAAACACCTTTTGGAATGCCTAGTGTCAAGGCAACTGGCCACTTCCTCTCTTAATGGCAAAAACATACATTACTTGACTATAGCCAATTTGCCTCATTAGATCATGGATTAATAAAACTCTCTGACAGTTGAGCTGAGCACCGCAGAACCATAGGGCGTTTTGGAGCTAACAAACAAACTCGATCCCAGGACAGCAAACAATGCCAATATAAGCAAGGAAGAATGGATGAATTTCCTAAGAGATCACTACAAAGAAAGCACGGATACTACCACTGCCCAGGATCCTGTTTCAGCCCACTCGATATGGCACCAAATAATAATAACAGCGACAGAGTCCCAGATATCTTGGCCTTATAATGAAAAGAGCAAGCAACACCCGTACCCCACTGTTTCTGTGCTTTGTGGACTTCAAGGCGACCTTCGATTGTGTTCCTCAGGGGCTGCTGTGGGAAAAGCTGCAATGCTGGGGCAGCACCCAAACATTTAAAGAGCAATTTAGTTGGTATACTGTGGAACTTGGGTAAAGATAAAGGTAGGGGAGGGCTGTCATCTGTCCAGAGAAGTAAGAACATCTTTAGGATAAAACCATAGGTGTGTCCTAGCCCGCTGCTATCTAATTGGTTCACCTCAGGCTTATCATCATTCCTTGCTGAAGTGGTGCCCCACACACCAAGCCTTGGTGCCCAAGAGCTGTATAACATATTATGCACTGAAATCTGCTAATGCTAAGTAACAATAGAGTACCTTCAAAGAACAACCAATAGGCTAGCAGAGTACTCGGCTAAAGATAAGTTAGATATTAATGTGAAAAAGACCAAAGTTATGCCTTTGAGGCACCGAATTTCAAAACATGGGAAATGCAACTGGAGGACAGGCTGTGCCGCCTGTGTCATCATTCAAACAAAACATTAATTCTTATAATATGTCTATGCCCAAACTTATTAGCAGATTGAAGGGCCCTGCTGCATAAAGAATGTGTAGCCCTGGGAGTAAGATCTTGTAGGGTGGCGGAGACAGAGGCCCTCAATTCACAAACACATATGCTGAATGTTCGGCTGGTGCAATTTTTAATGACCAGATCAAATTACCATCAGGGGCATGAGAAGGGGAGTGGGAATTGGGAACATAAGGGTCTGTTAACATTGTATTAAGGGTTGTTATGAGATGAATTAGAATCACACTTCCCCTTCCTATTGGTACCAAACCAAATTTCTACTTGTTGGGCTGTGTAATTTGTCATGGCCATCTATGTTAATATGAACTATATTTATGATTGAGCTGCTTGGGGCAGGGTGTGAAGATTATAGTCCCGTATCTCGACCTACCAGTCCGTTTAGCCCAGGGGTTCAGTGTTTGTTTCATGGCCTCTTAAGCTTATGAAAGAGCTTTTTTTCGGTAGTCAGTGGTCCTGCTTTTATTGTTTGCACAATGCACCTTTTGCATGATTGGCTGTGCTCTGCTTCACAAGCAATGTCTGCACCATGCACTTTTTACTTGGTTTGTGTGTTCATTTAAGCGAGGTGGCTCTAATGAACTTGGGAATTATTGTGGTAATTGGGTTCACTGAACCCAAATCCTATGATAATTCAATGTTTTCTGGGCCATATCCATCCTGAATATTTCACCACGCTGTAGCAGGTGGAATATTCAGTGCAGTGGTCAGCAGGAATTTGTTATTACTCCATGAGTTTTAATTCTGGATCTAGATGAACTAGGAATAAATCCAACCTTATGCTGAAGTCTTGAGCTTTGGTACTCTTAAGGAGTAATGTATCTGGATGGTTGCTAAAGGAGGACATTTGTCGAAAGGCAGCATGCAGCATGCAGCATGCAGCATGCAACACAGCATCATGCACTAAGCAGAAAAGCTTAAAAAAATGATGTTCTGATTTAGCAAGGGTGCTAATTTATAACCCTTTGAAAAGGAATCGTAAGAACATGTCCTCTGTTAGTGTCAGTGTTATTGACTGTGGAGAATTCTATGCTAAGGCCATTCTCATTACACAACAATGGAAATTCCTCCAGCAGAGAGCCCAAATGACATGGGAAGAGGAAATTATGCCACAACAGTTTTGGAGGAACATATTTAAATTATGGGATTTGTATGGCGGTAAGTCCATGTAGTGCCTTGAGAGCTAGTGCAATATGGTTAAATCGTTTCAGGCCACAAATTAGTCACAGAGAGAATGTCAGACTCTCCTGACATTTTTTCAGAAGTGAGATCCTCATTCCACATTCCAGTAGTCAAACTGAACTTCCCACAGCAAAAGCAAGGTGATCCATTGTGTCAAGGTCAGGATAGAGAGAGCCATTGAATAAGGTGACAATGTTGGCACACTCTGTATAGTAAAGCAATCACTCAGGCTCAAAAGTTAGGGCTTAGGCAAAGGAAGGCTCCTTGATCAACATCACCTGATTTAATTTGGGATAATCACCTTTATTCTGTGACTTTTATTAGGGATGGGACTTTTCTTTATTGGACACAGTAAAAAAAAACTAGGTCTTCACTGCATTTTGGTATAGTCAATTATCTTAATTCATCTTCAAATGCATAAAAGGTAGTATGATATGTGCTGGAGATCTCCACATCATTAATATAGTTCAAGGTGTGACTGAGAGTTGTTAGCATCAATATATTTTGCCAAGATCCTGATAACCTTAGAAATGTACAGATTTCCCCACCAGAAGCTGACATTAACAAAAATAATTGTTGCTGGAAGAGAAGTGGCCTCATGTTACAATGACAAAGTGTGTATAAAGAATAAACCACATAATAAAATAAGCATATCTGCTTGATGTATAGTGCTACAAGAAATGTCCTCATGTTACCATGACAAAGGGCCTTATTTAGACTTTGGCAGAAAGGATTTACTCCACCAAGGTGATGGAGTAAAGTACTACATCACCTGAGGGAACACCGGCTTGCCACATTTAGAGGTGTCCACGGGGCCAGCAGACATCTATTGCATTGGCATGAATTGGGGTAACGGCAGCTTCTATCAATGGATGAAAAATTTGACTGATGGCTTTGTCAACATGACAGAGCTGCATGGAAAACATTCAGGGGGTCATTCCGACCCTGGCGGTCACAGACCGCCAGGGCCGCGAATGACGGAAGCACCGCCAACAGGCTGGCGGTGCTTCCTAGCCCATTCTGACCGTGGCGGTAAAGCTGCGGTCAGAAAACCGGGGCCGGCGGTTTCCCGCCGGTTTACCCCCGGCTGGGCGAATCCGCCAGGCAAGCGCTGCAAGCAGCGCTGCCTTGGGGATTCTGACCCCCTTCCCGCCAGCCTGTTTCTGCTTAGCAGACAGTGAAAAGCGCGACAGGTGCAACTGCACCCGTCGCACCGCCGCAACACCGCCGGCTCCATTCGGAGCCGGCTCCTGTGTTTCGGCCCTCATTCCCGCTGGGCCGGCGGGCGCTAACTTGCTTAGCGCCCGCCAGCCCAGCGGGAATGTCAGAATGCGGGAAGCGGTATTTTGGCCGTGTGGCGGCCAAATGGCGCTTCCCGCCTGGCGGGCGGCAACTGCCGCCCACCAGAGTTAGAATGAGGGCCTCAATGTTTTTATTTCAAAAGCTAAATTCCAAAGCAATTTTGATTTTAGATTAATCAATTTCTTGATCTGTATTGTAAGTTAGACTTCCTAACTCGCTCACTTACTGTAAGCTGTGCTATAAAGAATGTCAGGGTTAACAGCCAATGCCTGCATTTTAAGAAAAGGCCCTCTGCTGCACAAATTAGATAAGAGGATCTGTGCTCCTTATACATGACCATGTTTACACATAATGTGCACCCATGTGCATTTTGAGTGAGTGGAACTGCAATTTAACTCATTCTATTTCTGCACACAGGTAGTCTATTGCAGATGAGACATTATTAAGTTGGGTTTGGCCTGTATAGGCCTTATCATTTAATTAGGTATCCATAAAGAAATAACCTAATTTCCTTTTGACTATAGTGTGAGCCTTTACTAAAAGCCTATAGTGCTTTACTGTGTTCACATTGTAGATGAAAGCAGCATCAAAACAGTAACTTCAGATGTGCTCAACCTAGAGAAAAAGAAAATATCTTTCTAAAGGTAGAAAAAGGTCCTGAGTGCAAATATCATTAATTTTTCCTTCTATGGCATATTTGTTCTCCTTTATGTCCTTTGGTTGGTGCAGTTCCCTCACTGGATTTATGATTTGAATTGCCCTGCTGGACCTATTTAAATATTAGGAGGAGAAATGTGTATGGCCTAGTTACCAAAAGTCTGGACATGGCCAATTCCTGCAAAACAAAGGGAGGCAGGCAGAGCTTTTACACCACTCACAGAAGGGACTAAAGCTTGCTATATCTGTTAGGTATGCATCTAAAAGCTCAATATGGACTACGGCACACCACAACTTATGGATGATGTGGCATCTTTAGATTAGGCAGAGCTCTCCATCTCTCATTTGAAACTCCATGACATGGGGAAATCAATGAAACACTGTTCCCTTCAGACAACAAAGAGAGAAGGAACTCAGGTGGATGAAATCCTGACTGGAGTAAAAGAATGCTCTGGATTTGCACTGACTTGTACTGGCTTAGACTATTTTCAACCTGTGTCCTCATCACAAGTGGCATTGACCCCTCACTCTCTCTGGAGTACAGTAGTGGGTGGACTTTTTGTGAATGTTGAAGTAGAGTATTCCCTTACAACTTCAGTGGACTGGTCAGGCCTTGTGAACGGTGTCCCCTAACTGGGACCTTCTGACGCCTGATAGACTTCCAGATATCGTGCAAGTAGCCAGCATGCGGTGGGGCTGAGGAGTACAGGCAGGCAGTGCAACCTGCCTTAAGGGACACAGAAGACCCTGGGTCAAGGAGGTTACCAGGAGGCCAGTCAGAACAGCATTCTCCAGTCACAGCTGCTGGAGAGAGGCAGCTGGATGCTGGAGCTGCACAAAAAGCCTGCTCAGCAATTTGTCAGGAGGTCAACTATGAGTTCAATCTCTTTGTAAAAAAGCACACAAAAATAAGCTCCAGAAAATATTTGAACAAATAGATATCAGGAATCCCTGCTCCGACATTCCTGATGGCTAGAGTGCATCACTGTGAGTGAAAGTAACAAACTAAACTTCATCAAAATTGACCCATGGAGGCTAGGGAAATAAGTCCTTGTTTGGCCTGCCTACTTGCAGGCTGCCAGGCAGACCCCCAGGGCTGCCAGCCCATGATATGCTTAACCACTTTGAGCAGTTCTGCTGGAGACACCCGGAGTAATCTCCTCTGCCAAACTTGTAATGAGACCCTTTGTGGCCCTGCAGCCCTCAAGATTCTCCTAGTTGAATTTGCTTTCATTATTGAATTTAAGTATTTGTTGCAGAACATTTAAAGTAGCCTTTTTGCTTAAATGTATGAAGTATATTTGAATGTTTATTAAATATATGCTGCAGTGTTCTTGTGTAATCATGTAAGGTACCTAGGAAGTACCAAATGAACGTTATGAAAAATGTTTCTAGAATGTGTAAGTGTGTTATAGACAAAAAAAAAAAAGTAAAACATTCAGGAGCAGGGTCCCTTGGTACTGTGCTCAGTCACAAATGAGAATTGTAGGGTGTACAGGTGTGAAATATATCTTGAATTTGGGGATGAAGCAAACCATTGTTCTCTCTTTTTTTTTAAAACAAATGCTTTGCTTATTCATTAGACAAGCTGATACAAACAAGTCATTCCTAGCACATTACTGGTGTTTTTCGTGTAGTAAGGAACCAACTCTCATGTTTTCTGCCTCTCTTCGCGTTATGCTTATGTAAACTATATTGCACATTGGAGTGGTATCTCTTCACCTGGATATTAACTTGCCACAGTTTTCCTCTGGATTGCTAATTTATTTTGCTCACTAGTAACATTTGATTCATGCATGGTGATGCTGCTTTGGATTGAAGGCCTTTTTAGGTGCTGGTGCTTGGAAGCAGCCTCACTGCCCATCTCCCGTACCTGCTGCTAACCATGCATGTTAATGTCTGAGACTCTTTTTCCAATCATATTTGTCTGTTTAATTTGAAAGGTGGCAGCTTTCCAGCGATATACGTTTCCAGTCCTTTTGATGATGACCCAATAGTAATCTTGACCTCTGGGTGTGGAAACATTGACCATTTTGCTCTGTCAGATTGTTTAAATTATATTTTTTAGGCTTCATTTCGAACTACGTTTTAATGTCTGGTAAAGTTAGCTTTCAGTGAGGGAAGGGAACTCCACAATTTAATGTGTTTTCAGTCATGACCTCCATTTGCATTGAATTCTGCTACCAGTGACCTAAAATAGGTTTTCAAGCTTTTCCTATAGTTTATGTGGTATTCTTTACATCTGAAGTTTTGGTTGGTTCATAAAGCAGGATACTATTCTGGAGAAGGAAACACTGCAAGTTGATGACCTGAACTGTCTAAACATCAACCTGAGGAATCAAAGATAACTCTGATTTTAACACGATTTTCAGGTTCCTTATTTTCAGTACAGTGTGTGGAGGCTTGCCATAAAAGTATCCACAGCATGAACTATAGGTCCATTTTTCTATACTCCCCATGTATACTATCCACACCATTTATTTTCATAGGTGAGATCACACTCATTTGGACAGCTGGATTTAGACAGATTAAGTTGTTTTTTAAATAATCTTTTGTTAAAAATGCGTATGTGTTAAGCATCACAAATGTGTTGAAATATGGAAACCTTCTACATTAAACAAGTTTCGCCAGGGGAAGGAGTGCCGAATATAATGCCTCAAGAGTCCCAAAGACTATCACATTCAAGTAATATACATCCTGAAATTGATGTATATGCAATAGATATGCAATTCCATGGTTTGTAAGGTTCTTTAATTTCTTACAGGCCTACAGACCAATTCTGAGGGACTCTGTTTTATCTAATGTGGAGGACAATTCAGAGCTAAGTGGGAGCAGACTCTAAAATCCAAAATCCCTTCTTACATGTGACAGATAGTGTTGCATTTTCTGTTTTGTTCAGGAGAAAATGTCTCTTTCTAGTTGTGTGTCCTTCCTCAAGTGCAGATTCAGTCCCCCTATATTTCTTACACTAATCATTGTCCTGCACATTCTGAGAAAAGTTAGGGCACATAGGCTATTGCTTGTAAAACACAGAAACTTGAGGAAGGAGAGAGTGGACTTAAGAGCATAAAGTATTATTATTATTATTATTAGCAGTATTTGTGTTTAATATATGCACTGTGTATTTTTAAATGTCGTAAAAACACACATATGCAAGCATGAGTTAAAGAATTTAGAGTATAAATGTTTCGCTGGAGAAGATGTAACTGTACTCAAGAAGGTTTGGGTATTTGATGAGGTGCAGATATTTAGGGCCTGATTTATGCTTTTTTTAGAGCTGCAGTTGTGTAATTTTTTAGCGCAAAAGCGGTGCAAACGTACAAAATATGATTGAATGGTGTAAGTTTGTGCCACGTAAAAAAAATGATGCAAATGCAGTGGTACAAATATATAAATCCGGCCCTTAGATACTTAGAAGACGTACTTGATACAAGGGGCAATGTACTTTGTCTGGTGAGAGATATAAATCTATCTACGTGATAGTATTACTCCTGCATGAACCTAGCTAAAAGGCAGCAGATCACTGTACATAGCCAAAAACGAGCATGATATCAAAGAATAATAGTAGAGTAAGTTTGGCTGAGGCTAGTTAATGTATTGTGATGTAGACTTCTTTTAAGTGGTGAGTTCTCAACTGTTTCTTAAACTGGAGCAGCAGTGGGTTAGTGTTGATGGAGACAGGGATGGTGTGTTCTAGATGTGTATTAATGCATGATGAGGACTCCATTCAAATTATTTACATAACAATAGTTTAAAAACGCAATATGATCCCAATTTGATTAAATATTTAACAAAGAACAACAGACAAACTCAAGAATGCACAATAAGAATGTGTTTTATTTTTTATTAAGATCGGCACCCATTCCAGTGCATACAATGTGTATCTGTGTAACTATAAAAAATAAAGCAGTGTTAATGAAAACAATTATTAAGCATTAAATTAAAGTGAATTTTAACAATTTAACAGAGGTTTGGATTTCTGAATTCTTTCACAGATAAAGGTATGCTCCAAACCCTCCCTTCTTGCTTTAGCTAAGTTGTCTTATCACCAAAATGGCCAGCATATGTTTCTAAGGTGGCCTTTCACGTTCATACCTTAGTTCAACAATAGACATGTTATTTTGTGAAGAAGCTGGTTGTCCATATCTGTGTGGTAGCTATGGCCTCCTAGCAAGCAGGCGAGGATGGACTGGTTCTAAGATGCCTGCCTGTGGTCTTAACGAGAAGTGGTTACAGCTTCTACTCGCTCCATCTCAGAGTCTTCCAGGAAGTCAACTATTTCCTTGCTGCCTTCTGCTTGTCTGTACCTATCATAAATGCACTTTCTTGTCCTTCTGAAATGGTGAGGCCACTCGGTGAATGATGTCAAATGCAAGAATCACCATAATAATCCTTTTGCACCTTCCCGTAAATCACTAAAGAATTATAAATCATGTGCATAAACAGATAAGAATTATTGCAGAACTCTCATACTATACTAAATTGAATGTTATATGATTATACATGTGGAAATAATACTAAAAACAACATGCATTTACAAATAAGACATTTGTGATCAAATGAATTAATAAATGTAATACAATGGGAGTACATAAAAATAAAATGACAATTGCATCACTGGCACTGATATTGGCCAAATGCTAAATTTCTATGACTTGGAGGCCAGCGGAAACATACCTCATTAATACATGACTACTTGATTTTAAAAAATTGACCACAGCTGAAAATGAAGCCATCACAATACAAAAGGAAGCAAAAAGGCAGTGGGGTCACACACAATGTTTGGTTCCCCATCCAAGCAGCTCTAGAAGCAAAGACGGATAAATGACCTCCATGAGCACCTAAGCAAATGGAGCTAAAATTGCTACTAGAACATTACGGCAAATCACTAAAACTCAGACTAGGTATATGTACAGCACCAAGGAAAATTAAGAGAGTGAAAACTGCCATGATTATTAGAGAAACACAAGTAAAAGGATTTGATACAACTCCACCACCTATTCACTCAGTATAAATTAATAATAGGATTGTTACCACACCAAGGAAATAGCATTACATCGTTAAAAAGATGCAGAAGAGCACAAACTGCACACATAGGCCCTCATTCTAACCCTGGCGGTGTAACACCGCCAGGGCAGAGGGCAGAGAAAGCACCGCCAACAGGCTGACGGTGCTTCCTGGGCTATTCTGACCGCAGCAGTAACGACGCGGTCAGAAAAGGGGAACCGGCGGTTTCCCGCCGGTTTTCCCCTGGCCCAGGGAATCCTCCATGGTGGCGCTGCTTGCAGCGCCGCCATGGGGATTCCGACCCCCTTACCGCCAGCCTGTTCCTGGCGGTTTTCACCGCCAGGAATAGGCTGGCAGTAACGGGTGTCGTGGGGCCCCTGGGGGCCCCTGCACTGCCCATGCCACAGGCATGGGCAGTGCAGGGGCCCCCTAACAGGGCCCCACCATGATTTTCACTGTCTGCTGAGCAGACAGTGAAAATCGCGATGGGTGCCACTGCACCCGTCGCACCCCTGCAACTCCGCCGGCTCCATTCGGAGCCGGCATCCACGTTGCAGGGGCATTTCCACTGGGCCGGCGGGCGCTCTTTTGGAGAGCGCCCGCCGGCCCAGCGGAAATGTAAGAATGGCCGCCGCGGTCTTTTGACCACGGTGCGGTCGTTTGTTGGCGGGACTTTGGCGGGCGGCCTCGGCCGCCCGCCAAAGTCTGAATTAGGCCCATAGTTTCTTTATTAGTGCTACAAATTAGTCCCATCAAAATGCAAAGTTCTCACGTTGTTGTGATACCATCACATAACATTTTCTAAAAAAAAGAATAACTGACGTGATTACGTATGATGTTGCAGGGGTATTTAAAAAAATGAAAAACAGATATATAGTTAAAAAAGAAGCCAAAGACTTGCTGCAATTGTGATAGAGCAGTTTCAGTTAAAAAAAATGTAACTTTGAAGTCGGTGATACAGTGAGAGAGCATTAAGAAATGATAAAACTATTAAAACCGAGTATACACTTGAAATTCATTCAAGCTGTTCCTGGTATATGTGTGCAAAGATTTGTTTTTTGTGACCTTCATAAATAACGGTATACGAAATCCCCAAACCATCTCAAATCTATGCAAATATAAGAATAAACTCCGAGGATTACATTTCACACTTTTCAAACTTGTTTAAATATTAAATATTTTAATTTTGTTTTCAAGCACAAATAGGAATTACGATTACAAATCACAAATCTTATGTGTTAAAATCCATGCAATACCTCTTTTACAACTCTTTACCAATAATTTAAAGGAATCAATGAGACAAATAGGCCAGGCACTTTCGAAATGTGTACCAACCAAGCCCAGTTACTATCTGCCCTTTTATGTGGCATTTTTGCTTTGGGCATCCTCTTGACAGACCAAAAAAAATATAATAAAGAGCCACCGCATCCTCCTTGGCTAACCTTATGAACTGCAGATGTTTTCACCAACAAGCATAGATTTAGCAGGGATTGTGGATAATGTACTTAGAGAATAGAAACACAGTAACTGTATTTTACAATTTACACCTGTTTTAGAGGCAAATACTTGCACTTACAGATTCAAACTTTTGCAAATGTTGTCTTAGTAAAATATGCAATTTTAAGTTGATGAAACCAAAACATTGCAACTGGGCATATCGCTATTTATTATTTTTCTCAAACACTGCTGAAGAAATGGGAAAACCCCTACCATTAACTCTATTTGCATGTCCACGAGTATTATACCAAACTTACTCTCCTGTCCTACTCATTTTGTTTTAAAAGAGAGGTACTCAATAAATACATACGTACAGTATTCGTGTTGTGTTTAACCTACCCACAGGTACTTATTTCAATAATTCCTAAGCTGAAGTTTTTCAGATAACGTCCACAAACTTCTCCTGTTGCTTTCCTTTAATTTTGGCATCAATGATTTCTTTTCTGAACGATCTAATATTCAGTCATCAGTAGTACGCAATACGTTAGTTTGTAATTTAAATCGTAATCAAATATATATGCGTTTTTATTGCTGCATAACACATCATAGACATGTGCTGTTTTTGATCATCATCACAGTGTTTTCCTTAAGTAATCGAAGCTGCTTTTTTCGGCTATTGAAATCTGCCTTTGTGCCCAATGTTATTATGAGTTTTATACATGAACAAGTGGTTGTTTTTCTAACCTTTGGAATTTTATGAACTTTTACAAGTTCAGAGTTTCTCTGTCAGTTTGAAAGCCGAGAGGGTTGTCACCTCTTTTAGTCATCCTCAGTAAGTAACAATCCTTTGTAGTTTCATGTGCTGACATTTTCTCTTCGACAAATATTGACTCCATCAGTCCCATGACAGATCAACAAAAAAACCTTTTATGAAATTGTTGGCTGCTTAAATAGATTTCTTGCCTTTGCAGATGAATAGATATTTTAGAACAGTCAACACATTCACAGGATGTCAGAGAGCTTTCCCAAGTTGCAGCTTTAACTGCAGCTTTCAACAAAAGTACATAGTGAACTGTGTTAAAGGAAAATGGATGCGATGCCATTGTGGTGTGACAGTTACAAAATAAGAACCAAAGCTTGCTTAACCAGAGCCAGATAAATGGAAATGAAATAGGCCAATGAACAGACCAGAAAATAGGTCAGGCCCACCCATAGAGCAATGAAATGTTCAATGACTTAATGAATAGAAGGCATTTTTGTTGGTGATTAAACGGGGTACTCTAAAAAACGAGCTCTTGAACAAGAACAATACCCAGAAATAGAAAAGTAAATTTGCCCAAATTACTTATTGATGATCTTCATTATATCAAGCCCTCTTCAATTTCACTATCCTCACTTGAGGGTAGACATACAGTATAGACGCGAGATAGAAGGGCCTGAGCTACAAAAGTAACTTGCAGAACTGAGGACACTGATGCGGGTGCCGTTGTGGGCTTCCACTTCCACTGACTAGAGTAGTGTTTCCGAGGCGGCTGTGTCGTGGTCCCGCTGAGTTGTGGCGCTGCAGACACCCTGTGGCAGAGAAGACCGAGAAGGCTGATGTGAGGGTGGGCCGCTGCTGCTGAGGACCTGTGAGGAGCTGCAGGCGGTGCCGGGCGGTAGAGAAGGCAGTCGGAGGACGCCGAGGAACACTTTACCAAATGAGAGGAGTGTTCAGGGGTGACAGTGGTGCCATAGAACTGCGGCAGAATGGACAGGTGGCAGGGCGGTCCGGTGGCAATGCGTCAGGGTGGCAAAGACTACAGAAAGTGGTCCGGTTGTGGGTAAGCAGAGGGGGGACCCTTGCGGCCCCTAACCCGCCGGGATTGACCAGAGGTGACCTGGAACTCGAACCCCAAGCCGCCCCTGGCTTCCTTTACCTCCCTCCACCCCTCGTCCCCTGGTGGTGGCAGACTGGCAGGGTATAGGGTGGAGGAAGAAATTGATCTTGTGCAGCTCATTATTACCATCACTGTACCATCACTGTACCATCACTGTACCACCACTGCACTTTCGTAGCCTCGTTCTTGAGGCCCCATTCAATCTTTGCCTCAACTAAATCTCCTGCCTTTTCTTCTGCTTCTGCTCTACCCCCCTGGTGCCCACAACTTTGTTCTACTTCTGGACCAAGATTGCATCCCTAGCACATTTGGCGCTTTGGCAACCTGCGGATTCTGCACAGAAGGGGCACAAAGAGAAGGGGACAAATCAATTAACGATCTAACACTAGAAGGTTATGTAAGAGTGTACACTGGCTGCAAGAATATCAGAAGAAGGCACTCCTAGATCAGCTGGTTGGTCTGAACAACGACGACTTGTGTTGCAAGGACAGATAGAGCATGATGTAAGACTCACAGTAATACAAAGCGGGCATGGTGTGCATGGCTGTGATGTTAGAGCCAGGGCCCTAGGTTAGAGCTGGAGAGGGGCGAATGTGGGCGTGCTATGTCCTGGTGAGGCTTGCACCACTCTGTGTGCTCCCCTTTTACCTCAACCCATACGATCGTGTGGTGGACATGGCAGCAACCCCCTGTGAATCTCAGTGCAAATGCTGACACGACACAATATTGGTATAACAATGCATAAAGTTGTTGATACTAGAGACATTCAAATAATTGGGGTTGGACCCTTGTGCATGACGCTGTAGAAAATGACACAAAATAGTAGAAGTATTGATGCAGAACAGATGGCCCAAGGCACTCAATGAGAGTGTTTAATCGACTGATAAAGACACTCCCAAGGCAAAAGGATTTGGGTGAAACGAGTCCAGGCCTACTACAGGGGTTATTGATGTTCCTTATGGTCCAAGCTTACAGGGCCAGATTCCTTCTCCCCTGTATTTTCATCGGCTGGTAACAACTGTAGCGATGCTGATTCCATGGTGAATTTGGCCACCCACAGACCTCCAGTGGGGCTGATAACTAGCTTCTACGAGAAGGTGGCAAGGTGGCCCACTTGCAGCAGATTGCTGAGCAAACAGGGCCAGCTGAGCTAACAGGACTAGAGGAGCAAGTAGCAAGCAGGTTCTGAAACGGAAAAGTGGGACAGGGGAGAACCCTGCAGCAAAGAAGCCTGTGATGGCTGCACAGAAGGAGTCAGAGGGATTAGAACTACTGGAGACATTGGAACTGCTCCATGTGGACATCTAATGCTAGTACCCTCGCGTGAGCAACACCCAAGAAGTTATGTGCCACACTAAAGAATAAACAAAGCAAGATGAGCAACTCAATGAAGGAGAGTGAGTCCATGGCTCTGTCCCAGAGAAGGACGGAGCATAAGGTTTTGCTTCACAGTTGCTCCAATAGAAACCTAATGGCGCCAAGCGATCACCTGGAAGATGGCAAGCATCTGGGAGATGCCAAACAAAAGGGGAAAAGTAACTATCTCAATGAAAGTTGTCTCATATTTCTTGACTATACACTCCCTGATGTAATGTGTAGCCCAGCAGTTACCAGGAATAAGGCAAGTGCAAGAAAGACTGGATCTTGTGAAACTCTTGATGCTTTATTAACAGTAAATGCTGATTCTGAGGCCTGGATGAAGGCTGTGCTCTGCACCAATTCCATTAATAACAGAACTACCTCAAGTGGGGAGCTCTGCTTGGACGACTTCATATTCCAGAGTATTCCTGCTAGCCAGTATTTGAGGGTAAACCATATACCTGCATAGCCCCAACAAGGTTTTATAATTTCTTAGACTATGACTGCATTAAATAATGGTTTAACATCAATCCTTGCTCTATTGGAGAAATTTCTTGAGGGAACCCACCACAACAAGACATTATTAACTATGATATTACAGCCCCTAATCCCGGGAAGAAAGACAGACAAAAGGAATTGTGATACACCTCTCCAGTCTACCAGGTGTGATGGCCACAGCTGTACCAAATCCTTAATAATTAAAAGGAACACTGTACATACTTAAACTGCAGATCACAGTCCTGCATGCACTAAGAGCCTAATACGACCTGATGTGATTACGGTCAAGCCCTGTGATGATGGCGACTTTGGCTGCGGAGAAGGTGATGGTGCTAGCACAGTAGCAAGGGCCACATGGCTTACATAAGAGCATCAGGCTATTCGCCCTGACAATAGGAGCACCGAATACTTGCAGCCCTCCACCCTGTACCCATGACAGGTTGGTAGTCCAAACCAAGCAGGAAGATGCACGTACCCCAAGTGTGCAAGAGGTGCCCCCTAGCTTGAATCCTGATGCTCCACCATTTACTGTGCCCCCAGCATCTAGAGCCAGAGACAGTTCAGAAGCCTGCAATCTGTATTATGACAGTACTGCCACTCCTGTTGTTATTTTCCCCATATGTCGGATTAAATCAACCCCTGAACAGATCAAGGTTGCTAGCGCTCTTTTACGCTGTCCCAGAGCTGCGAGTTCTTTCTTCTAGTGTTATGAAACTGGTGAAGCTGGGGAGCACACAACAGCGGTTTGATCATGACAGAGGGGGCACCTATCCTGCCAGCTCCCTAGGTGGCCCCGCGGTCTCCTGTCCCTCCACTATAGTTATGTTTTCTCTGCCCGGTATAGCCAGACTTATTCTTGACCATACAGATTGCTTCCACATAATGGGGATTGATGTGATGGCATGTCCTGATATCAGCCGAGAGAAAATTGGCTTTGATGAGTATTGTAGGAGTACTGAGGACACGTCAAGTAGTGCAGCCCACATGGATAGGGATCTACCGTATGGAGCGAAATGAGGGTGTCCTTAGCTGACAGCAATAGAGTGTGTGGCATCCTGACCACTCATAACAACAGTAGGCAAATTAGGATCCCCAATTATGGTGAGAAGCAAACTGGGAACAATTGCGAGGAATGGTCATGGGTGGCAGCTGCACTTGCTGGCGACTTCGGATCTCCTTCTAGAGTAAGATTTGACTGAGTAGAGAAGGAATCCCAACTGTACTTTGTCACCTCCTCTGCACATATTGTTTGCACGCCCACCACACATAATAACTTTATGGGAGTTTCTATACAAATTTTGTCATGGAATGTAGCAGGTCTCGCCAGGAAAATGGAAGATAAGGATTGGCTACAATTCGTTGGTCCACATGACATCTACTGCTTCCAAAAAACCTGGGCTCTTGGAGCAATTTGTGCAAATGGGTTTTCGGGGGTTGATACATTGGCCACCCATTCCAGGAAGGGGTGGCTATCTGGTGGTCTTTCGATATGGGTTTTGTGTAAGCTAAATTGCAAAGTAGAGCAAGTAGACTTGTTAACCTCATCGCTTTCTGCTAATGTGAAATTCAGGCCTGAGGGGAACATGGGGGTAGATAGATATCTTGAAGATATACATCCTACCAGGGTGGTCGCCGAACGTCCAGAAGCACTGAAAAGATAGTTCCACATATATTGGAAATGTTAGACAGGCTGTGATAGATGATAAATTAGTGAGGGGGAATAAAGGAGGCAGAAATCTGATGCTGATTTGTGGAGATTTCAACACACCAATCTCCGGTGCAATTAACAATAGTGGGATCACTATGGAAGATCGCTGCGTAGGGATCCCTACAAAAAAAGCTGAGGTGTTTACGGATCTGTTGCTAAATAATCATCTTCGCTTTGGCAATGGGCGTACTATGTCAGATGGTGCTGCTAAGGCAACCTTCCACAATGGAAGATGCTCTTCGGTCATTGATTATGTAATTTTTAATGTTGAAGCATGGAAGACCATCCTTGATATGTCCGTGATCAACATGGTGGAAAGTGACTATAACCCACTTATGCTCAGTATGAGAATGAGTGCCTTGGGGATAGAAAATGCGACAGGAAGAGCCCTGGGGTACTATGAGGGAGATTGCCCTATCAAATTGCAGGAGGAGAATAAGGTGAGATGATGAGAAGCACCTGTGAGAAGTCCTGCAACTTTAACATATAGTGGTTAATTATGGACAATCTATTATAGATGCTTTCACCAGTGATAGCCCCTTGATCCTAACCACATATGATACTATGGTAGGAGAGTTGAGGGCCCTGTAGACCAAGCCTGCAGTGACCAAGCTAAAGCCTGCATGGACCAACCTAGCTGACATTAATAGAGGGGGCGGATCATGGAGAAAGGCTGTTTCGATGGGGAGTTTGTGAGGCAAAGAGAGTTGCTTCCCATGCCTTAACACGGCTCCATGATAGCTGCACCAGTGAAGAGGAATTCAGAGAGTGTGGAAGAGGCTATAAGTGCCTGTTGGCTGCTAAGAAATTGCTGTACCAAAATGCACTATGGGCAGAACTAAGCGAGGCTGCAGTTGAGAACAACTCCAAGAGTTCTGGGAATTAGTAGCCAGAGTAGGGAAGGGAACGGTAAATGCTGTTGAAACTTGTATAGGCCCAGCTGTTTGGGTCCAGCATTATAGTACCCTATGTAGTACTGATCCAGTTGGTCTCCTGGATCCCAGTTTGACGCAAGATGTCCTGCCCACCAGCCTCAATCCAATAGATATATTAATCCCAGAAGTAATCAGAGCACTGGGAGCTTTAAAAAAGCATAAGGTTCCTGGCCCTGATTAGGTGCCCCTGGACCACTATTGCAATTACTGGGCTAGACTCCTCACTAAGGTGTTCAAAGTAGGCCTTAGGGGGAATGTAGTACCTCAGTCCTGGTGCTCAGCCATTATTGTTCCGATTTACAAGAAGGGTGATTGAGGCCATCCTACTAACTTTTGGCCAATCTCCCTTCTTGATGGAGCCGGAAGGGTCCTAGGGAAAGTCTTGCTTCACCGGCTGCAGGGGTGGGTGGAAGTCCAGGACGTCATGACAGAAGTGCAAGCTGGCTTTTGGTCCTGAGTGGGAACAATTGATCAGGTTGTCCGCCTGTACACGATTGCATACAAATTCACAGGAATCAGGAGGTCTTCATTATACTTGATCTTTATAGTCCTAAAAGCTGCCTTCAATTCAGTAAATGGGGGAAACTTTGGAGGTCACTACTGGATCTAGGCGTGGGTGCTTCCTTAGTGAAAGCTATAGTGGCATTGCACTCAGATAACATGGCCAGATTGAGGTACGGGATGGGTGGGAGTGCATAGACTCCTTCCGGGTACAAAAAGGCATGCATCAAGGCTGTTTTTTGGCACCTCTGCTGTTTAGCCTCTTCCTGAATGATGTGCTCTCTATTACCTCCTAGAAGAACAGTTAGATGTTCCTGTTGTAGCCATCAGGAGGGTCCCAATATTATTATTCGCAGATGATGCAGTCCTCATGGCACGCACAGAAAACACAGCCTATAAGTTACTTGGTGGCTTTGTAAAATACTATGAGGAAAAATCATTGATTAATACCTGTAGTAAGACCATGAGTATGACCGTGTGGCCATCTCTATACCTCAGGTGGGAATCAGTGATCAATGATGTATCAATTGAAGTCATTAAGCCATGTGGCCCCCCCTTCCCAGGCTGAGCTCAGCCCGGGGGACTCAATTCCCCAGGGCCTGGTGTAATTATTTATTATTATTATTATTATTAGTAGTAGTAGTATTAGTAGTAGTATTGCCCTTTTTTTTTAAGAATTTGATTTCCTAACTATAACATCCCTGTAACTTTTGTTTTTTTCAGTGAATTTTCAAAACAAAATTAAAGTAAAGTTATTTTCATTACTATACGTTAATCCAACCACTTTGTGCGGTGGCAGGGCTTATAACCACTCAACCCTGTGTTGCACACAGCCTTCAGCAGGGCATACTGGGGTTTGGCTGCAGAGCCTGGCCTGTTCCAAGCCCTGAGGCCAACCCCTATAACCACTCAACCCTGTATTGCATACAGTCTTCAGCCATGCTGAGCAGGGCTTGCCAATAATGCCTGGCCTGTGGCCAACTCCTATAACCACCAAAGCCTGTGCTGCTCATGGCTTGCCAACAACGCCTACCCCTGCAGCCAACCCCTATAACCAACCAACCCCAGCAGGAGTTGGCTGCCACGCATGCCCTGTGGCTCCCCTTCCCGCTCTGATCTCAGCCCCAGGGACCCAATTCCCTGGGGCCTGACCTACATATTCAATTCTTTTGGGGGTAGAGGAGCCACAGGGCCCCCTCCCCAGGCCAATCTCTGCCTGGGGGACTCCATCTCTCAGGGCCTGGCCTAATTACTGAATTTGTTTTTGGAGAGGGCGGCCATGTGGCCCCCCTGCCCAGACTTAGCTTGGCCCCTGGAACTCC